>NC_045969.1:29807920-31007920 GCF_010909765.2 Amblyraja radiata | reverse complement strand
GCCCATGCCGGGGCGGCCCAGCCCGAGGGAGAAGCGGTGCCCAGTCGGGGCGGCCCAGCCCGAGGGAGGAGCGGCGCCCATGTCGGGGCGGCCCAGCCCGAGGGAGAAGCGGTGTCCATGTCGGGGCGGCCCAGCCCGAGGGAGGAGCGGCGTCCATGTCGGGGCGGCCCAGCCCGAGGGAGGAGCGGCGTCCATGTCGGGGCGGCCCAGCCCGAGGGAGGAGCGGCGCCCATGTCGGGGCGGCCTGGCGCGAGGCTGAGACGGTAACGGCACTCACGTGAGGGCGATCCGGATCGGGGCTGGAACGGTGCTCTGGTGGCTGGGACGGTGTTCTGGCGGCGGTGGCCTGAGTCCGGGGTTCGGCCGCGGGCCAGCGGCTGCGTCAGCAGGACTGGTGGGCGGCAGCTTCGACCACCCCGGGCCGCGGTGTTTGAGCCGCGGGACAGTTGTAACATCGCCCGGGGGGTATCGCCTCAGCGCAGAGGGAGAAGAGGAGGGAAGAGACTGGAGACCAAAGACTTTTGCCTCCATCACAGTGAGGAGATGTTGGGTGGACTCACTGTGGTGGATGTTAATATGTGTTTATTGTTGTTTTTTATTGTATTGTATTGTATGTATGACTGCTTCGTTCAGACTTCGGTCTGAATGACAATAAAGGCTATCTAATCTAATCTAATCTGCTGCCTCACCCGCTGAGTTTCTCCAGCCTTTTTCCTCTACCTTCAATTTTCCAGCATCTGCAGTTCCTTCTTAAACATAAATAAGATGCTGCCTGACTTGCTGAGTTACTCCAGCACTTTGTCTGAAGAAGGATCCCGGCCCAAAACGTTACCTATCCCTGCTCTCCAGAGATGCTGCATGACCCATTGAGTTATACCTGCACTTTGTGTCTTTTTATGATAAACCAGCACCTGCAGTTCCTTGTTTGTTCACAAACATGATTGTTCTGTGACCGAGAAAGCACAGATTCGAGGGGCTGAAAGCATCTCAGTTGTCTTTTGAGTTGCTATGATTTTGCAGCAGAAAACATGCTCGTACATTTGTGTTGAATTTTACATTAAAAATAACCTGCGGCTTTGTTTTTGCAAATGAAAAGTCCACACCTCTGACTATCCACACGTAATGTGCAAACGATAGTCAGATAGTGATTGATCTGTGCTTTTATTCCGGTTGAGGGCGAGGAGCATAGTTTGTGGAGGAATGTTAAGCTGTGATATGTGGAGTCAGCAATACCAGTGTCTTGTACAGGTGTGGCCCAGGTTAAATGAAGGGCAGCACTCTCTCTGTCACTTAATAATTCTGGTTCGACCAGATGAGACCAAGCGTAGACTCGGCGACCCTTTCACCGAATGTTTGCGCCCGGTCCGCCAAGGCCAACCAGATCTCCACCCATTTTAACCCCTCTTCCCATTCCCTCATCGACCTTTCTGTCCTGGGCCTCCTCCATTGTCAGAGTTTGCGCGTTCTCCCTGTGACCACGTGGGTTTCCTCTGGTTTCCTCCCGCATCCCAAAGACGTGCAGGTTTGTAGGTTAATTGGCTTCTGTAAATTGTCCCTAGTGTGTAGGATAGAACTAGTGTACGGGTGATCAATGGTCAGCATGGGCTGAAGGGCCTATTTCTATGCTGTATCTCTAAACTGGAAACTAGCCTGAAGTAAGGCCACACGCAAACTGGAGGAACGGCACTTCGTATTCCGCTTGGATAGCTTACAATTTTAGCTAACCTCTCAAACCCCCGTCCCCCCTATTTTCCCCACCCCTCCTCCTCTTTCTCTTCCACACCTTCTCCCTTTATTCCAACCCCTGTCCCCCTCATCTGTGCTCCACCTGGACTCTCACCTATTTCTCCCCTCCCCCTTCTCCTACATTCCTTCCTCAGGCTTCACAGTTTGCAACGCTTCAGTACCTTTGTCCACACCTATTTTAATCTCTGGCCTTTGTTCCAGCTATCTGCACATCCACTATCCAAGCCTTTCACTATTCTGTATGTTTCAATGAGGCCCTCCTTCATTCTTGTAAACTCCAGCGAGTACAGGCCCAGTGCTGACAAACGCTCATCATATCTTAACCTACTCATTCCTGGGATAATTCTTGTAAAGCTCCAGAGCCAGCACATCCTTCCTCAGATATGGTGCCCAAAATTGCTCACAATATTCCAAATGCGACCTTACCAGCACCCAATAGAGCCTCAACATTACATCCCTGTTTTTGTACACAAGCCCTTGGAGCACAGGAGGCTGTGGGATAATCTTGAGAGGTGTGAAAGGAATGAGAGGAAGAGATCATGAGAGGAAGAGATAAGGTAAATGCACATTTTACCCAGAGAAGGGGAATCAAGATCCAGAGAGCATAGGTTTAAGGTGAGGGGGGAAAGAATTAATAGGTACACGAGGGGCACCTTTTTTTGTTGTTGCACAAAATGGGGTGGGTATATAGAATGGGCTGCCAGAGGAGGTAGCTAAGGCAGGTACTATCACAATGTTTAAAAATAAAACATATGGGCAAATATCTGGATAGGATCGGTTTAGGATAGGCCAAACACAGGCAGGTGGGGCTAGGATAGATGGGACATGTTGGTTGGCATGGGGAGTTGGGCCGAGTGGGCCTGTTTCCACATTGTATGACTGACTCAATGCCAATATAAATTTGTGATCTACACAAGGTTCCAGCATCTGCAGTTCCTCATGTTGAGGGGGGGGGGGGGGGGGATGACTTGTTTTGTGCCTTCCTTGGTAAAGAAAGCTTCTTGTGCTTACTGATTCTGGTAAAGTGAGTAAATTGGACACAAGCTAAATCTGTGCATTTTATGATCGTCCTGTATCACATGAGGAGGTTTCAAAATCACTATCCTCCTCCTGATGTAAGTGTCTCGTCCAAACGTTGTGGTTGACTGACTGAGCCAACAAGCCCAGCAAACAGCGACCGCGAATGAATCCAGAAAGGATAGATTATTTAAACATTTTATTAACAGGTGTACAAGATCATGAGGGGCACCGATAAAGTGAATGCTCAGTCTCTTCTCAAAGGTAGAGGATTCTAAAACTAGAGGGCATAGGCTTAAGGTGAAAGGGGAGAGAATTAAGAGGGACCCCAAGCAACTGTTTCCAGTCGGAGGGTAGTCCTTGTCTGGAATGAACTGCCAGAGGAAGTTGTAGAGCAGATATAAGAAAAAAAAAACACCAAGTGCTGGAGGAACTTAACGGATCAGGTAGTATCTGTGGAGGGAATGGATAGACAACGCTTCAGGTCTGGACCCTTCTTCAGGCTGATCATGGGGTGTGGTGGGGGAAGAAAGCTAGAAAACAAAAAGAGGTGGGGGCAGAAAACTGCGTGGCGAGTGATGGGTGGATGCAGTTGAGGAGGTGTGGACAAAGGCCGAGTTAGTCCGCTTGGTCATGATGTTCACCATTCGCCAGTCCTTACCTAAAATTGGAGAACTCAATGATCATACTGAAGAGAGACACAAAGTGCTGGGGTAACTTGACGGGTCAGGCAGCATCTCTGGAGAAAAAAGTATGGGTGACGTATCGGGTCGGAACACCTCTTCAGACCGTTAATACAATTGTGACTTTGAAAGGACATTTCAACAGATATACAGATATGAAGGGTTTACTGGGATATAGAAACATAGAAACATAGGTGCAGGAGTAGGCCATTCGGCCCTTCGAGCCTGCACCGCCATTCAATATGATCATGGCTGATCATCCAACTCAGTATCCTGTACCTGCCTTCTCTCCATACCCCCTGATCCTTTTAGCCACAAGGGCCACATCTAACTCCCTCTTAAATATAGCCAATGAACTGGCCTCAACTACCTTCTGTGGCAGAGAGTTCCAGAGATTCACCACTCTCTTATATCTTATATGGCGGATGGCGGATGTGCGGGAGTGGGCGCCGTCTGTGTATGGCAGCCTGCCCGCAGTCCGTCTCTACACCTTTTTTTATTTTATTTTATTTTAAGTCCTGTTAAAAAATGTTAGTGGAGGTCTTCTATGTGGGGGGTGGGGGTGGGGGTGGGGAAGGGGGAAACTTTAATTCTTAGTCCCCTACCTGGTCGGAGAGGCAGCATCCCTCCAAGCTGCTTCTTCGCCCCGTCCTCGCGGCCTACCATCGAGAATGGAGCGGCGTTTCCTGTCGGGACCGGCCGGGACTACAGCTTCGGCGGCGGTGGCGCAGCGCTGGGATACCAACACGGAGCGGGCGATGCCTTACCGGGTCGCCGTGCGGAGAGCGCTGTGGCCGTCGATCCCAACATCGCGGAGCTGGGGCTGCGGGCGTCCGGCCGCGGGCGGCACTGGATTTGGAGCGCCGCAGAGCCGGGGATCGACTTCACCGGGGTCGGAGCTCCAACCGGCGCGGCCTGAGGACTACGAGTGCCCCGGTCTCCAGGGAGGAGGCAGCCGCTCCAGACTTCTCCAAGCCGCTGAGGAATGTTTCACCGGATGCCGAAGTTCCATCTTCACGGCAAGAGGGCCCTGAAAATCATCGGACTGGCTGCACGGCCACAAATGGGCCCCGACCTCGGGTGTTTCACAGAGGAAGAGGACTTAACTTTCTGGTGCCTTTCCCCACAGTGGAAAGTTTTGATTCTGCTGTGGGGGGACGTTTGTGTTGAACTCTATAATGTGTTGTGTCCATTTTATTCATTTTTTTTTTTTTTTTTAACCTTTTTCTATGGTTTGTAATGGAACTTATTATTTAATTTATGTAAAGCACTTTGGTGTCAATGCGAATTGACTTAAAACGTGCTATATAAATAAAACTTACTTACTTACACTCTCTGTGTGAAAAATGTTTTTTCTCATCTCGGTCCTAAAGGATTACCCCTTTATCCTTAAACTGTGACCCCTTGTCCTGGACTTCTCCAACATTGGGAACAAACTTCCTGCATCTAGCCTGTCCAACCCCTTAAGAATTTTGTAAGTTTCTAGAAGATCCCCCCTCAATCTTCTAAATTCTAGCGAGTACAAGCCGAGTCTATCCAGTCTTTCTTCATATGAAAGTCCTGACATCCCAGGAATCAGTCTGGTTGGGGCCAAATGCAGGTGAATAGGACCAGCCCAATTTGCCAACTTGGTCAGCATGGACAAGGTGGGCTGAAGGGCCTGTTTCCATGCTGTACAGCTCTACCATTCTAAAACTTGCACCTTCCATCAGTCAGAGGCCCTCCAATACTGCCTGTATCCTAGCCTGCTCCTATCCTGTTTGTTCACGACGCCTGTACTTGTTGATTTACGATGGCTTCTGGTCTGACCGGTTCATGTGAACGCTTCAGCAGAGTTTCCAAGTCTCTTTGCACGGTTTTGCCACTCCCTGTGTCTAACCTCTGCAGCCCTGCAACACTGAGGTATGAGGTCTTTGCCAAACCTGTTTGTCAGCTTGGCCGTGGTGTTCACCATTCGCCAGTCTTTAGTTTATTTTAGACTTCAGAGATACAGTGCAGAAACAGGCCATTCGGCCCGCTGAGTCCATACTGGCCTGCGATCCCTGTACAGCTAGCACTATCCTACACACTAGGGACAGAAGCCAATTAACCGACAAACCTGTATGATTCTGAAGTATAGGAGGAAACCCGGAGAAAGCCCACAACGATCAAACTCCGCACAGACAGCACCCGGGTCCCTGGCGTTATACAACGCTACGGCTGCATCACTTGGGGCAATTTTACAGAGGCCAAGTGACCTACAAACCTGCACGTCTTTGGGATGTTTTGCATGTTGTATCTCAAAAGTCTAAAGTAAAGTCTAGTGTGTCGGGAGTGGATGAGAAAGTGGGATAACATAGAATTGGTGTGAACGGGAGGTCGATGGTCTGCATGGACTCAGTGGGCCGAAGGGCCTGTTCTGCGCTGTATCTCTAAGCTAAACCAGGGCTGACAGAGTGTGTGACAGGTAGTGTTCCTCACAGGGCAGCAGCTTGAAGCAATCTCGCACAAACTCCCAGAATGTCAGCAGCAGTTATCCTCACTGAAGCGCCCAGACGTGAAATAATTTAAAAAGAAAATTGCCAATTACTGTGCTCTGACAAAGGCCTGTGGCTGCCACCCAGGTAATACTTCTTTCTTTCATCAATTTGATTTCCTCCTTCATTTTTTTTTCACTCCCATGCACGACTCTCAGCTGTAATTTCCCTCCCACACTAATCCTAAATGTCCACGATGCTTTTAATTTCAAAAGTAACCTTTATTCATTGTAAAAATATTTCCTAACGAAGACTGCACAAAAACTCTTCAGACATTCTCTATACATTCATTAGTGTCGTACCTATCTTTGAACAACACAAAACACCCTTGCCACCCATGTGGCCCCCTGGGGTGATATCCCTTCCCTTGTTTAAGGGGTGTCTCCACCAGACTCAACCCTTCAATGTCCAGCAGCAGAAGGACCCTACTCTGTGGTCCTCCCCCACAGAGCCTTGGCGTTGGCTGCACCGAGCTTCAGTGACTCCCATATCCGTCTAAACCTATCCTATCCATGTACCTGTCCAACTGATTTTTAATCATTGTGATAGTACCTGCCTTAGCTACCTCCTCTGACCACTCATTCCATATATCCACCACCCTCCGAGTGAAAAAGTTACCCATTGGGTTCCTATTAAATCTTTCTCCTCTCTCCTTAAACCTATGTCCTCTGGCTCTTGATTTCTCTACGCAAGGGGGGGGGGGAAGACTCCCTTACTCTGGGCAAGAGACTGCGCGTTTTCTTGATCTATCCCCCTCATGATTTTGTACACCTCTTTAAGATCACCCCTCAGCCTCCTGCGCTCCAAGGAATAAAGTCCTAGCTTGCCCAACCTCTCCTGGAAGCTCAAGCCCAAGAGCGGAACTCGCTATCAAAACATGGAGGGGACGGGGGACACAATTTTTTGCCGGCCACGTGCGCATGCGCACACTCAAACACACGCGCGAGGCTTCGGAGGCTCAATCCAGCGCTAAAAACGGAGATTTTAAAACCGGGATCACAAAAACTTGGGGGGGATGTCCCCCAACTCTTAAAACATGGGGGGGACGTGTCCCCTCTGCCCCCCCCCCGGGTTTTCCGCCCCTGCTCAAGCCCCTCGAGTCCTGGCAACATCCTTGTAAATCTTCTCTGCACCCTTTCCAGCTTGACAACATCTTTCCTCTAACGGCGTGATACTTCACATTGGGATTACTAGTTTGTGGAAACTCATCTCTTTCTTTACGCTCAACTGAACATCAACAATTCACAGTGCTGGCTTAACAAGAGGAAAGGATAAAAGGAAAGGGCCCCATCCCTTTATTTTGGACAGTTTAGTTTAGAGATACAGCGTGGAACAGCGCGGAAACTGGCCCTTCGGCCCACCAAGTATGCGCCGACCAGCGATCCCCGCACAATAACACTATCCTACACATGCTACGGACAATTTACATTTATACCAAGTATACAAACCCAAGCCAATTATCCTACAAACCTGTACATCTTTGGAGTGTGGGAGGAAAACGAAGATCTCGGAGAAAACCCACGCGGTCATGGGGAGAACGTACAAACTCCGTACAGACAGCACCCGTAGTCTGGATTGAACCCCATCTCTGGCGCTGCAAGCGCTGTAAGACAGCAACTCTACCGCTGCGCTACCATGCCACCCTTAAAGGTACATGGATAGAGTAAGGTCAGAGAGCATAGAACAGTACAGGAACAGGCCCTTTGGCCCACAATGTCCGTGCCTAACACAATGCCAAGATAAACGAATCTCCTCTGCCTGCACATGATCCATATTCCTTTATTTATTTATTCCCCGTGTATCCACCTGTCTGTCTAAAAGCCTCTAAAATGCCACTAGCGCTGTTTCTCCCAGATGAACGATGTAAAACTCTATGTTGCAGGGATGAGCTACGAGGAATTCAATAACCCTTTTTATTTTTGCTGATTGATTTTTAAAATTACGCATGGAAATAGGCCCTTCAGCCCACTGACCATTGATCACCCATTCACACCACCTGTATGTTATCCCACTTTCTCATCCACTCCCTAAATGAGCCATTCTATCAACAATGGAGAGTGATCCTGAGCTACTAACTTCATTCGAGACCATCGGACAATCTTTAATTGGACTTTACTGGACTTTAGCTTGCACTGTACGTTTTTCCTTTATTATGTATATGTATATGTACTGTGAATGGCTTGATTGTAGCCATGTATTGTCTTTCCGCTGACTGGTTAGCACGCAACTAAAGCTTTTCACTATACCTCAGTACCTCTGTGACAATAAACTACACACTCGGGTGCAATTTTACAGAGAACCGACTAACCTTTAAACCCTGCACATCTTTGGGATGTGGGCGGAAACCGGAGCACCCGGGGGAAATCCACGTGGTCACAGGGAGAATGTACAAAACACACGCACGCACACGCGCACGCACGCACGCACGCACGCACACACACACACACACACACACACACACACACACACACACACACACACACACACACACACACACACACACACACACACACACACACACACACACACATCAGGATCAAACTGGGTCTCTGGCGCTGTGACCACACTTCTTCTGCATCAATACAAGGACACATTTAGATAGCTATGGCAGATACAGCCCTAGGCTATGGATTTCTTCCATTCTGTATTGTCGGTAATCGAATATTAACACTGAGCAATGTTCATCAGAGACTTTTCAGCAGAATGCATCTGTAAAATATTAAATCAGGAGCTGAGACAACGGATCTAATGTGATTGGAATAATGCCCCACTAATGTCTCACAGCACAGCTGTCAGCTGGTTCCCTCTTTGGTCTGATCCAACAACTAATCATTTTTATTTTACACCTTTGATAAACTCTGAGACTCTTCGACAGCAGAGGTGTGGATTTAGACAGACTGATGTGAAATTAAACATTTTAACTTGCATATCAGACCTGTCAAAATGATTTTGTTGGATCGGCGTAGAGGATTTGGCAGCTGATTCTGAGATTGGCTGCTAGTCTGTTGAAAAGGTGCAAGAATCATGTCCAATCTTTGCCAACAGTGTATGTGGTTTATTCACCTTTGCAGGTGTGTGGAGGATCAAACCATGAGGGGAGAAGACCTTCCTCCCTGGAGGGCAGGGGGGTGAGGGGTGATGTGATGTAGGTGTCTTTCCTCTCTATCAGATCCCCCAATGTCTAAAACAAAACAGTTATATTTGCAATAATTTTTTTTAAAGATTCTTCTGAAAAACAGAAGGTGCTGAGGTAACTCAGCGGGACAGGCAGCATCTCAGGAGAATGTAGATAGGTGACGTTTCTGGTCAGGACCCTTCTTCAGAATGTTTGGATTAGGGAGAGAAAGCTGGAAGAGAGGTGGGAGCAGGACAAAGCCTGGCAAGTGATTAGGAAGACCCCCATTCAGTGGGTCAGGCAGCATCGAGTCACAACCCTTCCTCACACTAAATGAAGAGTATGTTATGAACTGAAGTTTAAAGAAGGGTCCTGCCCTGAAAGATCATCTATTCATGTTCTCCAGAGATGCTGCCTGATCTGCTGAGTTACTCCAGCACTTTGTGTCTTTTGTAAACCAGCTTCTGCAGTTCCTTGTTTCTGATCTTTTTCTTCTCCTGAATCTTGACATTTTAGTTTCGACATACAGCGTGGAAACAGGCCATTCGGCCCACTGAGTCCATGCCGACCATCGTCACCCGTTCACACTAGTTCTATGTTATCCCACTTTCTCATCCCCACATACTAGGGGGCAATTTAAAGAGGGCAAATTACCTTACAAACCCGAATGCCTTTGAGTTGTGGGAGGAAACCGGAGCACCCAGAGGAAAACCATGTGGTCACAGAGAGAACATGCAAACTCCCCATACACGCAGACAGCACCCAAGGTCAGGATCGAACCTGGGTCTCTGGTGCGTTGAGGCAGCGGCTCTACAGGCTGCATCACTGCGCCGCCCTTGAGTCTGAAGACAGGTCTCAACATAAAATGTCACCTATTGTAATCTTTTTATATATACATTGAAAGACCTTTTTTATTTCCTATTTAAAAACATTTGAACTAGGAAATAGAAAAATCTTTCAACTTATTTATTTTCTACTTTTGTGAGGTTGCAGCTACCCTGAACAAATACCTATGTATTTTTTAGTTGAAAGAACATGACAGGAGATTAAAGGAACTGCTGATGCTGGGATTTTGAGGAAAATACCAAGTACTGGAGGAATTGAGTGGGTCAGGTAGCATCTGTGGAGAGGGTGGACAGGTGACATTTCGGTTTGGGACGTTTCTTCAGATTGGATGAGTGCAGTTGGTTATTCAGGACAAACATTTGGAGAGAGAAAAATAACCCGATCTAGAGAGGTTGTTATACATCCACATTAAGGATTGCTGGATGGATCGCAGTGACTGGGGGGGGGGGGTCAGATGTAGTCGCTTCTAATCCTAACGTCCCGGATGGGACTACCACACTGTGGTCCTGAGTCCCATAACAGCAGACCATCCCCAATAGAAAGTTCAAGGCTGGCCTCTGTGGGACTAGCCGTAAGACTAAGCCTGAAGCAAGTTTGAAAAACAAGTGAGGTGGCGCAGCGGTAGAGTTGTTGTTTTACAGTGCCAGAGACTCGGGTTCGAACCTGATCTCGGGTGCTGTCTGCGCAGAGTTTGTATGTTCTCCCTATGACTGTGTGGGTTTTCTCCTGTCTCCTCCCACACTCCAAAGACGTTCAGGTTTGTAGGTCAATTGGCTTCCCTTTAATTGTCCCTGGTGTGTAGTGTAGTGCTAGTGTACGGGGTGATCGCTGGTCGGCACAGACCCAGTGGGTGGAAGGGCCTGGTTCCGTGCTGTATCTCTGACGTAAAGTCTAAAGTGTCTCTAAATTCCCCTTTTACGGAACTAAAAACAATTGCCGCAGGTAGTCTGTGTGTGAGAAGAACTGGTTATTATTTCATGTGTGGGCTCCTGGCCAGAAGTGATGTTCATTTATACATTTAAAAAAACAGCTCATCTTTTCCATGGCTTTAATATTTTCTGCCCTTTACAGCTTTCCAGGATTATGCTCCTTTTGTAAACTTAGTTCAGAGTGGTGCAATGCTGCCATCTATTGATGATGACTAGCCTAGCTTCTAAAAATAAAACTAAATGAAAAAATGACATAAAGTGCTGGAGTAACAGCTGGTCAGGCAGCATAAGACAGAGGAGCAGAATTAGACCATTTGCCCCATTGAGTCTGCTCAGATATTCGATCACGGCTGATCTTTGTTTCCCTCTCAACGCCATTCTCCTGCCTTCTCCCCATAACCCCTGACACCCTTACTAAACAAGAACCTGTCAATCTATACTATCCATATCTATATCCTTAAAACTCTGATCTTGGATGGGTATTTATTTGTGTGTGTTTGTGTATAATTACATCTTCTCGAAAAAACGACGCGCTAACAGTAAAATGTTTACATATTCCGGTAGAGATATTTCCCCATGATTCCGAAATCGCCTTATCTGAAAATTTCATGAGATTAATGAAAATGTTGAAAAATCGGACAAAACTTTGCAATAAAAACATCTGTCTTTCGCTGTTGATGTCACAATGGGTCTGCACCGTCATGCTCATGATGCGAGTGACGTCACCCTCCCCCTTTGGTTGATGCCTGCTCCCCGCTGCCCGCTGCTCCCCGGCTGCCCCGCCCTGTTCCCCTCCTCCTCTCCCCCCCTCGTCCTCCACCCCCTCCTCTTCCCCCCTCCTCCTCTACCCCTCTCCGCCTCTCCCCCTCTCTCTCCCCTCCTCCTCTCCTGCACTCCTCCTCTCCCCCTCCTCCTTTCTCCCCCACCCTCTCCACCCCTCCTCTCCCCCCTCTCTCTCCAGCCCCCTCTCTCTCCACCCCTCTCTCTCTCCCCCTTCTCTCTCTCCCCCCTTCTCTCCTCCCCTCCCCACCCTCTCTATCCCTCCTCTCTCCCTCTCTCCCCCCCTCCCCATCCTCTCTATCCCCCCTCTCTCCCCCCCCTCTCTCCCCCCCAGATCAGGCAGCATCTCTGGAGAAAAGGAATAGGTAACGTTTCAGGTTGAGACCCTGCTTCAGACTGAAGAAGGGTCTCGACCTGAAATGTCACCTATTTCTTTTCTTCTGGGATGCTGCCGGACCTTGTGAGTTACTGTAGCATTTTGTGTCTATCTAAAAAGAACACTAACTACAGGGCTGCCAACATTGGGCGAGAGTCGAGAGTGAGAAATTGTGAGGGAGCGTAGCAGCATGAATTATAATCTGATTTCCATACACGAATATACTAAGCAGAGAAGGTTCACCAGACTGATTCCTGGGATGTCAGGACTGTCTTATGAAGAGGGACTGGATAGACTTGGTTTGTACTCTCTAGAATTTGGGAGATTGAGGGGGAATCTTGTAGAAGCTTATAGGATTCTTGGGGGGTTGGACAGGCTAGATGCAGGAGGATTGCTCCCGATGTTGGGGAGGTCCAGGACAGGGGGTCGCAGCTTAGGGATAAGGGGGAAATCCTTTAAAACCGAGATGAGAACTTTTTTCACACAGAGAGTGGTGAATCTCTGGAACTCTCTGCCACAGAGGGTAGTCGAGGCCAGTTCATTGGCTATATTTAAGAGGGAGTCAGATGTGGCCCTTGTGGCTAAGGGGATCAGAGGGTATGGAGAGAAGGCAGGTACGGGATACTGAGTTGGATGATCAGCCATGATCATATTGAATGGCGGTGCAGGCTCGAAGGGCCGAATGGCCTACTCCTGCACCTAATTTCTATGTTTCTATGTTTCTATTCATGTGCTGCACCTGTTACAGGGGGGATAGGTAGGGAGCTTTTGCATTTTTCAGCTTGAAATTGTGCAATCTGGTGCATACTGTAGCGTGTCTTTTAACTTACACTTGAATGCAATATTTATGCTTCAAATTAGATTAGGTATGAATAAGGTTAGGGTAAATTACATTCCTAATAACATTCCACAGTAGAGCCAGGCTCTGATCAACAGGTGCAGCACATGAATGACCTTAGTATATTCGTGTATGGAAATCAGATTATAATTCATGCTGCTATGCATGTATATAGAGAAACAAAAACATAGAAACAAGGCAAGAGGAGTCAGACTTCCATCACTGTTCTGCACAAATAAATCAATCAACCTTACCCTTAGAAACAAGACGAAAATAATGCCACATATTCAACCGTATATGGTTCAATTAAGATATATACGTAAAACATATATATGGAAACAGGCCCTTCGGCCCACCAAGTCCACACTGACCAGCAATCTATCATACACCAGTTGTATCCTAAACGCCAAGGACAATTTACAAAGCCAATTAACCTGCACTTCTTTCGGATGTGGGAGAAACCAGAATATCCAGAAAAAACCATGTGGTCATAAGGAGAATGTGCAAATACTGTACAGACAGCACCCGTGGTGAGGATCAAATCTGTGTCTGTGGTGCTGCAAGGCAGCAACTCTACCGCTGCGCCACCGTGCCACCCCATTAAATTCTTTTTTTCTGTAATATATTTATTATGGTGTCACGTCAATAATGATAAACACATGATTCTGATTCTTGCCCTTAGTTGGATAATACACATCTCCAGTCATTGTGTTTTATGGCTGGTTTTCAACCTCTTCAGTCTGAAGGTCTTGACCCGAAACATCACCTATTCTTTCTGTCCAGAGATGCTGCCTGTCCTGCTGAGTTATTCCAGCTTTTAGTGTCTATCTTCAGTTTAAACCAGCATCTGCAGTTCCTTCCTACACTCTTTGTTAAGTGAAACAGGTCCTATTCTCATAATATTATTCACCTCAACTAAATCTTTTCTTCACCTCCGTTGCTGCAGAGAATACAATCCCAGTTATCAAATATTTCTTTAAAGTGAAAAAAAATTCCAGCCCTGCCAATATGTTTATAAATCGCCCCTGGATCCTCTCTAGAGCAATTGCACCCTTTCTACAATGTGTCATAGTCTTACAGCATGGAAACACAGGCCCTTCATCCCAACTTGTCCATGCAGATCAAGATGTCCCATCTAAACTAGTCCCAGTTATCCACATTTGGCCCATATACCTTTAAACCTTGTGTGTGCCAGTGTGTGTGTGTAGTTGGGGTGTGTGTGAGAGTGTGGGTCAGTGAAGCGGCGACAACAGCCGGAGTGAGCGGAGACTTGGTGATGTCCGGAGAGCATTTCCCTCTCTCCCCCCCCTCCCCAGGAATACGGGCCAGCCCAGGTGCTCTGTGTCCAGCTGGGGTCCGGGGGAGGTGAGGGTCAGTGACCCGGGAGTCGGGCATCGGAGCAGAGCCGTAGCCCAAGATTCATCCCCGCGGCCCCGGAGGCGGCACCGACGCCCCCACTCACTCGGTCCGCTCCTGGCTCCGGGCCGGGGTTACAACTCCATGGGGTGCGGACAGAGCGGCCGCCGGACACAGAGCTGCCGGATGTGAGGGTGGGAGGTGTGAGCGGTGCCTCGAGGGTCGGTGCTGGGCCCACCGCCGTGTCTCACCTATCACACCATCTGCACGGGAATGTGAATGCGGGTGAGGCAGCATCTATAGAGCGGTTGGTAAAAACGCTGGAGAAATGGTTGAGTCAGAAGGAGGGTCACTCAGACATAGATGCTGCCTCACCCGCTGAGTTTCTCCAGCATTTTTGTCTACATTGCCATTTTAAATAGTGTACGATGGGCTTAAGACAATTGCTCATTCTTTACGGGGAACCCGCCGACAGAAAACTATTCTCATTGGTGAGTGTGGAGGCGTGTACTCACACACCTCCACACGTGTGAGTTTTTTTGAGTGTGAGAACTTATGTCATCAGCGTGAGAATTTCATCACATGCGTGATTCTCATGCTCAATGCGTGAGAGTTGGCAGCACTGTAACTAGCATCTGCATCTCCTTCCTATACAACTAAACTATGATCTATGTTCCGTATGCTGCTCTCTCACCAGCAGAGGGTGTAGATGTACAACTGTCCTGGTTACTTTCACTCAAGGGCCTGTCCCACTTACGCGACCTTGGCTTCCAAATTACCTCATGGTCGCTTGAGGCGTTGGGGAACCGTATGGCCACGCGGGGCCGGTCCCATTTAGAAGCACGGAGTTGTGCGGGGCTAGACCCGACATCGCGCGGGGCTCCAAAATTCCTGCAGTGACTGAAATCTTCGCGCGCCAACGGCCTGTCGGCCCTCGTACGCACGCAGGCGCATTGCGGTCATATGCAGCGTCTTGACGTTGTACGCAGCGTCTTGACGGCGTACGCCTAGAGCGTGACGTTGCGTTATGAAGTCACCGCCCTGCGCCGTGCGACGCCCAAATTCAGTCGGCTTGCCTCCTGCCCAGCTGATTTGTAAGCATGACGTAAATGACGTCACGCGTGAACTTAGCGGGAACTTAGCGCAACCTCCGCTTCCGCTTGGTCGCGCCAAACGCACGCAATCGCATGCAAGTGGGACATGCCCTTAAGCCACACTCAATCTGAAGAAGGGTCCCAATTGGAAACGGCGCCTGTCCATTCCCTCAGCAGATGCCGCCTGACCCACTGAGTTCCACCAGCACTTTATTTTTTTTTGATGCCCACTATTCCAGCATCTGCAGTCTCTTGCAAAGCCATACTCAGTTCATGAAGGAATCTTGGGAGTGTATAGTCAAGCATTTAATTAATGTATTGCTTTTGTTTTGTTTTGTTTTTCGTGCTTTTGTTTTGTGTTGGTACACGCTGGTACAATGTATTATCACCTCTAAAATGTTAACTAGATTTTCAATTTATTTAAATTTTAGATATGGTAGAACCTTTTTTCTAGACTTGGATTGTTTTCTCTGGAATGCCAGAGGTTGAGGGGGTGACCTGGTAGAAGTGTATGGAATTATGAGATGCATAGACGTGGTAGACAGTCAGAATCTTTATTCCCCAGAGTGGAAATATCAAAGACCAGTGGGCATAGCTTGAAGGTGGGGCTGGCAAAGTTAAAAGGAGATGTGCGGGGAAAGTTTTGTTTTACACAGAGGATGGTGAGTGTCTGGAACATGCTGCCGGTGGAGGCAGATACGATAATGATATTTAAGAGACTTTTGGATAAGCACATGGATATGTAGGAGATGGAGGGATATGGATCACACGCAGGCAGAGGAGATTAGTATAACGGAATCATATTTAGCACAGGCATTGTGGGCCGAAGGGCCTGTTCCTATGTTGTATTTTCTGAATACTTTGTTCTAATTTGATTTTATACTTTTTAGTTATTAGTTTATTTAATTGGAATTTGATTAGTCACAAAATCAAAATTGGGCGGGGGTATATATAAAGATATATATAAAAAATATTGTTGATAAACACAGCTTAATATTTAATTGTTATGCGTACCGACAACTTTTTGTCTAACAAAACACCGCTGAATAATCACATACTCCGAATTGATTTGTGCACCTTCAGTTTTTAGTACCCAAAAAATATTACAAGAAGTTGTATTTTGAAATAATTGTTCACATGACAATAAAGGGCGGCAATTCACAGGAGAACAAAAAAATCACAGACGAAGTTAGGCTGAAAAGAGAGATTTGAAGGAGTATTTTAAAAGAGGTAATGATTTAAGTTTAGGATTATTATCGTCACGTGTACTGAGGTACAGTGAAAAACTATTAGCAATAAGCTAGGTGGATACAAAAGTACACTGGAAGCGCAGGAGATACTTGGCCATGGAGGAGCTGAGTGCAGAGAACCTGATGGGATACCACCTGAGATGAAGAGGAGGAAGCAAAATGAACTGGGCGGCACAATGGTGCAGCGGTAGAGTTGCTGCTTTGCAGCGCCACAGACTGGGTTCGAACCTGACTATGGGTGCTGTCTGTATGGGGTTTGGACGTTCTCCCTGTGACTGCTCCGGTTTTCTCCGGGTGCTCCGGTTTCCTCCCACATGCCGAAGACCTACAGGTTTGTAGGTTAATTGGCTTCTCTAAATTGTAAATTGTCACAAGTGTGTAGGATACTGCTAGTGTACGGGGATCACTGTTTTCACACTGTATCTCTAAAGTATAAGGTAAACAAAAAATGGGGAAATATCCATTGCCATTGTTTATGCTTTTTAGGTTCCCCGTTTCTGAACCTGGTCTGTTTGCATTATCCAACATAGTGCTACTAACTCTGAAATTCCTGCCTTGTGCCACCTCCAAGAGCACAGTAATGTTCCCAGCTCCTGAATCCAAGGAGCCTTCCTCCCACAATATACAGGAGTACTTTTTTCTCTGAGACTGGTCTGTTTCATTGAAAAGCAGCAGCTTAATTCGGTGCAATAAACTAGTTGCTTAATTCAAGGGAAATGATTGCATTTCCTTGTTGGCAAACAACAAACGGAAGTGTGCAGTTTATCACGATTCCAGAATTACACAAACTTCCTCAGTTGGTAATCTACTCGAGTATCAGTTTATCTGTGGAGTCGGACCAAAGCCATTTATCTTTTTCAAGGCTTGTATTCCCCTGAGTATGGAAGATTAAAGGGTGTTTGTTTTTTTTTAATGATCAAAGGAGTAGATAGGAAACAAACTATTTCTTCTGGACAGGACGGAGCCAAGTATAACTTTAAATTTGAGGGCACCTATTAAGTGTCAATACCAGAACATGCTACGAACAAGGATGGTAGAAATCTAGAAATCTCTTAACACACAGAACATAGAACAGTATAGCACATGAACAGGCCATTTGGCTCACAACGTCTGTGCCAAACATGATGCCAAATCAAACTAATCTTTTCTGCCTGCATGCTAGATGTGGCTATCTAATATCTTCTTAGATGCCACTATTGCATCTGCCTCCACTACCACCATCGGCAGCGTATTCCAGGCACCTACCACTCTATTATTAAAAAAATAAATAAACAAAATAAAATTGCCCCTTCTCACCTTTAAGCTATGCCATGCAGTCTTTTGACATTTCCACCCACTGGTAGAAATATTATGACTCTACCCTATCTATGCATCTCATTACTTTACACATCTTACAGGTCTCCCCTCAAACTCTGACGCTCCAGCGAAAACAATCCTAGTTCTCTTTGTAGCTAATATCCTCTAATCCAGGCAGCATTCTGGTAAACCACCTGCACCCTCTCCAAAGCCTCCACATCCTTCCTGCAATGGGGTGACCAAAACTGCACGCAATACTCCAAATGCTCCAAAATGTGGTCGAGCCAAAGTCCTATAAAGCTGCATCTTGACTTGCTGACTCTTGTACTCAATGCCCTGACTGGGAAAGGCAATGCCTTATTTACACTGTAAATCGATCGATTGTAATCATGTATTGTCTTCACACAACAAAAGCTTTTCACTGTACCTTGGTTGTCACTTTCACAGAGTTATGGACTTGGACCCCAAGATCCATCTGGACATCAATGCTGTTAAGGGTCATGACATTAACTGTATACTAATTTGTCTACTCTAGAATGACAGTGAGGATTGAGCAACAGAGTATTAAAGACGGAAATAGGTGGCACAGTAGTAGAGTTGCTGCCTTACAGCACCAGAGACACAGGTTCGATCCTGACTACGGGTGCTGACTGTACGGAGCTTGTATGTTCTGCCCGTAGTGGGTTTTCCCTGGGTGCTCTGGTTTCCTCCCACACTCCAAAGATGTACAGGTTTGCTGGTTAATTGATTTAAAGGGCCTGTTTCCTCACTGTATCTCTAAACTAAACTGTACTTCTTAGATTTTCACCAAGCAAGGACGTGGCATAGTACATAATCTGCATGACTGGTTGTTGTTTAAACTGATAAAATATGATCCAAATCAAGTGTCCAAACATTTTCTTATGGAAATACATATTATACATGGTAGATTTGTATATAATAAATAAAGTTGCATATCTATAGAATGTCATATTGCATATATTACAAAGAATAAACACCTCTTAGTCTGCCCTTTGTCATTAACCAAAGCCCCCCTCGTTGTTTTAAAGCTTGTGTGTCATCCAGTCATACACAAGGAAATGGGACCTTCGTCCCAACTCAGGGTAAATGAAGTATTTTACCCAATCTATTCCTCTCATGATCTTGTACACTTTATCTGTTCCTCTCATGATCTTGTTCTGTGCACTGACTTTGTGTGCCTGTGTCTTGCCCCCTGCCCTTCCTAATAACACTTTCTATAGGGCCTTCCTCTTTTAGTGTGACTTTGGTTAGCATCATCTCCACCCGTAGATCTGTGCATCTGGTCGCTCTCCTCCTCTCCTCCTCCTCTGGCACGTCCCCTCCTCGATCGGGTGAATGCACAGAGACTTTTACCCAGGGTATGGGAATCGAGAACCAGAGAACAGTCTTAAGGTGAGGGAGGAAAGATAAGGATAAGATAAGAAGGAACCTGAAGGTGTCACTTTTTCCCCCCTCACATAATGGGTGGTGTGTGTATGGAACAAGCTGATGAAGGAGGTAATTGAGGCAGGTACTGTCACAAGAGTACAGAAATGTTGGTGGGTGAAGGGAGGGAAGGGGGGAGGGGGGGGGGGAGAGTGGAGGGAGGGTGCTTGGGAAGGGGAGAGTGTAGGGGTGGGGAGAGAGAGTGAGCAGGTGGCAGGAGGGTGGGAGTGGGGAGAGAAGTGGGGTAGGGAGTGAGAAGTGTATAGGTAAGGGTGATGAATGTGTGGGGGACAGAGAGAGAGAGTGAGGGTGGGCGGGAGGGAGAGAGAGAGAGTTTGAGTGGGGGTGTGAATGTGTGGGGGAGTGAGCTTTGGATGCCTTCAGCCCAACCCGAAATTGAACATAAATTCCCGCAGTTGCTGCCAACATCGGTTTTCCTCTGGGATCTGTCTCTGCTTTTCTTACACAAACTCTAAAGTATTTTTGTTACTCCTTTTAATGAACAGGGGTCTGTTTACAATCTGTGCTTGTGTTTTGATCCCGTGTCAGAATTCGTGCAGGGGGAGATTTCCATCTGATCAGCTTAGACTAAAGATGTAGCCGTTTCCAGGAAGTAGAATATTATTCAATTTGCAGTTCCGCCCATCCCTTGACACTGTTATTCCCAATGTAACTGAATGTAATTTGTTATAATGATGTCCACATCAAAGGTTTAGACTGGGAGATAACAGGATAGTGCCCCCATTAACTCAATCACATAAACTAAATAACAAGCTTCAACATCAGTAGGAAGGTAACAAATGCTTAGAATATATGACGTATTTGAAAAAGCATAGAACTACGGCTGAAACAATGATACATTATAGAAACATAGAAAATAGGTGCAGGAGTAGGCCATTCGGCCCTGCGAGCCTGCACCGCCATTCAATATGATCATGGCTGATCATCCAACTCAGTATCCTGTACCTGCCTTCTCTCCATACCCCCTGATCCCTTTAGCCACAAGGGCCACATGTCACATGTACGTGGGTACAGTGAAATGCTTTGTATCATCATGTGGCAGACCTCACCTAGGCAGTACACAAGTGTTGCCACATATTGGGGTTGTCAAAATTAAACTAGTTTTTATACATTACTGTTCTATCCTTTGCTTTGAGGGCTTAAGCTGTAACTTAATCAAATAACCAAATAATGAAATTGGGCGGCACAGGAGTACTTGTAGCGCTTGCAGCACCAGAGACCTGGGTTTGATCCCGACTACGGGTACAGTCGGCACAGAGTTTGTATGTTTTCCTCGTGAACGCGTGGGCATTTCCCTTGGTTTTCTCCGAGATATTCGATTTTCTCCAATGCTCCAAAGACGTACAGGTTTGTAGGTCAATTGGCTTGGGTTGGTATACTTGGTATAAGTATAAATTGTCCCTAGTGTGTGTAGGCTTGTGTTAATGTATGGAGATCGCTGGTCGGCGTGGACTTGGTGGACCAAAGAGCCTGGTTCCATGCTGTATCTCTAAACGAAAAAACAAAACTAACCATTAATAAGAAAGTTAACTATATAAACTCTAGTGCCAGGGACCGTTTCGATCCTGACTATGGATGCTGTCTGTGTGTGGAGTTTTTTTTAATGTGCTCCCTGTGACCGCGTGGATCACATCCAGGTGCTCTGGTTTCCTCCCACATCCCAAAGACATGCAGGCTTATAGGTTGATTGGCCCTCTGTAATATTTCCTCTCGTATGTAGGATAGAACTACTGTGCCCCACCACACCTGAGGAAGGATGTGCTGGTGTTGGAGAGGGTCCAGAGGACGTTTACAAGAATGATCCCAGAGATGATTGGATTAACATATGATGAGCGTTTGACAGCACTGAGCCTGTACTCATTAGAGTTTAGAAGGATGCGAGAGGACCTAATTGAAACTTACCGAATAGTGAAAGGCCTGGATAGAGTGGATGTGGAGAGAATGTTTCCACTAGTGGGAGCGTCTAGGACCAGAGGGCACAATCTTAGAAAGGAGACGAGGAGGAATTTGTTTTAGCCAGAAGGTTGTGAATCTGTGTAATTCATTGCCACAGACAACTGTGGAGGCCAAGTCAATGGGTATTTTTAAAGTGGAGATTGATAGATTCTTGATTAGCATGGGTGTCAAGGGTTACAGGGAGAAGGCAGGAAAATGGGATTGAGAGAGAAAGATGGATCAACCATGATCGAATGGTTCAGTTTCGGTTTAGTTCAGTTTAGTATATTGTCACGTGTACAGTGTACCGAGGTACAGTGAAAACATTTTGTTTCGTCCTAACCTGTCAACAGAAAGACAAAACATGATTACAATCGAGCCATTTACAGTGTATAGATCCATAAGGGAATAACGTTTAGTGCAAAATAAAGCCAGCAAACTCCGATCGAGGGTCACCAATGCGGTAGATAGTAGTTCAGCAGTAGTTTCTGAACCGAATAGCCTAATTTTGCTCCTATGACGTATTAACTAGTGTACAGGTGATGAATGGTTGGCGTGGACTTGGTGAGCCCAAATGACTGTTTCCACGTTGTATCTCTAAATTACAAATTTCTTGAACTCTGGGTCATGAGTGGTTAGGCATGGAACTTTGATCTACTGGTGAACCTCTTATCTTGACACTACTGGGGGATATGGAGCCATGGTTTGGTCACTTACTGTAGTTCTGCAGTTCCCCACAATCTATTACTGAAAATCTCCTCAATGTTAGCTTTGTAAATCAGCTTTGTAACTTTGGGGCACAAAATGCTGGAGTAACAGCTGTTCGGGCAGCATCTCTGGAGAGCACCGTTCTGAGTAATAGAATCACACAGCATGGAAATAGGCCATTCGGTCCAACTTGCCTATGCCGACAAACATGCCCCATAACTCTCTAAAGCTGCCCATGCTGACAAACATGCCCCATAACCCTCTAAACCTATCCTATCCATGTACCTGTTCAAATGTCTCAAATGGTACGGTAGTACCTGCCTCAACTACCTCCTCCAGCTGCCTATTCCATATACCGACCATCTTTTGTGTGAAAGAACGTTACTCCTAAGGTTCCTATTAGATTTTTCCTTTTCCCCCTACTGTTCAAAAGACTCTGCATTTACCCAATCCATTCCTCTCATGTTTCTGTGCACCTCCAAGATCATCTCTTGACCCTCCCGTGTTCCAAGGAATAAAGTCCTAGCCCACCCAACCTCGAGTCCTGGCAACATCCTTGTAAATCGTCTCTGCACCCTTCGCAGCTTAGCCCTCCTTTTCTGTTCTACTTTAATCCAAGCAACTGTGAGGTGCCGCACACTGGGAGGTCAAATGCAGGAGGAAAATATATAATTAATGGCAAGACCTTTAACAGCAATGATGTACAGAGAGATCTTGGGTCCGTCCATAACTCCAAGAAATCGAGTGATAAAAGCAACATATGCTATTCTTGCCTTAGTTGTTCGGGGAATTGAGTGTAAGAGTCAAGGGCCTGTCCCACTATGGCGACCTAATTTGCGAGTTCAGAAGAGTTTGCACTCGCCACAAACTCGCAGCTTGGTCGACACGTGGTCCTATGAGGTCACTATAACTCTCCTTCATGCTCGAGAGAAGTTCCTGCGTACTCACGGCTTCAGTTTGGTCGAGGAAAAATTTTGAATATGCTGAAAAATCTTCCGCAAGTAAATATTGGTCGGCATGGTTCTTTTGAACTCGTAGTGCAGTAGAGTGGAGTCGCCATGTAGTTATAGGCAGTCAAGGTAGCCGTAGGCAATCTCCTTTGCCGACCATTTTAATTGGCTCATTTAGGAGAAAAAAAGGTAAGCACGAGTTTTCAGAACCAAGGAAAACGGACCGGTAACGTTAAATGCTCGCTAAACTTTATTAAAAGTTGTCTGGCTTCTTAAAAGTGTCTCCACTCCTTCTCCCCCCTTCCCACTCTTTTAAAGGGCTTACCGTACACTGTGCCAGCCGTCTTTTACCTTCCTGTTCATCGCGGGTATCACCTTGGCTTCGTACCGTGTGAATTACAGACAGCGCTCCCCCGCTTTTCCTGGCCCCTGCCTTTGCGATGTGTTCAGGTGAGTGTCCCTGAGCTTAAAGGTCGAAGAGTCGCGTAAGTGGGACAGGCCCTTCAGTAAGTCACAATGCAGCTTTATCGAACTTTGGTTTGGCTGGGCTTGGAGTATTATGTACAGTTCTGGTCACCCCCATGACAGGAAGGATGTGAAGGCTTTGGAGAGGGTGCAGAGGAGGCTTATCAGAATGATGTCCGGATTAGGGGGCATTAGCTACAGGGAGAGGTTGGACAGACTTGGATTGTTTTCTCCGCAAGGCCAGAGGTTGTGGGGAGACCTGATTAGAAGTATATAAAATGATGAAAAGCATAGATAGGCTAGGCAGCCAGAACCAGACTCCCCAGGGTGGAAATATCAAAGACATAGACGGGCATAGCTTTAAGGTGCGAAGAGGAAGGTTTAAGGGAGGTGTGCGGGGCTGTTTTTTTAGACATATGTTGGTGTCTGGAACGTGTTGCCAGGGGTGGTGGTGGAGGCAGATACGACCGTGGTGCTTGAAACTTTTGGTATCTCAATATTTATTTTACCATGCATCATTAGGATTTTCAATAAGATCATTCTTCATTCTTCTAAACTCCTAAGATCAGGGATATAACTTTTTTCAGGACAAACCTCTTACTGCAGGAATTAGTCAAGTGAATCTCTTTTGGCCTGCCTACAATATTGTTATATTCTTACTTAAACAATGGGGTTAAAACTGGACAGAGTATTCCATCTGCAACCTTGCCAACATTCTGTACAATTCTGGGAATGAGGAGTTGTAATGTGAGGAAATGCTGCCGCTTATTCACTGTCTTTGGGGAAAATGAGCTAATTTTCCATCGCAACACAACTGTCAACATTGAGCCCCCACCCAAAATCTCAAATCTACTGATAATGTCTAATACTTTAAGTGTTCTGCATAAACAACATTTAGAGATTCTTGAAGAGTCTTGGATTGTCTCAACCTTCTTGAGAATTGTTTAGTCTTCACCCAGACATCACATACCTGAATGGTAGAGTCATACAGCATGAAAACAGGCCCCTCGACTTGCTTATGCCGACCAATAACCATCCCATCTGCCTATCCATGCCGCAAGTTCATTTGCCTTACCCGAGAGGCTTCTTGCATTGAAATAAGTGCAGTTTGTCAGACTTAACTCTTCCCTTGCCTGGCCTGTTTATTTGACTTGCTTGCTTTAACCCATTTATGTGGTGCCATTTTCAGTCACACAGCATGGAAACAGGCCCATAGTCCTAACTTGCCTACGCCGACCAACACGTCCCATCTTTACTACACCCACCTGCCTTTTTGGCCCATATATCCCTCTAAACCTTTCCTATCCATGTACCTGTCCAAATGTTTTTGTTTTGTTTTTTTTAAATGGTATTTATAGTCCCTGCCTCAACGACCTCCTTGGGCAGCTCTTTCTATATACCCACCACTGAGTGGAAAAAGTTGTCCCTCGGTTTCCTATTAAATCTTTTCCCTCTCACCTTACAGCTACTTCCTCTGGTTCTTGCTTCCTCTACCCTGGGTAAAGGACTCTGTGCTTCCACCCTATCTCTTCCCCTCGTGATTTTATACTTGACCATCATCGAAAACACACAAAATCTTCATACACTGTTACATTGTTTATTAGATCATTTTCTGTACAAAACACTGAGGCAGTTTTTAAACAAATGACGTTAGGAACAATATGGTAGAGGTGAAATCAGTGACCTGTCCACAGCGACCATAGATAGAATGGCAACCTTTTCTAAACTACCAAATTATACAAATTGAAGGGAGCACCTACAATGCTGTTTAAAAATAAGTAAATTAAATGCTGTGAATTTATTAATAAAATAAAACCTTAGAATTTGGCACATTTTAAGATTTAGTCAGTGCAGATGTTTAGTTATTTACAAATGGCTTTGGCCTGTGTGTATCGAGTCTGTTTCTTCAAAGTATCCGAAAACCTCATATTTCACTTTAAGACTCTCGGTAAAAATTGTGTACAAAGGATGGTCTTTTTATTTAAGAGGAGGTGCACATAAACCTCTGTCTCACTTGAAAGGACTGCTGGAGTCCCGGGAGGAGGTATAAGGACGGGTGCTATATCTCCTGCGGTTGCAAGAGGAGGGGGTGGTTTGGGTGGGAAGGGATGTGTGAACCAGGGAGTTGTAGATGGAGTGGTCTCTGCAGAAGGCAGAAAGGGGTGGAGATGGGAAGATGTGAGATCATGTTGGAGGTGGCGGAAATGTTGGTGAAAGATGTGTTGGATGCGGAGGCTGGGGTGGGAGATTGCAACCTTCACGTGATCCGCACTGTTTCGACGAATGCAATCAACCTGTCGTGCACAATCAAATAGAACAAGATGCCCTACAACTTTAGGCTGTGCACGCCATACGCAAGACGCGGAAGCTGGTGTGGTGAAAGGTCTTGGCGAACTCTATCATTGAGTTAATTGTGCAGGAGTCACTTCCAATGCTTTGTGCTCCTAGTTGGCCATCCTAGCAATTGGTCTACCACAGCCTTTGCCATGGTTCATGTGTATTTTCAGCGTGCCAATAGATAATTATTTATAGTCTCTTTGTACAATTCTAATTTACATTTGTTTCTGCGCTTCCTATAACTTCTACAGAGCTTTAAGTGGGTATCCTACAACCAGCCTTCTCGTGCTGAACTGAGCTGCTGAAGTCGATCTGATTAGGCATTGCCCGTATTTGCAGATTTTCGTCCATGGGTGGAGGGATCTATCATTAGGGACTGTCTACACTTGGAGTGAAAGTAAAGACAGAAAAGTACAAGGCCTTTACCTTTTATCACACCAAATGGCAGCTATTGCTTTCAACAGCGTAGACTGACTAGGATCAAGAAATAAGAGTATGAGAGGCATAGATAGGGTAGACGATAATAACCTCCCCCCCCCCCCCCGAGGATGAAAATAATCAAGTACTAGACGGTGCAGATTTAAAGTGAGAGGGGTAAAGTTTAAAGGAAGTGTGCAAGGCCAGTTTTTCTTTTACAGTGGGTGGTGTGTGCCTGGAACCCGCTGCCAGGGGTGGTGGTTGAAACAGATACAATGGTGGCATTTGAGACTTGGATAGGCACATGGATAGGGTATTGGGGAGGGGGATCTGGATTATGTACAGGCAGATAAGAGCTGGTCTTGGGTTAATGCTTGGCACTGATCTTGTGGGCCGAAGGGACTGTTCTCATGAATTTCTCCAGTATTTCACTTTGTTACACCAATGTCTTATTATTTACCCACTCACCATCATTCCCGGAAGTCTAAATGTTGAATTCAACACAATTTCTGGCATTAAATTGTGAGATATGGGCGAATGTACATTAAATTGCACAATTAGGCTTGGCATTTTTCAACAATTACTTGATTTGTTTTTCCCGAATTGTCGACACAAAATTTTCAAAGTTGTACATTAGTGTTTGAGTTTCAAGTCCTTCCAAAGTGTGCAAAATGGTAACAAAGCTGGTACAAAAATATTTTAAACAATTACTGCAAAGTGCCCATCTACATTTCCCATTAAAAGAATTTGATGCAAAGCACTAACCTCCCTTTATATTTCTTTACGTGTTCAGCCATTAGAATCTGTTAGTTCAGTGCAATCTTATTTCCTCAGTCAGAGTGATACAGTGTGGAAACAGGCCCTTCGGCTCAACTCCCCCACACTGGACAACAATGTCCCAGCTACACCAGTTCCACTTGCCTGCACTTGGTCCATATCCCTCCAAACCTGTCCTAACCATGTACCCATCTATAACTGTTACTTAAACAATGGGATAGTCCCAGCCTCAACTACTTCCTCTGGCAGCTTGTTACATACACCCACCACCCTTTGTGTGAAAAAGTCCTCTGGTCTTCGATTCCCCTACTCTGGCCAAAAGACTCAGTGCATCTACCAGATCTATTCCACCCGTGATTTTGTATACCTCTATAAGATCTCCCCTCATCCTCCTGCGCTCCATAGAATAGAGACCCAGCCAACACAAGCTCTAGTCCTGGCAACGTCCTCGTAAATCTTTTCTGAACCCTTTGAAGCTTGCCAAAATCTTTCCTATAACATAGTGCCCAGAACTGAACACAAATCATCTAAATGCAGTCTCGCCAACATCTTATACAACTGCAACATGACCTCCCAACCTCTATGCTCAATACTCTGACTGACGAAGGCCAAAGTTCCAAAAGCCTTTTTGACCACTTTATCTATCTGCGACTTGACCTTCAAGGAACCATGCACCTGTACTAGATCCCTCTGCTTTTCAGCACTACCCAGAGGCCTACCATCTACCGTGTAGGTCCTGCCCGTGTTCGACATCCCAAAATGCAACCTCACACTTCTCCGTATTAATCTCCATCAACCATTCCTCCACTCACCTGACCAATCAATACAGATCCTGCTGCAATCATTCACAACCATCTTCACTATATGTAAAACCACTAACTTTTGTATCATCAGCAATCTTGCCCTGTATGTTCTCATCCAAATCATTGATGTTGATGACAAACAGTAACGGGCCCAGCACTGAACCCTGAGGCACGCCACTAGTCACAGGCCTCCCGTCTGACAAGCAACCTTCCATCATTACCCTCTGCTTCCTTCCATGGAGCCAATTTGCTATCCATTCAGCTGTCTCTCCTTGGATCCCATGCGATCTAACCTTCCTGAGCAGCCTACCATGCAAAATCTTGTCGAACACCTTACTGAAGTCCATGTATACAACATGTACAGCTCTGCCCTCATCAACCTTTTTGGTCACGTCTTCACAAAAAAAATCAATCTGATTGGTGAGACATGACCTCCCATGTACAAAACCATGCTGACTATCACTAATCAGCCCTTGCCCATCCAAATGCCTATATATCCTATCCCTCAGAATATTCTCCAATAACTTACCAACAACAGTTGTTAAGCTCACCAGCCTCTAGTTCCCAGCATTTTCCCTGCAGCCCTTCTTGAAAAGAGGTACAACATTTGCCACCCTCCAGTCTTCCGGCACATTTCCTGTATTTAAGGACGACTCGTAAATGTCAACCAGGGCTCCCGCAATTTCCTCTCTAGGTTCCCGCAATGTCCTCTGATATATCTGATCAGGCCCTGGAGATTTGTCAACCTTCAAACATGACAGCACCTTCAGTACTTTTTCGACAGTAACCCTGACAGCTTTCAAGCCACTTCCAGAAACCGCTCCAATTTCCTCCGTCCTACTGTCTTTCTCCTCGGTGAATACAGAGAAGAAATACTAATTTAGGACCTTGCCCATGTCCTGTGGCTCCACACAGAGGTGACTGCTTTGATTCCTGAGAGGTTCTACTCTCTCTCTAGTTACCCTTTTCCCCCTTATGTATTTGTTAAATCTTTTAGGATTGTCCTTAATGCTACCTGCCAGAGCTATCTCCTGGCCCCTTTGTGCTCTTCTGATTTCCTTTTTTAGTTTACTCCTTAGTTCCCAAAACTCCTCCAGGGCTATACTTGATCCCAGCTGCCTATACATGTCCCATGCATCTTTCTTGTTTTTGACTAATGCCTCAATTTCCCTCGTCAGCCAAGCTTCCTTACGTTTGCCTGCTTTGCCCTTCACTCTAACGGGGATGTACACATCCTGAACTTTCTTCAGTACACTTTTAAAAACATCCCACTTGACTGATTTACTTCTCACCTTCCCTTTAGATTCTGCCCACATCCCCAGACACAAGGGGCTTTTTAATTTAGGTACTGCAAGGAAACAGGCCCACATGGCCCACCGAGTCCGTGCCGACCAGCGATTACCCATTCACACTGGTTGTATTATCCCACTTTCTCATTCACTCCCTACACACTAGGGGCAATTTTACAGAGGGACAATTAACCTACAGCTCGCACACATCTTTGGGATGTGGGAGGAAACCGGAGCACCTGGAGTAAGCCCACGTGATCACAGACAGTAGCTGAGGTCAGAGAAGAACTGTGCAACCCTGACATTGAACTCTTGGCTGTCTCCCTGCGTCCCTTCTACCTTCCCAGGAAATTCCCACAACTGTTTTTCATTCTGGTTTATATCCACCCCAGAGCAAATGCATCCACTGCTACGGAACATATAAGAAATATGCTCGACAGACTCGAACTGATATCTCCGGACGCCCCCAAATTCATCATGGGTGACTTCAATCACTGTTCAATTGACAAGTTACTTAAAGGATTCTACCAGTATGTCAACTGCACCACCCGTCTAGGGAAAACACTGGACAAATGCTATGGGTCAGTCCCAGACGCCTACAGAGCCGTCTCCCTCCCTCCCCTAGGCTCTGCTGACCACAGCAGCATACTGCTCGCTCCTGCCTACACACCTGTGGTAAAGAGAACAGAGAAAGTCATCAAGGACACCAAACAGTGGACACCGGACAGTATTGACAGGCTTCAAGGGTGTTTTGAAACCACAGACTGGAATACCCTCACATCCTCCTCCACCAACATCAGTGAGCAAGCGGATACAGTCTCAGCATACATCACTTTCTGTGTAGACAATATTATCCCCTCCAAGAAGGTCACAATCTTCCCTAACAATAAACCCTGGGTGACTAAAGATCTAAAAAACATATTGAATAAGAAAAAGAGAACATTTTTTACCGGTTCTGAAGCTGAGAAGAAGGAAGTAAACAGAGAGGTCAAGCGGGCCATAAAAATTGCCAAGCTGAAATACAAGAACAAAGTGGAGCAGACCTTTGGAAAAGGGAACCTCCGTGCGGCTTGGCAGGGCCTCAAGAACATGGCAGCAGTGAACTCTGTCTCTACCAGCCGCAAGCCCATTCAGGTAGCAGGAAGCAGCTTCACTTCACTCCCGAATGATCTCAACTCCTTCTACACCAGATTTGAAAAGGACAACAGCACCCAGCTAGAATCAATCGTCTCCACACTCAGACCTGATGACTCCGGCCTCAACATCAACACATCAGAGGTGGTGAGAGCCCTCAAAAGGACTAAAAAGAACACAGCTCCAGGGCCAGACAACATCTGTGGGCGGACCCTATGGCACTGTGCTGAGCATCTGTTCCAGGGCTCTTTGACCAGCAGCACAGTCCCCGCAATGTGGAAAAACTCAACAGTGATTCCCATCCCAAAGAAGGGCACCACCAAGGTCCTGAATGACCTTAGACCGGTGGCTCTCACCTCCCTGGTCATGAAGGCCATGGAGAGGATCATCAAGGAGCACATCACCAAGGCAACTGGCTCGATGATGGATCCATTGCAGTTTGCTTACCAGGCTGGTAGGGGTGTCGAAGACGCAAAAATATTCATCTTAAACACCATCCATAAGCATCTGGAAATCCCCAAGACCATAGCCAGACTTTTGTTTGCAGACTTCTCATCAGCATTCAACAACATGCAGCCACATATTTTGGCTGAGAAGCTCATCACCCGCTTCCACCTCAACCACCAACTCACTCTGTGGATTATAGACTTCACCAACAGATCACAGAGGGTGTTGGTGAACCACACCTTGTCCGACACCCTCTTCACCTTCACTGGCTCTCCACAAGGCTGTGTCCTCTCCCCACTTCTCTTCATTCTCTACACTGATGACTGCAGATCCACCCAGCCAAACTGCCACTTTGTAAAATTTGCTGATGACACAGTCCTCCTGTCTCTGCTTCCCAGCCATACACAACATCACAGCTCAGCCCTGCAGGACTTTATAGTATGGTGTGAAAAGTCTTGTCTTGAGCTAAATATAAGCAAAACCAAGGACATGATTGTGACCTTTTCCCAACAGATACAGATGGCTGAGGCAGCCACCACTATCATCCAGCAGGAGCCAGTGGAGATAGTGGAGGTATACAAATACCTGGGAACAGCCTTCGACAACCTGCTACGGGTTTCCTCTAACACAGAGGAAATCCTTAAAAAGTGCCATCAGAGACAGTACCTACTCAGGAAGCTGAAGTCATTTGGGATTAACAAAGACATTCTCACCACATTCTACTACGCATTCATTGAAAATGTAATAACCTTCTCTTTCACTAGCTGGTTCCACTCCATCACCCTGCAAAACAGAAACTGCCTGTTGAATGTGGTCAAGGTCTGCTCAAAAATCATTGAGCAGCCCGTCCGAACTCTCACTGCCCTATGCGGCCAACAGTCTGTAAAGTTAACACGCAGGATTCTTCAGGACCCCTCTCACATCCTGTTTCCTCAGTTTGAGTGGCTCCCCTCAGGACGCAGACTCCGCTGTCCGGGTTGCTGGACACAGAGGAGGAAGGCAACCTTCATTCCCAGGGCTGTCCAGCTTCTTAATGCTGATCACTGACTCATGAACATATGAAATGAAATAACCTTTTATATGCACTTTTTAATTGAAGCACTAAGGAAGCACTTTAAAACTATTACTATGTGTTGAATGTTGATGTGCGGTGTGTGTTGTGTGATTGTGCAGTGTGTCTGTGAAATGCGTGTGTTGTGTGATTGTGCAGTATGCGTGCTGCTTATGTTTGTTGATTGTGTCCCTCTTTTTTCTTAAAAAGCTACTGTAATGCGCCTTTTTAAATTGCCCCTCGGGGACGAATAAAGTGCTTTGAATTGAATTGAGGATCAAACCCTGGTCTCTGGTGCTGTGAGGCAGCAGTTCTACCGCTGTGCCACTGTGGCAATTGACAATGTTCAAATGTGCTTACTTTTGAGGTGGTGGAATTATCGTGTAGTCACAGAAAACGTGCAAACTCCACATGGATAGATAGCACTGGAGGTCCAGGGTGGCTGGAGCGGTGAGGCAGCAGCTTTACGAGCTGCGTCCTGTGCTGGTAGTTCCAGTACTCTGTCATCAATCTCGATTTTTTAGTCTCAGCTGGGTTTTTTTTTTTTAAAGGATCTACACAGCTAAGACAAATAGAGTAGCTCAATTGACTAATCAATGTTGGGAATAACTTAAAATGAATGCAGATTACATTTTTAAAGATTTAACTCTTAAAAATGCTTATTTAATATATAAAATACTGCTCATCTTGAATCATTGCACAGTGAGGAGCTGAAATAATGTAACTCGGCACTGATAAGCATTTAAAACCAGGACAAATGTGCCTATACAGTTGAGTGTTACACAGATAAACATCTAAAGCTGGGACTAGCACGTCTGTGCAGTGAGTGTTCACACAGGAGAAACACTCAGCAGGGCAATGAGTGTCGGTGGTAACCAAAACGTACAAAAGGCTAATATCTCAAGTTATAGGATCAGAATTAGGCCATTTGGCCCATCAGATCTACTCCTTCATTCAACCGTGGCTGATCTATCTTTCCCCCTCAACCCCATTTCTCCTGTCTTCGCCCCATAACCCCTGACATCTTTACTAATCAAGAATATGTCCATCACCGCTATCAAAATATCCAATGACGGCATCCACAGCTGCCCATGGCAATGAATTCCACAGATTCGCCACCCTCTGGCTAAAATTCCTCCTATCTTCTTTCAAAAGGTAGACCAAAGGTCTCAGACTAGCCTTTGTGATTGAGAACAAAGCAGGATGTCTAATACTGCTAGCCCCATTTGCCATTGTTTGACCCACATCCCTCTAAACCTTTCCTATCCATGTAGCCGTTCAAATGTACTTTAAATATTGTAATTGTACTTGCTCCTGCAGTTTCCACTGGTGATTTTGTTCCATTTATATAGGCTTTTCTTTCACTGGATTGCACATAAACAAAAGCATTTTACTGTACTTTGGTACACTTTACAATAATAAATTAAACTAATCTCCAACTTTATGTGGAAAAAGTTGCCCTTCTGGTCTCTTTTCTCTCTCACCATAAACCTGTACCACCAGTTTCAGATTTCCATACCCTGGGGGAAAGTGACCTCCCATTTATCCAGCCCCCTCAATTTTATATACTTCTCAGATCAGAAAAAGTGTATCTCCAAAGGCTGTACGTTAGCGTGCAAATCCAGCACTGGTTTCAGCTTGGCAACACCTCACACTTATCCGTGATGAATTCCATCTGCCATTTACTTGACCAAATTCACCACCTGTTACAATCTTCAATAACCACCTTCACTGTCCATGACACCACCAATTGTGCTGTCATCTGCAAACTTTACTTTGTCAGTTAATCTAGATCTTTGATGTCCTTCCACACTGCCCACTCCACACCAATGAGTCACCTGCAAACCTACTAAGGTCACAAAATGCTGGAGTAACCCAGCAGGTCAGGTAACATCTCTGGAGAATGTGCATAGTTGACGTTTTGAGTCAGGACGCTTGAAGGGTCTTTGTGTCCTTTTGTGTAAGCCAGCATCTGCAGCTGCTTGTCTCCATGACCTCCTACTCGTGTTGAGAATACTGTCGTCCAAATTGTTAATATAGACCACAAACAAGAATGGACTGAGCACCGGTCCCTGCGGCAAACCACTGCCTACAGGCCTCTGATCTGCAAAACCACGCACCACTCCCACCACTGCTTGCTTCCACTAAGCCAATATTGCATGCAGTTGACCAGCTTACCCTGGATCCCGCGTGAGACAAAGTTCCTGAGCAGCCTAGCATACGGGACCTTGTCACAGGCCGTGATAAAGTCCACAGTTTATTTACTGACAAATTGGATCCTGGTGGAGTGGGGGGGGGAGGGGAGGGGGAATCCAATACATTTGCTTCATTGATGTTAACTGACGTTTATGGTTAGCACAAGTTTTGCCCTTTTCATAGTGGCTTGGAATGTAATTTACTGGAGTATCGCTGGCGGTTGTTCTAGCTGGTGGAATACGAATGCTGGTGGAATAAAAACAGCAAATTGCAGAAAGACTTGGGTCAAGCAGCTTCGGTGGAAGGTGAAATTGGTTCACATTTCAGTTCCAGGGTCCTTCATCAGAGCTGTTGATGACATTCTTTTCTTAGTTCCATTCACAGAGACGGCTTCTTCCCCCATCAGATATTCTTTGTTTTTATTCAACATTGTGCATTGCAGGATCTCTCTCTGCATCGTTGGAACTTGGTTTTCTCTGATCTAGGTCACCTGTAGATAAATAAACAATAATATCTGTACACTGTGGGCGGCTTGACTGTAATCATGTAGTCTTTCCGCTGACTGGATAGCATGCAATGAAAAGCTTTTCACCGTATCTCAGTACACATAATAAACTAAACTATCTGTGTGGAGTTTGCATGTTCTCCCTGTGGGTTTCCACCCATGTCCCAAAAATGCATGGGTTTGGAGGTGAATTGGCCGTAGTGCACAGGGAATGGATGAGAAATTGGGCAAACATATAATTGGTGTGAAGGTGATTGATGGTCGGCATTGGGTGTAGCACCTGTTTCCACGCTGCGTCTCTAAACTCAGAGTACTTTAAACAAATGAAGGCAAGAAGGTAGATCTAGCTGAAGGGAATTTGCAATTTAGACATAGCAAACTCAATTGTATGATAATGGCTAACATTATCCATAATATCCACAATAGATACACTTCACGAAGAGAGGGCCTGCCGCCTGTGCGCAACAAAAAATATTAAAGATGGTACTAAACTTTAAAATATATAGTTGTATAAAGGTGGATGGGCGGTCAGAAATGGAGATAGAATACAAAATAGATAACTAATTTAGTTTAGATATACAGCATGGAAACAGGCCTTTTGTGGATTTTTGCCTTCACCACAGTGAGGAGGTGTTTGGAGGATACACTGTGGTGGATGTTAATTTGTGTTTAGTGTTGTTTATTATTGTATGATTGTATGTATGACTGCAGGCACGAAATTTCGTTCAGACCGTAAGGTCTGAATGACAATAAAGGTATTCAATTCAATTCAATTGGCACACCAAGTCCATGCCGACCATTGATCACCCGTTCACACGTGTTCTACGTTATCTCAGTTTTGCATCCTGCACCAGAGCTGCCAAGTTTTGTTAGGGCATTTCAGTATTCTAGTACCTGCAAATCAGTATTTTGCTGAGGAAATCAGTATTTTTACACGGCGCCGAAATAAATGCTTTTTTATGTGCGGTCATACATACCCATGTACGAGTGCAAGAATACATAACTTTGCTACCAATTGACATGTCTTCTACGCACCTTGACAGTGGATTCATTGCCATCTCTTTGTATACTTCTGTTTGAATGGCGGCTTCCTGTTTTTAGCACCAGATGATAATGTAGAAGTCATTTTGGAAGTCTCCATCTCCCTCCCTCCCTCGCTCTTTCCTCTTTCCCTCCCTTCCTCTTCCTTTTTTTCTCCCTACCTTCCTTATTCCCTCACTGCCTCTCTCCTTCTCCCTCCTCGAACAGTCTGTGACCCATAGCACTGTGGTCATAGCGCTGTTCCCACACGCTAAACTAACAGCGCTGTTTAAACCTGTAGCGGGTCAGGCAGATCAAAGCTTACAAAAATTATCATCCAGATCTTGAAATTTAAAATACTAATAAATTTAATCTGCTATAATTTTTAGAGTTACAGTATGACTTTTTATATCCGTGCATTTTTTAAGCAGCAAGATGAAACAGGAAGTCGGGCCGCTTAAAAAAAAATCTATTTTGCAAAGCAAATCCGTAAATCTGTATTCTTATCGTATTTCTGTACAAAATACGGAAAATCCGTACTACTTGGCAGCTCTGCTGCACACTAAGGGCAATTTACAGAAGCTAATTAACCCACAGAGCCTTGAGCAATTAGGCCACTAATTAGTAGTCTTGCACTTACAATAATTAGGCAAAGAAGGATTGAAAACACAAGATAACCACATCTGTTATCTTACCCAAAAAGGATTGGTAAGGTCCAGCAGTGCCAAGTCCAGTAGAATAACATTGCACAGGGACTTTTAGAAGGGAAATGTACATGTATTCAAGGAGGACAAACTTGCAGTACATTAGTGAAACAATGGCATCAATGAAGAAAATTGGAGCTCATCAGCGCAGAAATTCAGACTCTGTTCCCATGTTGTGTTAAGATTACACCATGTTATAGGAAAGATGTTGTTAAGCTGGAAAGGGTGCAGAGAAGATTTACGAGGATGTTGCCTGGCCTCTATATCAATGATTTGGATGAGAACGTACAAGGCAAGATTAGCAAGTTTGCAGATGACCCTAAAGTGGGTGGTATTGCAGATAATGAAGTTGGTCGTCAAAAATTGTAGCAGGATCTTGATCGGTTGGTCAGATGGGCTGAGGAATGGTGATGTAATTTAAGAGAGCAATGCGAGGTGTTCTATTTTGCAAAGTCCAACATGGAAAGTAGCAGAACCTACACAGTGAATGGTAGGGCTCTGGGGAGTGTTGCAGAGCAGAGGAATCTAGGATGCAGGTACATAGTTCCTTGAAGGTGGCATCACGGGTAGATGGGGGTGTTCAAAAAGACCTTTGGCACATTGGCCTTCATCAGTCAGAGTACTGAGTAGAGAAATTGGGAGGTCATGCTGCAATTATAAGACTTTGGCGAGGCCGCATTTAGAGTATTGTGTTCACTGCTGGTCACCATGTTATAAGAAAGATGTTAAGTTGGCAAGGGTGCAGAAATAATTTACAAGGATGTGCCAGGACTTGAGGGCCTGAGATATAGGGAGAGTTTGAGCAGGCTAAGACTCTATTCCTTGGAGCGCAGGAGTTTATATTATAGAGTTGCACAAAATCATGAGAGCAATAGATTGGGCAAAAGACTCAAAAGCATTTACCCAGAGTTGGAGAATCGAGGAGCAGAGGACATAGGTTTAAGATGGTGTGAGGGGGTGGGGAGATTTAATAGGAGGCTGAGGGGCAACTTTCTTTTTCACAAAGGTATATGGAACGAGCTGCCGGTGGAGGTTTGGACAGGTACATGGCTAGGACTGGATGTATGCCAAACGCAGGTAGGTAGGACTAGTGTAGATGGGGCATGTTGGTCGGTGTGGGCAAGTTGGACAGAATGGCCTGTTTCCACGCTGTATGACTCAAGATGATTTGGTGAATATTGAACTGGATATCAGTTGAGATCCAGACCATCAGTTCCTTCAAAAAATGTATCTACAATAATTCCTATATTTTCGGTCTTTGTACACCTAACGCAAGATGATCAAACATGATATTCTGAGCCTGCAGTTACCTACATACCCACCTGATGGCTGTGGCTTTGTTTCTTCTCCGTTTCCTACATGAAGGAAATTATTTTTTATAATGTTGAAAAAAATTAGGAAGTCAGTTACCTAGTATTAATTTACGTTAGTACTGTTACTCATTTATCGTACTACTGATTATCATATTTATTATCTGTGTGTCACTGCGTTAATGGAAGTGTGATAAGGGATCTTGACCCGAAACATCACCCATCCTTTTTCTCCAGAGATGCTGCATGATCTGCTAAGTTACTGCAGCACTTTGTTTCTATCTTTGGGATAACCCAGCACCTGCAGTTCTTTGTTTTCATTGTACATATGACAATCAAACACTTCACTTTAGACTTTAGAGATACAGCGTGGAAACAGGCCTTTCAACCCACCCATTTTGTGCTGTACACTAGTACTATCCTCTAAAAAACCCATTAGCCTACAAACCTGTATGTCCTTGGAGTGTGGGGGGAAACCAGAGCACCCGGAGCCGGAGGAAACCCACATGGTCACGGGGAGAACGTACAAATTCTGTACAGACAGCACTAGTCGGGATCGAACCCGGGTCTCTAGTGCTGTGAGGCATCAATTCTACCGCTGCGCAACTGTATTGCCTTTTCTAAAACACAAATTCCAACTTTTTCTGTAATATAGATTTCTTGACTATAATATTTGTTATTGGCACGCTGGCCTTCATCAGTCAGGGAACAGAGCATAGACGTTTGGGCATTGATGCAGTTGTACAAGATGTTAGTGAGGTTGCATTTGGATTATTATGTTCAGTTTTGGAAAGATGCCACTGAGCTGGAGAGAGTGTAGAGAAGAATTACGAAAATGTTGTTGGGACTCAAGGGCCGGAGCTACTGGAAGAGGTTGGGTAGGCGAGGACTATATTCCTTGCTGTGCAGAAGGTTGAGGGAAGATATTATAGAGATTTATACAATTGTGAGGGGAATAGACAGGGTGAATGCACAGAATTTTCCCCCAGGGTAAAGGAATCAAGAACCAGAGCACTTAGGTTTAAGGTGAGAATGGAAAGATTGAATTGGGCTCCGAGTTGTGGGGATATGGAATGAGCTGCCAGAGGACACAACATGCTGGGGTAACTCAGAGGGACAGGCAGCACCTCTGGAGAACTTAGTAGGTGACATTTAGGGTCACAACCCGAAACGTTACCTACCCATGTTCTTCAGAGATGCTGCCTGACCCTCTGAGCTACCCCAGCACTTTGTGTTCTTTTGTGTAAACCAGTATCTGCAGATCCTTGATTCTATGAACTGCCAGAAGGGGTAGTTGTTTCAGGTTCAAATAACAGCATTGAAAAGACATGCCTTGGTTGGCATGGACGAGTCGGGCTGAAAGGCCTGTTTCCATGCTGTAGGACTATTACAAATGCAGGTACTAAGGCCTACACAATCTCCCTGTTGCCAAACATTTTAACTCCCCTTCCCATTCTCGTACTGACCTTTCTGTTCTGGGCCTCCATTGTCAGTGAGACAACGTACAATTTGGAGGAACAGCACATCTTATTTCGCTTGGGTAGCTAACAAACCACATTACAACATTGATATCTCTAATTTCAAGTAACTCTGGCATTCTTCACCCCCATCCCCCACCCTTGTCGTTCTACTTGTTCCTGTTCACATCCTTGTATCCCTGTCGTTAGCACATCTTCCCCAGCCAACAATAGGCCATTATGGACTCAACCCTTCCTGAGGTCATCTGTTGCCGGCTGTCTGGCCCTGTTTTGTTTTGGCCTTCTCTATATTCAAGTCTGAGGAAGGGTTCCAACCCGAAAAGTCACCTATTCCTTTTCTCCAGAGATGCTGCCTGACCCGCTGAGTTACTCCAGAATTTTATGTCTACCTTCAGGTATAAGGATTGTGACATACACACCTGCTAATACAGGCTTTCTCTCTTCTCCGCCTTCTGCATGAAAAAAAAAGATAAAAAACCCAAATCATAAAAAGGAAAAAAAAGTCAGGAAGTAGAATATTCATGATTATAACAAAGTTACTAAGGATTGTAACATACTCACCGGCTGATTCGGGTTTGGCTTCTACATCTTCGACAGGAATAAAAGTGCAAAAATTAATGTCACAAATGGAAGAATTGCAAAGAATATTTACGATTACAATCATAAAAGCAATTATGTACAGTATTGCATCCAATAAGAATGACAAAGTTGTCAGAAAAATAACAAGTGTGAGGGCTAGGGGCAGTTTAGAATTTGGTTTCAAACAAAAAGTGATTGAGGTGTTTTGGTGGATTATTTATTTCCCTCCATTGATGCTGCTCAACCTGCTGTGTTCTTCCAACAGATTCATGGTTGGACACAAGGAACTGCAGATGCTGGATCTCGGAGCTAAAGATGAAGTGCTGGAGGAACTCAGCAGGTTAGGTAGCATCTGCGGAGGGAATGGTCAGGTGATGTTTCGGGTTGGGAACCTGAAGCCATGTTGATTGAGGTATAGTAAGCAGTTACCGTGACAAATGGTAAGCTGGCCTTCATTGCAAGAGGTCAACACAGTGGCGCAGTGGTAAAGTTGCTGTCTCACAACGCCAGAGAACCGGGTTCCATTCTGATTATGGGTGCTGTCTGCACAGAGATTATACATTCTCACTGTGATCGTGTGGGTTTTCACCAGGTGCTCCTGTTTTCTCCCACACTCCAAAGACGTGTGGATTTGTAGGTTAATTGGTTTTGGTTAAAAATTGTAAAATTGTTTCTAGAGTATAGATAGTGCTAGTGTACGGGGATGATTGCTTGTCGGTACGGACTCGGTAGGGTGACGTGCCTGTTTCCGAGCGATATCTTTAAAGTCTAAAGGTCCAACGGACCAATACAGGAACAGGCCTTTCAGCCCACAATGCCTGTGCCAAACATGATGCCAGGTTAAACTAATCTCCTCTTCCTGCACATGATCACTAACCCTCCATTCCCAATATATCCATGTGCCAGTCTAAAAGCCTCTTAAACGCAACTACCGTATCTGCCTCCACCACCAACACTGGCCGTGCGTTCCAGGTACCCACCACTCTGTAAAAAAGCCTATTCCTATGCTGTACTGTTCTATGTTCTATGGCAAACTAGTAGATGAGAAAGACTTCCAGATTCGCAAGCCTTTGAGGTGTAGGGAGAGGGCAGGAATATGGCATTGACAGAGAGTTTTATGCACAATCATTATTAGACAGTGCAGGCTTGAATAGCCAAATGTTTTATACCTTGGGTATAGAAGCTTGAAAGCGTGCACTGCCACATTCGGGAACAGCTTCTTCCCCTCTGTTATCAGGCTTCTGAACAGCCCTTACATAAGCTAGGGTGTTCTCTGATTCACCTCTACCCCATTGTGGACATTGGACTTTGTCTATGGAACTGGTGAGCGACAATGCTGAAAACTATATTCTGCACTATCCTCCCCTTCGCTCTCAAGCTTGATTGTATCATTGTCAGGTATATCTGATCTGTTTGGATAGCATGCAAAACAAAGCTTTCCATTGTACCGCAGTATACATGACAATAACAGTTCATGAGTTATAGGAGCAGAATTAGGCTATTCGGTCCATCGTTCACTCCGCCATGGCTGATCTATCTTTCCCTCTCAACCTCATTCTCCTGCGTTCTCCCAATAACCCCCGATATCCGTATTAATCAAGAACTATCTATTTCTGCCTTAAAAATATCCATCAACTGCCTCCACAGCTTTCTGTGGCAATGAATTCCACAGATTCACCACCCTCCGACTAAAGAGATTCCTTCTCATCACCTTTCTAAAGGTTCGTCCTTTTATCCTAGGGCTATGGCCTTCGGTCCTAGACTGCCACAGTAATAAATCTAAACCGTAGACAAAAAGCTGGAGTAACTCAGCAAGACAGACAGCATCTCTGGAGAGAAGAAATGGGTGACAAATTCTGTATGAAGCTTGTTCATCATCCTGGCTATTGTAAAAAGCCACAGGCACACTGATCCTGTATTTTAGCAATTCAATGCATTGAATGCAGAGGCTTTATAAGGTACTGGTCAGACCACATTTGGCATCTTGTGAAGATAGACACAAAACGCTGGAGTAACTCAGCAGGTCAGGCACCTTCTCTGGAGAAAATGAATAGGTGACGTTTGAAACCTTTCTTCAGATTGCAAGTAGAGGTGTTGGCGAGGGAATAAATTGGAGGTGAGAAAAGGCCAGAATAAATCGGGTTCTGCAAGGGGGCAAAGCAGGTTCTGCTCTCTATCTGGTCTAAAGCTATCGGTATTTCCTAGGACACCATGGATTTTATTTTTTTAGCTCCTACCTATGTAAATAGAGGAAGCAGAGGAGGATGGAATGAGATTTGATTGAGAAGCAATGGACAAATTGGTGGGGTGGCGCAGCTGGTAGAGCTGGTCTCACAGCTCCAGCGACTCAGGTTCGATCCCGACCATGGCTGCTGTCTGTGTGGAGTTTACACATTCTCCCTGTGTGTGTGTGGGTTTCTTCCCACATCCCAAAGACTTGTGGGTTGGAAGGTTAATCGGTCTCTGTAAATTGCCCCTAGTGTGAGAATGTGGGGAGAATAAAGGGGGATGAGTCGCGAATGGGTGGTTGATGGATGTTAGGGACCCAATGCTCCTTGCTGTATCTCTTATCTATCTAAAGTAGAATGAGGCGTTTCTGATTGTTTCAACTGACCATAGTTGTTATATTGGAGGAGCTAAGATGCTTTCACTGGTACAGTCTCAAAAATCAGTCCATATCACATTCAACATTCATTTATTACGAAAGTAGAGAAGGTGAATACTTACGTTTAAATTTACACCAACATAAAACGGCAACAATAACTAATATGATCGGAATTATTGCTATAGCCAGCAGGATATGATCTCGTCCCTCTTCTAAAGAAAGATTTTAAAAAATGGAGAAAAAAATGTCAACAGAAGATATAGACACAAAATGCTGGAGTAACTCAGCAGGTTGGGCAGCATCTGTGGAGGGAATGGGCCGGCAAATTTTAGGGTCGGATCCCCTCTTCATTCTGCCGATTCCCTCCACAGATGCTGCGTGACCCACAAGAGTTCCTCCAGCACTATTTACTCAGTTCATGAAATGTACTGGATTCAATATATCACGTGTTAAATGAGCTCAACCAATGGGATCAATTACTGAATGATCCTACTGCAACATGTATACCTGGAATACACATATTGGAACTAATCAGATATTAGACTTGAATATGGGCCAAACGTGGGCAGGTGGGACTAATGTAGATGGGGCATCTTGGTCAGCGTGGGCAAGTTGGACCCAAGGCCCTGTTTCTGTGCTGTGACTGAAGTGCATCCATGAACAGATCTTGATTAAAATAATCTACTCTTACCTCCTTGCCTGTAGTTAGACAAGACTGGTGCCCTCCTCTCTCCCCATGACTCTGAGGAAGGCTGTATCATGGTGATTGCTTACTGGAATCATGAGTCACAGCTACAAAGCTGGGAGCCCTAAACCACGGCTGCTGCATCCTGTCTACTCCATAGACGGCAAGAAATTGCAGAGAATTGTCAACGCAGCCCAGACCATCACGCAAACCAACATCCCTTCCACTGACCATCTACACCTTGCGCGGCTTTGGCAAGGACACCAGCATAATCAAGGACAAGTCGCACCCCGGCCACTCCCTCATGTCCCCTCTGGCAAGAGGTACAGAAGCGGGAAAACACACATCCGGATTCAGGGACAGTTTCTTCCCAGCTGTTATTAGGCAGCTGAACCAAACGCGCAGACCTTTTCACCAAATGCGTGAACAGAATCTCCATCTCCCTTTTCTGTGCCCCCCGCCCCCCACATTTCTCCACTATCCCACCCCTCTCCTGCTTCTTCCACCCCTACATCTATTCCTCTGGCTTTACATTTCACTCCTCTCATCCCACACCCTTGTGTCTCCTTTTCACCTCCAGACTGTCTCTTACTCCACCCATCTACCAATCAGCCCCTCCTTACCTGTATCCATATCACTACCCAGGCTTTGACCTGCCCCCCCCCCCCCCCCTCCCCTCTTTTTCCAGCTTTCTACCCCCTACTACAATCTGAAGACGGGTCCTGACCTGAAATGTTCTAATGTTCTGTCCATTCCCTCCACAGATACTGCCTAACCCACTGAGGCCCCGCAGCAGCCTGGGGCTTGCATGGATTGGGCGGTGCTCCAGAAGACTCAATGTGCAGACTGGACTTTGAAAATGGCACCAAAACCTGCCGCCCATTGCGTGCGGTCTCTGTGGATTATTTCTATGCTCTTTGTGCTAATCGAGGAGTGAGCTTAGGTATGGCAATACTTTACTGAACTGTAAGCAATAAAGAATTTAACTGTATGTCTGTACATGTGATAATAAAGAATCATTGAATTAAGTTACTCCAGCACTTTGTGTTTTGTTCAGTAGATTTAAGCTGCTTCTACTCGAGTATGTTACCCGATCCACTTAACTTTAAATTTAATTTTCCAGTTGAGGCAGAAACAGAACACACTAGGTTCAGGGCGGCACAGCGGTAGCGTTGCGGGTTTGATCCTGACAACAGATCCTGGCGCTGTCTATACGGAGTTTGTATGTTCTCCCCATGACCTGCATTGGTTTTCTCTGGGTGTTCCGGTTTCCTTCTACTCCTCAAAGATGTACTTGTTTGTAGGTTAACTGGCTCCAGTAAAAGAGAGTGAGTGAGTGTGAGAGTGAGAGTGGGTGTGTTTGTAGGATAGTGTTAGTGTGAGGGGTTCGCTGGCCAGTGTGGACTCGGTGGGCCGAAGCGCACGTTTCCACGCTGTTTCTCTAAACTAAACTAAACCCGAGATCGACACAAAGTGCTGGAGTAACTCAACGGGTCAGGCAGCATCTCTGGAGAAAAAGGATGGGTGACGTTTCGGGTCGGGACCCTTCTGGAAATCATCATCAAACCAAATCAATCATCAGAACAAAACATTCAAGAAGGAACTGCAGATGCTGGAAAATCGAAGGTAGACAAAAATGCTGGAGAAACTCAGCAGATGAGGAGCATCCATGTTCCTTTCTGCACATTCAGTAATACCTGGACTCCCTGATTTAACATTATATTTGAACCATACTTTAATAAGTTCACCAGCCACAGCATAGTTTGGACAAACTGAAACTAACATACATGTTGGTCACCAACATAACGATGTAGCAATAAGTTTGTGAATGCCACACTGATTCTAAATTAAGATAAAGTGCACATTGTAAAAAAAATGATCTCATGGTTTTTACGCTCTAAAAACAAATGTTTTCTTATAATAGTCTTACCATTTTTAAAGCATTCTTTTATGTTAAAAGGGTCGCTCTGAACCAGCTCTCCTGGTTGCCTCACGATGCAGGTATATTCACCAGAAGATTCTTTAGGATTCAATATTGCCAGGTTGGTTCCTTCAGGAGTTAAATCAAAATGTTCACCTTGCTGCACTGTACTGTTTTCATGCTTCCATTCCTTTTTAACAGGTTTATTTACAGAGCAGTTCAGGTGAATAATGGAGTCATTTGCGACACAGCTAATTGTTGGCTTCGAAAGTGGTACTACAATTGAAAGAAAAGTCTTAATTAGGCAAACACTGTAAACTGTTGGTAAATTTAACGCTCTCATTTCACTCATCTCATCAGTGAAAAGCTTTGATCTGCTTGCTATCCAAACAGATCAAGGCGGCGTGGTGATAGAGTTGCTGCCTTATAGCTCCAGAGACCCAGGTTCGATCCTGACTAAGGTTGCTATGTGTACGGAGTTTGCATTTTCCCCCTGTGACTGCGTGGGTTTCCTCTGGGTGCTCCCACATACCAAAGAAATGGGGGTTTGTCAGCTTAAAGTATCCTTGTAGAAACAAGGAACCGCAGATGCTGGTTTACACAAAAGGACACAAAGTGGTGGAGTAACTCAGCGCGTCAGGCAGCATCTCTGGAGAACATGGATAGGTGACATTTCGGTTTGGGACCCTTCTTGAGACTGATGAGTAAAATTGCCCCTGGTGTGTACGTAGTGGATGAGAATACGAGATAACAGAACTAGTGTGAATGGGTGATTGATGGTCAGCATGGACTCGGTCGGCCGAAGTGCCTGTTATCACTAAACTAAAAAAAACGACGTGCGGATTTGTAGGTTAATTGGCCTCTGTAAAAAATGCCCCGAGTATGTAGGGAGTGGACGAGAGAGTGGGATAACATAGAACTAGTGTGAACGGGTGATTGGTATGGGCTGAAGGGATTGTTTCTATGCTGTATCTCTAAAATTCAAACCAAGTAAAGTAAAGTAAGTAAGTTTATTGGCCAAGTATTCACATACAAGGAATTTGCCTTGGTGCTCCGCCCACAAGTAACAACATGGCATACAGTGACAGTTACACGCAACTCAGAAAATACTAAACATTAATAATAATAAAACATTAATAATAAAACACCCTAATGTCATGGAAGTCCACACTTGACTGCACTGCAAGGTTATCTTCATCATAAATACACACAAAAGGCAAAGACCTCACATACACATGAATAACACATTTGTGAGAACATCTAATACTAAAACATTTTAATTCAGGTTTCAATAAGACACAGATGATACTCACCATTCACAACTAGCTGGTAAATCTCTTCAACAACACTACCTGTTGTAGATGTGAAAGAAAGCTTATATATCCCGGAATCATTCAGCAGCAAATTCTTTATCATTATAGTATTTCCTATTAAGTTAGCTCTTTCAGAGAATTTTCCAAAGTAGGAAATATTACGGTCGAATTCCCACTCAAGCACCTTGTTGTCTTCAAACGTGAATAAAATTTCATCTGTCTTTGCAGGTCTCGTGAAAGGAAACGTTACATTAGTGCCCTCCAGCCCGTTTACTAATTGAATGTTGAAAGACTTGCACATTGAAACTGAGAAAGAGAAAAAAAAAAAAAGTTAGTTAGACAGATAAATCTGACAAGCACTAAACAACAACTCCATGAAAACTAAAAGAATATTTTACACTAGGACTGCACCTTAGTCTGGGTTATTAGGTAACTAACCAACAGCACTCCCTTTTTCCTGTCTCCACTTCCATCTACCCCACCAAGATGCGCACCTATTTCTCCTACTAACCCGTCCCCTTTTCCCCACCTTCCTTCCCCTGTCCCCGTCTACCTACATCCATAGAGTCTTACAGCGTAGAAACAGGACCTTATGCCCAACTTGCCCATGCAGACTAACATGCCCCATCTACACCAGTTCTACCTACCCACATTTGGCCGATATCCCTCTAAACCTTTCCTATCCATGTGCCTGTCCCTTCCTCTAGCTTTACATTTTGCGCCTCTTCATTCCATATCGAACAGCCTTTTGTCAACCCATTTGCCAATCAAAACCCCCCTCAGCTGTAACCACCTATCACTTGCCAGGCTTTGTCCTGCCCCCACCTCTCTTCCAGCTTATTCTCCCCTTTCCTTTTCCCCCTCCTTCCTCCTTCCTCCCCCCACCCCCCCCTCCCGACTACAATCAGTGTGAAGAAACTGAAACGTCCTCTCACCAACTAGAGAGCGGCCCTAATCTCCCATCTGCCTCATTGGGGACCCTCAGACGATTTTTAATCAGACTTTACTGGACTTGATCTTACACTAAACATTATACCCTTTATCCTGTATCTGTTCACTATGGATGGCTTGATGGTAATCATATATATTGTCTTTTCGCTGACTGGATAGCACACAACAACAAGATTTTCATTGTGCATCAGTACACGTGATAATAAAGTCAACTGTACTATAATTCCCTTTTATCAACAATTTGAAATTCCATAAAAAAATGCCTTCTAATCACTTTTTCTGCCTTCAGATCAAAGTATGCTTAAATACCACCTGTATGATTTTTTTTGAGCATTTTAAAATGAACAGGAAAGAGCTGAATGATTACAATACGAGCAGAATTGCAAATTATAAAACTCAGAAACTTGCAAATCAACCCTTTTTGGGAACACAGGCTTGCTGAAATCCATTAAAAAAAACTCAATCTATGTATTGAGGTAGAAGGGGAATACCGAGTAAAAGTATTGAGTTAAAAAAAAAAAAAAATGTCAAACCCTCATCGTATTTTTAATCTGCACTTTCTCCATACCTGTAACAATACATACTGCACTGTTTAGTTCTGCTTTTCCACTACCCGTTGCACCCTTGGCTGGTATGATCTGCCCAGAGAGCACAAAGACAACATTTCCACTGTACCTCATTACATGCGATGAAAATAAACCAATACTACACAGTGTTTTAGCCCAATTTATCTCAAAGAATGGGCCAGGGACATTGAAATTAGTCATAGAGTCAAGCAGCACAGAAACAGCCCCTTTGGCTCAACTTCTTCCCAGCTCAGCTATCAGGCAACTGAACAATCCTATCAACAACTAGAAGGTGGTCCCAAGCTACTATCTACTTCTTTGGTGACTCTTGAACTATCTGTAATTGGACTTTACCTTGCACTAATTATAATTCCCAATATAATGTATCTCTACACTATGAACGGCTCAATTGTAATGACGTATAGTTTTTCCGCTGACTGGATAGCACGTAACAAAAAGCATTCACTGTACCTTGGTACACCTGACAATATAATAAACTTGCCCATGCCGACATAGGTGCCTCATCTAAGCGACCTGCCTGCATTTGGCCAATATCCCACTAAACCTTTCCTATACATGTGCTCCTTCAAATGTACTGTAAACATTGCAATTATACTTGCACCGTGGCTTTTAAATGCTGTTATTGCACCCACCTCAACAACCTCTAGTGGCAGCTCATTCAATATACATAGAAACATAGAAAATAGGTGCAGGAGTAGGCCATTCGGCCCTTTGAGCCTGCACCGCCATTCAATATGATCATGGCTGATCATCCAACTCAGTATCCTGTACCTGCCTTCTCTCCATACCCCCTGATCCCTTTAGCCACAAGGGCCACATCTAACTCCCTCTTAAATATAGCCAATGAACTGGCCTCAACTACCTCTGTGGCAGAGAATTCCAGAGATTCACTGTGTGAAAAATGTTTTTCTCATCTCGGTCCTAAAAGATTTCCCCCTTATCCTTAAACTGTGACCCCTTGTTCTGGACTTCCCCAACATCGGGAACAATCTTCCTGTCCAACCCCTTAAGAATTTTGTAAGTTTCCATAAGATCCCCCCTCAATCTTCTAAATTCTAGCGAGTACAAGCCGAGTCTATCCAGTCTTTCTTCATATGAAAGTCCTGCCATCCCAGGAATCAGTCTGGTGAACCTTCTCTGTACTCCCTCTATGGCAAGAATGTATTTCCTCAGATTAGGAGACCAAAACTGTACGCAATACTCCAGGTGTGGTCTCACCAAGACCCTGTACAACTGCAGTAGAACCTCCCTGCTCCTATACTCAAATCCTTTTGCTATGAATGCTAACATACCATTCGCCATATACCCACCACCCTTTGTGTGAAAAAGTTGCCGCTCAGGTTCCTAGTAAATCTTTCCCCTCTCACCGCAAACTCGTATCCTCTGGTTCCCTGATTCCCCTACTCTGGGTAAAAGACATTGTGCATTCACCCTCTGTTCCCCTCATTTTATACGCCTGTATAAGATCACCCTTCAGCCTCCTGCGCTCCCAAGGGATAAAATCCTCGCCCTAAAATCAGGCCCTTGAGTCCTGGCAGCTTCCTCGAAAATCTTCTCTGCACTCTTTCCAGCCCAACATCTTTCCTGTAGCAGTTCCACCCTTCACAATTCTTCTTTAAATCTAACGGGCTCTGAAAACTAAATGTTGAAAATTAAACATTCTATTATACTCAAACTGTAATTAATTTCTCACTTTTCTCAATTGTTCGATAAGGCAGCACCAGCTAACTTCAAAATACAAGACATAGAAACAAGACACAGTTATCGACAATTCCTTCGTTTTGCCCCATTCCTGCTCGGGCCACTGGGTGGCGCCAGTAATGGCTGCCTCGCCAACAGTCTGTCTGTCCTTTCTTCTGTTTTTGTTATTTTAAGTAGTGTTAAAGATTATGTATGTGCCGGGGCGCTGGGGGAAACTTTTTTTCAATCTCTTACCTCGACGGAGATGCGATTTTTTTCCGTATCGAATCTCCGTTCCCACTGCGGCCTAACATTGTGGAGTCGCGCGGCCTTTCCTGAAGACCGACCCGGCGCTTCAACCACGGGCGCGGCACAGACTTACTATCGTGGAGCTTGCGATCCCTTTGCCGGGGATCGACTGTGGACCGGCCTGCAGACTTTAATATCGTGCAGCCCGCGGTCCCTGGTTTGAGATCGATTCGGGACCTCCAAGCCGCGGAGAGTTTCAACCGCCCCGATGTGGGAGTTTCGATTATCCCGACGCGAGGGATTCAGATCGCCGGCTGTGGGAGCGTTGATCGCCCCGACTGCAGATGGTTCGACAGCCCTGACTGCGAGAGAATATAGAGGGAGAAGATTGGACTTTATTACCTTCCATCACAGTGAGGAATGTGGAGAGCCGCTGTGGTGGATGTTCATGTTAATTTTTATTTTATGTGGTTGTGTGTCTTGTTGCTTTTCACTTAGTATGGCTGTATGGTAATTCGAAATTCACTGTACCTTAATTGGTACATGTGACAATAAACTGACCTTGAAACCTTGAGGAACAATCCCCAAACCAGCAAACTGCTAGAGGAAGGTGGTCAAGGTAGCTTCTACATTGGCATTTAAGGCTTGGGGAAAGGTGCATGAATAGGAAAGGTTTAGAGGAATATAAGGACCAAACGCAGGCGAATGGGACTAGCTGAGATAGATCTTCATCGGCATGGATGAGTTGGGCCAAAGAGCTCGTTTCCGTGCTGTACCCTGTGATTCTAACAACTTTCAGAAAGCGTTTGTATAGGTTTCAAAGGACTTTTATTGTCACATGTACCAATTAAGGTACAGAGATATACGAATTACCAAACAGCCATACGAAAAAAAAAGCAACAAGACACACAACTACATAAAAGTTAACATAAACATTCACCACAGCAGATTCCCCACATTCCTCACTGTGATGGAAGGCAAAAAAGTCCAACCTTCCTCTTTATTGGGGCAGTTGAACCATCCGTCGGGGCGATCAAAGCTTCCGCTGCCACGGTTGAAGCTCCTGCGTCTAAGCAGTTGAAGCTTCCGCATTGGGGCCGTCGAAACTCCCACGTCTTGGAGTTCCCGAAGTCTGTCTCTGACCAGAGACCGCGGGCTCCGCGGTGTTAAAGTCCACAAGCACCGCTCAGAGGTCAATACCCTGGCAAAGGGATTGCGGGCTCTGCGATGTTAAAGTCCCGTAGGCTACCCGCGGTGTAGCTCACAACAGTCAGTCACCAGTAAAGGCTGCCAACTCCTCAATGTTAGGCCGCAGAGCGGACGGAGATACAAAACGGAAAGAGAAAAATAAATAAATAACAAATAAATAAATAAAGATTTTAAAATCGCATCTCCGTCGAGGTAGATTAGAAAAAGTTTCGCCCTAACCCCCCCCCAACCTAAAACAAGCTAAAGAACATTAAAAACATACATTTAACACATAATGTTAAAACCCAAAGAAGGAAAGGACGGACAGACAGACTGTTGGCGAGGCAGTCATTGATGGCGCCACCTGATGGCGCAGGAGTAGGAAAGGTTTAGAGGGACATCAACCAAACGTTCTCAAATTGTACTAGCCTTCATAGATATCGGTTTGCAAGGATGAGTTGGGCTGAAGGGCCTGTTTCTGTGCTGAAAAACTATGAATCAATGACAAAGTACATATAGGAACACAATAATGGGCAGTGCCTTTCCAAGTTACACACAATCTGACTTGCAAATATATTGTTAATCCTTTATTCTCATTGGGCCTAAATCCCAGAGCACCATTTGGTCGGCACAGCAGTAGAGTTGCTGCCTCACAGCACCAGTGACCCGGTTTGAATCCTGATCTTGAGTGCTCTCTGTGTAGACGTTACACTATCTCCCTGCGACCGTGTGGGTTTCCTCCCACATTCTAAAGACATGGAGATTTGCAGATCAATTGGCCCTCTGTAAATTCCCACGAGTGTGTTGAGAGTGGACGAGAAAGTGGTATCACAGGGTAGCTGGAACATAGAGATAAAAGACTGACGGGGCTGTGTCTAAGATAGATAGCAAGGAATGTGTTCACCGACAAGAGAATAAACCCAAGCTAATCCTAGATTACAGCAGTAAATAATGGGCTCATGTGCAAACCTGTTAGGATGTAAAATGAAGAAGACAACAACTTCTATAATTGACACAAGGAACTGCAGATGCTGATTTACAAAAAAAAAAAAAAGATTTTGGGTCAGGACCCTTCTTTTAGTAGGGAGGTGCAAGCTGGATAATATACTCCCATGGTTTATCTAGCACAAATATTTCACACTTCACGAGATACAAGGAACTGCAAATGCTGCTTTAATACAAAAAAGTGTGGAGTAACTCAGCAGGTCAGGAACATCACCTCTCCATGTTGTCCAGAGGTGCTGCCTGACCCGCAGCATGCCGAGTTACTCCAGCACTTTGTGCCTTAACTTCTGTATATCTTCTATCTTTACATGGAAAATCATGTCAAGCATTCCACATTACTTGCATCAAAGAAAACAAGGTTTAGTCACTTAAGGGGATTATTCAGCAGGCAGCCCAGGCAAAGGAGGATAAAGTTTGAGGGGCAAAGCTCAGGAAGGAATCTCCGGACTCACAGGAAGGAAGACAACAGTAGAGCAATTAATTGAAAGTCAAAACAAAAACTGGTCGCTGAAAATCCAGAATAAAAATAGAAAATGCTGAAAGTACTCAGCAGGCCAGAGTGCAAATGTTGAAAGAGAAATAAAGTTAAAGATGAAATGCAAACCAAAGTTTTTCGATGTACCTCAGTACACCTGTCAGTAATAATCCTAAAGCAAACGTTTTAAATTAAACACCTGACCACTAGTGATTAAACAAGTTAGTTTGAAGTTGCTGGCATGATTGGGGAAAGTGTATAGGTAAGATAAAGTCCCAAACAGCAGACATGCGTTGATGGGAGAGGAGGAGATGATTTGAAGAAGGGTCTCGACCCGAAACATCCATAATCAACCCGGTCACACCCTCTTCTCCCCACTCCCATCAGGCAAGAGGTACAGAAGTTTGAAAATGCATACCAGCTAGAGAGCGGTCCTGACCTCCCATCTACCACATTGGAGACCTCTGAACTATCTTTAATTGGACTTTATTTTGCACTAAATGTTATACCCTTTAGTCTGCATCTGTACATTGTGGTAGGCTTGATTGTAATCATCGATAGTCTTTCCGTTGACTGGATAGCATGCAACAAAAAGCTTTTGATTGTACCTCAGTACACATGACAATAATAAACTAAACTTTCTATGTTCTCCACAGATGCTGCCCGCTGAGTTACTCCAACATTTTGTGTCTTTTTTTGAGGCGGTGTCTTTTATAGTCAATATATAATTCAACAATTTCAGATCACTTGTTTTGTCCGCCTGTATCATAGCTGGCCACATCTGTTGTAAGGTTATTCATCTGGGATATTACTTCAGTTTCTCTCTCTCTCTGGAGACATGGTCTGATTTGTTAGGTTTTTCCCCAGAACTCTCCTTCTGGTTTCAGGTTCAACAACAATTCTGGCCTACATTTCACAGCTTTAACAAGTTCTACTCCTCCATTCAATCATGGCTGATCTAGCTTTTCCTCTCAACCCCATTCTCCTGCCTTCTCCCCTTAACCCTTGACACCCGTACTAATCAAGAACCTATCGATCTCCATGCTAAAAATATCCATGGGCCTAAACACCCTTCAGTGGCAGTGAATTCCACAGATTCACCACTCTCTGACTACATAAATTCCTTTTCATTTCCTTTCTAAAGGTACGTCCTTTTATTCTGAGACCAAGGCCTCTGGTCCTAGACTCTCCCACTAGTGGAAACATCCTCTCCACATCAACTCTATCCAGGTCTTTCACTATTCAGTAAGTTTTAATGAGGTCCCCCTTCACCCTTCTAAACTCTAGTTAGTAAGCACAAGCCCAGTGGCGTCAAATGCTCATCATATGTTAAACCAATCATCCCTGGGATAATTCTCAGAAACCTCCTCTGGACCCTCTCCAAAGCCAGCACATCCTTCTTCAGATATAGAGCTCAAGACAGCTCACAATAGGGTGATTTCACGAAAGGTCACTGGAGCGTAGATCCGCACCCACGTGACCGCAAAATTTAACTGGGGGACAACCGTCACTTCCGGTACATGTTAGTGAATGGGAAAACACGCACTTTCACACCCGTTAAAAACATCGAAAACGGCCAGTTTTTGAGCTGCAATTTACTGTACCAGTCGGGGTGACCGTGAGGCACAGCTACCTAAATTTACAGTAAAAAAAAAAGATAGAAACTAAGGTAAATTCAAGAGGGAGCTGAAGGTGCAAAAACAGCGGAAGTTGTTAGCGGACATTTGTCGTGGAGATTTAAAGATCCAAAATATCGGGAAATATCGCGTTTGCTCGCTGCATTTCATCAAAAGTAAGGCATTATTGGCTTTGTTATCTTTATTCATTTGTTAGATGAAAAGTTTTAAAAGTGAAAAATCCGTCAGTAAAATTGCAAAATCGCCCATGGTTCTCAGGTGGGTTTTAACATGCAAAATGAAAACGCTTCTGAAGCTCCATTTACCATTTAAATAATCGTTCAAAGTTCAGCATCAACTTGCAGAGCTATAGATGCTTGAGCTGCGACCAAATCTGCTTTAATACTCTCTTCTTGTTGCACGTGCATGGCGTTCTTGTGCACAATGTCTATCCTGCTCACAGTGGGTGCCCAATCAGGATTGTTGACATCATTCCATGCTGCAGGCTTGTCTGTTATTAGATGATAAATAAATAAGTAGTTTGGGTGATTGTGCAGGCTTTAAACAAGAAACATTGAGAAATATATTTTGGCAAATAATAAAATCTCCTGATTTTGTCCAACTAACAGCTGACAATTATCCCATTCCTTAGCTTGCATCTGAGTAAAATTTATTTCCAAACGCATTGAGAGTTTACGATTATTTAAATGGTAAATGGAGCTTCAGAAGCGTTTTCATTTTGCATGTTAAAACCCACCTGAGAACAATGGCCGATTTTGCAATTTTACTGAAGGATTTCTAACTTTTAATACTTTTCATCTAACAAATGAATAAAGATAACAAAGCCAATAATGCCTTACTTTTGATGAAATGCAGCGAGCAAACGCGATAATTCCCGATATTTTGGATCTTTAAATCTCCACGACAAATGTCCGCTAACAACTTCCGCTGTTTTTGCACCTTCAGCTCCCTCTTGAATTCACCTTAGTTTCTATCTTTTTTTTTAACTGTAAATTTAGGTAGCTGTGCCTCACGGTCACCCCGACTGGTACAGTAAATTGCAGCTCAAAAACTGGCCGTTCTCGATGTTTTTAACGGGTGTGAAAGTGCGTGTTTTCCCATTCACTAACATGTACCGGAAGTGACGCTTGTCCCCCAGTTAAATTTTGCGGTCACGTGGGTGCGGATCTACGCTCCAGTGACCTTTCGTGAAATCACCCTATACTCCAAATTTTCTCCCACATCCAAAGACATGTGGGTTTACAGGTTAATTGGCCCTCTGTAAATTGCCCCCAGTATGTAGGGAATGGATAAGTGGGATAACATAGTAGTGTGGACTCAGTGGGCCGAAGGGCCTCCACACACACAGCACCCGAGGTCAGGATTGAACCCGGGTTTCCAATGCTGTGAAGCAGCGGCTCTACCAGCTGCATTTAAAGTTATTGAAGCACGACAGATGGGAAATTTGCAGCTCTGAGCTCCAGAGCTGGGACAAGCATGAGAAGGGCAAGTCCAAGGGCAAAAAGTGACATCCATTCCGAGGTCCCCACCTGCTTCAAGAATACCCACCATCAACCCAGTGCCAAAGAAAAGTAAGGTGGCATGCCACAATGACCACCGCCCAGTGGCTCTGACACCCACCATCATGAAGTGCTTCAAGAGACTAATGATGGCGCACTTCAACTACTTGATTCACTGCAGTTTGCTTCCCGTTGCAACGGGTCCACAGCAGACGGCATCTCCCTACATTAGACACCTATTTATCAACTGTAGCCTTTAACAACTCATCAATGAAATCCTGGATCTAGGAATCAGTACCGCACCCCCCCTCCCCCACCCCCTCCGCCACTGAATCGTGGACTTTCTGACTCACAGGCCCCAATCAGCATGTGTAGGTGAGAATACCTCCTCCACAATAACTCTCAACACCCACACCCTGCAAGGATGCATTCTCAGTCCCCTACTATACTCCCTGTACACTCACGACTGTACGGCCAAATTCAGCTCTGACTCCATCTACACGTTTGCAGACGACACCACTGTGGTGGGCCAAATCAAGAATAATTATTAGATGGAGTACAGGAGGGAGGGAGAGAGAGAACATAACAATACGGTGTCAGGACAGTAATCTATCCCTCAGTATCAGCAAGATAAGGGTTATCGATTACTTGTTGCCGATTACTTGTAGATGCACCATAGAAAGTGTATAGTCAGGTTGCATCACAGCTTGATTTGAGAACAGCTCTGCCCAAGACGACAGGAAATTGCAGAAAGTAATAGATGCAGCCCAGTCCATTACACAGACCAGATTTTCCACCAATGACTCCATCTACACTTCACAAAGCCTTTGAAAACCAGCCAACATAATCAAAGACGTCCCACCTCAGTCATTCCTTATTCTACCTGCTCCCATCCGGCAGACGGTACGGAACCCTGAAAGTGTGCACCACCAGACAGGAACACCCTTTACCCCTCAGTTTTTAGGCTTCTGTACAGCCCTTCGATAAGCCACTCGATAAGCTAGGGTACTGTCCGATTCACCTCTAACCCATTGCGGACAGTGGATTTTGTCTATGGAACTTCTTCTTGCAAATTAAACATAAATAAACCAAAGGACTAGTTAGATCTCAAGACGGGTGTTGAGCACTATGAAACTGATGCGTTATATGGAACTGATGCGTTACGATGCTGAGATCTATATTCTGCACTCTGTATCTTCCCCTTCGCTCTATCTATTGAAATAGAGTTTGACTTGATTGTACTATGCAAAGTATTATCTGATCTGTTTGAATAGCAAGCAAATAAAAGCTTTTCACTATACGAAACACAAGACAATAATAACACAAGCCAATAACAAACCTAAAACTAAAAAAAGTGACAGTAAGTCTATCAGAACAAAAGATAATTTGTCAAACAGGCCCACCTTTTCCTTTCCCCAAACTATCTTTTCTTTGTGTAAGAAGGAACTGCAGATGCTAGTTTACACCGAAGATAGACACAAAATGTTGGAGTAACTCAGCAGGTCAGGCTGCATCTCTGGAGAATCGAGAAAAGGAAATATTCCTTTTCTTCAGAGATGCTGCCTGACCTGCTGAGTTACGGGCCTGTCCCACTTAGGTGATATTTTAGGCAACTACAGGCAACAAGTTTCACCACATGTTCGCCAGGAGTAGTCTCCTCAGTCGCGCAAAATGTCATAGTGTCTTTCTGGTCGCCGCTAAATTTTCAACGCGTTGAGATTTTTTTGCCGACAGTGGGTTTGACGCCAATGAGCGTAGCTTGACTTCTCCTGACGCAGGTTGTCGCCAGGATGAAGTAGGTTGTGGCAGGTTTTTCAGTGACCTGCTACAATGACAGTCGCTGGCAGTTGCCTAAAACAAAAAAATCGCCAAGTGGGACAGGCCCATCGCTCCAGCATTTTGTGTCTAACTATCTTTTCCTTCCTTCCTCCCTCCCTCGGCACCGATTTATTTTTCCAGCCACTACTGTCTCTGTGTAGGCTCCAGTTCAACTTAACCCTTACAGCCACCATCACTATTACCTACCCCCTGGCCCATTTCCAACCGTACCCCTTCCTCTCCAAACCCCGCAGTCCTTTTGTAAAATGTACGGCCCTCTACCACCAACCCACTCACGCCACGACTCTCCCGTCTTCCCCCTAATCTTGCCTATTATCCCCTCCTCTGCTCCCACATTATCTCCAGACACCTCACTGTCTGCCACCGCCTCTCACACTAACCACCTCATCTCAGCCTCTCCTTGCCCGATCCCAATGCCCTCCCCTATTCACTTCCCCCCCTTGTCCATTCCTCTTCCCCTCTCCTCCCGCTCCCTTACACTCCTCCTTTCCCATTTTCCCCCTCACCTTTCTTCCTCCCATTCCCTCCATCTCCCTTTTCTTTCCCAATGTCCGCAACCCTCTACTTCCCCTCCTCTCTCCCTTCCCTCTCTCCTTCCTATTTTCTTCCCCTTCCCACCTCCACACCCGGCCGATGCCAGCCCGCTGACTCACTTATGCCGAGTAGGAAGGCGGCGCTGAGGGCCCGCGCCATCGCCGAGGCTGGGCCCGGAGTCTAGGCCCGGGAGTGTGGAGCTGAGGCCTGGTGCCGGTGTCCGGTGGACGCGCTGTCGGTTGACCCGAGCTCCAGCACCGTGTCCACCGCTTCCTCTATGCTCAGCCGCGCCCTTCACCGACACCGTGCATCTCCGCTGCTGCTGCTGCTCCTCCCTCTCCCCTGCTGCTCCTCCCTCTACTCCTACAGTTCCTCCCTCTACCCCTGCAGCTCCTCCCTCTATTATTTCCTCTTTTCCCTCCTCTCTCTTTTCCTCTCACTCTCCCCCTTCCCCTCCCACTTTCCCTCTCTCCCTCCTTCTCCACCTCCCCTCTTCTTTCTCCTTCTCTTACCCCTCTTCTCACTCTCCTTCACCCCCCTCTCTGTCTCCTTCTACCCCTCCGCTCATCCTCTCACCTTATCTTTGCACCCTTTCCATTTCCACCCTCCTCCCTCACCCAGGGGCGGAAATCACTATCAAAACTTGGGGGGGGAACACAATTTCTTGGTGCCCACGCGCACACACACACATGAGGCTTCGGCTATGGGCCCTGTGGACGGTAACATCGGGAGCTGACCTGGTTGGTGACCGACTCCAGTAACAGCAGCTTTGTCTGGCCAAATCGTGGGGCTTGAATCGGCCCGTTCGCGGGGCCTTTCAATGCCTGGCGCGGCTTAAAATCAGCCGGCGGGGGCTTCAACATTAGGAGCCTCGATCGCCTCGATGCAGCAGTTTGATTTTAAGCCGTCCGGGCGACGAAAGGCCCCGCGAACGGGCCGATTCAGCCCTTAGATCACGTCTGATACCCGCTTGAATCTTTCAAAAGCTACAATGTGATAAATAACACTTAAACAAATAAACTGAAGCAAATAAAGACAAACAGAAGAACCAACCTTGGAGAGGGGAGAGAGAGATGGGGAAAAAAAAACTAAATAAGATGAGTGACCCGAATGAGGGACTTACCTGCAAGCCAGCCTGGAAACCCGCTCGACCGGAGCCCTTAATGACCTGACCCGTTTAAATTCGATACACGTTTAAATCTTTCCCATCAACCAATTCATCCAATTAGTTCAAATGGTAATTGTACCCCGCATCAGACAGCTTTAAGAAATTTTCCGTGAATACCTTCAGTAATACTTGGTCAAAACACATTTGGTGACACATCGTGTTAATATGATGTTAATAGAGACACTTAACAAGCACTAAACAGTGACACACCCACTGTCTCGTGGAAAGCGGGGATTTTAAGAGATTTTTTTTAAAATCGAATTTCAAAATCCGGATTACAAAACAGGGTGGGGGGGGGGGATTGTCCCCCACCTCTCAAAACATAGGAGGGACGTGTCTCCCCCATCCCCCCGAGATTTCCGCCTATGCTTTCCCCTCAACATTCCCCCGCACCCCCTGCCTTGCCACACAGATGTAAAAGAGGAACCGGAGGAGGTCATTCAGCTCTTTGGCCCTGCTCCATCATTTAATACCATCTAGACTGATCCTTTATCTCTGTACAGGCAATTCTGCTATAATGTGATGGTCATGTTCAGAACTAACTAAATCACATGTTGGTGCAATGTGGACACAGGGAACTGCAGATGTTGGTTTACAAAAAATAACACAAAGTGCCAGAGTAACTCAGCGGATCAGGCAGCATCTGGAGAACATGGATAGGTCACGTTTTGGGTCAGGACCCTTCTTCAGACTGATTGTGCTGGGACGGGGAAGAAAGCTGATAGAAGGGAGGGGCAACCACTTGGAAAATTAGGTTAGGATTACTCCCACCACTCTTCCCCCCTCTCTGTCCTCTTCTATCTACAGTATATCCCTCCATTTCACTCCTCTTCTCATCTGACACCCTTTTGTCTTTTTATCTCTAGCCTCTGTCACTCACCACACCCATCTGTCAATCGTCCCCACTCCCGCACCCATACCTGTATCCACCTGTCACTTGCTTGGCTTTGTCCTGTCCCCACCTCTCTTTTCGTGCTTTCTCCTCTTTTTTTCCAGCATTCAGAAAGTATTCATACCCCTTCATGTGCCTTTTGTTGAGGAGTGGCTTCTGTCTGGCCACTCTACCATAAAGGCCTGATTGGTGGAGTGCTGCAGATATAGTTGTCCTTCTGGAAGGTTCTCCCATCTCCACAGAGGAAGTCTGGAGCTCTGTCAGATTGACCATCGGGTTCTTGGTCATCTCCCTGACCAAGGCCCTTCTCCCCCGACTGCTCTGTTTGGCTAGGCGGCCAGGCGGCCAGCTCTATGAAGAGTCCTGGTGGTTCCAAAGTTCTTCCATTTAAGAATGACGGAGGCCACTGTGCTCTTCGGGACCTGCAATGCTGCAGAAATTGTTTTATACCCTTCCCCAGATCTGTGTCTCGACACAATCCTATCTCGGAGGTCTACGGACAATTCCTTCATTTTCATGGCTTGGTTTTTGCTCTGACATGCACTGTCAACTAAGAAGTGTGTGCCATCCAAATCATGTCCAATCAATCTAATTTACCACTGGTAGAGTCCAATCAAGTTGTAGAAACATCTCAAGGATAATCAATGGGAACAGGATGAACGTAAGCTCAATTTTGAGTGTCATAGCAAAGAGTCTGAATAGTTATGTAAATGTGATATTTCAGTTATTTCTTTTTAATTACTTTGCAAACATTTCTAAACACCTGTTTTCGCTTTTTTATTGTGGGATATTGTGTGTAGATTGATGTTAAAATAAATGAATTTAATCCATTTTAAAATAAGGCTGTAACGTAACAAAATGTGGAACAAGTGAAGGGTCCTGTACGCCCAAAACGTTCTGAATACTTTCTGAATGCACTGTACTTCATTTGGCCCGAAGAAGGGTCCTGTACGCCCAAAACGTCATTTATCCATTCCCTCCACAGATGCTACCTGACCCGCTGAGGTCCTCCAACACAACATTCCAGCATCTGCAGTTCCTTTTGTCTCCAGTTCTGATCATTCAACTTTAAGCTAAACAGGAAAATATTTTGAAAGCATGACGTTACTAAAATAGGTTGTTTTTTTTAACCATTCTATAATGTACAGTGGGCAATGTGAGTGGGCAAATGCATGGCAGATGCAATATAATGTGGATAAATGTGAGGTTATCCACTTTGGTGGCAAAAACAGGAAAACGGCAAAAACAGGAAAGTAGACTATTATCTGAATGGTGGCCAATTAGGAAAAGGGGAGATGCAACGAGACCTGGGTGTCATGGTACACCAGTCATTGAAAGTAGGCATGCAGGTGCAGCAGGCAGTGAAGAAAGCGAATGGTATGTTAGCATTCATAGCAAAAGGATTTGAGTATAGGAGCAGGGAGGTTCTACTGCAGTTGTACAGGGTCTTGGTGAGACCACACCTGGAGTATTGCGTACAGTTTTGGTCTCCTAATCTGAGGAAATACATTCTTGCCATAGAGGGAGTACAGAGAAGGTTCACCAGACTGATTCCTGGGATGGCAGGACTTTCATATGAAGAAAGACTGGATAGACTCGATTTGTACTCGCTAGAATTTAGAAGATTGAGGGGGGATCTTATAGAAACTTACAAAATTCTTAAGGGGTTGGACAGGCTAGATGCAGGAAGATTGTTCCCGATGTTGGGGAAGTCCAGAACAAGGGGTCACAGTTTAAGGATAAGGGGGAAGTCTTTTAGGACCGAGATGAGAAAAACATTTTTCACACAGAGAGTTGTGAATCTGTGGAATTCTCTGCCACAGAAGATAGTTGAGGCCAGTTCATTGGCTATATTTAAGAGGGGGTTAGATGTGGCCCTTGTGGCTAAAGGGATCAGGGGGTATGGAGAGAAGGCAGGTACAGGATACTGAGTTGGATGATCAGCCATGATCATATTGAATGGCGGTGCAGGCTCCAAAGGCCGAATGGCCTACTCCTGCACCTATTTTCTATGTTTCTATGTACACTGTCTATAAAGCTAATATACTCTTCTCGGAACTATCCCTGCACGTAGCTGCTTCAGGATAAATGCCAATATTTAGATAAACTCAGAGCTTTGATCATAATACATGGGAATATGATAATGTTGCTGTCACAGAGACAAGACATAGAAGGCAAGGATTGAACATAGATAAGAACGGCATACATTTAATTTTAGACTCGTCTGAAAAAGTGTCCTAGCCTGATCCGCTGAGTTCCTCCAGCACTTAGTGTATCTCAGCATAGATATATACACAGCGAGTGTTTCCACCACAAAATATGAGAGGCATAGATAGGGTAGATAATCAGAACCTTTTCCCCAGGTTGGAAATGGAGGAAATGGAGGAACATTAGATTAGTTTAACCTGGCACTGGCATCATGTACAGCACAGACATTGTGGGTCGAAGGGCCTATTCCTCAACTGTACTGTTCTGTGTTCTAATCTTCAAGAGGAGATCTTTAAATTAAATTTGCTGTCCCTTTAGAATATTCTCTAAACTAAACTGTAATTTGTGTTATTCTGGTGGTAGAATTCCAATTGAGTCTTGTTTGTTATCCCACCCTTCCTTCCTGCCAGATTGCTGGGAAACATTCCAGAGCCTTTATTATGATGATATTTTTTTCCATTAAAAGACCGCTAAGCAAGGGGCTAAGGTCTGCTCAGATGCTTAAAACCAGCCAGGATGGTTCTAAATGGCAGATTTTCACAATTCAGTCTCGTTCTGTTGATGGCTTTCTCTGGTAAGATAAACTGACTTCATAATCATGAGGAATAGATCGGTTGGATGCAGAGTCTTTGCCCAGAGTGGGGGAATCGAGAACCAGAGGGCAGAGGTTTAAGGTGAGGGAGAAAAGATTTTATAGGTATCTGAGGGGTAACTTTTTCCATGCAAAGGGTGGCGGGTGTATGGAACGAGCTGCTGGAGGAAGTAGTTGAGGCAGGGACTATCGCAACATTTAAGAAGCAATTAGACAGGTACAACATGGATAGGATAGGTTTGGAGGGATATGGGGCAAACACAGGCAAGTGGGACTAGTGTAGAAGGGACATGTTGGTTGTTGTGGGCAAGTTGGGTTGAAGGGCCTGTTTCCACACTATATGACTATGATCTGAAAGTTGAAGAAGTAGAAAGGTTCAAATGTGTAACATAATTATATTGAAACCTGTGTCTTCATTCGGATAATTTGCAGGATGGTTCCTAACAGAGAGCGACTGCCGTGCGTTGGATGTGTACAGTGAACTTGGGAAATTCCTTCTTTTAAATATTACGAATCAAAACTCTAGTTCTTACCATGAAGTTAAATGGTTTAAAGGAAATTCAACTGTTGCAAAGTACAAAAGTGGTCCAAAGCTGTACAGTAATTTTTTAAGGAGGGTAAACATTTTTCCAAATGGTTCTCTGAGAGTTAACTCCGTATCAACAAAAGATAAAGGAATATACCGTGTGGATGTATACAAGACAGACGGAACCATGCAATTAACTAAAGAGTTTAAAGTACATTTATTTGGTAAGTAGATTGTCTTTTAAATTTTACCTAATTCAAGTAATTCCAAAACTTTTCAGCATCCCTCTTGGGCAAAAGGATTGCTTCCTCATAAATTCATATTCTATAGGAGCATAATTAGGCCATTTGGTTCATCAAGTGTACTCATGGCCTATAATGATTCTATAATGTGCTATAATAGCAATAAAACATTTTTGACACTTGACTCTTCAGATATGAAATGAGCAGGTCACTGATATTGTGTAAGTTTGTGCTCATTTGGTAAAGTCGTATTTGAAAATTTGGAAATGCCTAAATTGACAGAACAAACAGCACAGGAACAGGCCCTTCGGCCCACAAAGTCTGTGCCGAACATGGTGTCAGGTTAAACTAATCCCCTCTGCCTGCCTGTGATCCATATCCCACCATTCCCTGTATATCCATGTGCCTATCCAAAAGCCTCTTAAATGGCACTATGGTATCTGCCTCCACCACCAACCCTGGCAACACGTTCCAGGATCCCACCTTCCTCTCTGTAAAAAAACTTGCCCCGCACATCCATCCATCCGTCCGTCCGTCCGTCCGTCCCTCCCTCCCTCCCTCCGTCCGTCCGTCCGTCCGTCCGTCCGTCCGTCCATCCATCCATCCATCCATCCATCTATCTATCTATCTATCTATCTATCTATCTATCTTCTATTTCTAATATATAAAACTGTGTGCCTGTCGCCTGCCGTCCGTCCGGCTGCCTTTCTTCCTTTTGATTCGTTTCCATCGTGTGATGTCACAATGCCCAATGCTCGCAGATGTCCAATCACAATGCCCAATGGTCGCAGATGTCCAATCGGAATGGATCCATTTACATGGACGGCTGCTGGCTGCATTTCTTCCTTTGATTCACTGCAACTCCGAAACCAGACGCAGAATCGCCGACATCTTTTCCATTTCGGTAGAGATTTCACTTTTCATTCTAAGTATCCGCTCCTCATTACATTTCGTCGTGTTTAAGTACACGTTTTTAATCAATTCCAATTCCTTACAGGATACTGAGTTGGATGATCAGCCATGATCATATTGAATGGTGGTGCCGGCTCAAAGGGCCGAATGGCCTACTCCTGCACTTAATTTCTATGTTTCCCTCTCCTCACCCCTCTCCCTCTCCCACCCATCCCTCTTTCCCCCACCCCCTTCCCTCTCTACCCCACCGCCTTCCCTCTCTCCCTCCGCCCTCCCTCTCTCCCTCCGCCCCCTTCCCCTACCCCTCTGTCCCTCTTCCACCACTCCCCCTACCCCTCCCTCCCCACTCTTCCACTTCTCTCCCCTTACCCCACCCCTCTCCCTCCCCCACCCCTCTCACTTCCCCTCCCTTTCCCTCTCTCCCCCACCCCTTCCTCTTACCCCTCTGTTCCTCTTCCACCACTCCCCCATTCCTCTTCCACCACTCCCGCTAACCCTCTACCCCTCCCTCCCTCCCTCCCCACTCTTCCACTTCTCTCCCCCTTCTCTCCTCCCCCCTCCCTCTCCTCACCCCTCTCCCTCTCCCATCCCTCTCTCCCCCACCCCCTTCCGTCTCTCCCCGCCCCCTTCCCCTATCTCTCTGTCCGTCTTCCATCACTCCCCCTACCCCTCTCCTCCTCCCTCCCCACTCTTCCACTTCTCTCCCCCACCCTCTCCACTCTCCCTCCCCACTCTTTCCCCTCTCTCCCCCCACCCCTCTCCCCCTCCCTCCCTCTTCCCCATCCTCCCCATCCCCCCCTCCCCCACATCTCTCTCCCCATCCCCCTCTCTCACCCCCTACCCCGCTCTCCTTTCTCTCCCAAATCTGTCCAGTTTCCTCCTCCTCCTCCTCTCCCCTCCCTCCCCTCTTCTCACCCCCCCTCCCCCCACCTGTGTGTTTGGGGGGTGGTTAATGTGAGTGTGATGCCGCAGCCCCCCCCCCCCCCCCCCCCCCCCAATATTTCAAAAAATACTGGCTTCTCACCCATAGAAGCAGCCCCAGCCCCTGGTGAACGTTCCATCGTGTGATGTCACAATGCCCAATGCTCAAAGACATTCTTGCCATAGTGGGAGTACAGAGAAGGCTCACCAGACTGATTCCTGGGATGTCAGGACTTTCATATGAATAAAGACTGGATAGACTCAGCTTGTACTCGCTAGATTTTAGAAGATTGAGGGGGTATCTTATAGACTTACAAAATTCTTAAGGGGTTGGACAGACTAGATGCAGGAAGATTGTTCCAGATGTTGGGGAAGTCCAGAACAAGGGGTCACAGTTTAAGGATAAGGGGTAAATCTTTTAGGACCGAGATGAGAAAAACATTTTTCACACAGAGAGTGGTGAATCTCTGGAATTCACTGGCACAGAAGGTAGTTGAGGCCAGTTCATTGGCTATATTTAAGAGGGAGTTAGATCTGGCCCTTGTGGCTAAAGGGATCAGGGGGTATGGAGAGAAGGCAGGTACAGGATACTGAGTTGGATGATCAGCCATGATCATATTGAATGGTGGTGCAGGCTCGTAGGGCCGAATGGCCTACTCCTGCACTTAATATCTATGTTTCCCTCTCCTCACCCCTCTCCCTCTCCCACCCATCCCTCTCTCCCCCACCCCCCTTCCCTCTCTACCCCACCCCCTTCCCTCTCTCCCCCCGCCCCCTTCCCCCATACCGCTCTGTCCCTCTTCCACCACTCCCCCACCCCTCCCTCCCCACTCTTCCACTTCTCTCCACTTCTCTCCCCTTATCCCACCCCTCTTCCTCCTCCACCCCTCTCTCTTCCCTTCCCTTCCCCTCTCTCCCCCACCCCTTCCCCTGCCCCTCTGTTCCTCTTCCACCACTCCCCGTCCCTCTTCCACCACTCCCGCTACCCCTCTACCCCTCCCTCCCTCCCTCCCCACTCCTCTCCCCTCCTCATCCCTCCCCCACCCCCCTTCCCTCTCTCCCCCACCCCCCTTTCCTCTCTACCCCACCCCCTTTCCTCTCTCCCCCCGCCCTCTTCCCCCTACCCCTCTGTCCCTCTTCCATCACTCCCCCTACCCCTCTCCTCCTCCCTCCCCACTCTTCCTCTTCTCTCCACCCTTCCCCCTCCTCTCTCCCCACTCCTTCCCCTCTCTCCCCCCACCCCTCTCCCCCTCCCTCCATCCCTCCATCCTCCCCTCCCTCCCCATCCCCCCCTCCCCCACGTCTCTCTCCCCATCCCCCTCTCTCACCTCCTACCCCGCTCTCCTTTCCCTCCCAAATCTGTCCCGTTTCCTCCTCCTCCTCTCCCCTCCCTCCCCTCTTCTCACCTCCCCTCCCCCCACCTGTGTGTTTGGGGGGTGGTTAATGTGAGTGTGATGCCGCAGCCCCCCCCCCCCCCCCCGCAAACGCCGTTAGGGAAACAGACCCAACGGGTCTGCACTTGGTCTAGTCTCCTTTAAACATCCCCTCTCACATTAAAGTAATGCCCTCTTGTCTTTGACATTTCCACCCTTGGAGAAAGGTTCTGACTGTCTACCTTATCTTTGTTTCTCATAATTTCATGGAGTGAAGCTATGGGGGACGGATTGGGGTAGAGTAAGGGAGAGATAATTCACAAATGAAGAAGAGGATTTCTGGGGTTATAAATGTAAATTATGTCGCCACAAAGAACTGCAGATGCTAGTTTACAAAAAAACCCACAAAGTGCTGGAGTAACTCAGCGAGTCAGGCAGCATCTCTGGTGACATTTCGGGTCGGGACCCTTCTTCGGATTGATTGAAGTTGGAGAGAGAAGCTGGAAAAGAGTGTGCGGGGAGGAGGCAAGACAAAGTCTGGCAAGTGATAGGTGGATACAGGGGAGGGGGGTTTTGATGGTCAGATGGTTGGGCAAATGCCAGAGATGAAAAGACAAAAAGTGCGGGAAAAGGAGATAAGGTGGGGCATGGGGAAGGGAAGGGGTAAAGGCGACAGGGTAAAGGGGATGTTTGTAGGTTGTTTACTTAAAATTGGGGAATTCACTGTTTGTACCATTTGGATGTAACTTACAATGCAAAGGTATGAACAATACAAATAGTGAGCAGACACAAAGTGCTGGAGTAACTCAGTGGGTCAAGCAGTATCTCTGGAGAATATTGATAGGTGACGTTTTGGGTCAGGATTCTGAAGAAATCTTCTTACAATACAATACAATACAATACAATTCAATTTGTTGTCATTTGGACCCCTTGAGGTCCAAACGAAATGCCGTTTCTGCAGCCATACATTACAAACAAATAGACCCAAGACATAACATAATTTACATAAACATCCATCACATTGCTGTGATGGAAGGCCAAAAAAACTTCTCTCTCCACTGCACTCTCCCCCCCGATGTCAGAGTCAAAGTCAAAGCCCCCGGCGGGCGATGGCGATTGTCCCGTGGCCATTAACGCCACGCCGGGTGATGCAAGGTCGCGCACCGGGTCTTGGTGTTAGAGCCCCCGGCGCGCGCCCGCAGCGTCCCGCAGCCACTCCAAGCCGCGCGGGGCGGTGCTGTAAGGCCCCCCTCCAGGTGCTCTTCAACCCCGCAACTCGGGCGGGAGAAGTCGCTGCTGCGGAAGCCCCGAAAAGCGGTCTCCCTCCAGGGACCCGCGGGCCCCCGGCGTCACCGCCCGCCAAACCCGCAGCCGCAGCCACCGAATCTCCGGGGGTCGGGCCGCAGCAGCGTCCACCACAGCTCCACCCGCTCCGGACTCGGCCAGCTCCGCGACGGTGAGGTGAGTAGTCGGCACCAGAGCCCCCGGTCTTCCTGTTGGAGGCCGCTCCTCGTTGCAGCCCCAACGACAACGGAGACCCGACAAAGAAAAGGTCGGGTCTCCCGTGCAGGGAGAGATTTAAAAGTTACCCCCAACCCCCCCCACCCCCCCACACACATACCCCAACAAAAATACCAAAAACTACATAAAAACATAGACATAAAATAATAAAAACGCAGACGGACTGCAGAGGCCGCAGCTGACGAGAGTCGCGCCGCCTACCGGAGTCTGAAGTAGGGTTCTGACCCAAAATGCCACCTATACATGTTCTCCAGTGATACTGCCTAACCCACCAAGCTACTGCATCACTTTGTGTCTTTTATTTTGTAATCCAGCATCTGCAATTCCCTGTGTTTCCAAATGACGTGGCGGTTTGATCTTCGGAGGTGCATCTTGCAAAGTGCGGAGATGACAGGCTAGAAATTCTAAAGTGCCATTAATCGTATGTTAAAGCAGTGGTGCATGGGTGGCCCATGCGAGTTTCATGCAAGAGCCTGTAAAAGGCATACATGACAACAGGGAAGCAGACCAAAACCAGGAAGAGTATGCATTAAGGGCACTAAGTGCTGGAGTTACTCAGAGTCTATGCAGAATGTGGATAAGGTTGAGACCCTTCTTCAGACCCCTGGAGAATATGATAACTTTACTTTAGATTTGAGACTTTAGAGATAGAATCATAGAAAATAGGTGCAGGAGTAGGCCATTCAGCCCTTTGAGCCAGCACCACCATTCAATATGATCAGGGCTGATCATCCAAAATTTTCCCATATCCCTTGAATCCTTTAGCCCTAAGAGCTAAATCTAACTCTCTCTTGAAAACATCAAGTGAATTGGCCCCCACTGCCTTCTGTGGCAGAGAATTCCACAGATTCACAATTCTCTGGGTGAAAATGTTTTTCCTCATCTCAGACCTAAATGGCCTACCCGTTATTCTTAAATAAGGAGCGTGGAAACAGTCCCTTCAGCCCCTCGAGTCCATGCTGACCCACGATCCCCGTACCCACGCACGATCTTATAAGGACAATTTACAATTTTTACTGAAGCCAATTAACCTACAAACTTGTACGTCTTTAGAGTACGGGAGGAAAACAGAGCTGCTGGAGAAACAGTTGCCACAGAGACGACTGTGGAGGCCAAATAAATGGACATTTTTAAGGTGGAGATTGACAGATTCTTGATTAGTAAAGGTGTCAGGGGTTATGTGGAGAAGGTAGGAGAATAGGGTTGAGTAGGAAAGATAGATCAGCCATGGTTGAATGGCGGAGTAGACGTCTTCGACCACTGTGCCACTGTACGGCCCTTGATGATATTTAATGATAATTTTTTGTAAACGTTGAAGTCTAATTCCTGACATGAAAGTGGATAACATTGTAAACCAGTTTTTGGCCTTTTAGGGAAACTCTCCACACCTGTGATGAGTGTGGAATGCGCCACGGAGCACAACATGTATGTGTCATGTGAAGTTCGCGGAGAGGCTCCCGTTTCCTTCTACCTGAACGAGCAGCGATTGACCAGGGATAACGCCGTGTTCACAGACGACGATAGAAAAGCCACACTGAGGAACGTCACCTCCTTTTCCAACAATAAAACCTTCTTCTGTAAGGCGGAAAACCCAATCAGTAGAAGCCAATCAGTTCCCAGGCAACTCAGTTGTACAGGCAAGTCCAAAACAATGTCAAAGAGGAGAAAACCTTTGGAAAAGAAGCCTATTTTTGAAAGTAAATTTACAGAACTTAATGTCTCCATTTGCAATGAGAATAAATATCTTCTTTGGAAGGCTGGCAATAATCTCCAACTTGCACATAGAAAATAACATGAAAATATCGAACTTATGCAATAAAATCCTTACCAGAACAGAATTAGTAATTATTCAGGAACTGTTCATCTATGTTTAGTTTAATTTAGTTTAGTTTAGTTTAGAGATACAGCACGGAAACAGGCCCTTCGGCCCCACTGAGTCCGCGCTGACCAACAATCATCCATACACCAGTTCTATCTAACAGACTAGGGCCAATTTTACAGAAACCAATTAACCTACAAAACCGCACATCGTTGGGATGTGGGAGGAAACCAGAGCACCCGGAGGAAACCCACTCGGTCACAGGGAGAATGTACAAACCCCGTGCAGACAGCACCTGCGGTCAGTATCGAACCTGGATCTGTGGTGCTGCAAGGCAGCAACTCTACCACTGTGTCACTGTGCCGTGAATTAGCAGTCCAGATGAAGTCCAGCAATTGCAACTTTATAAACTTTGGTTGGTCACATTTGGAGTATTGCGTGCAGTTCTGCCCGTGGTTTAGAGACAGAAGGAACTGCAAATGCTTGTTTACAAAAAAGACACAAAGTGCTGGAGTAACTCAGTGTGTCTTGCAGCATCTCTGCCTGACCTGCTGAGTTCCTCCAGCAATTTGTATCTTTTTTCCATCCAATATCTTCCTCAATTGTGCTTTAATGCCGTTGGTAAATCTGATAATGCATGCCATAGCATTCAAAAACATCAACTATATCAACAACAGTATTTTAATGTTCAATGAAACTGTACAAATTAATAAATGAGTCACTCTTCAAATGCAATAGTCTAGGATCTCCTCAAAGTGAATTACACCTGTATTGTACAATTTAAAAACAAACCTTTAGCCCATTTTAAACTGGACCATGGCATTGATGCATTTAAAATGGTAATTCCAGTCTTCCTAACAAATTTGACCTCTCTACCATTTTCTATGCTGAATTTCTTCCCAGGGAATCATGGAATACAGCACAGAAATAGGTCAACTCTTACATACCGATCGTGATATCTAACTATGCTCATTTCATTTGTCCCCTTTCGGCACATATCCCTCCACATCTTTCCTATCCAAGTCCAAATTCCTGCCCACATGCCCTTTCAATGTAATTCTATCTGCCTCAAACACCTCTTTTGGTAGCTCATTCCAAATATTCACCACCTTTTATGTCAAAAAAATTGACCCCTTAGATCTGTTTTAAATGTTTTCCCTTCCACCTTAAACCAGTGCTAGTTTTAGATTCCCCTGCCTTGGGGCGAAAAATATTCTGACTAGCTATCTCTCTATGGAGACACAAGGAACTGCAAATGCTGGTTTATGAAAATAGGCACACGGTGCTAGAGTAACTCAGCAGGTTAAGCAGCATCTCTGGAGAACATGGATAGATGATCATTCCTCAGCCTCCTATGTTCCAGTAAGAATAAACACAGCCTTTCCAATCTTGTTACTACAGCTCTCCATCCCAGGCAACATCCTGGAGAATCTCCCCTGCACTCTCTCCGTCACTACCTCATCCTTCCTGTAGCGTGACGATCAGAATTGTACACGATACTCCAAGTGCAGTCCAACCAATATTTTGTACAGCTGATGTTAAGAAGTTATGACTACACACTGTATGGGTTTGAAAACATTTGGCACCTCTTCCTGAATTATTTTTGCTTCTTCTTTGGCTACAGGTTCAATGGCAAGTTACTTCTACATTATCTTCATTGTATTGGCAGTCATTGCATTGATTATTTTTGTGAGGCTGCTTTATTGCTGTGTCAGCCGAACTAACAACTGCAATATGAAAAAGGTAAGCTTATAACCGTGCATTAGAACGGCAAAGCTCAAATCTAGTGTAATCTGCCTCGATATTTCACACCTGAAATGAATTTGGGCCGATACAATTCATTTCCTCATAAGTGCGTTTCTTAAACGTTCGCTCATATTAAATTGCCACATGGATTTTTAGATCGCACGTGATCCAAGGAGAGGTAGTCAAATGGATAGAAAATTGGCTTCATGGAAGGAAGCAGAGGGTGATGGTGGAAGGTTGTTTTTCCGACTGGAGGCCTGTGACTAGTGGTGTGCCCCAGGGTTCAGTGCTGGGCCCATTGATGTTTGTCACCTATATCAATGATTTGGATGAGAATGTACACGGCATGATTAGCAAGTTTGCAGATGATACTAAAGTGGATGGTATTATAGATAGTGAAGATAGGATGGGTTTGGAGGGATACGGGCCATACGCAGGCAGGTGGGACTAGTGTTGATAGGGCATGTCAGTCAGTTTGGGCAAGTTGGGCTGAAGGGCCTGTATCCACGCTATATGAATGTATGACTCAATGATACACAATATAATGTCCGTGGGTAGTGGTGGAGGCAGATATGATGCTGGCATTTAAGAGCTGTTTGGGCAGGCACGTGGATATGCTTCGAATGGAGGGAAATGAATTATATGCAGAGAGATAAGAGTTGGTTTTGGCATCATGTTCAGCACAGACATTGTGGGCCGAAGGGCCTTTTCCTTTGCTGTACTGTTCTATGCTCTATTATCCCCTCTGGTCTAGTTTAGAGATACAGGCCCTTCGGCCTACTGAGTCCACGCCAACCAGCGATCACCCATTCACACTAGTTCTATGTCATCCCACTTACGTACTGTATCCATTCTCTACACACTAGGGAGGCCAATTAACGTGTAAACCTGCACGTCTTTGGGATGCGGGAGGAAACCGGAGCACCCGGAAGAGACCCACGAGGTCACAGGAAGAACATGCAAACTCTGCACACAGACAGCACCCGACGTCAGGATTGAACCTGTGAGGCAGCAGCTCAACCAGCTGCGCCATTGTGCTGCGCTAATCTTCCAAATGTGAATAAAATGGCAACCTGAGTACACTCAGCTACCATGGTGATCGTTGCTATAAAGGTCTTATCTAGTTGCTGTACTGCAGACAGTGGCGCAGTGGTAGAGTTGCTGCCTTACTGCGCCAGAGACCCGGGTTCGATCCTGACTGCGGGTGCTGTCTGTACGGAGTCTGTACGTTCTCCCTGTGGCTGCATGGGTTTTACCCGGGTGCTCTGTTTCATCCTACATTCCAAAGATGTGCAGGTTTGTGGGTTAATTGGCTTTGGTAAAATTGTAAATTGTCTCTAGTGTGCAGGATAGTGCTGGTGGTCGGTGGGCCGTGGGCCCCGCTTCTGCGCTGTATCTCTAAACTAAACTAAACTAATTACAATGAAACAGCTCCTGTTGAAACCCGTGACGATCATAACTTTACCACATATTAGTAAATAAGAAAACCTACACTGATACTGTAGCACACACTTCCTTCACTATAGTACAAAAACAGTAGTCCTGATCAAAAGTCTTCTACAAGAAAATATACATTGATAAAAATCCTCTCTTCGCCCCTGGGCTCATTGCAATTACCTAGATACGGTGCAGCCCAATTATGGCAATTCGTGGAAGATAAAGTCAGTATGGAAACAGGCCGTTCGGCCCAATTTGCACATGCCAACCAACATGCCCCATCTACATTGGTCCCACTTGCCCTCTAAACCGATCCTACCTGTGTAAAATGTCATCATTAATCTTTTCACAAAACATTTGTTTTTCTTTTTTACAGCTGAGAATCTGTGAAGACTACATTTAGAAGTGCCGATGAAAATGAGAAGAGATCAATGTCAGAAGGAGGACAGTGAACCACGAATGTCGGAAGAATTGCGAAAATGAAGAGACCTGGAAGGTTTAGAAGTGGAGGCACAAGGAACTGCAAATGCTGGAATCTTGAGCAAATAAACAAAGTGCTGGAAGAACTCAGCGGGTTAGGCGGCATCTGTGGAGGGAAATGTAGTGACGATGTTAGGGTTAGCACCTTTCTTCATTTAGAAAAAGGATCCCGAAGCGTCGTCTGTCCATTTACCTCCACAGATGCCGCCTGACCCTCTGTTCCTCCAGCACTTTGTGTTTCGCTTAAGGTTTTGAATTATCAGACAAGATGCAATCAATTCTTTATAAAACTAAACACACACTTTGATAATTGATACTTTGCTCTTTACAACTGAAAAATGCCTATCGGCTTCATCAACTTGTTATGCAACTAATATCCTTTTGTAAATTGGTTTTAACCTGTTCTGTTAATTATGGATCCTGTTTCCAGACATATTCTGTTCAGTGATTTAAGAGACAAAGGAAAATCTTTGCAAACCAAAATACATTGTGGTATTATTATTGTAACAAATTAAAAAAAATGTAGTCAACAATTTTAATGATTTCATTGTATATTTTTGTGACATCTTTCAAATCTTTATGAATTCCTATTGTCTGATTTTCCATTGTGCCCATTGTGTGTACGTTTGGTTGTTACTCCAGACTCGTCAAACTCATTCTTTTCCATCTTCCCTTCTCTCGATTCACTCTTTCCCCTTCCCATCAAACAGTTATACCACCACTCATCTCTCCCATGTTACCCTTATTAACCTTGTTCCTTCCTGCAGCTATCCCAAGACATTTGGAAAGAGTGCAGAGAGGATTTGCAAGGATGTTGCTAGGACTTGAGGACCTGAGCAATAGGGATATGTTGGGCACGGCAGGACTATTTTCCTCAGAGTGCAGGAGGCTGAGGGATGATCTTATAGAGGTGTATAAGATCATGAGGGAAACAAATAGGGTAATTGCACATAATGTTTTACCCAGGGGAGGGGAATCAAGAACCAGAGGACATAGGTTTAAGGTAAGCGGGGAAAGATTTAATAGGAACCTGACGGGGCAACGTTTTTTCACTTAGAGTGTGGTGGGTATAAGGAATGAGCTGCCAAAGGAGGTAGTTGAGGCAGATACAATAGAACATTTAAAAGACACTTGGATGGGAACGTTTTAGAGGGATAGGCCAAACATGGCCAAATGGGACCAGTCGTAGAGTCATAAGGCACAGAAACAGGCCCCTTAGCCCATGCTGACGGAGATACCCTATCTACACTAGTCTCAAACAGCTTACACTAGCTTAGTTACATCTTGGTTGGTATCGATGAAATGGACCAAAAGGTCGGTTTCCATGCTCCAGGCTTCCATGCTAACTAGTGCAGATGAGGCACCTTGGTCGGTGTGAGCAAGTTGCGCTGAGAGGCCTGTTTCCGCGCTGTAACTGAAGTTCATCCATTAACAGATCTTGATTGACCTAATCTATACCGACTTCTGTGCCTGTAGTCAGTCTCCACAGGATTCCTCCCCCTCTCCCCCCAATGACTCTCACTCCTCAATGGAAGGCAGCATCATGGGGATTGCTGACAGGAGTCATGAGTTACAGCTACAAAGATCGGAGTCCATCTGCTGTGACTCTCTGATATCACAACATTCCCACAACTTTCCTAAGCTTTCCGAAGGCTCGTCGGTCAGCGTAACAGGGAGGGAGCTGGAGATATTGAACACGAGGAGCAAGAGTCTTCAAGGTTGGCTGCAGAAGGCACCCCCGGGACACAAAGATGACCGGGCGAGGAGAGAGAGGGACGTTGGTTCGTGGGAACTGCTCCAGTACATCGGCACGGGCCAACCGGACTTTGACCTTTGGTAATGGCACCAAAACATGGCAGCTCCTGCTTGTGTAATTCATGCCAAAATAATTTCACCGTGCAGTTGCACATGTGACAAATAAAGCACCGGTGACCATTATGTCCCCAGCTGCTGTCCAGTTTTGGATCAGAGGCATAGAGGCGTACAGCATGGAAACAGGCCCTTCAGCCCAACTCGTCCATGTCAACGAAGATGTTCCATCTACACTATTCCCACCTGCCTGTGTTTGGCCCATATCCCTCCAACCCTATCCAATTCATTTACCCGTCCAAGTATCTAATGTTGTTATAGTACATGCCTCAACTACCTCCTCTGGCAGCTCGTTCCATATACTTATCCAAGGCTACACTCAGATCTACTGTCCTTGTTCTTACCAGAATTCCTTAATGTCTCATTGTTTAATTCCTCGCTGTAAGCTGACAAACAAAGCCTCAAATGTACTCTCTGGCTGTTCTTCTTGTCCTACACACCTGCTGAGGTTAATCCCTGCAATCACCAACCTCTCCATCAGCCCACACTCCCTTGGACTCTGTGTGTACATTTACCCTCTATCTTGGACTTCCATATAGAATTCACAGCTGCACAGCTGGCAGAGCAACCGCCTTACAGCAACAGAGAACCAGGTTCGATCCTGATCTCGGGTGCTGTCTGTATGGAGTTTGCATGTTCTTCCTGTGACCTCGTGGGTTTCCTCCGGATGCTCCAGATTTATCCAACATCCCACATCCCACAGACGTGCCTCAGCAGCTCTACCTGCCCCACCTGCAGGAGCAGAGCTATCTGGAGCTCAGATTCAGATTCAGATTCAATTAAAGTTGAATCTGAATCTGAATCTGAGCTCCAGATAGTTTAGTTCTCAGGGTCTAAAGCTCATGCAAGCTACTCCACCACCACAAGGTGGCAAATCCTCGGAGAAGGATCCTTTATCATCATTACTTCTTTTGCATATCTTTAATTCATTCTTCTTTATCTCGCTACATCATCGACTATATCTCTCGTTTCCCTTATCCCTAACCAGTCTGGTCTCGACCCGAAATGTTACCCATTCTCTCCAGAGATGCTGCCTGTCCCGCTGAGTTACTCCAGCTTTTTGTGCCTATCTTTGGTTTAAACCAGCATCTGCTGTTCTTTCCTAAACTAAACCGCATTTGTGACAGCATGTCTTGGAATATCTAACATTTACCCACCAAAATTATGCCATATTACCCTTATTAATCTCAGCTGTCACTTTGTGAAAAAATAATCTCATAAAATAATTTTCTTTGCTCTACATGTTAACATAGAAGCACGTATTCTTTGGAGTTTCTTGCTGTATAAATACACACACCATCCATAGAATTCCCTGCAGTCCCATTTATTAACCTAACACTGTCAATTGCTTGATCTTTTGTTATCCCACTTTCGCATCCTACACACCGAGGCCAATTTACAGAAGTCAATTAAACAATAAACCTACACGTCTTTGGGATGTGGAGGAAACCGGAGGGTCGATGCCTCGATACCTCGATGTTTCACACATGAAATGAATTTGGGCTGATACAATTCATTTCATTATTGTTGAGTTTCTTAAGCATTCGCTCATGTTAAATTGCTACTTGGATTTTTAGATCGCACGTGATCCAAGGAGAGGTAGTCAAATGGATAGAAAATTGGTTTCATGGAAGGAAGCAGAGGGTGATGGTGGAAGGTTATTTTTCAGACTGGAGGCCTGTGACTAGTGGTGTGCCCCAGGGTTCAGTGCTGGGCCCATTGATGTTTGTCACCTATATCAATGATTTGGATGAGAATGTACACGGCATGATTAGCAAGTTTGCAGATGATACTAAAGTGGGTGGTATTATAGATAGTGAAGATAGGATGGGTTTAGAGGGATACGGGCCAAACGGAGTCAGGTGGGACTAGTGTAGATGGGGCATATCAGTCGGCTTGGGCAAGGTGGGCTGAAGGGCCTGTATCCACGCTGTGTGAATTTATGACTCAATGATACACAATATAATGTCCGTGGGTAGTGGTGGATGCAGATATAATGCTGGCATTTCAGAGACGTTTGGACAGGCATGTGAATATGCTTCGAATGGAGGGAAATGAATTATGTGCAGATAGATAAGAGTTGGTTTTGGCATCATGTTCAGCACAGACATTGTGGGCCGAAGGACCTTTTCCTTTGCTGTACTGTTCTATGCTCTATTATCCCCTCTGGTCTAGTTTAGAGATACAGGCCCTTTGGCCTACTGAGTCCACGCCAACCAGCGATCACCCATTCACACTAGTTCTATGTCATCCCACTTACGTACTGTATCCATTCTCTACACACTAGGGAGGCCAACTAACGTGTAAACCTGCACGTCTTTGGGATGCGGGAGGAAACCGGAGCACCCGGAAGAGACCCACAAGATCACAGGAAGAACATGCAAACTCTGCACACAGACAGCACCCAACGTCAGGATTGAACCTGGGTCTCCGACCCAGTGAGGCAGCGGCTCAACCAGCTGCACCATTGTGCTGCCCTAATCTTCCAAATGTGAATAAAATGGCAACCTGAGTACACTCAGCTACCATGGTGATCGTTGCTATAAAGGTCTTATCTAGTTGCTGTATCATGTTGTCTATCCATTTCCCTCCACAGATGCTGCCTGATCTGTTCCTCCAGCACTTTGTGTTTAGCTCAAGGTTTTGAAGTATTTGATAGGCTGCCATTAATTATTTATACTTGATACAAAATAATTGATACTTTGATCTTTACAACAGAACAATACTTCCCGTCTTCATCAACCTGTCATGGAACTAATACCCTTTTGTAAATTGGCTTTAACTTGTTCTGTTAATTATGTTCCTGTTTCCAGACATATTCTGTTCAGTGTTTTAAGAGACAAATGAAAATATTAACCAAAATATATCATGGTATCATTATCATTCTTCCAGTGACCGCGTGGGTTTCCTCTGGGTGCTCCAGATTTCTCCCACGTCCCAAAGACGTGCAGGTTTGTAGGTTAATTGTCCCTAATGTATGAGGAAGTGGGATAACGTAGGCGCTGGTCAGACCGCATTTGGAGTATTCTGAGCAGTTCTGTGCCCCGTATCTGAGGAAGGATACGCTGGCATTGGAGAGGGCCCAGTGGCGGTTTACGAGAGTGATCCCAGGAACGATTGGGTTAACAAATGATGAGCGTTTCATGGCACTGTGGCTGTTTTCGCTGGACTTTAGAAGGATGAGGGGGTACCTCATTGAAAAGACCAAATAGTGAAAGGTATAGATCGAGTGGATGTGGAGAGGTTGTTTCCACTAGTGGGAGAGTCTAGGACCAGAGGGCACAGCCTCAGAATAAGACGTACCTTTAGAAAGGAAATGAGGAGGATTTTGTTTCGTCAGAGGATGTTGAATCTGTGAAATTCATTGCCACAGACGGCTGTGGAGGCCAAGTCAATGGATATTTTTATGGTGAAGATTGATAGGTTCTTGATTAGTACGGGTATCAGGGGTTATGAGGAGATGGAAGGAGAATGCGGTTGAGAACGAATGATAGATCAGCCACAATTGAATGACAGAGTTGACTTCATGGGCCGAATGGTCTAATTCGGCTCCTATAACATGAACCTACAGAACTCGTATGAACAGGTGATCGATGGCCGGTGTGGACTCGGTGAGCCGAAGAGCTTCTTTCCGTGCAGCATCTCTAAACTAAACAGTCCGTGACCGACACATACCGGGTGCAAGGCATGGAGTCCACCATGGTTGGGAGTCTCTCCCTGCTGCAGCCTTTGTAATTTGTAATTTATTTATTTATTTAGGGACAGTGCATATTAATAAACATTTACATGTAATAAGCAAGATTGTAGCCAGTAGCTAATTTCCATCTTTAGTCCCTCTGGTAAACAAGGTAAACACATCACAACACAATCAATCAATAAGAAAAGAGACAAAACAAAAGACAAAAACAAAACAAAACAAACAATAAAGTCTCTTCCCTCCTTGCTCTCCCTCTGCGCTGAGGCAATCCAAGCCTCCGATGTTGTGACCCCGCCGGGTGATGGTAGGTAAGTCCCGCGGCTGAATCCGAGCTCCGCAAACGGGCCGGTTCAAACTCCGCGGCCCGGGGCGGTCGAAGCTGCCGAAGCTGCCGCCCTCCAGTCCAGCGGACGCAGCTGATGTTGCGGGAGCTCCGGAAAACAGAACTCGAGCTCCCGATGTTGTCGTCCACTGGCCCGCGGCCGAGCCTCCGAGGCTCCAAAGTCGGGTCGGAAGTTGGGTCGCCCGCAACCACAGCCCCGAAGTCGGCCAGCCTCGCGTTGGTAAGTCCTGGCTCTGCCTCCGCAGCCTTGAGGTCGGTCGCAGTTGGAGGCCGCCAGCTCCGCGATAGGCCTCAGTGCAGATGGACATGGAGACGGGGGATACGGCAGGAAAGGTCGCATCCCCCCCGAAGGAAGAGTCAAGAGTTACACCCACACATACACAGCTAAATAAACCGAAATAAACTGTAAAAACGGGACAAAAGAAAACAAAAAACAGAAAAGACAAACGGACTGCAGGCGAGCCGCAGCTGCAAGGAAGCGCCGCCACTTCCGGCAATCCTTCTCAGCCGTTATGCTGGCCAGACACCATCCCCCCATCTGTTCCACCGTCGAGGTCATCTTCTTGGGCCATGCTTTGTCAGCAACCTGCCGACCATGGGTGACTCCATGCTGTTCTCAAGCATGGAAACGGGCCCTTCAGCCCACTGAGTCTAAACCAACCATCGGTCACCCATTCACACGTGTTCCATGTTATCCCACTTTCCCACCCACTCCCTACATACACGGGGGCAATTTACAGCAACCAATTAGCCTACAAACCGGAAGGTCTTTGGGATGTAGGAGGAAATCGGAGCACCCAGAGGAAACCCATGCAGTCACTGGGAGAACGTGCAAACTCCACACACACAGCACTGGAAGTCGGGATCGAACCCGTGTCTCTGGCACTGTGAGCCAGTGGCTCTACCTGCCCCACCTGCCAGGAGCACAGCTCCAGATAGTTTAATTCTCAGGGTCGAAAGCTCATGCAAGCTGCTTCACCACCACAAGGTGGCAACCCTCGGGTAGGTATTAGCAATTACATCTCATCCACAGACAGAAGAATGATTGCACTGGAAACTTGGGGCATGTATTCAGATATCCTGATACACCTAATTGTCCCTAGTGTGTGTAGGCTTGTGTTAATGTGCGGGGATCGCTGGTTGGTGTGGACTCGGTGGGCCTGTTTCCGCACTGTATCTCTAAACTAAGCTTAGTATGAAGAAGGGTCTCGACCCGAAATGTCACCCATTCCTTCTCTCCAGAGATACTGCCTGTCCCCCTGAGTTACTCCAGCATTTTGTGTCTATTTTTGCTTTAAACTAAACTAAACCACAGGTGTGACAGCATGCTTTGTAATATCTAACACATTTACCCATCAAAATTATGCCGTGTTACCCTCATTAACCTCAGCTGTCACTTTGTGAATAAAAATGTCCTTTAAAATAATTTTCTCTGCTCTGCATACCGTTAACGTGGATCCACGTAATCTTTGGAGTTTCTTGCCACATAAATACGCACACCATCCATAGAATCCCCTGCAGTCCCATTTATTAACCTATTAAACACTGTAAATGGCTTGCTCCTTTTGTTATCCCACTTTCGCATCCAATTTACAGAAGCCAATTAAACTATAAACCTGCACGTCTTTGGGATGTGGGAGGAAACCGGAGCACCCGGAGAACACCCAGGCAGACACAGGGTGAATGAATTCCTTGCTTTCTGTCATGGACACAGCACCGACAGTCTTTTAACTGTACGTTGCAGCTACCCTGTGATCTCACTTTCTCATCCACTCCCTACACACTAGGGGCAACTTACAGGGGCCAATTAACCTACAAACCCGCACGTCTTTGGGATGCGGTAGGAAACCGGTGTACCCGGAGGAAACCCACTCGATCACAGGGAGAACGTTCAAACTCCATACATAGACAGCACCCGAGGTCAGGATCGAACCCGGTTCTCTGCTGCAATGAGGCAGCAGCGTTAAAGTGTAGAGAAAATATTGCCAAAAATTATGTTTTCATGGGAAACGAACACTAGAGGGAGACCTCTACAAGACTAAATGCTGTCATGGTGGCAACAGATACCAAAGAGAAAATATAACGATTAAGGGGAAAAAACCTCATCAGGCGGTGGAATATGCTTCTATACCAACCAGGATTGGTGCAGCGACATCACGGTACTGTCAAATTTCTGCTCTCCCAACCTAGAATCCCTCTTTATAAACTGCACACCTTTCTACTCTCGAAGGGATTTAACTCCTTTATTCTCGCTGGAGTTTACGTTCCTACCCCAAGCCTGCGTACGTGAGGCGCAAATGCAACTCGCTGACCAGGTAATGAGGGTAGAGAGTGACTTCCCGGACCTCATGGTCATTGTTTTGGGGGCCTCTAACAAAGCTAACCTCAGCCGTGACCTTCCAAAATACAGACTTCATGTTACCTGCCCCACCAGAGGGGAAGAGAACACTCGATCACTGTTATACAGCAATCAAGATCGCATATCGCTCTGTTCCCTGGGCGGGTCTGGGTCTCTCTGATCATTGTCTAGTTCATCTTATTCCGACCTACAGGCAGAAACTAAAAGCTGCTAAGCCTGTGGCCAGAACAACGAAAAGGTGGACAAGCGAGGGCATTGAGAACCTACAATCCTGCTTTGACTGCACGGATTGGAATGTGTTCAGGGAAGCAACCACAAGTCTCGATGAGTATATGGACACTGTATCATCATATGTTAGCTTTTGCGAGGACAGTTGCATTCCAACTAAGACCCGGATATGGTTCAACAACAACAAGCCCTGGTTCACTGCAGAACTCAGACAGCTCCGACGGTCTAAAGAGGAGGCCTACAGGAGTGGGGATGCAGACCTCTACAGGCAGGCCAAGTACAAGCTGAGAAGGGGAATCAGAGCTGCCAAGGAAAGGTACTCTGAGAAGTTGAGGAGCAAGTTCTCAGCTAGTGACTCTTCTTCAGTTTGGAAGGGCTTGCAAGAAATTACCAGCTACAAGAGGAAAGCCCCCCGCTCTTTGGATAGTCGTCAGCTGACCAACGACCTGAATGAGTTTTACTGCAGGTTTGAAAATCAGAAAATCAGAAAAGACTGGACCATTTCTTACCCCAATCACCACTTCACACCCAATCACCCACACCCTCTGTCCTACACAACATCACTTATCCAATATCAATAATAAAAATAGAGGAGATGGAGAGGCTTTTCAGAGGACAAAAAAGCCGGAAATCTCCAGGACCTGACAATGTTCCCCCCTCTACTCTTAAGCTCTGTGCCAAACAGCTGGCACCGGTCTATACATACATTTTTAACCAGTCCCTGCAAACATGTACTGTCCCTGCCTGCTTCAAAGTCTCCACTATTGTCCCTGTACCCAAAAAGCCAAGGGTTACTTGTCTTAAAGACTACAGGCCTGTTGCACTGACCTCTGTAGTCATGAAGACACTCGAAAGCCTTGTGCTGGCCAAGCTGAAAAATGTCACAAACTCCCTGCTGGACCCTCTGCAGTTTGCATATCGGGCCAATAGATCTGTGGATGATGCAGTCAACCTGGGCCTGCACTTCATCCTACAGCACCTAGACTGCCAGGGGACCTATGTGAGGATCCTGTTTGTTGATTTTAGCTCTGCATTCAACAGCATTGTGCCAGAGCTACTACACACCAAACTTTCCGAGTTGACTGTGCCTGAACCCCTCTCTCGGTGGATCACCAGCTTCCTGACAGACAGGAAGCAGCATATGAGGCTGGGAAAGCACATCTCGGACCCGCAAACGTTCAACATAGGAGCACCGCAAGGCTGCGTACTCTCTCCTCTCCTCTACTCTCTCTAAACCGACGACTGCACCTCCACTGACTCCTCTGTCAAGCTTCTCAAGTTTGCGGACGACACAACCCTGATTGGACTGATCCAGGATATGGAGGAATCTGCCTACAGACAGGAAGTGTCACAGCTGGCGTCCTTGTGCCTCGCAACAACCTAGAGCTCAATGCTCTTAAGACAGTGGAATTCATTGTAGACTTTAGGAGAGCTCCCCCTTCCTTCACCCCACTCACCATCAACAACACCACAGTCACATCTGTGGAGTCTTTTAAGTTCCTGGGAACCATCATCTCCAAGGACCTTAAGTGGGGGGCTACCATCGACTCCACAGTCAAAAAGGCACAACAGAGGATGTACTTCCTATGGCAGCTGAGGAAGAACAATCTGCCACAGGCAATGATGGTCCAATTCTACACGGCCATCGTAGAGTCTGTTCTCACCTTCTCCATCGTGGTCTGGTTTGGCTCAAGCACCAAGCACGACACCTGGAGGCTGCAGCGAATCATCCGATCAGCAGAGAAGGTTATTGGCTGCAACCTTCCCTCCATTGATGAACTGTACACTGCAACGGCCAGGAAGAGAGGGGGCAAGATAATCTCTGACCCCTCTCACCCTGGCCACAAACTCTTTGAATCACTTCCCTCTAGAAGGCAACTGCGGATTGTCACAGCCAGACATAAAAACAGTTTTTATCCACGAGTAGTTGCTCGACTCAACAGCTAAAAATCTGTAGCCTCCCTTTGATCTGGTATTTTGTTGGTTCACATGCTTGATCAATGGTGTTTTATCATTAATGTTTTATTATTATTAATATTTAGTGTTTTCTGAGTCATTCGTAACTGTATGTCATGTTGTAACTTGTGTGCGGAGCATCAAGGCAAATTCCTTGTATGTGAATACTTGGCCAATAAACTTACTTACTTACTTACTTACTTACTTACTTACTTACTTACTTACTTACTTACTTACTTACTTACTTACTTACTTACTTACTTACTTACTTACTTACTTACTTACTTACTTACTTACTTACTGTATATAAATACAATCAAGTCAAACTCATGTACAATAGATAGAGTGAAGGGGAAGATACAGGGTGCAGAATGTAGGTCGAATATCATTAGCACAGTAGTGCAGCACTGGAGAGCACATTGGTGCAGCTGGTAGAGTGTGGAGTTTGCACATTTTGCCTGTGACTGCGTGGGTTTCCTCCGGGTGCTCCGGTTTCCTCCCACATCCCATAGACGTGCGGATTTCTAGGTTAATTGGCCCTCTGTAAATTGCCGTTACTGTGTAGGGAGTGGATGAGAAAGTGGGCTAACATAGAATTTGTTATCATGAGTTTCAATATTCTCCTTGTGACCACATGGGTTTTCTCTGGGTGCTCCGGTTTCCCCCCACACTCCAGAGACATGTAGATTTGTAGGTTAATTGGTTTTAATAAAATAGTAAATTGTCAGTGTTTTGTAGGGTATGCTAGTGTACGGGGTAATCGCTAGTTGGTGCGTACTCCGTGTGCCGAAGGGCCTGTTTCCGCACTGTATCTCTAAACTAAACGGTAAACTAAACACTCTACAGCACAATACTGCCTGAGTTCATAACCACACTGACCATATTTCAAGCTATTAATATAGATGTCTCATATTTAAAATATAAGCACCAAGTTCCTTGGGGGTAATATTACCAACAATCTGTCCTGGACCAACCACACTGAAGCGACAACAAAGGCGGCACACCAACGCCTTTACTTCATCGGGAAACTGAGGGAATTTGACATGTCGCCAATGAATCTCACAAACTTCAACATATGCACCATAGAAAGCATATGGTCACATTGCACCACAGCTTGGTTTGGAACTGCTCAAGACCACAAGAAATTGCAGTGTGGTAGATGAAGGCCAGTCCATCACATAGACCAGACTCCCCACCACTGACTCCATCTGCACCTCAGCTGCCTCGGAAAAGCAGCCAGTGTAATCAAAGACATTGTCCCACCCCGATCATTCCTTCTGCTCCAGATTCCCGTCCGGCAGTAGGTATAGAAGCGTAAAAGCGCAATCCACCAGACCCAGGAACAGCCTCTTCGTCTCCGTTGTCAGGCTTCTGAACGGTTCTTCCAGAAGCTATGGTACTGTCCAATTCACCTCGACCCATTGCAGGCATTGAACTTTGTCTCTTGAAATTTAGGCTCCAGACTTTACTTTGCAGATACAGCATGGAAACAGGCTCTTTGACTCACCGAGTCTGCACCGACCAGCGATCACCCCATACACTAGCACTATCCTGCACACTGGGGACAATTTCCAATTTTACCAAAGCTAATGAACCTGCAATCCTATGCGTCTTTGGAGTGTGTGAGGAAACCGGAGCACCCAAGGAAACCCACGTGTCACAGGGAGAATGTATAAACTCTGCACTGACATCGCCCGTAGTCAGAATCAAACCCGGAGCTCTGGCGCTACAGTTGCGCCATTGTGCCGCCCCTATGGAATTGATGTGCTGCAATGCTGAGAACTATATTCTGCACTCTGCATCTTCCCCTTAGACCTACCTGTTGCAATTGACTCTGACCTGATTGTATTTGAATGTAGTGCTATCAGATTTGATTGAAAAAGCATGAAAAACAAACACTGTACCTTGATACATGTGACAATAATAATGAATCTAAACCTGAGTTATTTAAGTTGCTTGTTGTTTCTGTTAACAGACTGAGTTACCGGAACCAGTTGCAAGAGGAAAATGTTGATGTTGAATCACAGGACGGAAATGTTTCATGCAGCCAGCTCCGTCAAAGAAGATAATATGCGGAGAGGTGTTAATGACAAAGGTCTCAGGCATGGAGTCCTAATCCAGAAATGAACGTTGTGTGGGAAGGAACTGCAGATGCTGGTTTATATCGTAGACACAAAATATTGAAGTAACTACGTGGGTCAGGCAGCACTTCTGGAGAAAAGGAATAGGTGACGTTTCGGGCCAGGAACCCTTCTTCAGACTGACTATCCTTTGAATTTAAGTCAGGAGATGGTTTAGTTCACTAGATGCTGTCGGCTCCTGGCTTGGAACAGAATGCCCAAACCCCAACTCTGTTCCTCTCCCACCCACCTCTCTCTTCCCCTCTCTCCCCAGCAATTCTCTCACCCCCAGCCCACCCCCCCCCCCCCCCCCCCCCACCCCAAGGCACAGTGCTTGGAATATTAACACCAAATATTGTCAATCCCTTGTTGTTTGATGTTGCAATTATACCACAGGCAGCTGACGGTTCATTTTTGGTCAGCCCTAGTCTGAAGGGAATTGGGGGTCGTGTGGATGCAGGGAGTTTAATCCCTCCTCTTCTCACTGAGTAGCGGATGTACTGGAGAGCATTGTTCATTAGTTCATATGTTCTAGAAGCAGAATTAGGCCATTTGGCCCAACAAGTCTACTCCGCCATTCAATCATGGCTGATCTAACTTTCCCTCTCAACCCCATTCTCTTGCCTTCTCCTCATAACCCCTGACATTCTTGCTTAATCAAGACTCTGTCAATCTCTGCCATTGACTGTCTGCCACACAACAGCAGAGACCCTGACCTCGGGTACTGTCTGTCTGTGTGGAGTTTGCACGTTCTCCCCAATTTCCTTCATTTCCTAAATCCCACTAACAGAAAGTCAAACAGATACTGTTTAGAAGTGACCCTCGCGGTTTAGCTTAGTTTAGTTTAGTTTTGTTCATTGTCACATGTACCGAGGTACAGTGAAAAGCTTATCTGTTTCTCTCCCTCTGTTTCCCCGCTGTGATTTCTGCTCCTCTCCCATTCTATACAAACACCCCACCCCACCCCACCCCACCTCCTCGCCTGTGTCCACCTGCCACCCTTTGTCCTGCCTCTCTTCTCTTCCAGCTTTCTTCTCCCTCCCTCACCACCTACTATCAGTCTGAAGTAGGGTTCCATCGAAACATCTCCCATTTGATACCTCTACCCCTCTGCGGACATTGGACTTTGTCGATGGAGCTGATGCGCTACAATGCTGAGAACTACATTCTGCACTCAATATCTTCCCCTCTGCTCTACCTATTGTACTTGAGTTTGACCTGATTGTGTGTATGTAGAGTATTATCTGATCTGTTTGCATAGCATGCAAAACAAAGTTTTTCAATGTACCTCATTACACGTGGCAATCATATATTGAAACATAATGGCATGGTAAATCTGATCTTTCTGGCTAGCATCCAAAACAAAACGTTTCACTGTACCTCAATACACATGACAGGAATAAATTCAACCTAAACTTTTGTAGATGTTTTGGTGAACTGGTTTTTAACTAGTAGAATGAATGATCAGCAGTGACTTACAATTGTTGCAAGTTTTACTGTTATAGCTGGTGTTTCAGTTTGGCACAAAGGGTTAATTTGCCCTCCGCTGACTACAATAACCTCTTCTTCTCTCCTTCACTCAAGCTACCAATCATCTCCTTCCTCTCCACCCCTATCAAACCCTTCCTCTTTCCACTGACTCACCCAGTAGATTTCATCACAATGAGCTGCAGTCTCCGACCAGTCTGCTCCCAATTGTAATCAAGCTGCCACAACTCACTCAGTATGATTTGTTATCAAAAATATTCAAGACAGCTGACCCTATTTTTACTACTAACTGCAGCAGGTAAGTGTGGAGAACTTAAAATGCCTTTGTGACTTTTGTAAGTGTTGAATTGTACGGTGTGATTTTAACTTTCACGGTGGTATAAAGCGGACCACCCCTGTACAGCCATCGTACACAATAATGTTGTTGTCCTTCCCTCTTTGTTAGCAATTTGATCCAATGCTGACTGTTTAGTTGAGTTTAGTTTAATGGGTGATGATTCGAGACGAGACCCTTCTTCAGACTGAAGAAGGGTCTCGACCCGAAATGTCATCCATTCCTTCTCTCCAGACATGCTGCCTGTCCCGCTGAGTTACTCCAGCTTTTTGTGTCTAATGTTCGGTTTAAACCTGCATCTGCAGTTCATTCTTACACATTGAGTTTAATTTAGTTCAGTTCATTTCAGTTTAGTTGAGTTGAGTTTGCGGAACACGGTGGTGCAGTGGTACAGTTGCTGCCTTACAGCGCCAGAGACCCAGGTTCGATCCTGACTATGGGTGCTGTCTGTACGGAGTTTGTACAATCTCCTTGTGACAGCGTGGGTTTTGTCCGGGTGCTCCAGTTTCCTCCCACACTGCAACGACGTACAGGTTTGTAGGTTTAATTGGCTTCAGTGACATTGTAAATTGGTGCTAGTGTGTCGGAAAGTGCCAGTTTATGGAAGTCGGTGCGGAACCGGTGGACCAAAGGGCCTGTTTCTGTGCTGTATCTCTAAACTAACCTAAAAAAAAGTTTGATTTAGTACAGTTTAGTTTATTGTCACGTGTACCGAGGTACAGTGAAAAGCTTTTTTGTTGCATGCTATACAGTCAGCGGAAAGAGAATACATGATTACAATCGAGCCGAAGGGAATAACGTTTAGTGCAAAATAAAGTCCAGTAAAGTCTGACTAAAGATATCCGGGAGTCTCCACTGAGGTAGATGGTAAGTCAGGACTGCTCTCTAGTTGTTGATGGGATGGTTCAGTTGCCTGATAACAGCTAGGAAGAAACTATCCTTAAATCTGGAATTAAAATATCCAAGTTAAAATATCGAGCCAGGCATCTCAGTGTCGAAGGTAATTTGGGAAGTGGAACTATTTAATTAGGTTTCAACCATTGTTGAGTGGACTATATGTCACATATTTAAAGGATTAGCTTCAAGTTCCTTGGGGTTAATATTACTGCCGATGGTGTGTGTTGAGTGGAATTGTTTTATGGTGGAGCAGTTCGATTGTATCTACAGAGCCCCGACACGAAACGTCCAACATCCCTTTCCCTCCACAGATGCTGCTTGACACGTTGAGGTAAACCACGTTCTTCCGGCATATTCCAGCGTTTGAAGGATAAAAAGCACTGGAATAACTCAGAGGGTCAGGCAGCATTTGTGGAGGGTCATGTCCCGCTGAGTTCCTCCAGCACTCAGTGCTTTGCTCAAGATTCCAGCATCTGCAGTTCCTTGCATCTTCTCTCGGGTTCCGATTGCATCCTTGGCCGTTTATATTGCTTTCAAACGCTGTGCACTCTTATTTACACAAAGCATGGGATTTTCAAACTTGTCTACATGCATAATTACTTCTAAGAAATGATTCCTCCTGATAGCAATTTGTAAACCTCAGTAGGAATTATTAAAACCTGTCTTGTCTCCTTGTCTGAAGAAGGGTCTCGGCCCGAAACGTCACCCATTCCTTCTCTCCAGAGATGCTGCCGGTCCCGCTGAGTTACTCCAGCTTTTTGTGTCGATCTTTTGTCTCCTTATAACGTCTCTGGTCTTGCACCAGAGGTGTTTTCAGTTTGAAAAATAGTCATTGTACTTTTACTGTCTGCTATTGTTCATTTGAATTACGATAAATTGGCATATTTTCTCAGAGAACTGAGGTAAACCCTTGGAGTGACAAGAGACTGTAAATGCAGGAATCCTGAGCAAAACACAAAGTGCTGGAGAAACCCAATGGGTCAGGCAGCATCTGTGGAGGGAAATGTACGGGTGACGTTTTGGATCGGGAGCCTTCTGTAGATGTAATTAACATTTAACACAGCATTCAGAAGACATTTAGACAGACACATGGATAAAAACGGTTTAGAGGGATAATGGCCAAATGAGGGCAGGTGTGACTAGTGTAGATGAGCATCCTGGTCAGCATGGGCAAGTTGGGCCGAGTGCTGTATAACTATGACTCTAAGTAAACCCTACTGGTGTTGGATAATTCACTAGCAGATGCTGGCTAATACTCAAAGGGATACAAAGTGCTGGAGTAACTCAGCGGGTCAGGCACCATCTCCAGAGCTTGCCTATGTCGACCTATTACCTGCCATGCCTTGTCCTGCCTCTCCCCTATTCCAGATTTTTTTCTCCCTCCCCCCTCCCCTACAATCAGTCTGAAGAAGGATCTTGACCCAAAATGTCACCTATCCATGTTCTCCAGAGATGCCACCTGACCTGCTGAGTTACTCCGGCACTGACCTGCTGTGTCACTCCAGCACTTTGTGTTCTTTTGTGTGCTAACCAGCATCTGCAGTTCCTTGTTTCTACCCTTGAAACCATTTCCTTCTTGACTCTGCAGGACTGTTTTGTAGAGCAAGTAGCACAAATGCAAACGTGGTGAACAATGAACTGGGGGAACGAGCTATTTTAGTTGCTCAGGATCGATCCTCCGACACCAATCACCAAATTAAATGGATGAAAAAAACCAGTACTGTTGCCCAGTACAAGGACCGCCCCAAGGTGTACGGACAGTTTCAAGGAAGAGTGGAGATATCCAATGACGGCACCCTGACATTTCTCTCCACAACCAAAACTGATGAAGGAACGTACCGCTGTGATATATTTCATAAAGATGGAACAAAAATATCTTCCCAAGATGTTACCTTGAATTTATATGGTAAGTTTCATTCTTTTCAATTTCTTTCAGGCATGATCAACAATATGCCTGGGATGTATGGCTCTATGTTTCCCAAGACCAACATCGTCGGATATGTAATTAGTAGCACAATCAGAACTATATTCTATCTGTATCATAGAACAAAGAACATAGAACAGTACAGCAGAGGAACATGATGCCAAGTTCAACTAATCTCCTCTGTCTGCATGTGATCCATATCCCTCCGTTCCCTGCATATCCATGTGGCTATCTAAAAGCCTCTGAAATGCAAGTCTTTGCATCAACCACCATCCCTGGCAGCGCCTTCCAGGAACCTATTACCCTCTGTGCAAAATACTTTCCCCACACATCTCCTTTAAAGTTTCCCCCTCTCTCTCAAATGCTTTGCCCTCTAGTCTTTGACGTTTTAAACCTGGGGAAACGGTTCAGGCTGAAAAATTGAGGAATATGTACGGGCAAAGTAGGCATAAAGTGCACCATCAAATTCTACAAGTAATAAGGAAACGTAAAGTGCAAACGTAGAAACAAGGAACTGCAGATGCTGGTTTACACAAAAGTACCGGAATAACTCAGCAGGTCGGGCGGCATCTCTGGAGAACATGGATAGGTGACGTTTTGGGTTGAGACCCTTCTTCAAAGTGTGTCAATTTGATCTCCAGAAAAAGAGAAAGATAGATCTTTGCTTTCGAGGCACAATAACAACTTTTAAAAGACATTTAGAAAGATAGTACAAGAAAGGGGCATGAGCCAGGCAATTGGGACTAACTTGAATGGGGCATCTTAGTCGGCATGGACGAGTTAGGCTAAAGGGCATTTTTCAGTGCTGTATGACTTGATGACTATATAATCTTTTCAAATGTTTCAGTCACATTAGCATTTTCTGATTTTATTTTAATTCACAGTAATCTTTTTATCTGTGTGTGGGTTGACCCACGTAGTCAACATGAGGTGTCAGTCTGATGCACGCACCTGTGATTTCTGATAAGCCACCTACGTTTTAAATGGCCCACTTGTGGCTGGGGCCATGGAAAATGACTCGCAAAATAATTCAGACATCTTAGCTGCCAGATCTGCACAATGAAATCAAATGCCATTATTTGCCCAAGGGGAACAAGGTAATGTAGAACAGTACAGACCCAGGGTGCTGGAGTAACTCAACGGTTCAGGCAGCAACTCTGGAGAACATGGATAGGTGACGTTTTAGGTCAGGACCTTCTCAGTCTGAAGACGGGTCCCAACCCGAAATGTCACCCATGCAAGTTAGAGCCTAAAGAAGGGACCTAACCCAAAACATCACTGACACATGCACAGGATATGAACCAGAAATTCTTACTCGCTGTAACTTTTACAAGCACATTAGATGCAACGACAGAAATAAATTAAATATACCATCAATTACCAGTTATTCTAAGTAAAATAGATGATGACAGGGCAAAAATCAAATCATGTGAAGAATCTAGATAAAAGAATCTGTGATATCTGATCCAAATTAATTTTGGTTGATTCTCCATTAACTTCACGTTCAACGCATTGGGGTGAATAAACTTCACTCTATCACCATCTCTGTCTCTCCTTTTTGAACTGTGCAAAGTTGCAGAATGTGAATGAAACATAGATACCTCTTCCTCAAAAAAAGACACCGAGTGCTGAAGTGACTTCAGGGCGGCACAATGGCGCAGCGGTCATAGGGAGAATGTGCACACTCTGTACAGACAGCACCCGTAGTCAGGTTCGAACCCAGGTCGATAAGGCAGGTCAATAAGGCAGCAACTCTACCGCTGCACCACCGTGCCGCCCCTTCACATGTGAAATGTAATGGGACAGGTGGGGAAGGCATGCATCCCTTCCCCTGACTCGCAGTCTGAAGAAGGGTCTAGACCCGAAACATCACCTATTCCTTTTCTCCAGTGATGCTGTCTGACCCACTAAGTTACTCCAGCTTTTTGCGTCTATCTTCGGTTTAAAGCAGCATCTGCAGTTCCTTCCTGCACCTGCAGCCTTTCCCCGTTTCCTATGACCTGCAGTCTTATCGGAATAGAGTCAAGAGTTTAATTGTCATATGTAGCGATAACGGAACACCAAAATGCTCTCTTGCAGCACAGACCTGTTCCGATGAAGCTCTGCTAACATGAAATATTGGATTTGTTTCTCTCTCCGTAGATGTCATCTGACCTGCAGAATATTCCCAGACCCTTTTGATTTAATTGGTAAAGAGGGTCCCGTCATGGGGGGACAAGCAAGAGTACAAAGTGAGACCTGGTGTGGGGTGAGACCCGGTCACCACTGGAGACTATATTGAATACTTTTGTTACTCCCCCCACTCGCAACAAGGGCAGAGTCCCCCTAGTCCTCACCTTTCACTCCACCAGCCGTCACATACAACAAGTAATCCTCCATCAGTTTCGCCACCTCCAACGTGACCCCACCACTCGCCACATCTTCCCATCTCCCCCCATATCTGCCTTCCGCAAAGACCGCTCCCTCCATAACTGCCTTGTCAATTCTTCCCTTCCCTCTCGTACCACCCCTTCCCCGGGCACTTTCCCTTGCAACCGCAAGAGATGCAACACTTGTCCCTTTACCTCCCCCCTCGACTCCGTTCAAGGACCCAAGCAGTCGTTCCAGGTGCGACAGAGGTTTACCTGCATCTCCTCCAACCTCATCTATTGCATCCGCTGCTCTAGATGTCAGCAGATCTATATCGGTGAGACCAAGCGGAGGTTGGGCGATCGTTTCGACGAACACCTCCGCTCGGTCCGCAATAACCAAGCTGACCTCCCGGTGGCTCAGCACTTCAACTCCCCCTCCCACTCCGTCTCCGACCTCTCTGTCCTGGGTCTCCTCCATGGCCACAGCGAGCAGCACCGGAAATTGGAGGAACAGCACCTCATATTCCGCTTGGGGAGTCTGCATCCTGGGGGCATGAACATCGAATTCTCCCAATTTTGTTAGTCCTTGCTGTCTCCTCCCCTTCCTCAGTCCCCCTGCTGTCTCCTCCCATCCCCCAGCCTTCGGGCTCCTCCTCCTTTTTCCTTTCTTGTCCCCGCCCCCCCCCCTACCCCCACCCCCACCCCCGATCAGTCTGAAGAAGGGTTTCGGCCCGAAACGTTGCCTATTTCCTTCGCTCCATAGATGCTGCTGCACCCGCTGAGTTTCTCCAGCTTTTTTGTGTACCTTCGATTTTCCAGCATCTGCAGTTCCTTCTTAAACACTTTTGTTACTTTGTCGGCTACCTGTACATGGCGACACTTTGCATACCTTGTGTATGGCATACAAAACAAAGAGTTTCACTGGGACATGTCTCATGTGACAATAAAGTATCAATCAATTAATCAATTGATACAATTGAAAGTCAATGTTAAAATATAATTATTTTCTTCTTCCAGTGAGAGTCTCCAAGCCTGTGCTGAATGTCATCTGTAAGTCTCCAAAAGAAGTCAACATAACGTGCTTTGTAGCGAATGGAACAAAAATCCACATCACATTACACGGTGACTCGATGATCCAAACAGTCCAGGGCTCTTATTTGGAGAAGAAATTTTCTTTTAGAAAGACTGGGAATAAGAACTATTCTTGCATTGCGAAAAATGAAATCAGCGAAGCTAAGAGTGTGGAACAGGTTAACTGTGACGGTAGGTGATACTGAGTTTGCAGAAATATTGTTATTTTTAGAAAGTGCGATAAGATAGAACTAGTGTGAATGGTTGATCAATGGCTGGCGGGACTCAATGGACGAGGGGCCTGTTTCCATGCTGTATCTCTAAACTAAATATGTAGAAACCTATACTACATAAATCTGAGAGGATACTTAGTAACTTAGAAGGTCAAGCAGCATCTCAGAAGAACATGGATAGGTGATGTGTAAGTAGGAACTGCAGATGCTGGTTTATACCGAAGATGGACACAAAATGTTGGAGTAACTCAGCGGGTCAGGCAGCATCCCTGGAGAAAAGGAACATGTGACTTTTTGGCGTGAGACCCTTCTTCAGACTGAGAGTAAGGGGGATGGGAAACTGGAGGTATGAAAAGGTTAAGAGCAAATCAGAGCCGGCACCGATGACCATGGAAAGGTGGAGCTTACAATGGTCCATTGTTGGCTGTGGAAGAGGTGATAACGAAGGGTTATATGGAGGCGAACAGTGGAACTAGCAGGATGCCTAGGGTGGGGGAGGGACAGAGTGAGAGTTAATGTAGTGGTTATTTGAAATGAGAGAAATCAATATTTATACCAATGGATTGTACGTTGCTAAAGCAAAATATGAGGTGCTGTTCGTCTAATTTGCGTGCAGCCTCCCTCTGACATCCTCTAATTTGTTCCTTGTAGTTCAGTTTCGTTTCGAGATACAGCATGCAGACAGTTATCCCACTCTCGCATCCACTCCCTACAGACTAGGGACAATTTAAAGAGGGCCAGTTAACTTACAAACCCGCACATCATTAGGATGTGGGAGGAAAACGGAACACCCGGTGGAAACCCACGCAGTCACAGGGAGAACGTGCAAACTCCGCACACAGACAGCACCCGAGGTCACGATCGAACCTGTATCTCTGGCGCTGCGTGGCAGCAGCCCCACCCGCTGAAACAATATGTCAGCATAGTGTACTGTTGAATAGATAAAGCCATTTCACCCAAGTGTTAATAGTGATTGGAACATAGTGAATATTTTGCATGTCATTATATTGTATGTCAAAATGTATACCATTATTTCATATTGTGGTATTTTCTACTTGAATACTCGCTGCCAAATTCAATTTGTGGATTTTTCTTGACATGATTCATATTTTCATTCGTTGTTTTCACAGAAAAGAAATGGTCTAGGAATTACCAAATTATTATGCTGGCAGGAATAATTGCGCTGGGAATGATAATGCTTTTCCTCTTCATTTGTTTAATTATAAAATGTTGCCGATCGCAAACCAAGAAACGTGCTGGTAAGTAATCTGTTAGATACCAACTGTACAGGCAATAGGTAGAAAACTGGCAAAGTTAATGATATTTTAAAAAAGGTACAACAAACCCAAAAGTTGAGCTTATTGTCATGTTTATTGTCACGTGTACCGAGGTACACTGAAAAACCTTTGTTGCTAACCAGTCAGCGAAAGACTGTACATGATTACAATCGAGCCATCCACAGAGTACAGAAAGAGGATAAAGGGAATGTATGAAGGAACTGCAGATGCTAGTTTAAACCAAAGATAAACAAAAAATGTTGGAGTAACTCAGCGGGACAGGCAGCATCTCTGGAGAGAAGGAATGGGTGACGTTTTGGGTCGAGACCCTTCGTCAGACTGAAATCAGGGGGGGAGGGAGATAAATTTTCCTTGACCTCCATTCCCTTTGCCCTGTTTTCACACCTTCACACTTCCTTATCTACCTATCTCCCTCTCCCCTGACATCAGTCTGAAGAAGGGTCTCAATCCGAAATGTCACCCATTCCATCTCTCCAATGATGCTGCCTGTCCCGTTGATTTACTCCAGCATTTTGTGTCTTTAAATGGAATACCGTTAAGTGCACGATAAATTCCGTATATAGAAAGTCTGAGGGTCTCCAATGAGGTAGATGGGAGGTAGATGGGTCTCTAGTTGGTGATAGGATGGTTCAGTTGCCTGATAACAGCTGGGAAGAAACGGTCCCTAAATCCCTGAAACTCCCTCTCCCTGAAAGTGAAAGGTAAATGGATGTGAATGCAATGTATGTGATATAGGACTGTGACTCAATCAGTGAAGCAGGTCAGGCAGCGTCTCTGGAGAACATGGATAGGTGACGTTTTGGGTCAGGGCCCTTCTTCAGAAAGCAAAATGGATGTCACTCATCACCAAAATGGATGTCACTGGCTGCTGTTGTTATGTTCCTCACAGCATAGGCTGCAAGTTATGAGGTTCTTAAGGCTTCTCCACCAAGTACCACATGAAACTGGAATATTTGATGAGGGGCAGCACAGTGGCGCAGCGTGAGTCACTGCCTCACTGTGCCAGAGACCCAGGTTCGATCCTGTCCTCGGGTGCTGTCTGTGTGCGGAGTTGTTAATGTGAGTGACTAAAGAATGGAAAAATATCGCGGAGGGAAGCTAACAGATTGGAGGCATTCCCAAAGCATGTCCAAGTCCATAGCTCCCGGAAAGTGGCAACATAAGGAGATAGAGTGCTAAGGAAATCTTACCTTCATTGGTTGGGGCGTTGAACATAAGAATCAGAAGGCACACGGTATGCTTGCTTTCATCGGTTGGGGGATTGAGTATATGGTTGATGGCAAGACTCTTAACAGCATGTTGGGGTCCAAGTTCATAGCTCCTTGAAAGTGCCAACAAAATTAGATAGAGTCGTAAAGAAGGCATATGGTATGCTTGCTTTCATAGGTCGGGGCATTGAATATAAGAGTCAGGAAGTCATGATGCAGATTTATAGGACTTTTGTTAGGTCACATTGGCAGTATTGGGTGCAGTTCTGATACCCCCCATCACAGGAAGGAAATGGGGCCTTTGGAGAGGATGCAGAGGAGGTTCACCGCAATGCTGCCTGAATTAGATGGTATTAGCTATAAAGAGTGTTTGAACAAACTTGAATTGTTTTATCTGTAACACTGGAGGTTATGGTGTGACCTGATAGAAGTATGTAAAATTATGAGCGGCATAGATAGGGTAATAATAATAATAATGGATGGGATTTATATAGCGCCTTTCTAATACTCAAGGCGCTTTACATCGCATTATTCATTCACTCCTCAGTCACACTCGGTGGTGGTAAGCTACTTCTGTAGCCACAGCTGCCCTGGGGCAGACTGACGGAAGCGTGGCTGCCAATCTGCGCCTACGGCCCCTCCGACCACCACCAATCACTCACACACATTCACACACATTCACACACAGGCAAAGGTGGGTGAAGTGTCTTGCCCAAGGACACAACGACAGTATGCACTCCAAGCGGGATTCGAACCGGCTACCTTCCGGTTGCCAGCCGAACACTTAGCCCATTGGGCCATCTGTCGTCCCGAGACAGTCAGTATATTTTACGATGGGATGGAAATATCAAAGACTAGAGTGCATAACATTAAGGTGAGAGGAGCAAAGTTAAAGAAAATGTGTGCAACATCGTTTTTTTACACAGAGAGTAGTGGGTGTCTGGAGAGTGCTGCCAAGGGTGGAGGTGGAAGCAGATACAGAATGGTGTTCAACAGGCTTTGGGATAGGCACACGGATATGCAGGGAATGGAGCGATACGGATTATGTGCAGGCACTGTTCCTGTGCTGTACTGTTCTATGGTAAACAACCACGTTTTAACACAGAAAGCTCCCCTTCTGCGATTCCTCCTTCCCTCCGACCACTTTTTAACCCAGACCCGTTACCACAGCCATGTTTGTTTTCTGCAGTTCTTTCCTGTACTGGTCTATGTTCTATATATCTCATACCAAGAGCAGTGAGCAATTCCTGCTTTAAATAAATTAGTTCACCCCACTAACAAAACAACTGCTTATTTTGATCAAAATACAAAGTGCTAGAGAAACCCAGCGGGTCAGGCAGTATCTGTGGAGGGAATGGACAGGCAACATTTCCGTTCGGGACTCTTTTACTTTCTAAATCTGTCCAATGAAGTGGAAGACTTGCTTGCACTTCATTTCTGTAGATTCTTTGGGTGGTTCTGTTTTTGGCAAGTACAAAGTTGAAATACACTTTCATCCTTCAACAGAGTCTACGAGTCATACAATGCAGAAACAGATCCTTCGGCCCATCTTGTCCATGCCGACCATCCTGGCACTAAGCTAGTCTAAGCTCTTTGCGACTAATGTAGATATATTTGTGATATGCAGGAATGGAGGGATTGTGGTCAAGTTGGGCCAAATGACCTGTTTCTGTGCTGTATGACTCTGACTCTCTGTGACTCTAGTCTCATTTACCCACGTTTGGCCCATATCCCTCTAACCCTTCCTATCCGTGTACCTGTACAAGTGTCTATTCAAGGTTGTTATAGTACCTATAGTACTATCTCTGCTGGCAACTCATTCCATACACCCACCACACTCTGAGTGAAAAAGTTGTCTCTAAAGTTCCTATTAAATATTTCCCTTCTCACCTTTAGTTCTTGATTCCCCTACTCTGGATAGGTCTATTCCCCTCATGATTTTATACACCTCTATAAGATCAGTCTACTGTGCTGCAAGAAATCAACCTTGCCTTATAGCTCAGGCCCTCAGCTATTCAGTAACTTTAGTTTTAGGCACGGAAACAGGCCCTTCAGCCCACTATCGTATTTGCCTCCACCACCCCCCCTGGCCCCGCACATTTCCTTTAAACATTGGCCCATCTCCCCTTAAAGCTATGCCTTCAAATAGTTATACACACACAGCACAATTTAAACCAAGATATTTCAACCACAGCATTATAAAATATTTAAACAAGAATGCAAGCTTTGATACAATGGGTTTTTATATTGCATCATATGTTGGTGTATTGTGATGAAATAGACATGACTCAACTGGCCTAGAAAGTGGATTTTCTAAATGCCCTTAGAACAAAAAAAGGGGAACAGTACAGTACAGGAACAGGCCCTTCGGCCCACAATATCTGTGCTGAACATGATGCCAAGGACCAACTCTATCTGCCTGAACATAATTCATATCCCTCCATTCCTGCATATCCCAAATACTTCTTAAAGGCCACTATCATATCTGCCTTGACCACCACTCCTAGCAGCACGTTCCAGGCACTCACCACCCTCTGTGTAAAAAACTTGCCCTACAAAACTCCTTTAGAGATTTGGCCCCGTCACCATAAATCTACGCCCTCTAGTATTTGATTTTTCCATCATGGGGAAACAGGTTCTGACTGTCTACCCTATCTGTGCCTCTCATAAGTTTATGTGTTTCTATCAGGTCTCCCATCACCTCTGGCATGCCAGCGAAAACTATCCAAGTCTATCCAACCTCTCCCTGGTAGCCAACACCCCCTAATCCAGGAGTTGGTTTGAGTTGCCGTGTCTAGCCTAGTTTCTCGGCTGCTAAAGATATTTTTTCATAGCTGTGAAGTTAATGACGTTATTTCTTCATCCAGCGAAGCCGTACCCATACCAAGGTGAACTGACAGAAGAAAGGGAAATCGATTACGTGAATCAATCAAAGGCGTCAAGATCCAATCTTCGAGAGACCCACGTCGAATACAGCAGTCCACATCCGCAGCCAAAGCCTCGTAAAAGCACGGAAAGGGGAGAGAGAATGCGCGAAGGAGAGAGAGCGTGCAGTGAAGAAAGGAAGCAGGGAGGCAGGAACCGGCCGAGGGAAGGCGGGGTGCGGAGTGGTGGCACAACGCCAAGAGTGAATGCCTACGGGGGAAAGACACCACAGCGAGGAGAGGGACCACCAAAAACAGAAGCTAAAGAACCTAGGGGAAGGAGAGGGCCTGTGCCCATCCCTCCTGTGTGAGCCATCGATCTTCTCCAAAAAAAATTGCTTCCGAAAATTTAGGGCGCAGCAGTAGAGCTGCTGCCTTACAGCGCCAGAGACCCGGGTTTGATCCTGACTGCGGGTGCTGTCTGTACGGAGTTTGCACATTCTCCATGTGACCGTGTGGGTTTTCTCCGGGTGCTCTGGTTTCCTCCCACATCCCAAAGACGTACAAGTTTGTAGGTTAATTCGCCATCTCTAATGCCCCTATCCCACTTAGGAAACCTGAACGGAAACCTCTGGAGACTTTGCGCCCCACCCAAGGTTTCCGTGCGGTTCCCGGAGGTTATAGGTGGTTGCCGGAGGTTGCAGGTAGTGGAAGCAGGTAGGGAGACTGACAAAAAAATCCTCTGGGAACCTCCGGGAACCGCACGGAAACCTTGGGTGGGGCGCAAAGTCTCCAGAGGTTACTGTTCAGGTTTCCTAAGTGGGACAGGGGCATAAATTGTCCCTAATGTGTAGGATAGAACTAGGGTACGGGGCGATCGTTCGTCGGTGCAGACGCAGTGGGCTGAATGGCCTGTTTCCACATTGTATCTCAAATCTAAAAATATATATTTTACATTGCAAATATGTATAAAGGGAATAATGTCTCCTCGAGCTGTCTCTGGGCTTACTTGCTGTAGCGATTTCTGTAGACCACAAATTAAGTTTGTACATCAACTTAAATTTACTAACTATTATTTAAATCATACTTTTGCAACAGTTTTTCACATGATAAGACTTATTACAAAGTGTACGCATGTATAAATGGTAAAGGGTTTTGCAGCAGTGATTGTTAACTATGACTTGAGTGTTTGTTCTTGAGTTTATTTTTGTATATAGTTTTTACTCAGAACTAAAGCAGATTAAAATATTTTAAACAAAGCCACAAAATGGCTGGAGATGTTTTGAGAAAGGTCTCTCGAGGCTGGAAAAGCACCTCATATATCTCCTGGGTCCGCTTACAGCCCAGCGGTATGAACGTTGAATTCTCAAAATTTAAGAATTAAAATTAGAGCAAATTAGAGAACTCTAACTCCTACAACATTCCCCCCTCTACCCCCCCCCCACACCCCCTCATCCTCCACCCTAGTCTGTTTAACCAGTTCCACAGTTCGCGACATGTAACCCTTGAGATCCCACCTTCCCGAACCAACAATTGGCCAGAGGCCTTCTGTCAAATTTTTATCATTTGGTATTTTATCATAGATTTTTCCCTCCCGGAGCACATATTTGATATTTCTACAGGGTCTACAGTTGCATCTCAGCCTACCCAAAAGTTGCCAATCCCAGCTGTAACTTGAACCTTTTATAGTGACAGGTGCCATTTGTTGTGGGCCTGACACGTTCATTGGCAGCTGTGACACACCGTGCTATTCTGGCTGCCTCCCAGCCCTCTTCTCTCTGAAAATGCTGCAAACTGCAACTAGGTTTGCAGATGACGGTAAAGTAGGTGGTGTCGTAGACAGTGAAGATGGTTATCAAAAATTACAGTAGGATCTTGATCAGCTGGGCAAGTGGGCTGGGGAAAGGCTAATGGAGTTTAACGCAGAGAAGTGTGAGGTGTTGCATTTTGGGAAGTCAAACCAAGGAAGGACATCCACAGTGAATGTCAGGGAGTGTTGGAGAGCAGAGGGATCTAGGAATGCAGGTACACCTTGAAAATGGTGTCACAGGTAGATTGGGTGATCAAGAAGGCTTTTGGTACATTGGTCTTCTTCAGTGAGGGTACTGAGTATAGAAGTTGGGACGAGACATTGGTGAGGCCGCATTTGGAGCATTGTGTTCAGTTCTGGACATCCTGTTATAGGCAGGATGTCGTTAAACTGGAAAGGGAGCAGAGAAGATTTACAAGGATGTGGCCAACACTTTAGGGCCTGAGCTATCGGGAAAGGTTGGGCAGGCTAGGACCTTATACCCTGGAGCACAGGAGGCTGTTTGGTGATCTTATAGAGGTGTATAAAATCATGACGGTAATGGGGCTTTTTCACGGGGCGAGTTGACGCAAGATGTCACCAGAGTGAAGTGGTCGTGGTCCAGCACGAGTTTCGCACGATATAACGGGGGGTAGATAAAGAGTTCCCACGGTACTCGGCATTTCTGTTATTTGTGCGAGTGACTTGTCCGTCTCCCGAGCTTTCGCGTTAAATCTTGAATGAACATCGTGAACTACACGTGACACAAATGATGTAACTTTTTTTTCACACACTATAAATATCCTCCCTTGGTTGAATTGGCTCATTTGGAGACATGTTTTACTGTGTATGTGGGAGACACAGATGGACTGAGCACAGTACCTCGGTCTTACTGTGTGTGGGAGAGGGGGAGAAAGAGACGTACACTCACAGAGGCAGAGTCTCTCAGCCTGTGTAAGAGGGAGGGAGAGAGAGAGAGAGGCACACACAAGGTGGATGTGAAATCTCACCTGCCTGTTTCAGTGACAGACGCCCGCCGCCAGTAAATGAAGACACCCCCATCTGTCTCCCCCTCCTCTCCCTCGACTATAATCTTTAAAAGGGACTTTAAAAGGGACTTTACTGAAAGGTTACGCATTTATCGACCACAGGCAGCATATCAGAAGGGTCTCGATATCTCTAGAGAAAAAGAATAGGTGGCGATTCGGAACCCTTCTTCAGACATCCTAATCGGAATTGAGTCTGAAGATGTGTCTCGTCCCGAAACATCAGCTATTTTTCTTCAGAGATGCTGCTTGACTCGCTGAGTTACTCCAGCGTTTTGTGTCTGTCTTCGGTTTAAACCAGCATGTGCAGTTCACTCCTTACACGGGTCTCTGGAGAACATTGATTGGTAGCGTTCCGGACCCTGCTTCGGAAAGGCATCGATCGCTAGTCGGCGAGGACTCCGAGCTGTATCTCTCAAAGAAGTACATGTGAAAATTTTCTCACGGACCATAAAAATGCGTAACCTTTCAGTAAAGTCCCTTTTAAAGTCCCTTTTAAAGATTATAGTTATTTTCTTGAATCTCATTAACATAACTCATGAATAAGTTGATGTCCATATGCGGATGCAAATTTTAATTTTTATTTATTTTTTAAATTCAATCCCACAGAAGACAATTTTTACTCACCTTCTGTCCCCTCTGTCCAGCTTCCGGGTTCACCGTTCGCAGGAGTTCCCACGGTACCCGCAAGAGTTATTACGGATATCGCACTGGCCACTACGTTCATATAATGTTGCAATGCTCAACCACAAGTGTACAAGTCACTCTTGGAGAAATTCAAACTTTCTTGAATTTTCTCCCGAGTGACCAAGATACACGATTACCTGCCGTTAGCGCTACGGTGGTCCACGGTGGTCCACGAATGCCGTACTGTTATCGCACGAGGTTCCCACGATGTTAAACTCTGGTTAACTCTTGCGTCAAGTCGCCCCGTGAAAAGGCCGCTTAAATGATAGGGTGAATGCACAGTCTTTTACCCAGGGTGGGGGAATCAAGAACCAGAGGACATGGGTTTAAGGTGAGAGGGGAAAGATTCAATAGGAACCAGAGGGGCAACATTTTCACTCAGAGGATGGTGGGTACATGGAACGAGCTGCCATAGGAGTTGTCGATGCAGGTACTAAAACAGCATTAAAAAGAAACTTGGACAGGTACTGCACATGGATAGGAAAGGTTTGGAGGGCTGGTTGGCGTGAACAGTGGGCCAAAGGGCTTGTTTCTGCACTATATCTCTTGTCTGAAGTCTAAATTCACTGATTCAATGAACTACTGATATGTAGCAGCAGTCATTGGCAAAACATAGCTAAGTAATTAAGACGGCAAATGTATTTCTCTAACCTGTTTTCTACCAACATTAAGAGTGCAATTCCAATCTCCACAAGATTTGAGGATCGTTTTGGTTCTTCTTGGTGTAATCTCTTCATATTGTCCCATAGTGCCTGTTATCTTTAGGATTTTAACTTCATTTACAACATTCTCTTCAAGAACAATATCCACCAACATAGCAACAGAAAAGATTGCAGATGCTGGAAGCTTGAGGCTTGGACTCTATGCCTTGGAGCGCAGGAGGATGAGGGGTGATCTTACAGAGGTGTACAAAATCATGAGAGGAATAGATGGGGACAGTGCCGGATTTACCTATAGGCTTGGCAGGCTGAAGCCTAGGGCCTCAAAATATAGGGGGCCTCCGGCCGAGGTGTATAATATTTTTGACACTGTCATAGGCCTTTCTTATATATGCTGTCACAACACACTGTAATCTCTAAACAACCCTTCAATAATTTTCCTTGCCCTCCATTTCAGAATAATATTGTGTTAAGCCGATAACTCGACACTAGCACTGGCAATAAATACATTTTTAAAAAGAGCAGCTTTCCAATCCCTTATCTCATTGGCCATGCTCGGCTGCACATCGGTGTCAATCTGGTGGTCTGGCAAACTTTCACACATGCTCCAGTAAGCAATGATGGAGGGTGCAGGGAACATCTTTGGATACTTGCAGGCTTCAAAAGTCAAAACTCAGGGGTAAGTAGGAAAGTGCAAAGATATTTGAACTAGGAAGTTGGCAAGGGGCAATGCTAGGGGTAGAGCTGATAATCGTTGCTATAAACCTACTGTATAGTGCTGTGGCTGCCACTGTCATGTTAGTAATAAAACTAAGCTTATTTGTAACATCTTTGTTTACGATAGAAAAAAAGCATACTCATTTTTTAAACGGTTTTTGGAAGCAGATTTGATTCAGATTTTGCAATATAATCGTCAATAAGGAACAATTCTTTAAGAAGAATTCTCCCTCTAATCGTGGGGGTGGGGGATTGGGAGGGGCCTCACTAGTGGAATAGCCTAGGGCCTCTCTTCAACTAAATCCAGCACTGGCACAGAGTCTCTTGTCCAGAGTAGGGGAATTAAGAACCAGAGGACATAGGTTTAAGGTGAGGGGGGAAAGATTTAATAGGAACCTGAGGGGCAACTTTTTTACACAAAGGGTGGTAGGTATAAGGAACAAGCTGCCAGAGGAGATAGTTGAGGCAGGTACTTTAACAACGTTTAAAAAACATTTGGACAGGTACATGGATAGGAAAAATGTTGCGGGAAATGGGCCAATTGCAGGCAGGTGGAACTGGTGCAGATGGGGCATGTTTGGTTGAAGAGCCTGTTTCCACGCTGTACGACTCCATGACTCTATGACTCGATCTAGACTCGCAGATCGCCAAACATGTTCGGCGGTCCGCGCACTCTCCTGGTTGCCATTTTACTTCCACCCCCTCCCCCCAAATTAGTCTGAAGAATTCCTGGTGGCGGCGCGACTCGTTGCAGCGGCTCCTACAGCCTGTCTGTCTTTTTTTATTTTTTGTCTAGTTAAATGTAGTGTTTGGTGTTTTTTAAATACTGGTTTTTAAATGTGTATATGTGGGGGGCGGGGGGGGAGGGGGAAACCGTTTAAAATCTCTTCCCTGTCCGGGAGACCCGACCTTTTCCCTGTCGGGTCTCCGTTGTCGTTGGGGCCTAGCACCGTGGAGCAGCCTCCAACCTGAACGACCCGGGGGCTCGGGAGACTGCGGAGGTGCGGACTACTCACCATCGTGGGGCTGGCCGGCCTCGGAACGTGGGGAGCGGTGGTGACTCGCTGCTGCGACTCGACTCCTGGGGCTCGGAGGCTCCAGCAACGCAGCCGCAGGTCCGGTGGACTGTCGGGACATCGGGAGCTCGCGGGTCCGGGGGGAGAGAGAGACCGCTTCCCGGAGCTCCCGCAACGCGACTTCTCCAGCCCGTGTCGCGGGGTTTGGAACGACCCGGAGCGGGGAAGTACATCACCCGGCACGGCTTCGTGGCCGTGGGACATTACAGCGCCCGCCGGGGGCTCCAACTTCGATACTTCTAGACCGGGAGCGGGGCCGTAAATCGCCCGGCACAGCCTAAAATGGCCGTGGGACTTATCACCGCCCGCCTGGGGCTTGGACATCGGGAGAGACATGGAGAGCAGGGGAGAGAAAAGACTTTTGCCTTCCATCACAGTGGGTTCACTGTGATGGATGTTTGTGTGAACTTAATTGTGTGTATGTCTGTAGGACATTGTTTTTGTTTGTATGGCTGTGGAAACAAAATTTCGTTTGAGTCCCACTGGGGCTCAAATGACAATAAATAAATTTGTAATTTGTAGAAGTGTCCCAAAACGTCACCTACCCATGTTCTCCAGAGATGCTGCCTGACCCTCTGTTACTCTAGCGCTTTGTGGCCTTTTGTGTATTAACCTGTATCTGGAGTTCTTTGAAGATAGACACAAAATGCTGGAGTAACTCAGCGGGACAGGCGGCCTCTCTGGAGAGAAGGAACTGGTGACGTTTTGGTTCGAGACCCTTCTTCAGACTGATTATGGGTGGGGGGGGGGGGGGGAGAAAACAGTCTGAAGAAGTGTCTCGACCCGAAACTTTACCCATTCCTTCTCTCCAGAGATGCTGCTTGTCGGCAGCTGCCGACATTTTGTGTCTATCTTCAGTGTACACCAGCATCTGCAGTTCCTTCCTACACATTTCATCCGCAGCTCGTTGCTTTGACTATCTAGAATTGTTCTACATGGCAAACTCTTAATCATTGTTCTACATGGCCTCTTAATCAGTCCAACCACCTTAACTATGACGTCCCTTGCCCACATTTTGCTGCACAAAAAGATGAAAAGGAAATATCAGTTTACCACAATGGAAACATAGGCGCCAAGACATCCGCACATAGCTGAACCAGCCTCTATCTGTTCGTGCTTCTCTAACAGAGTGTTAACCACATGCCTCATAGTCACACGTTCTCTTTGCAAGTAGACACTAAAAAATATACTTTGACAGCTGTTTTTTTTACAGGGTATTGTTCCTCACTTGCATGCTTGCAAACTACTCATTTCTATTATATTTAAAAACAGAACAGGGTGTCAGAACTTTTGGTTTGCAAAATGGATAAAGTGCATTAAAAACTTCTGTGTTCCTGTGTAGCTTAGAGATACAGCGTGGAAACAGGCCCTTCGGCCCAACAAGTCTGCGCCGATCACCCGTTCACACCAGTTCTATGTTATTCTACTTTCTCACCCACTCCCTACACACGACAGGCAATTTTACAGAGGGCCATATTAACCTACAAACCCGCATTTCTTTGAGATTTGGGAGGAAACTGGAGATCGCGAGATCACAGGGAGAATGTACAAATTCCGCGCAGACAGCAGCCGAGGTCAGGATCGAACCTGCGTCTCTGGTGCCGTGAGGCAGCAGCACTACTGCTGCAGCATTAGGTTGCCAAATTTGTATCTGAACTCTTTTTGGGTATAAAACCATCAGGCCAGATAAAATCTGCATCATTCAGCTCAAAATCCTTTGCGGCGCAGTGGTAAATAGAATTGAAAGGAGAACAAGGACTGGAGATGACCAGTAATGGGGCTTTTTCACGGGGCGAGTTGACGCAAGATGTCACCAGAGTGAAGTGGTCGTGGTCCAGCACGAGTTTCGCGCGATATAACGGGGGGTAGATAAAGAGTTCCCGCGGTACTCGGCATTTCTGTTATTTGTGCGAGTGACTTGTCCGTCTCCCGAGCTTTCCCGTTAATCTTGAATGAACATCGTGAACTGCAGTGTTGTTAATCACGTGGCACAAATGATGTTACTTTGTTTTCACACACTATATTGGGTTTTTTCACACACTATATTCCTCCCTTGGTTGAATTGGCTCATTTGGAGACATGCCTATACTAAGTATTTTCGAGTACAGGATGGTGGTTATTTTCATTGACGCGCTGTATGCAGCAGCCCACTATGTGCATCGAGAACGCTTGCGTGTAGGCAGAAGGGTGAGATTAATTAAAATGAGAATTAAGAGGAAGTCTCACTGGGTGAAGCCCATTTTTCAACGGAGACCTCAATTTGGACAATATGATCAGCTGCTTAATGTGCTGTGCGAAGAGGATAAAAGTGCATTCACAAACTTTGTCAGAATTTCACCCGAGCTCTTTAATGAGCTGAAGAATAATCTGGTTTTTTTTAGACAAATGTTGTTTGGTGTGATGCACCTTCTCTCAATATGTGCAAGAAGTCGTCTTTTTATTTTGTCAAATAGGAATAAAGACTTTGTCTCACATTGACCGTGATGGTTGTCTTATTTTATTATCTACTGAGAGGTGAAACTTTCAAACGTTTAACCAGTCAGTAGACAGACAATAAATAGTAACAATCGAGCCATAAATGGTGTATACATGGTGAAGGGAACAACGCTGTGTGCAAGATAATGTTTAAAATCATGCGAGGAATCGATCGGGTAGATGCACAGTCTCTTGCCCAGAGTAGGCGAATCGAGGACCAGATTACATAGGTTTAAGGTGAAGGGGAAATGATTTAATATGGATCTGATTAAATATTGTCAGTAGTAAACCCGATCAAAAACAACATCAGGACGTCTATTAAACACCAGAGATCCCAGTAAACACCCAGCCGAGACTTATTACAGGTCTAGTGGAAAGACACAAAGCGCTGGAGCAACTCAGCGGGTCAGGCAGCATCGCTAGACAACATGGATAGATGATGTTTCGGGTCGGGACTCTTCTTCAGCGCTGAGTTACTCCCGCATATTGTGTCTTTCCCATGCAGATTAGCGTCTGCGATTCTTTGCTCCTGCATTACGGGGTCTATCTCGTTTCCCGATAAAGTCTAAAACCCATCCTCCAGAGTTCTCAGCCCAGGGCGCCCATAAACAAGCCCTTAACTCCACACTGGGGACAGAGGCTGAGAGGTGTACAAAACCATGAGACGAACAGGCAGGGAAATAGACAGAGTCCAGTGTAATATATGTCCTTTGCCCACAGAGGGGATTCGAGGACCAGAGGGCATAGGTTCAAGGTGAGGGGGGGAGATCTAATAGGAATCTGAGTGAGGGGTAACATTTTCGCACAAAGGGTGGTGGGTGTATGGAACAAGCTGCCAGAGGAGGCAGTTGAGGCTGGGTCCATCCCTACATTTAAGAAACATTTAGACAGGTACATGGATAAGACAGGTTGGGAGGGATATGGACCAGACGCAGGCAGAGGGGACTAGTTTAGATGGGATATTTTGGCCGGTATGGGCAAGTTGAGCCGAAGGGCCGGTTTCCACACTGTAACTCGATAAAGCCAGTGAGTATATGATCTAAGATAGTCAGAGGGTCTCGAATGAGGTAGGTAGTAGTTCAGGAATGCTCTGTGGTTGGTGTTAGGATGGTTCAGTTACATAAGTGCTCAAATGTAGGCACCGTTTTCGCAGTGGAAGCTCCGAGACTGTGCAGCGGGTGATTGTCGTGTTGGCTGGGACTCCTGTTATCCATGCAGGGGATTGACCTCAGTCTGAAGAAGGCTCTCGACCCGAAACGCCACCCGTTCCTTCTCTCCAGAGTTGCTGCCTGTCCGGCTGAGTTGCTCCAAGCAACTGGTGTCTATCTTCAAAGGACTGACTACCGGGCTGGATGTCGGGGCTGGCGTGTTGCGTTTCACAGACCGAACTGTCCAATTAATGGTAACAGATGGGCACTGAGGGAAGTCCCCCGCCCCTCTCTGTTTATCTGCCCTTTCTTTAACTTTTGTGCCTCTATGCAAGTATCTCGCGAGCCATCCCAGACTGCCCATTTCTGCTCCCCCTCGTCTTTAATAACTACATTTCCCTAACAATTACTATCTTTGTTAGTTATAGGAGCAAAATTAGGCCATTCGGTTCATTATGTCCACTCCGCCATTCAATCGCGGCTGATCTATCTCTCCCTCTCAACCACATTCTCTTCCCTTCTCCCCATAACCTCCTGACAGCCGCACTAATCAGGAATGTATCTATCTCTGCCCCTATTCTTCACCCTTTTGACAGTAGTTTTGTTTTATTGGAGACGCGGGAGACAGCGGATGCTGGAATACTGAGCAAAACGCGAAATGCTGGAGGAACTCGGTGCATTTGTGTTTAAGAATGAACTGCAGATGCTGGAAAATCGAAGGTACACAATAAATCTGGAGAAACTGGAGAAAGCGAAGGAAGTAGGCCACGTTTCGGGTCGAAACGTTGCCTATTTCCTTCGTTCCATAGATGCTGCTGCACCCACTGAGTTTCTCCAGCATTTGTGTGTGTGGGTGGGAGTAGGGGGGAGGGGGGGGGGGGGTGGAGAGAGATAAGGCAGCCTGAAGAAAGGGTCGCCTGTCCATTTCCCTCCGTAGATGCTGCCTGGCCCGCGGAGTTCCTACAGTCTTAGAAACTGCTTTAGACAAAAAGATACACAAACTGCTGGAGTAAAATAGCTCAGCAAGTGAGGTACCTGAACACTCAAAAATGAAAAAGAATGAAAATGTGATTATTTCACCTCCCTTCAACTATTTTGTGTTTCAGCATGAGAGGGATTATAACATTAGAGACATTCATCTTGTAGTGATGTGTTAATGAAGAATTGCAGACATCAATCTGATAGTAAAAAATATATTTAATTAATAATGAGGTAAAACAAGCACTGACAATCAAACTGCTCAGTTACTCGCCGTTCGCAGGAATTCCCACGGTACCCGCAAGAGTTATTACGGATTTCGCACGGATATCGCACTGGCCACTATGTTCATACAATGTTGCAATGCTCAACCACAAGTGTACAAGTCACTCTTGGAGAAATTCAAACTTTCTTGAATTTTCTCCCGAGTGACCAAGTTACACGACTACCTGCCGTTAGCGCCACGGTGGTCCACGGTGGTCCACGAATGCCGTACTGTTATCGCACGAGGTTCCCACGATGTTAAACTCTGGTTCACTCTTGCGTCAAGTCGCCCCGTGAAAAAGCCACTTCAATGCGGGCTTCATCAGGTCATTGACCATAGATAAGCTATTCTTCGAAGAATAAGTGGAAGTGCAAGGGCTAGATCTCCAAGGAGTCTCGGGAGGTGCCAATGTGCTCCCACGCAGTAATGCCCCTGTCCCACTTAGGAAACCTGAACGGAAACCTCTGGAGGCTTTGCGCCCCACCCAAGGTTTCCGTGCGGTTCCCGGAGGTTTTTGTCAGTCTCCCTACCTGCTTCCACTACCTACAACCTCCGGCAACCAGCTGCAACCTCCGGGAACCGCACGGAAACCTTGGATGGGGCGCAAAGTCTCCAGAGGTTTCCGTTCAGGTTTCCTAAGTGGGACAGGGGCATAAGACAAAAGAGCAGAACTTCACGCTTCTTCAGAGAATCAGTCCCGACTTGAAACGTCACCTATCTGTGTTCTCCAGAGATGCTGCCTGGCCTGCTGAGTTACTCCAGCACGTTGTGTCTTTCACAGATGTTCTTCACATTATCACAATCTTCATGTTAATTGAGAGAGAGAGAGAGAGAGATGCAGCATTGGAAACAGGCCAGTCGGCCCACGTGTTCTATGTAAGATTTTAGCATCTGCTGTTCCTTGAGTGTTCTCTCAATTTATTAATTTGTTATGGTGTCTCCAGAGAAAAGAATCCAAGACCGACCAGCCTCTCCGTATAGCTAATACTCCCTAATCCAGGGAGATCAGGAGCAACCCTCAGGCTATAAAACACGTCACCCCCCAAATTACATCATTGTTATTTTGTTTTTTGTTATTGTCACTTGTACCGAGGTACAGTGAAAAGCTTTTGTTGCGTGCTGACCAGTCAGCAGAAAGACAATACATGATTACAATTGATCAAACGTAGACTTGGGGGCATTGCTTTTGGCTTTGCACTATTATATATATTCAGCTTTGGATGTTGTTTATTATGGTGTTTGCATGTCTGTTGTGCAGTTGCGAGTAAGAATTTTTTTTCTTCGTTCTTTTTACCTTTACTTTTGTTCTTTTGTTCTTTGTACCTTTTCATACCTCTAGTTTCCCTCTCCCCTGAATCTCAGTCTGAAGAAGGGTCTTGACCCAAAACGTCATCTATTCCTGTACTCCAGAGACGCTGCCTGACCCGCTCAGTTACTCCAATGCTTTGTATCTAAAGAATTTCATTGTTCCATTACGGAACATATCACAATAAAATATTCTTGACTTTTGACTTAAATTGCTGCGGGTTCTAACCCAGAATTTTATATGTCAGCTAAGTATTTTTTAATATTTCTAAAAACAAGATGAATCTGTGATTCATTGCCGTATTATAGTGGATGAATAGAATTGCCCTGTTGAACTGGTTAAGTTTCATCAATATGCATTGGAAGATAAACTTCATAATAGGCAAACTGAAACTCAGTTAGTTCCCCCATGAAAGTAATAACGATAGCTGCAAAGTAATTTTATATCATAGTGAAGATGTAAACATGCACAATTTTTCTTTCCATGGTGTTTCCGAGAAATGTACGTAAGGTTATATCTTGGTTTGTTCCAGCTACGTACTTGCGAAAAAAATACCCAGCCCCGTATACAAGTTACAATATGGGCATTCAGGGTTCACACATTCATACAAGTTAGAGGAGTAGAATTAGGCCATTCGGCCCATCGAGTCGACTCCGCCATTCAATCATGGCTAATCTTTGTCTCCTAATCCCATTTTCCTGCCTTCTCCCCATAACCCATGACAGCCGATCTAATCAAGAATTTGTCTATCTCTGCCTTAAAAATATCCACTGACTTGGCCTCCACAGCCTTCAGTGGCAATGAGTTCCACAGATTAACTACCCTCTGACCAAAGACGTTCCTCCTCACCTTCTTTCCAAAAGAGCGCCCTTTAATTCTGAGGCTAGACTCTTCCACCAGTCGAAACATCTTTCCACATCCACTCTATCTATGCCTTTCATTATTCTGTAAGTTTCAATGAGGTCCCCCCTCAACCTTCTAAACTCCAGCGAGTAGAGGCCCAGTGCTGTCAAATGCTCATCATATGCTAATCCACTCATTCCTGGAATCATTCTTGTAAACTTCTGGACCCACTCCAGCACATCCTTCCTCAAATATGCGGCCCAAATTTGCTCACAATACTCCAAATACGGCCTGACCAGCGCCTTATAGAGCCTCAGCATTACATCTCTGTTTTTGTATTCCAGTCCTCTTGATATCACCACCGGGTGGCGCCAGCAATGGCCGCCTCGACAACAGTCTGTCTGTCCCTTCCTTCTTTGTGTTTAAATAGTATGTGTTAAATGTATGTTTTTAGTGTTCTTTAGCTTGTTATATTTGGGGGGGGGGGGGGGGGGGGGGGGGGGGGGGGGGGGGGGGGGGGAGTGGGGGAAACTTTTTCTAATCTCTTACCTCGACAGAGATGCGATTTTTTTCCGTATCGTATCTCCATCCGCACTGCGGCCTAACATTGAGAAGTTGGCGGCCTTTGCTGGAGATCGACTGGGAGTTCCACCGCGGGGAGCCTGCGGACTTACCATCACGGAGCTCGCGATCACTTTGCCAGCGATCGACCTCGGACCTGCAACCATGTGTGCCTACGGACTTTCACATCGCGGAGTTCGCGGTCTCCAGATTTTGGGGAACTCCAAGCCGCAGGAGCTTTGACTGACCCGACACGGGAGCTTTGATCGCCCCGACGCGTGGGCTACGACCGCTGGGTGCGGGAGCTTCGATCGTCCTTACTGTGGAAGGTTTGACTGCCCCGACCGTGGGATAATAAAGAGGAAGAAGATTAGACTTTTTTGCCTTCAATCACAGTGAGGAATGTGGGGAATCTGCTGTGGTGGATGTTTATGTTAACTTTTATGTAATTGTGTGTCTTGTTGCTTTTTTTTCCATAAGGCTGTATGGTAATTCGCATATCACTGTACCTTAATTGGTACACGTGACAATAAAAGACCTTTGAATCTTTGAACCCTTAAATGCTAGCATTGAATTTGCCTTCCTTACTATCGATTTCACAATTTGATTTGCAAATTAACTTTATGGGAGTCCTGCACCAGCACTCCCAAGTCCCTTTGCACCTCAGATTTCTGGATTCTCTCTCCATTTAGAAAATAATCTTTATTGTTATAACCAAAATGCATGACTCTGCACTTTGCTAGACTGAATTTCATCTGCCACTTCTCTGCCCACTTTCCTAACCAGTCCAAGTCCTTCTGCAGACTCCTTACTTCCTCTAGCTGCCTGCCCCTCCACCTATCTTAGCATCAACTGCAAACTTGGCCACAAAGCCTTCAATCCTCTTATGTGGTTTCCCCCATATTAATCTGCAAAACATGGTTGCAATCAGCATTTTAGTTTGTATGCTGCCAAGAAATGCAACAGTCATTCTACAGAAAAATAATGTGTAACTTTGTATTTAAAAATGAAGAAAGCCTGATGAAGACAGACGTGGATTGGCATTTTCAACTAATCTCCTTTTGTTCAAAGGTGTTTAGTTTAGTTCAGAGATATAGCTGGAGCTCGTGTTGTCGACCGCCCCGTGGTGAGCCCTGTCAACTGACCTCAGTCAGGCGAACGACAACAAACCGAGACAGCAGCAGCGCCGCAGCTTGGCGCCAACCCGGAGCATGCGCCCTTTTTAGGGCGGGCACCTACAGATGTCGAACTGGATGGCATCACCCTGCTGCAGACTTCTGCTGCCTCAAACGCAAGAGGAAGATACATAGCATGGAAACAGGCCAGGACCTATTAGGGCATAAAGAATAGGAGTAGAATTAGGCCATTCGGCCCATCAAGTCTACTCTGCCATTCAATCACGGCTGATCTTTCTTTCCCTGCTCACCCCATTCTCCTGCCTACTCCCCATAACCTCGGACACACGTACTAATCAAGAAATCTTCAGACCCAACCTGAAACATCACCTCACCATGTACTCCAGAGATGCTGCCTGACCCGCTCAGTTACTCCTCAGAAGAAATCTACTCTTTGAGTCATAGAGTCATACAGCTGATTACAGGGACTTCAGTCCAACTTGTCCACACCGAGCAACATGCCCCATCTACCTACCTGCGTTTTACCATCTATCCATGTACCCGTCTAAAGTTTCTTAAATGTTGCAATAGTGCACTATAGTCATTCTTCTTACACTATAATGATAGATAGATGGATAATTTTACTTCGGAGTCACGTGAGTGACTACGTGAAGAACCCCGCCAGGACGCATGCGTGTCATATCGCTACACGCATTGCGAAACGTCAGGCGCGGTGGAACGACGTTCCCCCGCAGCGGCAGTTTAAAAGCCGGAACTTGCAGGTAAGAGTTACTCTGCGGTCTTTTTGTTCCCTATACCAACTTACAGGTGGGGAACATGGACAAATCGAAGAAAACAAGGGCTGCGACAAAGCTGGTGAGGGAGGACCGCGGAGTAGCGGGCAGCGGGCAGCCAGCAGCAGCCAGCGGCACCTGGATCACCGATAATGGGATCAGCTGTGCCCGATGTCGCCTCCGCACCGGCCAGATCCACTCCGCGGCCGGGCGGTAAGGCAAGACAGAAAACAAACAAAGTCGTGGACTCAGAGAAGTCCGACTTTGAGCAACCGCGGGCGGCCAGCGACCGTGAGCGCTGGAGCCGGATGGAGCGGTGTGTGGAGCATTTGCTCCAACGTGACAGGCTCCGGGAGATGGAGTCGGGTCACAGTGGGCTCTATGGCAAACCCACAACAGTACCTTTTGAAGGGCTGCACAGTGCTTCTACCTCATCAGAGGGGAGCACTGCGGGTCAGTTCTGGGCTGATCTGGAAGAGGGGTTCGCAGAAGAAAAGTCAAGTGTGCAGGGGGTGCAGGAACAAGAACACCTACTGGACATGGTGTCCAACTTCATACAGCCAGACCAGACTGGCCAAAACCTGGAGCAAAAGCTAGCTGCCAGTATAAACTATATGTCTCTCAACCAGCTACAAGAACAGGCTGTACTGGACACCACATCAAGACACCTGGCACCGGGCAAGTGCATATCCCTGAATGTTCCAGTAGTAAATACCTGTATATGGAAACATATTGGAATAGGAGTCAGAAGTATGGATGTCAAACTACAAAAAGTATTGAAACTCCTAACAGCAGGGATAACAGCATTTGCCCGCACAGTGGATGACAAGGACATGTCCCAGGACCAACAAGATGCACTGGCACTGCTTTGCAACACTCAATATGAGATAAATAACATCAGGAAGAGTGCCATCCAACCCACATTAAATCCAAAATTCGCGGGTCTGTGCAAACCTCGGAACATAAAACCACCAATACTACTATTTGGAGGTAACCTATCGAAGCAAGTCAAGGAGCTCGATGAGGAAGCAAAAACCCTGGGACTAATAAAAGGGACTCCATCAAAAACCCACTACAGCCATAGACAGCACCCCTACGCACCCATCAGTAAAGCAAGACCGACTGGTGAAAGCTCGAAGGCCCGGTACACAAAACATGAGTCTTTTTTAGGCCATGGCCCAGGCCGGCCTTCCTGGAAAATACGCGGACCTCCAACGTCAACCAAACCACAAATCCAGACACCACCGCCTCAACATCAGCGAAGAACTTACAAAAAGAAGTAAACCTGCCACTGGTAACTATGGAGGTAGGTGGGACTGGTTCCCTACAAAATACAGGGAGCATGGAGGTTGGGGGGAGATTACACTCCTTTCTGAATGCATGGAGCATGTTAACAACCGATACTTACATTTTAAGCAGTATCCAGGGACATACAATAGAATTTATACACAAGTACAGCCCTCCAGTTCAACATATACCGAACAGAATGTTCGTACTTTCTGGTAAAGAAAAATCAGAGGCGCAAGTTGAACTGGAGCGGCTTTACGCAAAAGGTGTAATTGAAAAAACCCAACACGAACCACTAGAATTCGTGTCCAATATATTTACCAAAAACAAAAAAGATGGTGGTTGTCGCATCATCATAGATCTGACCAAATTGAATACATTTGTACAATATATTCATTTCAAAATGGAAACTTTTGTTACTGCTAAACAATTAATTTCCAAAGGTTACTTCATGGCCAGCATCGATTTAAAAGATGCTTACTATTCAGTGCCTATACGAGGTGACCACAGATGTTACTTAAAATTCAACTGGATGGGACAGCGCTGGCAGTATAAAGCACTACCAAATGGTTTAACATCAGCCCCCAGGCTGTTCACAAAAATTTTGAAACCAGCCCTAGCGTTTCTACGGAAACAAAAACACATGGTCATGGCATATCTAGATGACATACTTATTGTGGGCAAAACTTTGGAATTGGCCAAACAAACTGTAACAGCCACAAAACAGTTATTTGAAAAACTGGGGTTTATTATCCATCCAGTTAAATCTAAATTAACGCCTTCCATTACTATGGACTATTTGGGGTTCACCATTGACTCAGTTCACATGTTGGTGACTTTGCCTAAGAGAAAGGCTACAGATTTAATAGAGGCTTGCAATAACCTCATTGACATCAGCAAACCATCCATCAGATTGGTAGCAAAAGTAATTGGCAAAATGGTGGCTGCTTTTCCAGCCACACAATTTGGACCTTTACATTACCAAAACTTACAGAGAGCAAAAATACAAGCACTCAAAATTAATGCAGGTCACTTTGACAGACCTATGAAGCTACCAATCAAAGCTAAAATGGAACTAAAATGGTGGATAGATAACATCTGGCTTTGTTCCAATCCAATCATTGTCAGTAACCCTTCTATGGTACTACAAACTGATGCCAGTGCACTTGGGTGGGGCGCCACCAATTCCATCACCAGCTGTGGAGGTAGATGGACTGCTCAGGAGGCATCATTATTACTCACACTGGGCATAAACTACCTGGAAATGTTGGGTGCATTCTATGGCCTAAAGTCATATTGTACTGGGTCATATCACCAGCATGTTAGACTACAGATAGACAATACCACCGTGGTAGCATACATCAACCACATGGGTGGAAACAAATCGACATCATGTGACAATCTGGCTAATACAATTTGGCAATGGTGTATCCAGAGAGATATTTGGATATCGGCTACTTACCTACCAGGAAGACTAAATTTAGTGGCAGACACCAGGTCACGCAAATTTAATGAAAACACCGAATGGATGTTGAATAAAAAAGTATTTGCTGATATTACAGCATGATATGGAACACCAGATATCGATCTATTCGCATCCAGACTTAATCACCAGTTACCAAATTATGTTTCATGGGAACCAGACCCTGGGGCAGCGGCGACAGATGCATTTTCGCTGCATTGGGGGAAATTGTTTATTTACGCATTCCCTCCTTTCTGCCTCATCAGTCGGGTATTAAGGAAAATACAGCAAGACTCTGCGTCTGGTATTTTGGTAGTACCCGATTGGCCTACTCAACCATGGTTCCCAGTGGTATTAAACATGGTATTAGAACCATGTATCACCATCCCACATAGACCAGATTTATTGCTTCATCCCGTAACAAGGGATAGCCACCCATGCCATAACCATTTGAATTTATTAATTTGTAGAGTTTAAAAACACCACTACTACAACTGGGACTGACGGACCGAACAGTGAACATGATCTCGGCGGCCCAAAGACAGTCCACCAAAAAACAGTATCTGGTCTATATCAGGAAGTGGGAGATGTATTGTCACAAAAACAACATCACCTACAGAGATATGAACATCCCGTCTGTTCTGGAATATCTGGCAGGCCTCCATTATGATGAGGGGCTCAGTTATAGTGCCATCAACTGTGCCAGAAGTGCCCTATCGACTTACCTATGGCAAGGAACAGAGCGTCACTCTGTTGGGACCCACCCACTGGTAACAAAACTTATGAGGGGAATTTTTAATACCAATCCCCCAAGAACCAGGTACTCCCAAATATGGGATGTAAGTATTGTCCTGAAGATGCTCAGGAATTGGTCTCCAGCAACAGCTCTGTCCCTACACAGACTGACATTAAAAACAGTCATGCTAATGGCATTGGTCACGGCACAAAGGGTACAGTCATTACATAAATTAAGACTGGACAACATGACCTCTACATCTGAAAATGTTACGTTTCATATTTTTGAATTAGTAAAGCAGAACAGACAGGGATCAGCAGGCCTCAATATAGAATTTAGGTCTTACCCAACAGATGATCGTCTCTGTATAGTAAGACATTTGTCGTTATACATGGAGAAAACGAAAATCATCAGAGGCAATGAGAAGGCACTTTTAGTCAGCCATAAGCAACCACACAAAAGAGTGACGGTCCAGACCATCTCAAGATGGCTGAAACAGGTGCTAACACAAGCTGGGGTGGATACTAATATTTTTAAATCTCATTCCACCAGGGCTGCAGCTACATCGGCAGCTATGCAGTTGGATGTACCAATGGACCAAATCCTCAAGGCAGCAGGATAGTCAGGGGAAAAAACATTCCAACTATTTTATCATAAACCAGTCATGAAACCTGGAACGTTTGCAGAAACAATTTTAAGTTCTGTAATTTAATTTACCCCATAAATAGGGGTTATAATTTTGTGTTAATAAATTTTATGAATTTCAATGTCGAATTCATGTCTAAATTATGTTGACACAATTCCTCCTACAGTCATCAAGGCAGATGTGATGCATGGGCTCGTTTCCACGGCATGAAATCACAGAGCTTTAAAATCTTCACGTAGTCACTCACGTGACTCCGAAGTAAAATAGTAAGATTAAACGAGAACTTACCAGTTTGAAGTTTGATCGTTATTTTATGAGGAGTAACGTTGAGGGATCACGTGCCCTCCGCTCCCACCCTTGATCATATACTTAACTGGTATCTCTTCTCTAATCTTACTATGTTTAGTCATTACAGTTATCTGTGATTTCACACCGCTGCTTTGAAGAATGACACGCATGCGTCCTGGTGGGGTTCTTCACGTAATCCCTCAACGTTACTCCTCATAAAATAACGATCAAACTTCAAACTGGTAAGTTCTTGTTTAATCTTACTATTTATTATCACATATGCCACAGTGAAACTCTTTATTCTGCATACCTGTGCAAAGAGTTGCCTCTTATAGGCTGACAAAGTTACAAAGTGTTCATTACAGTCTCCAATGCCCTTCTACATTCTTGGCGGCTCCTCCACACCTGGTCGCCCTTTGTTCTTGGTGGTCCCCCCATGCCCGGCCCTTCTTCGTTCTCAGTGGCATGTCCATGTCCGACCTCCGGCACCCACCGCGGGCCCTTCCTCGACCGTCAGCCACCGGGTCCTCCCTTGGACAGCTCCGCGGGGCTCACCGGGAACCTCTGACGGCACACCTCGATCCTCGATGGTACACCTCGTTGCATTCTTATACTCATGTATGATGATGCTTATGTGTAGTATGATCTCACTGGATAGTGTGCAAAACAAAGTGTTTTATTGTATCTAGGTACATGTGACAATAAAGGACTATTGGACAAAGTGTGCAGAGAGGATTTACGAGGGTGTTGCCAGGACTCGAGGGCCTGAGCTACAGGGAGAGGTTGAGCACGTTAGGACTCCTTGAAGAGCAGGAGGATGAGGGGTGCTCTTACAGAGGTGTATGAAATAACGAGAGGAAAAGAGTAAATGCACAGTCTCGTGCCCAGAGTAGGGGAATTGAGAACTAGAGGACATGGGTTTAAGGTGAGGGCGGGAAAAGATTGAATAGGAACCTGAGGGGTAACGTTTCATAGTGGTGGGTGTATGGATTGTGCTGAGGAGGTAGTTGAAGCAGGTACTATCACAAAGTTTGAGAAACATTTAAACATGTACATGGTTAGGATAGGTTTAGAGGGACATTGGCCAAACGCACGCAGGTGGGACTAGTGTAGATGGGACACGTTTGCCGGTTTGGGCGTTGGGCGTTGGGCTGAAGGGCCTGTTTCCACACTGTATCACTCTATGACATCCTCTGGTGGCAAGAACAGGGAGGCAGATTATTATCTGAATGGTGTCAAGTTAGGAAAAGGGGAAGTACAATGAGATCTGGGTGTCCTTGTACATCAGTCACTGAAAGTAAGCATGCAGGTACAGCAGGCAATGAAGAAAGCTTCATACAAGAGGAGATGAGAATAGGAGCAAAGTGCAGTTGTACAGGGCCCTGGTGAGACCACACCTGGAGTATTGTGTGCAGTTTTGGTCTCCAAATTTGAGGAAGGACATTCTTGCTATTGAGGGAGTGCAGCGTAGGTTTACGAGGTTAATTCCCGGGATGGCGGGGCTGTCATATGCTGAAAGAATGGAGCGTCTGGGCTTGTATACACTGCAATTTAGAAGGATGAGAGGGTCTTATTAAAACATAAATGATTAAGGGATTGGGCAAACTAGAGGCAGGAAATATGTTCCCGATGTTGGGGGAGTCCAGAACCAGGGGCCACAGTTTAAGAATAAGGGGTAGGCCATTTAGAAAAAACGTTTTCACCCAGGGAGTTGTGAATCTGTGGAATTCTCTGTCTCTGGATGCTTTCAAGAGAGAGTTAGATGGAGCTCTAAAAGATAGCAAAGGGATATGGGGAGCAGGCAGGAACGGGGTACTGATTGTGGATGATCAGCCATGAGCATAGTGAATGGCAGTGCAGGCTCGAAGGGCCGAATGGCCTACTCCTGCACCTAATGTCTATTCTCTGCAGTCTTTTGGGTCAGCAGGGACCGCTCATCACTGCCATCTCCTGGAGGGAAGCTGCGTGACAGGCTTGGTGCAGAAAACATGAAGAGTCCATATTTTAAGTCAAGTGAAGAGCGTTTAATTGTCATGTTTGATTTAGTTGCCAGGACTCGAGGGCCTGAGCTATAGGGAGAGATTGGACAGGCCAGGACTTTATTTCTTGGAGTGCAGGTCGATGAGGGGTGATCTTATAGAGGTGTACAAAAACATGAGGGGAATAGATAGGGTGAACACACATTGGACAGAAAGTCCTGGAGTAACTTAGCGGTTCAGGCAGCATCTCTGGAGAACATGTCATTTCAGGTTGGGACCCTTCTTCTCATGAATGCACAGTCTTTTACCCAGGGTAGGGGAATCAAATTCAGAGTACATGAGTTTAAGGTGATATGGGCTTAAGGTGAGATGGGAAAGATTTAATAAGGAACCTGAGGGGCAACCTTTTCACTCAAAGGGTTGTATGTGCATGGAACAAGCTACTAGAGGAGGTAGATGAGGCAGGTACTATCACAATGTTTACAAACATTTGGACTGATACATGGATAGGATAGGGTTAGAGGGATATGGGCCAAATGTAGGCTGGTGTGACTAGCATAGATGGGACATCTTGGCCTGCATGGACAAGTTGGGCCGAGGGGCCTGTTTCCATGCTGAACGACTCAATGACTCTGTTTCTACTGACAATGGGAACAATTAAATTCCTACTTGCAGCAACACAACACCTTTAAACACAGTACTCAAAGAAAACATAATAAACAAAAAAGAAATCAATAAATTAAAAATGTCGAGTATCAGTGCATACAGCCCAAATTCCTTAGTACAACCAAAGTTCATAGTTCAGAGGTTATTTTGTGTTTCAGCCCAAGTACCCCTGTACCCCTGTGAAAATGAGACGCCAAGTTACTTTTAAATGGCACAGAAGCTGGTGGAGGGAGGAAATATCTTTAATGGGTGTGTGGATTAGTTTTATTAAATTCGCAATTGGTTATGGGCCAAATGTGGGCAGGTGGGACGAGCATAGATGGGGCATCTTGGTCGGCATTGTAGATTAGTGGCTCATGCTCTGAGTCATGCATTTGAAGTTATGCCCACTAGCTTGTTAGCATCGCGGTCTGCTGCATTCCGTTAGTCTTAAAGTGAACTCTCAAGTGAGAAGTTGTATTGCTGGTTCCTAATAAACTCTATATAACCTGACACCCAGGTGCTGAAGCCACTGTTTAACGGGCGAAAACCATGTTTTACTGACCTGGTATGACCGAATACGAAAATGTGGCAGCTTGTGCGGTGTGCAATAGCCTGACCCCTCATCAACAAAAGCAACCACTTCTGCCACATCCTGTACCTGCGCTCCCATGGTCTATAGTGGCAGCTGATTTATTTGAATGGCACGGCAAGCAGTGCCTGGTGCTCGTGGATTCGTATTCAGGATGGTTCGACATTGATTTTCTCAGCAGCCCTACTTCTAGCGGTGTGACTTCGAAATTATCTCGTCATTTTTCCATCCACGGATCTTCAGGCAAACTGTTGACTGACAATAGCAGTCAGTTCACCAGCCAACAATTCAGAGGGTTTGCCAGACGCTGGAATTTTCCCCACATCACCAGCAGCCCTGAATATCCACAGTCTAACGGGCTGGCTTAACGGGCTGTCAGAAGTGCAAAACAACTCATGGAGCGCTCTCACAGGGCTAAATCTGACATATTCCCGGATTTGCTTAACTTACGCAACATTTCCCGTGACCCTGCCTTGGGTTCACCTGCCCAACGATTATTGTCGAGGCAGACCCGTACCCCGCTGCCCGTAGCAGAGCAAACGTTAATTCCACATGTCTTTCCACCTGAGGAGGTTCAATCCAGGTTGCAACAGAAGCGTGACGTTCAGAAGAAATGGTTTGACAAGACGAGCAGGCCTCTGCCGCCATTGACCAAAGAACAGGTGGTTCGCTTACAGACTGACAAAGGCCATGACCGTATTGGGGTGGTTTCTAGTCCTGCCTCGGAGCCACGCTCGTACATTGTTAAAGCCGATGGCTAAACCTACCGACAAAACAGACAACATCTTCTGCCTGTAAAGGAGCCAATCCCTCCTCCTTATTATCCGGATCGTACAAGTTCATTTCAATCTGCATCTGGTGACCCTCGCATGGTCTTGCCAGCACAACGATCCATGCCTGCGACAGTTCCTCTGTCTGTTCCATCTTTGCCTGTACCATAGTCTCCTGCTTCGACTCCAGTGGCGTTGGTCCACTCCCCCACAGCGGTGAAATCGCCTGCTCTTTCCCCGGAGAAAAAGAATGGAGATGGCCTCTATTATACATGTGCCAGTCATGTTTGCAGGCCGGTCGTGAAGTATCCAGACTATGTTTGACTTTCCATCAGTCTGTCATCGGTTGTGATATTTGCTTTGCTTAGTTATGGGTATACAATTTTTATTGATTCTTTAAGAGGGGGGATGTCGATTAGTGGCTCATGCTGTGAGTCATGCATTTGTAGTTACGCCCACTAGCTTGTTAGCGTCACGGTCTGCTGCATTCCGTTAGTCTTAAAGTGAATTCTCAAGTGAGAAGTTGTATTGCTGGTTCCTAATAAACGCTATATAACCTGACCTGATGTGAGACCACTGTTATTATATGGGCCACAACTCAACAGGCATGGACAAGTTTGGCCGAAGGGACAGTTTTCGTGCTGTGTGACCCCATGGTATTCAAGGTGTAATTTTACAAAAGTGGTTGCTGGATAACTAACTTCTCCATTTAGCAAGTTTGCAATCTTGGAATCACCAGCCAGGGCCGGCCTTAGGAGGTGCGGGGCCCAATTGGGAACAATTTTTATAGATATATAAATAAATAATTATAAATGAGTCACGTGTCGTGAGTAATATGACAGTCAGTCGGCTTTAAAAAAATCTTAAAACGCGCATACGCAGATTGTTCTCTCCGTAAAAATAAAAATAAAAATAAATAAAGTAACAATTCAATTTGCCCAAGGCTTCCAAACCTCCTTCTTTTTGAATTACTGAATGGGTGGGGGGTGGAGGGTGACAGCAGGTGGAAAGATGGTGGGAAAACCGGGAGCACACCGGGACAACATGAATCAGTTGTCATCTTATTGAATGACAAAACTAGTTCAAGGGACCAATTGGTGGGAGAATTCCTTTCACAGCGTGTGAGGAGTCTAGCCAGAGGTAAAGTTGCGAGGTGGGCAGGAGCGTTGAGAAGGAGGGGGCGGGTTCATGCCAGTAACTCACTCACTCACCGCTGCCGCGGCGCTTTGGGCGCGGAGCCACCGCATTGTGGCCGGGGAGGGAAGCAGCTCGCGTGGCTACGAGCGGACGCCATCACCGGACAGCGGAACCGACTGCCATCTCAGCGCCTTCTGCTGGCCCGCTCACCTCTGGCAGTGCTCTCTGTCTGAACAGTGAGGGGACCAGCTCAAAAGCAATGATCATAGAGCGGAGTTGGTCAGCGGGTGATGGATAACATCACAGTGGGCAGTGGAGCTTACTCCTGTTTCAGCGCGAACAAGGGATCAATTGAGGTTACTCGCCCTGACATATGGAGTAAGCTCCACTGCCCGCTGTCCTGTTATCCATCGTCCGCTGACCCGCTCTTGAGCTGGATGATTCCCGACTGCCTCCTTCTCAACGCACCTGCCCTCCCCGCAACTTTACCCCTGGCCAGACTACCTACACGCTGTGAAAGGAACTCTCTCCACCCCCCCCCAGCAGCGCTGTCACTTTACAGCCGCTTCCCATCAGCTGCTAGCAATGGGGGATAGACTTGGCTATACCTCAGTACAACAACATCGTTCTTGATGTTGCTGTACTGAGGGATAACGAAGTCTATCTTTCTTGGCTAACAACCTAACCATCGGCCTCCAAGATGCAGGTACGTTTTCTAGCAATGTCACAAAATTTTGAGATTTTAAAAATCAAGTCTGCAATTTATCCCATCAGATAAAGCATAAAAAGACGTTTAATTGGACACCTAATTCACTTTCATATCTTCAGTATTAAAAAAGTTATGGTCATTTTCATGTTCGAAAATTAGCATCTTGTTGCCTATTGCTATTCCCTATTTTCATACTCGGAAATTAGCATCTTGTTCCCTATTCCTGGAAAAGCAATAGGGAACAAGATGCTAATTTCCGAATATGTATCTGTGTGTATCTGTATTCCGAGCTGTGTAGCTTCATCATAATCCTCAGGTTGTAACCAATAAACAACTCTGTACACCTTGTTTTTTCTCAACTTTTCAACTTTGGCATTGTAAACTACAAGTTTTTGCTCTTCAAACCACGCATGACATGCCTTTCTGACCATTACTTTTCCATTAAGAATGTCCTGTAGATTCCATTTCTTAAGAAAAGGATAATTTTTAAAAATAGCCTAAGTATCCAGATAACAATAATCCCATTCACACAAGAATATAATATGATTTTCAAAATCTCACTGTCATGAATTTATATGCCAGATCAGTGATGGAAATGGGTTTAAGGAACGGGGTACGCTAAGGTCCGTGAGGCTGAGGTTGGGAAGGAAGGGGGCGGGGGGGGTAAACGCTATAAGCCCCCCATGACAAATTTTATCTAACTCTGAAATTGAAGATAGACAAAAGCTGGAGTAGCTCAGCAGGACAGGCAGCGCAGCGACTCTGGAGAGAAGACCCTTCTTCAGACTGAACTGAACTCTCGTCGGTGAGAGTACTCGTGATTGTCTGAAGAAGGGTCTCGACCAGAAACGCAACCCTCTCCCCAGAGCCCCTGCCCATCCCGCTGAGCCACCACAGACAGGGAGTTGAAGCTAGACACAGGGGGGTCCACCTTCAACTTCAGTCCCAAACAAAAAACACAGAGTGCTGGAGGAACTCAGCAGGCAAGGCATAACCCACGGAGGGAACATATCACTTATCAGGAGCCGCCACGTGCCAGGACCCTCTCTCTCCTCCCCCCCCTAACAGAAATGAACCGCAGATGCAATTGTCACCGCAAAATGTCTGAGGAACTGCAGATGCTGGAAAATCGAAGGTAGGCAAAAATGCTGGAGAAACTCAGCGGGTGTGAAGCCCTGTCCCACTGTGCGAGTTCACCCAAGAGCTCTCCCGAGTTTTAAAGAAATCAAAACTCGTGGTAAGCACGTAGAATGAACGTAGTGGGTACGTCGGAGCTCGGGACGTTTCTTAGCGCTAACGGCAGGTACTCGGGAAATGTGGTAACTCGTGAAGATTTTTCAACATGTTGAAAAATGTCCACGAGTAAAATATACTCGGGATGTAAAAATTTGATACTTTTTAACGTAGTCATACCGTAGTAGCTCACGGGTTTACCATGGTAGGACCTGTGTCCTATATCACTATTGTATGTTCATGATGGAAATAAGAATACTCAGTATATTCATTACCCTTGAATTGTAGTTTTATCTAATTCTCCCATAATTTCTGAGTTCCATTTCACAATATCTATCAGACATACAGAATGTTGCAAGGTAATATTTTGCCCAACCTTTCTATCTCAATAAATATCACAAAATATGCCATTGTTTCAGCCACATTATGACAAAATATAGAATGTAGGTTATTTGTAATCAGTCACCCCATCCCAGAAACAACAGTACTTAAAGAAGAACATTTGTTTTACTCATTTACAAGCATGTACCATACATAGTCCGTTGATCCATATCCAACAAAATGTTGTGATAATTGCATAAAAGGTATTATTGTCTAAGAAATTTGGTGTGGAATGATAATCCATCTCAGTACTCATTTAGGCAAGTCCCAAGCTATAGATACTTTTCCCCCACCCCCAAACGTTTCGGGTCGGGTCTGAAGAAGGGTTTCAACACGAAACGTTGCATATTTCCTTTGCTCCATAGATGCTGCCTCACCCGCTGAGTTTCTCCAGCATTTTTGCCTACCGCAAAATGTCAATGATTCCGGGAATGCCAAGAGAGCTAGAGAGAGACGAGATGGGGAGCGGGAGAGAGAGAGTGCGCGAGAGAGAGAGGGAGGGAGAGAGCGAAAGACAGAGAGACACAACGTGGGTCGGTAGGTAAATTGAATGACTAACCTGCTGCACATCAAGCAATTACATTTACTGAGGAATGTGGATCGATGCATTGATGACACATTGTATAACTACTTGTTAACTACTGGCTGTTAACAAGTGCCACAGTAGTAGTAGTAGTTAACGAATTGTTTGTGTCTGATGGCCATGCAGAGGTTGTTATCCATGTTCGTGTGTAAAGAAATCCGTATGGCAAATGTTTTTTTTAAATCTTTATTTAACAAAGCGAATTTGTATTTCCGTACGAAATACGGAAAATTAACGCGGGGCCCCCCTTAGGCGCGGGGCCCAATTGGGGGAAATCGGTCCAATCGCCTTAAGGCCGACCCTGTCACCAGCACCCTTCAATGTTGCTTTGTGTGCACACTTTTAATGTCACCAGTTTTAGAAATTTGAAGCTTTTACAAGTAACGTTCATTTTTCTTATGGATCATTTACACTGTTAACTTTTTGGCTTTTCAACATTCGGACAGATATATGGATAGGAAGAGTTTAGAGGGATATCGGCCAAATGCAGGCAAATGGGATCAGCCACGTATGCCACCTTGGTCGGCATGGACCAGGTGGGCTGAAGGGCATCTTCTACATATGTGCCGTAGAAAGCATTTTATCGGGATGCATCACAGCATGGTTTGGGAACAGCTCCATCCAAGACTGCAAGGAATTACAGAGAGCTGTGGACACAGCCCAGACCATCACACAAACCAACTTCCCTTCCATTAACTCCATTTACACCTCTTGCTGCCTCGGCAAGGGCAACATCAAGGACGGGTCTCACCCTGTCACTCCCTCTTCTCCCCTCCCCATTAGGCAAGAGGTACAAAAGTGTAAAAATGCACACTTCTAGGTTTAGGGACAGTTTCTTCCCAGCTTTTATCAGGCAACTGAACCATTCTACCACTAACTAGGGGGCAGTCCTGAACTACTAATTACTTCATTGGAAACCCCTGGACTATCTTTAATTGGATTTTACTGGACTTTATCTTGCACTAAACATTGTTCCCTTCATCATGTACCTGTACACTGTGGATGGCTCGATTGTAATCATGTATTGTCTTTCCGCTGACTGCTTAGCACGCAACAAAAGCTTTTCCCTGTACCTCAGTGCATGTGACAATAAACGTAACTAAACTAAACTAAACTAAACTGTGCTGCGCAGCTTCATAAATCTATAACAGGAAAATAAAACCTGATATTACTGCATTGTTAACTATCTTATTACAGACTTTGCCCAACTGCAGGATCTGCAATGATTGAGGAAGTCAAATTCCATTGTGACAATGTAACGTTCTGGGATATTTACCAGTGTTTTAAGCATTCCACAATGTTGTCCATTCTTCGGGCAATGCTGCAAGCCATGACCTTTGCCACAGGGTCAGAGTTCAAGCATTAATGAAATCGTTTGATTTGTTCCAGGACTTGACCAATTTACTGCTGGAGTCAGGGCGATATAGTAATCTTTTGTGTGCAAGCTTTGTACTTAACCTACCCTCCTCTTAGAAGTCATCCAGCAGGCAACGATCGCTTCCATTACCGCTTGAGGGCTATTAATCAAGCACAACATAGTTTCTTTGGAAGCTCTGTCACCCCTTTATATTATCATCCGGTTTTAAACAGTTTGTTGAAACAACAGTCCCATTGTAAAGATGGAGGAACTAACAGGATGGGCTCACTATTGCAGTCTTCACAAAAGCAAGCAGAAAATAAATCTCTGACTTGATGTGAACTTCTACTCTTTAGACTCTACTGTCACTGAATGAATAAAGTGTAACATCATTTGTTCTGGCCTGCTAAATCATATTGACTGCTAAATTGGCTTTTCTAAATTGCCCCTAGTGTGTCGAGAGTTGATGAGAGAGTGGGATAACATAGAACTAGTGTGAACGGGTGATCGCTGGTCGGCGTGAGCTCGATGGGCCGAAGGGCCAGTTTCCATGCTGTATCTTTCAATCTGTTTCCATGCTGTATCTTTCAATTTGGGCGGCCCAATGGTGCAGCTCTAACCCTCAGAGCCAGAGACCTGGGTTCAATCCTGACCTCGGGTGCTGTCTGTGTGTGGAGTTTGTACGTTATCACCGTGACTGTGTGGGTTTTTTGCGGGTGCTCCGATTTCCTCCCACATCCCAAAGTTTTTTAGGTTAATTGGCTTCAGTAAATTGTCCCATGAATTAGTGTGAAGGGGGTGAGATTCAGGTAGAATTTAAAATATTATAAGCAAACTATATAAGCAAACATCAGGGTCCTGTCCTGAAACATCACATATCCAGGGGGGCCTCTGCCCACGGAGTCCACGCCAACCATTGAACTAACAGAATATTGTTGAACAACACAGGTCTAGGTGTACAAACGAGACCACAGCACAAACCCAATGGGTCAAATTAATTCCTGTCATCGTAAATGGTGCTCTAAATAAATGATAAGTTCATAAATTCTAAGAGCAGAATAAGGCCATTCGGCCCATCGTCTACTCCGCCGTTCATTCATGGTTGGTCCATCTTTCCCTCTCAACTCCACTCTCCTGCCTTCTCCCCATAACCCCTGACACCCATACTAATTAATAAAAATCACCACAAGAAAAATATCTATGCCTCTATGAGAGTGGCATTTAAGAGGTGTTTGGATAAGCACATGGATATGCAGGGAATGGAGGGATGTGGATTATGCACTGGCCGATAAGAGTTGGTCTTGGCATCATGTTCAGCACATGTGAGCTGAAGGGCCTGTTCCTGTGCTGTACTGTTCTATCTACCATGTTCTATCTCCCAGTAACCCATTTCTGAAATCTGTCTATTTTTGTGGCCACTCCACTCGTCAGTGTACATTATTACAGATAAACTACAGATACGGGTGGAGAAATGGCAGATGGAGTTTAATTCGAGCAAGTGGGAGTTGTTGCAGTTTGGGCGGTCGAATGTGAGGGAAGGTATATGTTTGATGGCATGACTTTTAAAAGCATTAATATACGAAGGGATTTTGAGGTCCAAACCAACCTCTCTTCCATTGACTCCATTTACACTTCACTCTGCCTCGGCAAGGCCACCAGCATAATCAAGGAACAGTCTCACCCTGGTCACTTCCTCTTCTCCCCTCTCCCATCAGGCAAGAGTCAAAAGTCAAGAGTTTTATTGTCATAAGTCCCAAACAGAACAATCAAATTCATACTTACAGCAGCAATAAAAGAAAATAAGTTTTATACATATACTGTATATACACACACACACACATATATATACACACATATGTATATATATATCTACATATGCACATATATACATGCATGTATGTATGTATAGATACATACATACATACATACATACATACATACATACATACATACATACATACATACATACATACATACATAGTGTGAAGACACATACCTCCAGGTTCAAGGTCAGTGTATTCCCAACTGTTATCAGGCACTCTAGTTAGTGACCATCCTGTCATCAACTGGAGAACCGTCCTGATCTCCCATCGACCTAATTTTAGACCCTCAGACTATCTTTAATCAGACTTTATTGGACTTTATCTTGCACTAAACATTATTCCCTTTACCCTGTATCTGTACACTGTGGACAGCTTGATTGTAATCATGTGTAGTCTTTCCGATGACTGGATGGCATACAACAACAAAGCTTTTCACTGTATCTCGGTCCACGTGACAATAAATAAATTAAACAATAAAAAAAAAATTAAAAACAAGTCCATCCTTCCTGAAGGTGGCAACACAAGTAGATAAGGGCGGTGTAGAAGGCATATGATATGCTTGCCGTCATTGTTCAAGGTAATCAGTATAAGAGTCAGGAAGTCACGATTCAGCTCTGCAAGGCTTTGTTTCAGGTGTTTATGGCGTATTGCTTGCAGTTTTCACACTGTGTGTGGTGGGTGCCTGTCAGTGAGAAGCAGATACGATACTGGGGTGTAAGTGGCTTTGCAGAGTACTATGTAGGTGTATCTTACCATGAATTGCTGAGTTCTGTGTAAAGCAATGAATTCTTAGATGTTTAATTTAGTTTAGTTTGAGATACAGCATGGAAACAGGCCATCTGCCCACCAGGTCCACGCCGACCAGTGATCACCCGTTCACACTAGTTCTCTGTTATCCCACTTTCACATCCACTCGCTACACACTAGGGGCAATTTACAGAGGGTCAATTAACCTACAAATCTACATGTCTTTGGGATGTGGGAGGAGACCGGAGCACCCGGAGAAAACCACGTGGAATCAGTGGGCTGATGATCCTGTTTGGAAACAGTATCGCTAAGGTCTAAAGTCCAACTCTAAGGTTTGGAAGGCATGCAAAACAAAGCTTTTCACTGTACCTTGGCACACATGACAATGATAAACATAAACATCAACTAAGTTATGGCAATATGTTACAGAATACCAGCAATATACGTGTAAAATGGTGACTCTTGCAAATAGACTCAATGGGCTGTTGTGTACATTCTGTACTAATGTGGGATAGTGCTTATGTATGGTGATAGTCTTGCTGAGCTGTACGCTATATACGTATTACACTGTACTTTGGTACACATGATAATAAAGAAAACAATGAATCATTGAATAATTACAAAGTAGGAACGGATTTTATGTTTCGACTTGTTGAATTTTAAAGTTCTAGCAAATGATTAACATGGTATAACTTTCTCTGTAGATTCCTAGTTCGCTGAATGTATGAAGATCTGTAAAATTAATTTGCAAGTCTGAGGGCGAGATTACTGAGGGTTTTGTCGATGAAGGGGAGATATTGGCATGGTGCTCTTGACAAATGCTTTAATTAGTTGCACAGACCCTGGCCTTTCTCCCTATTCACTCTGCAGTGAGAGACAGAATGAGTTGATGATCGAGAGTGATATTAGACTGAGAGCAGACACACAATATCTGGGCAAATACTGGATCTTTCAGTGATTTTCTCTGAGCACAGACAAAGCTAACACACTAATGTTGGCACAGTTCAATGCCTATAAAAGAAGAAGCAGTGGAATGTCAGCCTGGGAGTGCTGATGTGTTTTACAGGGAACAAATTCCATCATGATGACATGTTGCAAGTCATTAAATTATAACCCTCACCAATGCCGCTATTTCCTTAGAAGGCTTGAGCAGGTTCGGCATGTCTCCAACAACCCTCATCAACCTCTACAGATGCGCTGTTGTAGAAAGCATTTTATCACGATGCATCAGAGCATGGTTTGAGAACACAAGATAGACACAAAGTGCTGGAGTAACTCAGCAGGTCAGGCAGCGTCCCTAGAGAAAAAGGATGGGTGACATTTCGTGTCAGGACCCTTCCTCAGACCCCGCTGAGTTACTCCAGCGCTTTGTATCTATCTTCGGTATGAACCAGCATCTACACTTCCTTTCTGCACATGGTTTGGGAACAGCTCCATCCAAGGCTACAAGATATTGTCGAGAGTTGTGGACGCAGCACAGACCATCACACAAACTAACCTCCCTTCCATAGACTATATCAACACTACACGCTGCCCCGGCAAGGCTAAAAACATAATCAAGGACCAGTCTCACCTCAGTCACTCCCTCTTCTCCACTCTCCCATCAGGCAAGAGGTACAGAAATGTGAAAACACGCACCTCCAGATTTGAACATTGACTTCTCCAATTTCAGGTAGTCCCTGCTTTCTCCTTCTTTCCCTTCCCCTTCCCAGCTCTCCCACAGCCCACTGTCTCCGTCTCTTCCTTTCTTCTTCCCGCCGCCGCCGCCCCCCCCCCCCCCCCCCCCCCCCCCCCCACCCGCACATTACTCTGAAGAAGGGTCTCGACCTGAAACGTCGCCTATTTCCTTCGCTCCATAGATGCTGCCTCACCCGTTGAGTTTCTCCAGCATTTTTGTCTATCTCCAGTTTCAGGGACAGTTTCTTCCCAGCTGTTATCAGGCAACTGAACCATGCTATCACCACCTGGAGAGTGGCCCTGACCTCCCATCTACCTCATTGGAGACCCTCGGACTATCTTTAATCGGACTTTACTGGATTTTATCTTGCACTAAACATTATACCATTATTATGTAATTATTTGTAATCATGTATAGCCTTTTCGCTGACTGGATAACACAACAAAAGAAGCTTTTCACTGTACCTTGGTGCACATGACAATGATAAAATTAACTAAAAATAACAGAGGAGATTAATGCCTATGAAAAAAGTAACATTGTAATGCGTAGCAGAGTGTGCTCATGTCTAGCTGTGGGCTGAAAGGCCTGTTCTTGTGCTGTATTTTGTTGTTGTATGTACAGGGTTTTACTTTGGACTGAACAGATACTATGTGGAAACAGGCCCTTTGGCCCATCGAGTCAATGTCGACCAACGATCACCCTGTACATTAGTACTATCCTACACAATAGGAACAATTTTTATCATTTACAGAAGCCAATTAACCTACAAACCTGCAAGTCTTTAGAATGTGGGAGGAAACCGGAGCAGCCGGAGAAAACACACGCGGGTCACCGGGAGAACAGACAAACGTCATACAGACAGGACCCATAGTCAGGATAGAACCCAGGTCTCTGGCGCTGGTAAGTGGCAACTCTACAGCTGCACCACTGTGCTGCCCTTACCAAAGTACTATATCCTGGGACATGCAATTTTTTCCTAACATTGATTTTTAACGCTTTGTTTGATAGAAACAGAATTTGTCGTGATACAATCATGTCAAAGCCCAACAAGCTTTTCACCAGTAGGTTGCTCTCAGTTAAGTTGCTGAAGCAATTCACATTGTAAGTCCACCATTGGAGATGTGAACTACGATAGACACAAAGTGCTGGAGTAACTCAGCAGGTCAGGCAGCATCTCTGGAGAACGTCACCCATCCATCTCTAGAGAGAGAGAGAGAGAGAGAGAGAGAGAGAGAGAGAGAGAGAGGGGGAGGAGGGGAGAGAGAGAGGGAGGAGGAGAGGGGGAGAGGAGGAGGAGAGGGGGGAGGGAGAGGGAGAGGGGGAGGGAGAGAGAGGGAGAGGACAGCGGTTTAGACTGCGCACCACTAAACACCTGACGCATCTATAAACACCAGAGCCACAGACAGACAGCGCCACTATAACACACTGCGCACTATAACACACCTGCGCCACTATAAAACAAACTCTGTATTACTTTTTTTGTTGTTGTTTTTTTTGTCTTGTTTAGTCAAATTTTGGTTTATTAGGTTGTGTTATGTGTGGGTGTGGGGGTGGGGGGGGGTGAAACATGGTTTTCTGTCTCTTCCCTTCGGGGAATGCGACTCTTTCTGTCGTATCCCCCCTCCTCTGCCTCCGTCTGCGCTGAGGCCTCCAACTGCGTGGCCTCCAACTGCGACCGACCTCGAGGCTCCGGAGGCAGAGCCAGCCAGGACTCACAACGCGAGGCTGGCCGAATTCGGAGTTGTGGCGGCGTTCCGGCGTTCCGGTGAGGGCGGCCCGACTCGAGGCTGAGGCGGTGCTCCAGTGGCTGAGGCGGCGTTCCGGTGGCTGAGGCGGTGTTCCGGTGGCTGAGGCGGTGCTCCGGTGGCTGAGACGGCGTTCCGGCGGCGGCGACCTGAATCCGGGGCTCGGCCGTGGGCCAGTGGACGGCATCGTCGGGAGCTCGCAGGTCACAGGCTGGTGCCCTGTTTTTACAGAGCTCCCGCGGCAACAGCTGCGTCCGCTGGACTGGAGGACGACATCTCGGCAGCTTCGACCACCCCGGGCCGCAGAGCTCGGTTGAGCCACGGGACTGAATCACCATCGCCCGGTGGGGTAACAACATCGGAGGCCTGGATCGCCTCAGCGCAGAGGGAGAATAAGGAGGGGAAGAGACAGTGACTTTAAGACTTTTGCCTCCACCACAGTGAGGAGGTGCCTGGTGAAGGCACTGTGGTGGATGTTAATTTGTGTTTATTGTGTTTTTTGTTGTTTATTATTATATGTATGGCTGCAGGTAACAAAATTTCGTTCAGACCGAAAGGTCTGGATGACAAATAAAGGAATCTAATCTAATCTAATCTAAATGCACTCTTCTCCACAGACATTTAACAAATAATGATGTTTCAGTCATCATTTATGACAACATCAACGCGTTTGTGGCATGGTATTTTTCATTTATTGTAGGTGAACAAGAAGTGTTGCAGTGTTTTACTAAAGAAATCAAGTAACAAGCTGTAGATATTCTCCCACAAATCAGCCAACCAACTCAGTTAAGCATATTGACTATGAACAACCACTCACTTACAGACTGCACACAGTTGACATTTCTAAAACCAATATGAAAATTATTATGTCTGAAAGGTTCGTTTGGTAAATGTTCTAAACGCTTTGATTGTTCAGGTATGTTTGCTGCCAGGATATTAAAATCTCCTATTATTCTCTGACATTTACAAGCACTGAATGAATTCTTTGCAGCCTGAAGTTTCAAAATGATACGCAATATAGGGAGAGCTCAAGCTGTTTGATAAAAGTATATGTTTTATGTGGGGCAGCGCAGTGGCGCAGTGGTAGAGTTGCTGCCTTACAGCGCCAGAGACCCAGATTCGATCCTGACTACGGGTGCTGTCTGTATGGAGTTTGTACGTTCTCCCTGTGACCACGTGGGTTTTCTCCGGGTGTTCCAATTTCCCCCACACTCCAAAGATGTACAGGTTTGTAACTTGATTGGCTTTTGTAAATTGTAAATTATCCCCAGTGTGTAGGATAATGTTAGTGTGCGGGGTGATCACTGTTCGGCGTGGATTCAGTGCGCCAAAAGCGACTATTTGTGTGATGTATCTCTAAACTAAACAAAAGTTCTCCTGAAATCGTCTGGATTGAACCCAGGTCTCTGGCGCTGTGAGGCAGCAACTCTACCGCTGTGTCACTGTGACCATTTCTATGCCTGACCCACTGAGTTCCTCCAGCAGTTTGCGGTTTATTATACAGATTCGGATGCAGATTCCAGCATCTGCAGTTCGCTGTGTTTCCAGATTCAGTTATAGGCTACTAGAAAGAAATCTGCCATCCTGACCAAGTCTGGTCTTCCCATCTCAAGATTGCCTACTTTGATCGTGAACAATGAGCAGTGCTGGTCTCGTTGGCAATGCTCGCACACTGCAAACAAATATCTGCAAATAAAATATCTATATTTTTTAATTAATTGCTGCATTGTGGCACAGCTGGTAGACCTGCTGCTTCACAGGGCCAGAGACCCAAACTCGATTTTGCACGTTCTCCCTGTGACCGCGTGGGTTTCCTTCAGGTGTTCCGGTTTCCTCCCACATCCCAAAGACATGCGGGTTCGTAGGTCAATTGGCCCTCTGTAAATTGCCCCAGTGTGAAGGGAGTGGAGGAGAATGAGGGAATACCATAGAATAACATAGAACTTGTGTGAACGGGCGATCGATGGTCAGCGTGGATTCGGTGGGCCGAAGGGCCTGTTTCCATGCTGCATTTCTAAACTTCATTGATTCACAGGTCAATTGGCTTCAGTAAAATTGCAAATTGTTTACCAATAGTATTATTGTGCGGGGATCGCTGGTCGGCGTGGACTTGGTGGAGCGAATGGGCTGTTTCTGTGCTGTATCACTAAACTAAACTAAAATTAAAAATGGTTAAACTGTCTGCAGAAGGGTCCCGACCCGAAAACTCAACTATCCATGTCCTCCAGAAATGCTGCCTGAGTCGCTGAGTTACTCCAGCATTTTGTGTCTTCTAACATAAACTACTGCAGGCCAGGTGGCATCTGTACAGGGAGAAAGAGGGCTATTGTTTAATTTTATCAGACATCTTAATCAGAAATGATAAAAAAATTAAAGGTAAAATAATTTGCATGTGGAAACTGGAGTAGTTAAGCAAAGAAAAAAAAGTGTTAAAATCATTAAAAATTCACAATATATTTGGAGTTGGAACTTTCTTCATACAATTTTGATGGAATAATATACGTTTGAAAATATATATCTATCTGATCAAAATGTAGAAACTGATTTTTAATGATTAATGCATCAACTCTGTTGACCTTTTTAAAAGGCGACCGAAAGGAAAATGTGGGCAAATTGAAAGGGGACCAGCTGATAAACGTTTTCACGATAAGAATCAGCCATCTAATCTTCGGAGATACTTTGCTATTTTGATGGAAAAAAGATTGCGTCTTTCAAAATCGAGGTTAGCAAATGAGTTATTCTTAATTCGGGTTTCATTTATTTGTTTTTTACGGGATAATAGTCTGTAAAAAAATGGTTTTTCACTGTACCTGGTACACCCGCCAAGAAAGAAACCATCAACGTCATCCATACACACAGCAAGGACTGCAGATGCAAATTATTTTACATATTGGTATTAATAATTCTTTGAAACTTCAAAACAAAACCAGCTAAAGGCACTGAGTCCCATATCTCAGCATTTATAATCCCTACATTTAAAGCATGCTTATAAGAGCAGAAGTGTGCTTCAAACTGAATTTCCATACTGCCAGTTATCATCCTTTGCATTTCACTCCTCCCCTTATCTGACACCCTTTTATCTCCTTTTCACCTTAGCTTTTGTCCACCCATCCACTTGTCAAACTCCCCTCATCTGTATCCACCTATCACTTAGGGATAGAAACAAAATGCTAGCGTAACTCAGCGGATCAGGCATCAACGCACACTCTGTATTGTTCTGTACCTCCTCATACCTCTAGTTTTTTCTGCGTTTAATTTGATCACTGTTAATCTGTTTCTTAACTCCCTTTACCTTTGTCTCACACAATCATTTTGGATTGGATTTGTAAAAAGGTGCCTTTTAGGGAGCAGGAGTCCAGATTTCCCACACCATCGTTCCTTGTTACAGGAAGAATGGCGTTAAGCTGGAAAGCACGCAGAGAAGGTTTGCCAGGACTCAAGGACAAAGCCTGGAGAGTGATAGGTGGATTCAAGTGAGGGGGGAGGATTGGCAGATGGGTAGGGACAAAGGACATGGAAGAAAGCTGTGAGATAAGGAGAGAAGGGGCGTGAACTGCCAGTGGGAGGAATGTAGGTGGAAGGGGAGGAAAGAGGGGGTGGGGGGTGGGGGCAGGTTATTGGGAGAAATCGGTGTGCATTCAGGTGGGGTAAAGGGAAGGGAGGGGGAGGAAAAGGGAAGGGAAGGGTGCTACCTGAAACTGGAGAGTTTAATGTTCATACCGTTGGGTTGCAGGCTACCCAAGCGGAATATGATGTGCTCTTCCTCCAGTTTGCATGTGGCCTCATTCTGGCAATGGAGGAGGCCCAGGACAGAAAGATCCATGTGGGAGGAAACCGGGGATCCCAGTGAAACCCCACACGGTCACAGGGAGAACGTACAAACTCCATACAGACAGCACCCAGGGTCAGGATCGAACCTGGGTCTCTGGCGCTGTGTCGGCAGCAACTCTACCGCTGCGCCACCATGCCGCCCTTGTCTAGGGTTTGTTCACGGCTGCCAGGGGAAGATGAAACCCTGAGATGAAATCGATAATTCAGATCCAATGTTGGCAATGAGTTGCTGTAATTCTCCCTCACCGCCAGCAAACAGCACTGTTACACTTGCTTGTAAGTTGGATGTGCCATGGTTAAGAAAAAACCCAACGGTGAAATTATACTGGCAGACAGGGTAATGATACAAGAGTGCCACGAATGTTCCTGTTTGCATGTCAAGGCTCCTCAAACTGCTGATAATTGGTGCTGCAGCAAGGAGGATGTGAAACTGTGCTGTGCAGATGCGATGTGTGGGATTTAATGATGACTTAGGCAGACAGAATTGCTCCACTAATTCTTATCATTTGATGATTTTATAAGATATCTTGTAAATTAGAACATGCAAATTCAAATTATGGCCCAAAATAATAAAATGAGTATCCAAGCCAACAGTGCTTGTAATATATAAGCCTGAAACTAATATATGTTAATATTAAAAATATTAGCATTTACTATGTAAGTCCCACCCTAATTTAACTTACCAAACTGCAACACAAGAAAATATCTCCTGTACCTTCTCAAATATTCTACTAATGTGTTTACTAATATTAGTTTTCATCTCTTTCACATGCTACACAGTAGTTTCATGGTAAAGAAGGTTAAATTATAGAGTAAAGATGCCCAAAGCGAAATATGAGATGCTGTTCCTCCAATTTGCGTTTAGGCTCACTCTGACAATGGAGGAGACAGAGGACAGAAAGGTCTGTGTAGGAGTGGGAAGGAGAATTAAAGTGCCCAGCAACTGGGAGACCAGCGAAAGTGTTCCGCGAAATGATTTGGTAAGACCACATCTGGTGTATGGCGTACAGTTTTGGTCTACTAATTTGAGGAAGGACTTCCTTGTGATTGAGGCAGTGCAGCGTAGGTTCACGAGATTGATCCCTGGGATGGCGGGACTGTCATATGAGGAAAGATTGAATAGACTAGGCTTGTCTATTCACTGGAGTTTGGAAGGATGAAGGGGGTTTGATAGAAACATATACAATTATAAAAGGACTGGACAAGCTAGATGGAGGAAAAATGTTCACAATGTTGGCCAAGTCCAGAACCAGAAGCCACAGTCTTAGAATAAAGGGGAGGCCATTTAAGACTAAGGTGAGCAAAAACTTTTTCACCCAGAGAGTTGTGAATTTGTGGAATTCCCTGCCACAGAGGGCAGTGGAGGCCAAATCACTGGATGCATTTAAGAGAGAGTTAGATAGAGCTCTAGGGGCTTGTGGAATCAAGGGATATGGGGAGAAGGCAGGCACGGTTTATTGATTGGGGACGATCAGCCATGATCACAATGAATGGCGGTGCTGGCTCGAAGGGCCGAATGACCTCCTCCTGCACCTATTGTCTATGTTTCTATGTATGTGTACACTGTGAATGGTTCAATTATAATCATGTATTATCTTTCCGCTGACTGGTTAGCACGCCTCAAAAGCTTTCCACTGTACCTTGGCACACATGACAATAAACTAAACTACAGCGCCAGAGACCCGGCTTTGATCCTGACTACAGGTACTGTCTGTAACAAGTTTGTACGTTCTCCTCGTGACCTGCGTGGGTTTTCTCTGGGTGCTCCAATTTTCTCCCGTCCTTCAAAGACGTACAGGTTTGTTGGCTAATCGGCTTGGTAAAATTGTCCCTAGTGTGTGTAGGATAGTGTTAGTGTGTGGGGATCGCTGGTCAGCGCGGACTCGGTGGGCCAAAGGGCCTGTTTCCACTCTGTATCTCTAAACTAAACCAAAAAGCTTTTGTTCATCTGTGGTAGAAGTGACAGCTCAGTTCAATGAGTGATTAGTTTAGAGATACAGCACCCGTAGTCAGGATCGACCCTGGGTCTCTGCTGGTGTAAGGCAGCAACTCTATCGCTGTGCCACCGTGCTGCCCAATCTCGAAAGTCTGAAGTAAAATGCTGACCTCTCGCCCTTCAGATGCACCCAGCCCCAGTCTCGATTGATTCCCCCCTCAAATCCCTCAGCTTCCATCATCTGGCAAGGAATAATACTCCATTAAATAATCCATTACAACCCTGAATCTGGAAGTGGACAAGCACATTACATTGAATCAAGAGAATAAAGGTTGTTTAATTTGGCACAGTGTATAAATATTCCAATGAGCCTCTATCAATTACTGTATATCATAAAAATATGCCAAAGCTATATTTAGCTATCTTTCATATCCATCTTGGAATGTTGAGAGTGCTGCTAAACCTTTGTGCAAAGACTACTGCTGATGTTAAATTTGTGTGGCACAGTGGCACAGCTCGCTGTTAGAGCCACTGCCTCACAATGCCAGAGACTAGGGTTCGATCCTGACCTCGGTTGCTGTCTGTGTGTGGAGTTTGCACGTTCTCCCTTTGACCGCGTGGGTTTCCTCCAGGTGCTCCGGTTTCCTCCCACGTCCCAAAGATGTGCGGGTTTGTCGGTTAATTAGCTCTCTGTACATTGTCACCTAGTGGGTAGGGAATGGATGAGAAAGTGGGATAACATAGAACTAGTGGGTAAGAAGGAACTGCAGATGCTGATTTAAATCGAAGATAGACACAAAAAGCTGGGGTAACTCAGCCGGACTGGCAGCATCTCTGGAGAGAAGGAATGGGTGTCGAGACCCTTCTTCAGACTGGTTAGAGATAAGGGTAACGAGAAATATATACAGTGATGTGGAGAGATAAAGAACAACTAATTAAAGATATGCAAACAAGTTACGATGATAAAGGAAACAGTTTGTAGGGTGAAACGAGAAGCTAGTGTGTCTTGGGTGGGGGAGGGATAGATAGATAGAGAGGGAATGCCGGGGCTACCTGAAGTGAGAGAAATCAATATTCATACCATTGAACTGTAAGCTGCCCAAGCGAAATATGAGATACTGTTCCTCCAATTTTCGTTTAGCCTCACTCTGACAATGGAGGAGAACGAGGACAGAAAGTGCAGGAATGGGAAGGAGAATTAAAGTGTCAGCAACCGGGAGATCAGGTTGGTTCATGCGAGCTGGGCGAAGGTGTTCCGCGAAACGATCGCCCAGTCTGCGTTTGGTCTCACCGATGTATAAGAGTCCACATCTTGAACAACGGATACAGTAGATGAGGTTGGAGGAGGTGCAAGTGAACCTCTGCCTAACCTGAAAGCACTGTCGGGGTCCCTGGACAGAGTCGAGGGAGGAGGTATAGCGACAGGTGTTGCATCTTCTGCGGTTGCTGGGGAAGGTACCTGGGTGGGTGGTTTGGGTGGGAAAGGATGAGTTAACTAGGGAGTTGCGGAGGGAACGGTTTCTGAGGAAGGCGAAAAGGGGTGGAGCAGGGAAAATATGGCTAGTGGTGGGATCCCGTTGGAGGTAGCGGAAATTTCGGAGGATTATGCGTTGTATGCGATGGCTGATGGGGTGGAAGGTAATGCCCCTGTCCCACTTAGGAAACCTGAACGGAAACCTCTGGAGACTTTGCGCCCCACCCAAGGTTTCCGTGCAGTTCCCGGAGGTTTTTGTCAGTCGCCCTACCTGCTTCCACTGCCTGCAACCTCCGGCAACCACCTGCAACCTCCGGGAACCGCACAGAAACCTTGGGTGGGGCGCAAAGTCTCCAGAGGTTTCCGTTCGGGTTTCCTAAGTGGGACAGGGGCATAAGGACTCTGTCCTGGGGAACTCTGTCTCTGTTGCGATTAGGGGGAGCAGGAGCAACGGCGGAGCTGTGGGATACCGAGGAGACACGGGTGAGGGCCTCATCTATGATGGGAGAGAGGAACCCCCATTCTCTAAACTGAGGACATGTCGGATGTCCTAGTATGGAACACCTCATCTGGGGCGCAGATGCGGTGTAGACGGAGAAATTAGGAGTGGGAGATAGAGTCTTTGCAAGAAGCAGGGTGGGAGAAGTGTAGTCGAGATAGTTGTGGGAGTCAGTGGGTTTGTAATAGACGTCAGTCAATAGTCTATTTCCTGTGATGGAGACTGTGAGATCAAGAAAGGGGATGGAGGTGTCGGAGATGGACCAAGTAAATTTGAGTGCACAATGCAAATTGGCGGTGAAGTTGATGAAGTCAACTATCCCTTCCCCACCCAAGTTGCACTAGTTTCTCATTTTCGCCCCACAAACAGCTTACAATGGCCCGTTTCCTTTATCATTGTTACTTTTGTTGCATATCTTTCATTCATTGTTCTTTATCTCTCCACATCACAGTCTATATCTCTCGTTTCCAATATCCCTAACCAGAATGAAGAAGGGTCTCGACCGGAAACGTCACCCATTCCTTCTCTCCAGAGATGCTGCCTGTCCCGCTGAGTTACTCCAGCTTTTTGTGTCTATAGAACTAGTGGGAACGGGTGATCGATGGTCAGCGCGATGTCGGTGAACCGTATCGCCAGTTTCCACACTTAATCTCTAGACTAATCTAAAAGTCCCCATATTACAAACCAGATACCTAATTTTAACGCGGGGTGGCTTGGGTTTTGATCAGTTGGAAAGGTATCAACTGTTGCATCTTTGAGGTCTGAACTATTTTAACACTGCAGAATCACCTGTAACTTGTCCACTTTGATGGAAGCTGGCACAGGCCAGGAGAACATATGCCAACACAAGATGGATGCCAGGTATGCGTAGTGGCACCTTGCACAGGTTACACATTAGAGGAAGGGGACAAGGTAAGCCTACGCTGTCCTGAAGAAGGGTCCCAACCTGAAACATCGCCTGTCCATTCCATCTACAGATGCTGCCTGACCGGCTAAGGTACTCCAGCACTTTGTGACCTTTTGTTTTATAAACCAGCATCTGCGGTTCCTTGTTTCCCCTTTTGTCTATCCCCCCAGGCAGCTTGTTCCATATACCCACCACCCTGTGTATGAAAAGGTTGCCCCTCAGGTTCCTAATCAATCATTCTCCTCATCTTTGACAACTGTTCTCTATATTAAGAATTCAACAGTTAAATAACATAAAAACAGCACTCATGGGGGAGCTGGCAGCTTCACACCTTGAAGGAAAGAGGTACACTGCTGGGCAGACTATAGAAACAAGGAACTGCAACTATCCATGTTCTCCAGAGATGCTACCTGACCCACTGAGTTACTACAGCACTTTGTATCTTTCAAAATGGATTCCTGACACAACAAGAATATGGATTCCTGACACAACATTAGATGGCCTTTGGGTTCTTGGTGATGTCTCTTGCTTCTGGTATAGATATCGAGCGGCTCCATATTCCTAACATCCATCTCGTTCTGTTTTTTAATTTAGAAGAAATACACCCTTTGGCCCACCAAGTCCACGCCGACCAGCAAGTACACTAGCACTATCCCACACACACTAGGGGACCAATTTATAATTTTTACCGTAGACAATTAGCCTACAAACTTGTACTTCTTTGGGGTATGGGAGGAAACCGGAGATCCTGGACAAAACCCGCGCAGGCCACGGGCAGAACGTACAAACTCCGTACAGACAGCACCCGTGGTCATGATCGAACCTGGGACCCTGGCGTTGTAAGGCAGCAACTCTACCGCTGCGCCACCATGGTAGGTGGTATCGAGTCTCCACTGTGTTCCATCGAAGTGGAAAGATTACAGGTTATGAGGCATTACTAAAATAATTCAGGCCTTGTTTATGCTGTAAAAGACCCAGTAAACTTGGTTTGGCTTCAGTACAAAATTAACTGAAGGTCTAATGAGTCATTTTGAAGGCAGCAGGATATCTACAGGGCACAATTATTACAAAAGGTTACTAACAATTAAAACAATTGAAGCCAGCCTGAATGTCTTAAAGAGAGGTTGCACAGAACTGGCTCAGATGTGGGTGATTATCCTAAAAAAGAATCAGATGGGAAAATGTAAATAATGGCACAACATGTGGTAGAATATCCCAGGAATAATTGAGGTAACATATGAAGTGCGTTTGACGGTACTGGGCCTGTACTTGCTGGAGTGTAAAAGGATGAGGGGACGTACCTTTAGAAAGGAGCTGAGGAAGAATGTCTTTAGCCAGAGGGTGGTGAATCTGTGGATTTCAATGCCACAGACAGCTGTGGAGGCTGTCATTGGGTATTTTTAAAGCATAGATTGATAGATTCTTGATTAGTAAGAGTGTCAAGGGTCACAGGGAGAAGGCAGGAAAATGGGGTTGGAAGGGAAAGATAGATCAGTCATGATTGAATGGCGAAGTAACCTCGATGGGCCAAATGGCCTAATTCTGCTCCTATAACTTATGAGCTCATCGATATCCTCCAAGGTTATTGGGCTGAAGTCCTTGGTTGGGGTGATGCAAAAGGCACCAAAGTGCTGGAGTACTCAGCGGGTCTGGCTGCATCCCTGGAGAACTTAGATAGATGATGTTTCAGATCGGTACCAATGGTTCAATAATTCCTCTTTTTATCACGTGTATCAAGGTGTAATGGGATGTACTTTTTGCATACAGATCAGTAAAATATTGCCATACATAAATACAATCACCGGTTCACTACGTAATGCAAAGAAACAGACTACCGAGTCTATATGCAAAGCAGCATCTGTGGAGAACATTGATAGGCGATGTTTCGGGTTGCGACCCTTCTTCCGATAGACAAGTGGACAAGTGCACTATCAGTGCAATATCTTCAGCAGCTCAATGATTTGGCATGAGAAGTCAACTTCAAGTCTATACACAGAGGAGTCTGGAGAAGGGTCCCGATATGAAACGCTGCCTGTCCATTCCCTCCAGATATGCTGTCTGACCGTGTTCCCTGGAGAACATGATACTTGTGCTCTAACAAGCCCAATTAATAAATAACCATCAACGTAGACGCAATCAGTCTGAAGAAGTGTCCTGACCCAAAACATCATTGATGCAGCACAGTGTGTAGGATAGAGTTATGCCCCTGTCCTACTTAGGAAACCTGAACGGAAACCTCTGGAGACTTTGCGCCCCACCCAAGGTTTCCTTGCGGTTCCAGGAGGTTTTTGTCAGTCTCCCTACCTGCTTCCACTACCTGCAACCTCCGGCCACCACCTGCAACCTCCGGGAACCACACGGAAATCTTGGGTGGGGCGCAAAGTCTCCAGAGGTTTCCGTTCAGGTTTCCTAAGTGGGACAGGGGCATTAGTGTCCAGGGTGATCGCTGGTCAGTATGGACTAGGTGGGCTGAAGGGCCTGTTTCTGTGCTGTATCTCTAAAGTCTAAAGTAAAGTCTGAGGTCTAAAAGTTTCCTATTAAATCTTGCCCTCCTTAAACCTATGTCCTGTTGTTCTCGATTCCCCTACTCTAGACAAGAGACTCTGTGTGTCTGCCTGAAGTATTCCTCTCATGATTTTGTACACCTCTACAAGATCACCCCTCATCCTCCTGCGCTCCAAGGAATGAAGTCCTCGCCTGCTTAACCTCTCTCTATAGCTCACGCCCTCGAGTCCTGGCAACACCCTCATAAATCTTCTCTGCACTCCTCTGCAGCTTGACAACACCTTTCTTATAGCATTCTTCAACATCTTGTCAAACAGTAGAAGGCAAACATGCAAAACGACTCGGTTTAGTGTGCAGACAGTGTTTCGGAAGACGCTGAGCATGTTCTTTGTTTACATTGGATATCAGGGAGGCTGTTACAGCTCAGAGTTGGTGACAGAGACAACACTTGATCAGCCCCTTGGCAACGTCATGCTGGATGGATGGCTTCTGGGCTGTTCCGCCTATCCTCCTTGCCCACGGCTGATTACACCAGTTGCCATGCCAACCACCAAGGCTGAGGAGCAACATAGTGAAGAAAAGGTCAGTCCAGGGGGAGGTGGGGGGAGAGAGGGAAATCACTGAGCAACTTTGCAACAACACGTTCCTTTATGGATATAAGGAGCTGCAGATGCTTCTTTACAAAAAAAAAGAACATGTAGAGATAATTTTAGACTCTACTTTCGGGAGAACTTTAGTTTAGTTTTGAGATACAGTGTGGAAACGGGCCCTTTGGCCCACCGAGTCTGCTCCAACCAGCGAACACCCCATACACTAGCACTGTCCTACACACTGGGGACTATTTGCAATTTACTGGAGCCAATTTACCTACAAACTGTACGGCAACTCTTCCGCTGTGACACTATGCTGCCCTGAATGGTAACTATTTTTCTTTTTTTACACACTAAGGGCGGTAGGTATTTGAAACGAGCTGCCTAAAGAGGTAGTTGAGGCAGGTGCTATCATAATGTTTAAGAGGCATTTGGACAGGTTCATGGATAGGATAGGTTTAGAGGGATATGGGCCAAAGGTGGGTAGGTAGGACTAGTGCAGATGGGGCATGTTGGTCAGTGTGGGACTAGTGCAGATGGGGCATGTTGGTCGGTGTGGGACTAGTGCAGATGGGGCATGTTGGTCGGTGTGGGACTAGTGCAGATGGGGCATGTTGGTCGGTGTGGGACTAGTGCAGATGGGGCATGTTGGTCGGTGTGGGACTAGTGTAGATGGGGCATGTTGGTCGGGGTGGGACTAGTGCAGATGGGACATGTTGGGCGGAGTGGGACTAGTGCAGATGGGGCATGTTGGTCGCAGTGGGACTAGTGAAGATGGGGCATGTTGGTCTGGTGTGGGACTAGTGCAGATGGGGCAATGTTGGTCGGTGTGGGACTAGTGCAGATGGGGGGCATGTTGGTCGGTGTGGGACTAGTGGTAGATGGGGCAGTTGTGTCTGGTGTGGGGACTAGTGCAGTATGGGTCATGTTGGTCCGGTGTGGGACTAGTGCAAGGGGCATGTGGGTCGGTGTGGTAATAGTGGCAGATGGGGCATGTTGGTCGGGTGGGACTAGTTGCAGATGGGGCATGTTGGTCGGTGTGGGACTAGTGCAGATGGGCATGTTGGTCCGGTGTGGCCAGATTTGGCCATGTTGGTCGGTGTGGGAACTAGTGCAGATGGGCATGTTGTCGGTGTGTGGGACTAGTGCAGATGGGGCATGTTGGTCGGTGTGGGACTAGTGCAGATGGGGCATGTTGGTCGGTGTGGGACTAGTGCAGATGGGGCAATGTTGGTCGTTGTGGGACTAGTGCAGATTGGGCATTTTGGTCGGTGTGGGACTAGTGCAGATGGGGCATGTTGGTCGGTGTGGGACTAGTGCAGATGGGGCATGTTGGTCGGTGTGGGACTAGTGCAGATGGGGCATGTTGGTCGGTGTGGGACTAGTGCAGATGGGGCATGTTGGTCGGTGTGGGACTAGTGCAGATGGGGCATGTTGGTCGGTGTGGGACTAGTGCAGATGGGGCATGTTGGTCGGTGTGGGCAAGTTGGGCAAGGGCCTGTTAACACGCTGCATAAGTCTATAACTCTATAAGTATTACTTCGTGGATCTAAATCCTCAAACATTCAAAATGAACTCCACTGGTCAGAAATTGTAGCTTCACAGAAAGTGGATGACAGCTACAGTGAAATAAAGGGAGGCCACTCCTGTTCCAATCCCTATCCACAGCTCAGAAAGACCCTCAGAACATAGAGCATGGAAAAGTACAGCGCAGGAACAGGCCCTTCAGCCCACAATGTCCTATTCCTACTGTACCATGTTCCATAAAAGGACACAAAGTGCTGGAGGAACTCAGCAGGTCAGGCAGCATCTCTGGAGAGCATGGATAGGTGATGTTTCAGATCTCGCAGTATCTTCTCAGCTGTTATCAGGCAACTAAACGATGCTATGACCAACTAGAGAGCGGCCCTGACCTCCCATCTACCTAATTGGAGACCTTTGAACTATCTTTAATTGGACTTTACTGGGCTTTATCTTGTACTAAACATTATTCCCTTATATCCTGTATCTGTACACTGGATGGTTTAATTGTAATCATGTATAGTCTTTCTGCTGATTAGATAGCACAACAAAAAGCGTTTCATTGTACCTTGGTACATGTGACAATAAACTAAACTATACTAAACCTGCTGAGTTACTCCCGCACTTTATGTCCTTTTGTGTAGTAACCAGCATCTGCAGTTATTTGCATCTATGTTCCATGTTCCATGTTCAAGAAGACTCTCTCATAAGATAGACACCATGAGAGTTGAATAAAATCAAATGTGTTTTTTCAATCTGCTTCCATAGAGGTTTTGGTGGGAGCTACTTTAGATTTTAGACATACAGCACGGAAACAGGCCCTTCGGCCCACCAAGTCCGTGCCGACCAGCGATCACCTCGTACACTTGCACTATCCGACACACTAGGGCCAATTTCACAAAATTTACCGAAGCCAATTAACTTGCAGGTCCAGTATGCCCGTTACGTGCATCTCACGTCTCCCAGTAAGAACTTCCAGCGACATGGGTGACAAGGTGGCGCTGCGGTAGATTTGCTGCCTTACAGTGCCAAAGACACGGGTTCAATCCTAACTACAGGTGCTGTCTGTGTGGAGTTTGCATGTTTTCCCTGTGACCCCTTGGGATTTCTCCGGGTGCTCTGGTTTCCTCCAACATCTCAAAGACGTGCAGGCTTGTAGGTTAATGTGCTTCTGCAAATTGTCCCTGGTGTGCAGGATACTGGTGATCGCTGGTCGGTACAAACTCAGTAGGCCGAAAGGCCTGTTTCCATGCTGTATCTCTAACACTAAAACTAAAAGGAGAACTAATCACAATCGCCACACAAATCACAGTTGACCAGGCACCTGCCCATTGCAAATTAATGGATGAAATCCTAATCTCCATTGACAAATTAGAATAATCCCTACTTTGTGTGATTTCAGCAGAGATGTTGCATTAGAATAACAGCTGTCACTGCTAATATCAAAAATTGCATTTCTGAAACAAATTAATCAGTTATTCAAGCTTCAACAATATTTGAAGCAACATATTTTATAATGGCACACTGGCATTTATCAGTCTGGGGATTGAGTATAGATGGGTATAAGGACAGAGCCAACAATGGGCCATTATGGGCTCCACCCTTCCAGAGGTCTTCATGTTGCCAGCCCTGATATGTTCTGGCCTTTTCTCGCTTTCAGTTTCACCTCATCTCTATCTTTCAATCTGAAGAAGGGGTTCCGACCCAAAACATCACCCATCCATGTTCCCTAGAGATGCTCCAGCACCTTGTGTTTAGCTTTGGTATAAACCAGAAATAAGAAGGTCCAGAGAGGTAGAAAGCAGGCAAGGGATGAGATCCAGGTAAAGTCTTCCCCTATCCACTCCTCCCCCATTTATACATTCTCCAAGTGACCGTGGCTTTCCTCTGGTTTCCTCCCACACTCCAAAGACGTACAGGTCTGTAGGTAATTGGCTGCGGTAATATTGTAAATTGTCCTCAGTGTATAGTATAGTGCTAATGTACGGGGTGATCGCTAGCTGGCGTGGACTCAGTGGGATGAAGGGCCTGTTTCCATGCTGTATATCTAAAATCTAACCATGTAATTTAGGGTCGGACCCTCTATCAGTCTGAAGAAGGGTCCTGATCTGAAAGGTTGTCTGTTCATTCCCTCCACAGATGCTGCTTGACCCACTGATTTCCACCAGCAATTAATGTTTTGCTCCCAGTTCCAGCATCGGCAGATTTTGGTGTCACTAAAAGTAAAATTTATTGTCTGACTCTTTATGCTCATGGATGTTTTTGGATATTGGTTGTGACAGCTGGTATATTCAGCGGTGGGGGGGGGGGGGGATAAATTAGGAAGTAATATGGGTGACAAGAATGGAACAGTTGTCACATGATGTTCACTTGGGCCCCACACTGTGGCTGCAGCAATAGTCAGTTTACCAACTGCAAAAATGATTTCTCCCTTGAAAGAACCAGTGACGGCACAGTGGCGTAGCGGTAGAGTTGCTGCCTTACAGCACCAGAAATCTGGGTTCAATCCTGACTACGGCTGCTGTCTGCACAGAGTTTGTGCATTCTCCCTATAACCGCATGTGTTTTCTCTGGGTGCTCTGGTATCTTCCCACATTTCAAAGACCGACAGGTTTGTAGGTTTAATTGGCTTGGTAAAATTGTAAAATGTCCCTAGAGTGTGGGATAGTGTTAATGTACGGGAATCAATGGTCGCCGGAAACTCGGTGGTGCAAATGGGCTCAAAAAGGGAAAAATCAAATCACAGATGCATGTAACCTAAAATAAAATAAAGTACTTCTAATATTTCAAAGGACAGTCAGCACTTGTGCAAGCTGACCTTTTGGGGTCAATGGCCATTCATCATGTCCCAGACCATTAACTCAAAGATGCTACCTGACCTGTTGAGCATTTCCAGCATACTCTCCTAACAGTTTGGCCAACATGACATTAAAGCATACTATCAAATTGCATCACAGCTTGGTTTGGGAACTACACTGCCCAAGACAGCAAGAAATTTCCACGCTGTATCTCTAAACCAAACTAAACTAAACCATACAGGTTTACACCAATAAGTTTACACCTTTGTGCTGAAGTAGAGGTGGTTGAAAGCTTCAAGTTCCAGCAACTTGGCCTGGACCAACCATATCGAAGCAATGGAAAAGAAAGCACACCAACGCCTCTACTGTCTTAGAAGGCTTAGGAAGTTCGTCATGTCCCCAACAACTCTCACCAACTTCAACAGATGCGCAGTAGAAAGTATTTTATTGGGATGCATCATAGCATGGTTTGGGAACAGCTCCATCCGAGACTGCAAGAAATTACTGAGAATTATGGACACAGCCCAGACCATCACACAAACCAACTCCCTTCCATTGACTCCATCTACACTGCACGCCGCCTCGGCAAGGACACCAGCATAATCAAGGGCGAGTTTCACCCCGGGCACACCCTCTTCTCCCCTCTCCCATTAGGCACAGGATACAGAAGTGTAAAAACGCACACCTCCAGATTCAGACAGTTTCTTCCCACCTGTTATCAGGCAACTGAACCATCCTACCAACAACCAGGGAGCTGTCCTGAGCTACTATCTATCTCACTGGAGACCCTCGGACTATCTTTAATCAGACTTTACTGCACTCTATCTTGCACTGAACGTTATTCCATTTATCACATTGCCGGCCTGTTTCCGATATAAACTTGAGTGATCATACAGTGTTGTGGAAATTACAAACAGCCTTGATTGGACTAGGGACTGAGTGCAGAACCATTTACATAAGTGTGAGTTTACGCAAGTCGCCTAAGTTGGGGAGTGCCTGTATTTCTCAGGTAACCTTGAGAAGGCATCACAGATAGAGTTTTGTTCACTACTACATCCTATTACTCATATTGTAAAATTGACAAGAAGTGTTTTATTGACAGCAGCATATTTTGACCAATGCTCTGTTGCCTGCTGGCAGACAGTGACTCACACTGCATGCTGAGGGCTATCCCAGACTTTGCTTCATGCGAACTTAGACATCGGATGTCATTTGTTCCCCTTTTTTGCCGAGCTATCTCCCCAGTGCTGTTTTCGAAGGTTCTAACTCAAAGGCCAGGACTGAGCATGAAGTTGAAGCTGAAATGAGTATAGACGATAGGATAGACACAATGTGCTGGTGTAACTCACTGTGTCACGCAGCATCTCTGGTGAAAAAGGATTTAGTCCAGTACTTTTAGTTACCCCAACACTTTGTGTCTATCTTTGGTATAAACCAGCATCTGCAGTTCTTTATTTCTACATAGAAGTTGGGAGGTTATGTTACAGTTGTACAAGACATTGGCGAGTCAACATTTGTGGCATTGTGTACAATTTTGGTCACTGTGTTATCGGAAAGATATTGTTAAACTGGAAAGGATGCAGAGAAGATTTACGAGGATGTTGCCAGGAGTTGAGGGCCTGAGCTATAGAGAGAGGTTGGGCAGGCTGGACTTTATTCCTTACAGGAGGCTGAGGGATGATCATACAGAGATGTATAATATCATGAGGCAAATTGATTGGATAAATGCACAGTCATTTACCCAGAACAGGGGAATCAAGAGCCAGAGAACATAGGGTTAAGTTGAGAGGGGAAATATTTAATAGGAACCTGAGGGCAACCATTTTTAAACAGTGGGTGGTGGGTATAAGGAATGAACTACCAGAGGAGTAGTTGGGTCAAGTACTATCACAAACTTTAAAAAAAAAATTTGGACAGATACATGGATAGGACAAATTTAGAGGGATATGGGCCAAATGTTGGCAGGTGGGGCTTGTCGATGGGGCATGTTGGATAGCATGGGCAACTTGACCCAAGGGCCTGTTTCCACACTGGTATGACTGTGAGTGAGAGGGAGGGTATAAACACCGCAGTCATCTCACATCTTTGAAATAAGTCAGAAATGAGTGTATAAAACCATGAACAATATCGTCGGCTCTTTAGCAACTATCCACGCCCTCTCAAGGAAAGATTGCACTGAAGGAGAAGTGTACACAGGATATGATTCACAATGACAAATCCACTCATGAATCAGTGCGTTCACATGGCAGCTTCTGGCAGACAGAGAACAGATAAGGTCTGGCATTTATAACTCATTGTAGTACTGTACTCTGTCTCTCCCTTCGGGGGAATGCGACTTTCTTGTCGTATCCCCCTTCTCTGCCTCCGTCTGTGCTGAGGCCTAATGGCGGAGCTGGCGACCTCGAGGCTCCGGAGGCAGAGCCTGTCAGGACTCGCCTTGGGCTCGCTCCCGTGAGGGGCTGGAACGGCGCTCCCGTGAGGGGCTGAGACGCTCCCGTGAGGGCGGCCCGGCTCGAGGGTAACGGCGCTCCCGTGAGGGCGGTCCGGCTCGAGGGTAACGGCGCTCCCGTGAGGGCGGCCCGGCTCGAGGGTAATGGCACTCCCGTGAGGGCGGCCCGGCTCGAGGGTAACGGCGCTCCCGTGAGGGCGGTCCGGCTCGAGGGTAACGGCGCTCCCGTGAGGGCGGCCTGGCGCGGGGCTGAGACGCTCCCGTGAGGGGCTGAGACGCTCCCGTGAGGGCGGCCTGGCTCGAGGGTAACGGCGCTCCCGTGAGGGCGGCCTGGCTCGAGGGTGGAACGGCGCTCACGTGAGGGCGACCCAGCTCGGGGCTGGAACGGTGCTCCAGTGGCTGAGACGGCGTTCTGGCGGCGGCGGCCTGAGTCCGGGGTTCGGCCGCGGGACAGTGGACGACATCGTCAACAGCTGCGTCCGCTGGACTGGAGGGCGGCAGCTTCGACCAACCCCGGGCCGCGGAGTTTGAACCGGCCCGTTCGCGGAGCTTGGTGAGCCGCGGGATTGACTTACCATCGCCCGGTGGGGTATCGCCTCAGCGCAGAGGGAGAAGAGGAGGGAAGAGACTGCAGCCCTAAGATTTTTGCCTCCATCACAGTGAGGAGGTGCTTGGTGGACTCACTGTGGTGGATGCTAATTTGTGTTTACTGTCTGTTCTGTTGTTTATTATTGTATGTATGGCTGCAGGTAACGACATTTCGTGCAGACCGTAAGGTCTGAATGACAAATAAAGGATCTAATTCTAATTCTAAAAAAAATGTTGAAACAAGGAACTGCAGATGCCTGTTTACAAAAAACACACAAAGTACTGGAACAACTCAGCAGGTCAGGCAGCATCTCGAGGGAACATGGATCGGTGACGTTTCAGGTCAGAATCTATCAGGAGCCCAACCTGAAAATTAACCTATCCATGTTCTGCAGGGATGTTGCCTGAGCTACTTATAAGTCATAGGAGCAGAATTAGGCCATTCGTCCCATCGAGTCTACTCATCATGGCTGATATCTTTCCCTCTCAACCCCATTCTCCTGCCCTCTCCCAATAACCCTCTTGACAGCTTTACTAATTAAGAATATTTCAATTTCTGCTTTAAAAATACCCAATGATGGCCTCCACAGCCGTCTGTGGCAATGAAATCAACAGATCATGGATAGGTGACATTTGGGCCAGGATGTATCAGAAGGACCCCGACCCGAAACATCACCTATCAGAGATGCTGCCTGACCCACTGAGTTACTCCAGCACTTTGTGGCTTTTTTCTAACTACACACCTGGCTACGATCTCCCTTTATCCTGCATCTGTACCTTGGATGGCACGCAACAAAAAGGGGGCTGCACAGTGTTGCTGCCTTATAGCGCCAGTGACACAGGTTCAATCCTGACTATGGGTATTGTCTGTATGCAGTTCATACGTTCTCCCTGCGACCACGTAGGTTGTTTCCTGGTGCTCCGGTTTCCTCCCATGTCCCTAAGATGTGCAGGTTTGTAGGTTAATTGGCCTCAGTAAATTCTCCCCAGTGTGTAGCATAGAACTGGAGAACAGATGATCGACGGTCGGCATGGACTCGATGGGCAGAAGGGCCTGTTTTCTCACTGTATCTCTCAACTTAACTAAACTTTTCACGGTACCTCGTTACAATCAGGCGGGGCGAGGAGAGGGACAATGGTTTGTGGTACAGCAGGGATGGAGGCGACGGCTGCAATGAGCTTGTGGCCAGATGTAGCTGGGACTATAAAATGGCAGCAAAATGGTGCCTCGAGCCTACAGTTCGGTACATTCTAGTCTAACCAACAGATTGGGCTCATGTAAGGTGATAATCTTGCTGAGCTGTATGCAAACAAAATGTTTCAGTGTAATTATTTCACGTGATAATAAAAAAGCAAATAGACATGACAATAATAAACTAAACTAAGCCAAACAAAGGTTTTTGGTCCCATCTCTTTGTCACATCTTTCCCCTTTTTTTACTGAACGTGGAACCACTTCTTTACATGCAGTATATCATCAGGTCCAGTCAGTCCCCACATTATCAGGGGAAGCTGCAGGGAGCACCAAGGGAGGGTGGGGGTGGGGGGGGTGGTTGGATCCCAATTTGTTCCCAAAGGATTGTTCTGCAGAGAGTTGTGCAACAACCCTCTGGCTGTGTACATTGAGGAAAGGCACGTGAATCACTCCGCCTACATGCCGTGACAAGTTTGGCAGACAGAGAATAGCTCGGATTTCCACCGGGGACTGGTACCCTGGTGTACAATGCAGGTTCCAGTCTGAAGAAGGGTTCCAACTCAAAACGTCACCAAACCGTGTTCACCAGAGATGCTGCCTGACCCGCTGAGTCACTCCAGCATTTAGTGTCTATCGCGGATTCCAGACACATACTTTTAATCCAAGGACTGTTGACTTTACTTTAGACTTTAAAGATACAGCACGGAAAGAGGCACAGAGTCCACGCCAAACAGCAATCACCCCGTACACGAGCACTAAATCGTCCCTAGTGTGTAGGATAGTGTTAGGGTACGGCGTGACTGTCGGTCGGTATGGACAGGTTGGGCCGAAGGGCCTGTTTCCATCCTGTATATCTAAATCTAAAATTTAAACTAAAAGCGGGTTATAATGAGTAATCTGTTCATGAATCACTCGTCCACATGCTGTGGCATGTTTGGCCCTGGTACAATGATGTGGAGTGCAGGGTTGCTGTATGTGTTGTGGTTACCTCGGCAACAGTGCAGACAGAAAGAAAATTGGGTAAACGATGTGAACAGCAATAGTGTAAGATGTGCTATTCCATACTGACCAGAGGTCCCGTGCCTGGGAACGGCCTGAGGAACGGCACTGAACAATGAAATGGAACCGCAAAGAGAATTCACCATAAAAAACGCCAAGTAGATCACAACCCAATGGTATGAACATGGAATTCACCAATTTTAGATAACTAACCATTGAGTATAGAAGTTGGGAGGTCATGTTGCAGTTATATACCATGTTGGTAAGGCCATATTGAGAATATAGTGGGCACCAGAGTAGAGGAATCGAGAACCAGAGGGCAGAAGATTAAGGTGAGGGGGGAACGATTTAATAGGAACCAAAGGTTTAAGAAACCTAATGGGACAGAGAGTAGGTTTAGAGGGATATGGGCCAAACGCAGGTAGGTGGGTCTAGTATAGATGGGACATGTTGGGCTGGAGGGCCTGTTTCCAACACTGTATGACCCTAAGACTATAACCAACAACATCCTCTTTTTCACCCCAACCTCTCTCCCTGTGCCCTACATGGATGCACACCCATTTCTCCCACTATTCTGCCCCCCCTCATTTCCCCTTTAACCCCTTCTTTCCCCCTCCCCTTCCATCCACATCCCTTCCTCTGGCTTCACAATTCACATCTCACAATTCTTATCTCATAGCCTCTTGTCTCCTTTTTATCTCAGGCCTTTGTTCACCCCTCGGCCAATGAACCCCCTCCGCCCCCCCCCCCCCCCCCCTCACCTGTATCCACCTATCACTCGTCAGGCTTTGTTCTGCCCTCGCATCTTCTAGGTTTCTTCCACCTACTACAATCACTCTGAACAGAAGTGTCCTGACCCGAAACATCACCTATCCATGTTTTCTGGAAATGCTGCCTAACCCGGTGAGTTACTCCAGCACTTTGTCCTTTTTGCTCAAGATTCCAAAATCTACAGTTCCCTTGTGTCCCAAGAATTCAATGTAAATTTCAACTCCAGGAAATGCAGATGCTGGTGTCCAAAAATAGACACAAAGTGCTGGACTAACTCAACAGTTCGGTGATAAAGTGGTACTCCTTTTAGTTTAGTTTATTTTATTTTAGAGAAACAGCATGGAAACAGGCCCTTCAGCCCACCTAGTCCATGCCGACCAGCGATCCCTGTACACTAGTTCTATCCTAGAGACGGGATGATTTACAGAAGCCAATTAACCTACAAACCTGTACTTCTTTGGAATGTGGCAGGAAACTGGAGCACCCGGAGAAAGCCCACGCAGTCACAGGGAGAACGTACAAATGCCATGCAGACAGCGCCCGTAGCCAGGATCGCACCCGGGTCTCTGGCGCTGTAAGGCAGCAACTCTACCGCTGCGCCACAGTGCCGTCCACAAGGGACTAGTTATAAATTACATCACACAAGGAGATGGTTATTTAATTATTTGGAGTTTCCCTATTAGTTCCTTCAGTCTCTGAAACACTGGAAACTTGAATCAGTCGATCGTACTGTTGCCAGCAACAGCTAAATAACCAAGAGTTGGCAGTATCTTGTTGTCTTGCAACACTGACTCTTATTTGGCACAAAAGTCTGAATAATGAAGTCAATGCATGACATAACGTCGCAGTTTACAGTGAAGACACGGGTCCAAGCAAACTCCTCAATTGTCCATTATCTCTCTCTCTCACACACACACACATACGTATATTACAATATGACACAAAGTGCTAGAGTAACTCAGCGGGTCAGGCAACATCTCTGGAGAAGATGGATAGGTAATGTTTCAGGTCGGGGCCCTTCTTCAGACTGTTTATGGTGCGGCCGGAGAAAGCTGAAGAGAGGTGTGGGCGTGACAATGTCTGGCGAGTGATAGGTGGATACAGGGGAGGGTTTGGGGAAGTTTGATTGGCAGATAGGTGGACAAATGTTAGAGATGAGAAACAAAAAGTGTGAGATAAGGAGAGAAGAAATGTGAAATGTGAAGCTAGAGGATGGAATATATGTGGAAAAGAGTGGGGGAGGGGAGTTGAGGGGAAAGGGAGGAATGGGTGCGCGTTCATGAGCATTTGTTCCACCTCCTCCCCTCTTCCACCTTTCTTCCTCCTATTATCACAACCCGACCCAAAGCATTGTCTATCCATGTTCTCCAGCGATGCTACCTGACCTGCTGAGTTACTCCAGCACATTGTGTCTTCTCTTATGAAACAGCATCTGCGGTTCTTTATATCTCCTACAACCTGCTCTTTAGAGATGGGAAAATATTGGACAAGACAATGTTCCTGGTTCTTTTGTAAAATTATGATCCAGATTTGTGAATGTTTCAACTGCAGCTTTTACATTTAGCAATAAAATGACAAATTGAATTAATAAACATTTTCAAGTACATTTTTGCATTTTTCAAAGTTATATTTTGCTAAATCCCAATCAAATAACTACAAATCTCACCCAAGGCAGCTAATAAATGAACACTTTGAAAATGCCATATATAAGTCCCTGAACTAATTTCATCTTCATAAATGAGAAAACTATTATCCTTGGAAGGATTGTAGCACAGACTGATACGAGGGTTTGAAGGTTCAAGGCATGAGAAGAGATTGCAAATGGAGAGTTTTGGTAGATGCGCCCCTGAATTTGGAAGATTGAAGGGTGATCTCATTTAAAAAAATTGATTGAAAGATTCAAGAACATGGCAACAGGCTCTAGGACCCATCGAGTCCATGCTGACCATCGAATACCCGCTCACACAATAGTTCTATGTTATCCCACTTTCTTATAGTCCAAAGTCCAAAATATTAGTGACAAACTAGGGGCAATTTACAGAGGGCCAAATAACCTACAAACCCGCACGTCTTTGGGAAGTGGGAGTAAACTGGAGCACCTGGAGGGAACTCACGCGGTCACAGGGAGAATGTGCAATCTCCACACACACACACACACAGACAGCACCTGAGGTCAGGATCAAATCCAGGTCTATGGCATTGTGAGGTAGCAGCTCTATCAGCCGCGCCACCATGCTGCCCTTTAAATGATTATCTGATTTCATCAGTGATATAAAAAGAAACAACTTTCTTTGATTAAAGAACCCAAGAAAGATTAAATTGGCAGCTCGGTTTCCGAGGTGTGAAATCAAAAATCTCTTTAGGTTTAGGTTTAGATTTATTTACACTTTTTAGAGAAACAGAGCGGAAACAAGCCCTTCGGCCCATCGAGTCTGTGCCAACCATCGATCATCATGTACACTAGTTCTATCCGACACACTGGCGACAAATTACAATTTTACCGAAACTAATTAACCTACAAACCTGTACGTCTGTGGAGTGTGGGAGGAAACTGGAGCACCTGGGGAAAACCCAAGTGTTTACAGGGAGAATGTACAAACTCTGTACAAACAGCACCCATAGTCAGGATCGAACCCGGGACTCTAGCGCGGTGAGACAGCTACTCTGGCGCTGCACCACCGTGCCGCAGCTTATTATTATCACATGATAATAACCAAGATACAGTGAAAAGCATGATGTCCAGTCAGATTAGATAATACCATACCAAAATACACAGTGGCAACCTCATCTCATTCCCTTAAAATATTCAATTCATCACCAGATGTTTTTAACAAATACTGGAAATGCTGAGCTTTGGAAATGAAACAGAACTTGTTGGAAATTCCCAGCAGTTGATTTGTGGTGAGAGGAAAGAAAATAACAAAGCTAATCTCATTGACATCCAGATTCTGCAGATATCTGACAGCTGCCTCAGCTAAAAAAAGTATTTTCATAATATACGACAAAACAAATGAAAAGACAATGTTCTGTGTGACTGTAAATACTCTGGAATACCGAGCAGCCAGTCTTGCCTTTCTCTCAGTCGTGTTTCTCATATGGCTCTAATATTGCAGTCCCTGAATTAGTTTAGTTTAGTTAAGTTTACTGTCATGTGTACCGATGTACAGTGAAAAGCTGTTTGTTGATGCTATCTAGTCCCACCCCCTGTCCTTTTTGTTTCCCTGTATCACCCACCACTGATGTCAATAATGTGTTTAAAAAGACATTTTGGGCAGAAAGGGTTTAGAGGGATATGGACCAAATGCAGGCGAATGGGCCAAGTGCTGCCTGTGGCGCAGTGGTAGAGTTGCAGCCTTACATCGCCAGAGTCCCGGGTTCAATCCTGAGTACGGGTACTGTCTGTGTGGAGTTTGTACGTTCTCCCTGTGACCACATGGGGTTTTTTCGGGTGCTCCGGTTTCCTCCGGCACTCCAAAGATGAACAGGTTTGTGTGTTAATTGGCCTTGGTAAAAATTGTACATCGTTCCGTGTGTAGGATAGTGCTAGTGTGCAGGGATCGCTGGTTAGCACGGGCTCAGTGGGACGAAGGGCCTGTTTCCGTGTTATATCTCTGAAGGTTCAAGTCTAAACTCTTTAAAAAGACATTTGGACAGGGATCCGGTAGGAAGGATTTAGAGGGATATGGGCCAAATGCAGGCAAATGGGATAAGTGATGGCAGCCCAATATGCCAACTTGGTCGGCAAGGACAAGGTGGGCTGAAAGGGCTGTCTCTGTGCAATACAGCTATGTGACTATAAATTAGTGATAGGAGTGTTTTCTTCTCTTTTGCATCATTTTTTTTTTCACTTTTGCTTCACTTCACACCACTAAATACTTCTCTTGTTGCTTCTTGTAACTATGGTACTTTTAAATAGGTTTCCGGAAAATGCATATCAGTAGCCAGTATGACAGGTTTTTATACTTTCCTCAGTTACAAAGAGGCATAAATTGTACATAATAAAGTCAAACATGTGGGTGTCGAAAACCAATTGCCACATCCAGACATAATATTATGGGCAAAACACTCAGTGCTGGAGGAACTCAGCAGGTGAGGTAGCATTTGTGGAGAGAATGAACAGATGACGTTTCTGGTCAGGACCCTTCTTCACTAATATTTTGGACTGTGGACTGTATATGAGAATGTGGGCTAAGATAGAACTAGTGTGAACGGGTGATCGATGTTTGCCGTGGATTCAGTGGGTCAAAGCTCTCATATGCTGGGGTTGAATTACTCAATCTTCCATCTACCTCTTTGCTGTTCTTGCACTTCTTTCATCTGCATTTTCTCTCTTGCTCTGCAAATTCCCCCTAGCGTGCAGGGAATGGATGAAAAAGCGGGATAACATAGAACTAGTGTGAATGAGTGAGGATGGCCGGCGAGAACTCGGTGGACCAAAGGGTCTGTTTCCATGCTGTATCTCTAATCTAAACCCGGGCTTATGGACGGTCTGTTCAGAAGTCTGTTAGCAGAGGGGAGGAAGCTTTTCATGCATAACATCAAGTGATGAAACAGGCATCAAAATGACTGCAGCAGATGCTTGTGTGTCTGGATGTTATGTGTAAATTTGTCCATAAAGTAATACAAATGGCCCAGGTGACTCAACCATCGGCAAGCTTCCACAGATTGAAGTCTGTGTCAGCAGTTGTGAAAGGCAATTGTGCTTTATTGTCACATGTGCAAGACTCAGTGAAATTCCATTTCAAGTGACCAGATTTGGCGCCGTTTTTACCCCCGGCTAGGTCTTATGGAGAGGCGCCCATCCAGGGGAGCTCCAGGCTTCTGCAGGGCCTCCAGCCATCGTCTTTGTCTGGATCGTCCAATAAGCCATCGTTCCTCTCCTCGCCCTGCCACCTTTGTGCCCTGTGGCCTTGAGGGCGTGGGAGGTAACACCCCGGTTCACTTTTCTACCGGCCTTGCTCCTCGTGACTGTCGTCACTGGCTCCCTCCTCTTCGGTTCTCCGGTCTACGGGGGATGAGCAGGGGCCGGGCTCGGTGGTCCCCCCCCCCCCCCCCCCCCCTCCCCCCACAGACCATGGCCCGCTGGGCCTTTCCGGGCATGTTCCCGGTTGTTCCGCGGTGGGCGAGCGAGGCCTGCAGTCGGGAATGCCCATAATCACCGGGATCCTTCTGCCACGTGGCACACAAACCAGTCTTGCCTCATCCACTGTTCAAGGTTGTTTGCTGACTCTCTCTGTTTAGGGAAATAACGCTGTACTTCTCAGCAAGGGAAACCCCAAAGACATAGCTGGAAAGAGTTGTTTGCGGGAAGACCCGTTTCCAACAGGAATTGCATGTTTCTGGAATGCAGCAAAAGCAAGAGAGATGTGCTCTCCTTGTGACTGCCTTTGATTGTTGGTTGGCCTTGGGCAAGCTTGATTTGGTTATTGGTTGCTATCTCTATCCATATCAGGGTGAGTCCGTCATTGTTCATGAGTTCGTAAGTCATAGAACCATCCTACCAACACCTAGAGAGCAGCCCTGACCTACCATCTTCCTCCATGGAGACACTCGGACTATCTTTGGTCTGACTACTGGACTTTATCTTGCACTAAACATTATTCACATTCGTCCCTTTATCCTGTATCTGTTCACTGTGGATGGCTCGATTGCAGTCATATATTGTCTTTCCGCTGACTATGTAATGCCCGACAAAAGCTTTTCACTGTACCTCGGTACACGTGACAATAAACTAAATTTAACTCAGAGAAGCAGAAGTAGTTTATTCAGCCCATCGGGTTTACTCCGCCATTCAATCATGGCTGATCTATTTTTCCCTCTCAACCCCATTCTCCTGCCTTCTCCCCATATCCTTTGACACCCTTTTAATCAAGAACCTGTCAACCTCCATCTGAAAAATACCAAATGTCTTGGCCTCCAAAGCTGTCTGTGGCAATAATTCACCACCCTCTGACTAAAGAAATTGCCCTCATCTCCTTTCTAAAGGTATGTCCCTTTATTCTGAGGCTGTGTCCTCTGCTCCGAGACTCTCCCACTAGTGAAAATATCCTCTTCACATCCACTTTATCCAGGCCTTTCACTAGTCTCGATTCTCCAAATTTACCCATTGCGGACGTTGGACTTTGTCTCTGGAACTGATGTGCAACAATGCTGAGAACTATATCCTGCACTCTGTATCTTTCTCTTTGCTCTATTGTATTTGAGTTTGGCTTGATTGTATTTGTATATACTGTAGTATTAGCTTTTAATTGGATAGCTTGCAAACAAAGCATTCCACTGCACACGTGACAAAATAAATCTAAGCCTAAACCACTCATATGCTGGGGATAAATGACCGAATCCTCCAATCTACCTCATTGTGGCCCTTGCACTTATTTTACTTGCACTTTCTCTGTAGTTATAACACTATATTCCGCACTCTGTTTATTTCCTCTTTTGATTGATCTGTTGTACTCATGTATGGTATGAACTGCCTGGATAACATGCAAAACGCAGCTAATTACTGTACCTGGGTACACGAGACATTAATAAACCTAAACCTGAAAAGTGTCCTGAAATTTCCATAATAATTAGCCACAGTTACTATCATCGTAGCAGTGTGTTTATGACATCATCCCCCCCTTCTTTAAGCAAACCAGCATTGTGTCAAAGGTTATGGGGAGAAGGCAGGAGAATGAGGTTGAGAATGAAAGAGATCAACCATGATGGAATAACGGAGCAGACTCAATGGGTCGAATGGTCTAATTCTGTTCCCATGACATGAACTTAAGAACTTATAACATAAAGGTTTGAAACTTAGCATGAGTGGAACTATTTGTTTAAGAAGGAACTGCAGATGCTGGAAAATCGATGGTGGACAAAATTGCTGGAGAAACTCAGCGGGTGAGGCAGCATCCATGGAGTGAAGGAAATAGATCTAGGCGGTCCAGTAAACATAATTCCAGCAAGCAGGCAAGAGCTTTGAGGTGTAATTATAATAATGAGTGAATCACTCTAGCAACAAAGCAGCTTAACTAAAAATATAAAATTACAAGTCTGCTGCTTCCTCCAGCTTCACAATTAACAACTCTTCAATCCTTTAGTCTCCCACCTTCTGTCTTTTCAGCTCTGGCTTTTGTCCAACCAGCTGACTATCAAAAACCCTCCTCACCTGTATCAAATTATTACTTAAGATAGACACAAAGTGCTGGAGTAACTCAGTGGGTCAGGTAGCATCTCTGGAGAAAACGGATGGGTACCATTTTGGGTCGGGACCCTTCTTCAGACTGATAATTGGGGGTTGGGGTGGGGGGACAAGAAAAGACCAGGACCAATTACGACCAGCCACAAATGACCTTAGGCAGGGCGGTGCCTGGCAGGTAGGGAGGCTGGCCAGGGTGTGTGTGATTTCAAGAGAAAGAATGTGGAGAATTGTTTCCACTTTTTACTTGCCAGGCTTTGTCCTGCCTCTCCTCTTTTCCAGATTCATTCCCCCTTCCCTCCTCCCATTACAATCAGTCTGAAGAAAGGTCCTAACCCGAAACATCACCAATCCATGTTCTCCTGAGATGTTGCCTGACCCACTGAGTTAACCCAGAACTTTGTGTCTTGTTTTGTAAACCAGCACTTGCGGTTCCTTGTGTTGCCATGTTTACAATATTTCTTTTAAATTTTAGTTTGGAGATACAGCGTGGAAACAGGGCCTTCGGCCCAAAGAAACCCCGTCGACCAGCGATCACCCAGACACTAGAGAATCTACAAATGGCGTACAGACAGCACCCATAGTCAGGATCGAACTTGGGTCCTTGGAGCAGTACGGCAGCAACTCTACCGCTGCACCACCATGCCGCAGTTTATTATTATTAAGTGTGCCAAGATACAGTGAAAAACGTATTATCCAATCAGTTTAGATAATACTATGCCATAATATGCAGTGGCAACTTCAACGCATTCCTTTAAAATGTTCATGATTGATATCACCAGATGTTTTTAACATAAATACTAGAAATGTCGGGCTTCTGCAATGAAACAGACCGTACAAAAATCCGAACAGACAGCACGCGAAGTCAGAAACAAACCTGGATTTCTAATGCATTTCGTTGTCTCTGTACTGTACACTGACAATGACAATTAAAATTGAATCTGAATCTGAATCTAAATTCCACCACTGTGCCACTGTGCTGCCCCAACTTGTTTCTTGTTTCTTATCAAGATAGACTAAAGCAGGACTGTGTTTGTTGACTCTGATGTGTGAAGGTCACTCTAAACTACTCAGCACCAAAATAACACACAATCAACATGATTTTCAGCATAACCTTGTACTTGTCTTGTCAAGCACTGCTGAATGGCGTAGCCTCTATCCTCAATGGAGAGAATTTTAACCCCAGAAATAGGCACTTTAGGGGCAGGTGAGGCTTGCAATTAGTTTATGACTGTGATTGCGTGAACATATGATGAGCATTTGACCGACTGAATGAGCCGAATGGCCTAATTCTGCTCCAAGAACATATGAATTTATGAACTTATTGCAGTTAAGCAGCACTTATCTTTTCCCCTTTGAGACAAAGAAGACCTAGCAGTCAAAGTCGAGAAGTGATTTGACTTGAAACATCACCTACGATGTTCTCCAGGGATGTTATCTGACCCCCTGAGTTACTACAGCACTTTGTGGCCTACTTTGTAAATCAACATTTGTAGTTCCTTGCTACTACAGCCAAATCATGTATTGCATGCAACTGGGCAGATATTGATGCAATTAATATTTTCAGGATACCAATTGATTTGTTTTATTGATACAGCATGGAAACAGACCCTTAGGCCTACCGAGTCCACGCTGTTCATCAATCACCCATTCACATTAGGTCCATGTGATCCCACTTTCACATCCACTCCCTACACACTAGAGGCAAATTTTCAGAGGCCAATTAACCTACAAACCCACATGTCTTTGGAATTAGGTTTAGGTTTAGAGATACAACATGGAAACAGGCCCATCGGCCCACTGAGTCTGCGCTGACCAATGATCACCCGTACACTTGCTCTATCCTACACACAAGAGGCGATTTACAGAGGGCCAATTAACCTACAAATCCACACGTATTTGAAATGCGGGAGGAAACCGGAGCACCTGGAGGAAACCCACGGGGTCACAAGGAGGACGTGCAAACTCCACACACAGACAACACCCGAGGTCAGGATCGAACCCGGGTCTGTGGTGCTGTGAGGCAGCGGTTCTACCAGCTGCGTCATTGTTTATTTAAACATAAATGTTGAGTTGCACAGCTTTGGGAATGACTATGCGTGGATTTAATGCCACCTTAGCAACTACAGGGTTAAGCAGTCAAGTCACTCAGTTACCAACAAGGTTGCAAAGAGGCCTCTATGTACTGGAATAGAAATCGACCTCACACAAAATATTCAAATCAATAAACCACACTCCCAGGTCTTTAATCTTCATTATCAGTATGAAGTGCAACTGTTAAACCCTTGTAGACACAAAAACCCACGGGGTCACAGGGAGGAACATTTAAAACCGAGATGAGAAGAACTTTTTTCACACAGAGAGTGGTGAATCTCTGGAACTCCCTGCCACAGAGGGTAGTCGAGGCCAGTTCATTGGCTATATTTAAGAGGGAGTTAGATGTGGCCCTTGTGGCTAAGGGGATCAGAGGGTATGGAGAGAAGGCAGGTACGGGATACTGAGTTGGATGATCAGCCATGATCATATTGAATGGCGGTGCAGGCTCGAAGGGCCGAATGGCCTACTCCTGCACCTAATTTCTATGTTTCTATGTTTCTAAAAGCTGGAGTAACTCAGCGGGTCAAACAGCATCTCTGGTGAATAGGAATAGGTGATGTTTCAAGTCGAGACTTTTCTTCAGACTGGTTATTCCAGCTTTTTGTGTCTATTTTTGGTGACTGTATGGACTTGTTTGTGAGCACATTGAAGAACAATGCAGAAACAAGGAACTGTAGAAACACAGCTAGACAAAAATGCTGGAGAAACTCAGCGGGTGAGGCAGCATCTATCGCTGCCCCACCGTGCCGCCCCTAAATTTTTTGTCTATATTTTGCCCCTAAATCTCAGAAAGTATCACAGCCAATGATAAAGAAAGAACTGCAGATGCTGGAAAAATCGAAGGTAGACAAAAATGCTGGAGAAACTCAGCGGGTGAGGCAGCATCTATGGAGCGAAGGAATAGGCGACATTTTGGGTCGAGACCCTTCTTCAGACTGATGTCAGGGGGAGGGGGGGGGAAGAAAGGAAGAGGCGGAGACAGTAGGCTGTGGGAGAGCTGGGAAGGGGAGGGGAAGGAAGGAGAAAGCAGGGACTACCTGAAATTGGGGAAGTCAATGTTCATACCGCTGGGGTATAAACTACTCAAGCGAAATATGAGGTGCTGTTCCTCCAATTTGCGACTCACTCTGGCCATGGAGGAGGCCCAGGACAGAAAGGACGGATTCGGAATGGGAGGGGGAGTTGAAGTGTTGAGCCATCGGGAGATCAGGTTGGTTACATTTACAATGAAAAGATTTCAAGAACTGAAAAGGTATAGTAACATTATAAACAAATATCCTTTAGCATTTCCTCATTGACTGTGTCAAAAGTGAATATTGTTGTAGGTTTATTTATGCATCATATCCACAGATGCACTAGTATCAACTAAGAGAATGTTTGATTGTAATATGTACCAACAATGGAACATTGAGATGAGGCTCTCACAAGGGTCTCCTCGATATCCCGCAGCTCCGCTCTCACTCCCCCTCCCCGCTCTCGTAACAAGGAGAGAGTCCCCCTTGTCCTCACCTTCCACCCCATCAGCCGTCGTATACAACATATAATCCTCCAACATTTTCACCACCTCCACAGGAATCCTACTACTGGCCCCTTCTTCCCATCTCCACCCCTTTCTGCTTTCCGCAGAGACCGTTCCCTCCGTAACTCCCAGGTCAACTCGTCCCATCCCACCCAAACCACCCCCTCCCGAGGTACTTTCCCCAGCAACCGCAGGAGGCAGGAGTGAGACCAAAAGGAGGAAGGAATGTAGGTGGAGGGTGAGGGGGAAGGATGAAACTGCTGCAAGGGCAGCCAGGGTTCAGGGGGGGAGGAGAGGGAAGTGAAAGGTGAGGGGGAAGGAGGGTGTTTGTGGATAAGTTCCCCTAAAATAAAATTAATTGCCTAAAATAAAAAGTCAACATTTGTGATTGGTGTGAAACAAAGAGGTTTAAAGGTCTATTTCACTGTATTTGTGGTCAGCAAACATGGGTCCCTTTCCAAACGTTTCCTATCCATCTTCTCCAGAGATTCTGCCTGATCTGCTGAGGTACTCCAACACTTTGTGTCTTTTTTTGTGAACCGGCATCTGCAGTTCCTTGTATCGCAGCTTCGACACTCAATTCCCTGACTGATCAAGTCCCGTATGCCAAAAGTCTTCTTCACTGGCAACGTTACTTTCAGGGAACTATGTACCTCTGCTCTACAACACTCCCCGCGACCCTACAGTTCATTGTGAAGGTCCTGTCCCGGCTTGGCTTCTCAAAATGCAACATCTCACTCTTATCTGAATTAAACTCCATTAGCCTTTCATTAATCTCTATCTATTCCCTTAACTCCCTTTCCACCGAGGATGTCATTATTCAGCTATTAGGAAAACTCTAGGCACTAGAAATTGTTCCGTCTTTTCTTTGGGGTCAGTTTGGGTCACTCTAATCCTGTTTATAGAAGTTAAAATCAGCCTGCAACTTCAACAGTGAGATTCACAGAGCGACATTGCTGGGTTTCCGTGCATAATGCAGTGCTGAGGCTGACGTTAATTTGTTGTGGCATTCCCTATTCTTGCAAATTCTCACAGCTGTCAATGTTTCACAGCCTGGACTTAAAGAGACATACCACAACGGCACGGTGGCCTAGCGGTAGAGTTGCTGCTTTAAAAAGCTTACAGCGCCAGAGACCCAGGTTCGATCCTGGCTATGGGTGCTCTCTGCATGGGGTTTGTACGTTCTCCCTGTGACCGCATACGCTTGCTCTGTCATCTTTGGTTCCCTCCCACACTCCAAAGACGTACAGGTTTGTAGGTTAATTGGCTTATATAAATGTAAAATTGTCACTAGTGTGCGTAGGATAGTGTTAATGTGTGGGGATCGCTGATCGGTGCGGACACGGTGGGCAGAAAGGCCTGTTTCCGCTCTGTATCTTTAAACTAAACTAAACTCATGCAACACACAGCTACAGGGAAGTGTTGCTACCGATTGAATGAATACTGAAACTGTTGAGAGTCCAGGGCAGTACGGTTCGCAGAGGTAGAGTTGATGCCTTGCAGCGCCAGAGGCCCGGTTCGAACCCGGCTACGGGTGCTGTCTGTATGGAGTTTGTACATTCCCCCCATGACCGCGTGGGTTTTCTCCGAGATCTTCGGTTTCCTCCCACATTCAAAGACGTGCAAGTTTGTAGGTTAATTGGCTTGGTATAAATGTAAAATTGTCCCTAGTGTGTGTAGGATAATGTTAATGTGCGGGGATTGCTTGTCGGTGCGGTGGGGGGAAGGGCCTGTTTCCACGCTGTATCTCTAAATTAAACTAAGCTCACGCAACACACAACTCCAGGAACGTGCTGCTACCGAATGAATGGATACCGCAACTGTTGCCAGTCAAATGTCTTACAGCGCCAGAAACCCGGGTTCGATCCTGACTACAGGAGCTGCCTGTAAGGAGTTTGCACGTTCTCCCCGTGACTGAGTGGATTTCCTATGGGTGCTCCAATATCCTCCCACATCCCAAAGACATGCGGGTTTGTAGGTTAATTGGCTTCTGTAAAATTGCCCCAAGTTGGGAGTGGATGAGAAAGCGGGATAACATAGAATTAGTGTGAGCGGGTGTTCGATGGCCGGCGTAGACTCAATGGACCGATGGGACTGTTTCCACGTTGCATCTCCAAAACTAAAAACTAATCTAAAACGTAAAGTGTACTTAATTGTCATTGGTACCTATCAACTGAGCCATCCTATCAACAACTCAAGAGCAATCCTGAGCTACTATCTAACTCATTGGAGACCCTCAGACTATCTTTAATCGGACTTTACTGGACTTTATCTTGCACTAAACGTTATTCCCTTTATCCTGTATCTGTCCATTGTGGATGACTCGATTGGAATCATGTATAGTCTTTCTGCTGACTGCTTAGTAGGCAATAAAAACTTTTCACTGTACCTCAGTGCACGTGACAATAAACTAAACTAAACTAATGGACAATGAAATTCTTTCCTATAGCAGGGTGACCAGAACTGAACACAATGCTACAAGTATGACCTCAGCAGCATCTTGTACAACTGTCCCATTACTGCAGTATTTCAGGCCTGTAAACACTATACGCAGAGATAGGATAATAAACAAAAAATATCAATAAATGAATAGCTGACTAGCGCACAATAACTCAAAGTCCTTGGTATTACCAAAGGCGACCATCGTTCATAGTTGAGGTTAGTGTGGTATGGTGTTCAAGAGCTTGATGGTTGCTGGGAAGGAGCTGCAGTCTGAAGAAGAGTCTCGGCCCGAAATGTCACCTATCCACGTTCCCCAGAAATGCTGCCTAACCCGCTGAGTTACTCCAGCACTTTTTGACCTTTTGTGTATTGAACGTCATCTGCATTTCTTTGTCTCTGTACTCCGTTCTTGATCCTGGAGGTGACAGTTTTCATACTCCTGGACCTTCTTCCCGATGGCAGGAGTGAAATGAGAGCGTGGCCAGGATGGTGTGTGTCCTTGATGATGCCTTTTTAGAGGCGGTGGGGAGGTCAGGACCCGTGATGGACCGCTAATCTCCTTAGTTCCTGGTCGTTTGAGTTGCCAAACCATGATTCACCAAGTCAATATGGCTGTAGAATTTCAGTCACCCTCCAAGGTATTAGTCAAAAAATGACCTGCACTGTTTACCAAGTTAGTTATTGAAATGCAAGATGTTCTGTGCCAGTGGAAAAGGCACATCAAATACAATGATTCTTGCAAATTCTCACAGCCGTCAACGTTTAACTACTGCTATCTTTGCAGGCTGCTCTTAAAGGGACTTACCACACTCACACAACACACAGCGACAGAGAAGTGTTGCTACTGAATGATTGGATATTGCAACTGTCCAGAATCAAGTTCATTTAATAGTGGGATGTACCGACAATGGAACAATTAAATTCTTTCCTCGAGCAGCACTGTGGCACAGCGGTAGAGTTGCTGCCATTACAGCGCCAGACCCGGGTTCGATCCTGACCACGGGTCCTGTGTGTAGGGAGTTTGTACTTTCTCCCTGTGACCGCGCAGGTTTTCTCCGGGTGCTCCGGTTTCATCCCACACTCCAAAGACGTGCAGGTTTGTAGGTTAATCGGCTTTGGTACAGGATTGTAAATTGTTCCTCGTGTGTAGGATAGTGCTAGTGAATAGGGATCGCTGGTCGGCATGGATTCGGTGGACCAAAGGGCCTGTTTCCACACTATCGCTAAACTAAAACTAAACCTGCTTCTAGTTCCTTTGTTCATATTGCAATTCATAACAGAGATAGAGCATTAACTCCGGGGATGGGGGGGGGGGGGGGGGGGGGCTTAACGTGTAGTGTGTAATGAGTGGATGGGATAGTGGGGTAACATAGAACTAGTGTGAACGGGTGATGGATGGTCGGCATGGACTCGGTGGGCCGAAGGGCCTGTTTCCATGCTGTATTTCTCTGAGCTCTAAACAGGTTTTACTCTTTATCCTGTGTCTACACTGTGGACGGCATGATTGTAATCATGTATAGTCTTTTCGCTGACTGGAAAGCATGCAACAAAAAAGCTTTTTCCTGTACCTCGGTATACCTGACAATAATAATAAACTAAACTTTTACACTTATCTGAAATGGCAGCTCCTGCCTGCAATACAGGTTGCTATAATAATACTCCTCAGTGATCAGATAGATGAGATAATGCTGGGGAAGTTTGCACTATTCAACTTTGGAAGAAGTGAACACTTTTTGAAGGGAGTAAAAGACACAAGGCAAATGAAAAGAAATTAAACTAGAGCAAGGCAAGGAAGCAAGTTCAAACTAGTAGAAGTCAGGTCCAATATTCAAGCCAGGAAACTGTCACTCAAACAATGTGTGAACAATGCTTTGTATAGAGGTCCAGGTAAATCCAGATATAACGATCCAGGTAAACGGATGAGGAGCAGTGAATGTCCTGATTGAGAGCAGACAAAATTTAACAGAAGGAAGAATTAAGAAAAACTGAATATAATAAAAAGGATTGATGGTTTATACCCTAGAAGCTGGTTTATACCCAGATGCTGGTTCATACTCAAGATAGACACAAAATGCTGAAGTAACTCAGCGGTTCAGGCAGCATCGCTCGCAAAATTGGATAGGTGGTGTTTCAGGTCGGTACCCTTCTTCAGACGTATGTTTTGATCAACACAAAATTTTATGACAGACACAGCATTCATACAATCACCCAAACACTAGTTCTATCCTACACACTAGGGACCATTTACAGAAGCCAATAAACTTACAAATCTGCACGTCCTTGGGATGTGGGAGGAAACTGGAGCACCCGGAGAAAACCCACACGGTCATAGGAAGAACGTGCAACCTCTGTACGGACAGCACCCGAGGTCAGAATCGAACGTGGGTCTCTGGCGCCGTGAGGCAGCGGCTCTACCGGTGTGCCACCTCAAATTGATGGTCATCCTTGTATATATAACTCTGCAGACAATATCAGCCAAACAGCTCAGCAAAGATTACAAGAATATTAAGGCGGTCAAAGTGAAATGATTTTGACAATTTTATTGTTCTATTTATAGTAAGTGATATTTTAGTTTAGAGATATGGCATGGAAAGACAGTATTTTGTACACTTTATAGGGTCTATATAACCAGCTGTCTTTTCCTTTTTGCTACAAATAAACCGGTTATTTACAGGAAGGCGTACACACAAAACCAATGCAGTGACATTGGGCGTTTGTGTGGCACAGTGGTGCAGCAGTAGAGTAGCTGCTTCACAGCGCCAGAGACATGGGTTCGATCCTGACTATGGGTGCTGTCTGTGAGTTCTCCCTGTGACTGCTTGGGTTTCCCCTGGATGTTCAGGATTCCTCCCACAATCCAAAGATGTACAGGTATCTAAGTTAATTTGCTTCAATAAAATTGTAATTTGTCCGTAGTGTGTAGGATGGTGCTGTGTACGAGGTGATCGCTGGTCGGCGCAGACTCGGTGGGCGAAGGGCCTGTTTCCGCGCTGTATCTCTAAAGTATCTCTCAAATTACTGAGTATAATTTAACAAGCTGTGTATAGTGTTAATGCTTGGCCAACAGTGCCATACACTCGAGTTCCAAACTTTAATTTGTTTCAAATTAACTTTATTTCAAATTGTTTCAAATCAATGACTTGTCCCACCCGGTCATTCCTTCTTCTCCCCGCTCCCACCCAGCAGAAAATACAGAAGCTTGAAAGTACACACCAACAGACTTAGGAATAGCTTTTTCCCCTCTGTTATCAGGTTACTGAATGGTCCTTCCTTAAGCTAGGGTACTGTCCGATTCACCGCTATCCCATTGCGGGCATTGGACTTTGTCTCTGAAACTGATGCGCTACAATGCTGAGAATTATACTCTGCACTCCGTATCTTCCCCTCTGCGCTACCTATTGTACATGAGTTTGGCTAGTTTGTACCTATGTGTGGTATTATGTGATCTGTTTGGATAGCGTGCAAAACAAAGCTTTTCAGTCCACCTATTAAGATTTAATAGGAACCCGAGGGGTAACTTATCATTCAAAGGGTGGTAGGTGTATGAAAGAAGCTGCCAGAGGAGGTAATTGAGGCATGTATAATCGCAACATTTAAGAAACATTTAGACAGGATGTTGGTTTAGTGGGATATGAGTCAAACGCAGGCAGGTGGGACTAGTGTCGGTGTAGGCAAGTTGGGCACAAGGGCCTGTTTCCACACTGTATGATAATGACAATTACGACATTTGGATTGACATATAGATAGGAAGGGTTTATGGGCCAAATGCAAGCAAATGGAACTAGATTCATGTGCCAAATTGGTTGGCATGAACAAGGTGGGCTGAAGGGCCTGTTTCCGCCCTGTATGGCTCCATGACAGATCACCTAATTTTGCTGCCAGTTATAGTGTCGAGATAAAACGTATGTCCTTGTACATTTTCCTCTGCATGAGAAAGCAGATAATTTCTCCGCACTTCCTAAGGTCAAATGGCTGAATCTGTAACAATTCCTCAGTGCAGCTGGCACTTAAAGATAAAGCAGGAACATTTACCAGCATGACCTACCCTAGTCCGAAACACGAGAAAGCAAAAATTAGAGACAAAAATAGCAAGACCATTGATTGAACAAAATTCAAAACTTAACACTACGAACTCCAACTAAACTCTGACATACAAACTGTCTTTGTTGCAAAAAGGACTTTGAGCTTTCTTTTGTTTTGGACTATATATATTTTTATTTATTTAACTTTTTTTTTGTTTAGCTCAATAGCACAGTGATAAAGTTGCTGCCTCACAGCCCCAGAGACCTGGGTTCAACCCTGACTGTGGGTGTTGTCTGTACGGAGTTTGTGCATTTTACCTGTGGCCACGTGGGTTTTCTGTTTTTTCTGGACCATGGGTGCTCTGGTTTCCTTACACACTCTAAAGATGTACAGGTTCATAGGGTAATTGGCTTCAGTAAAAATTGTAAATTGTCCCTAGTGTGTAGGATGGTGCTGGTGTACAGGGATCGGTGGTCGGCATGGACTCGGTGGACTGAAGGGCCTGCTTCTGCGCTGTAAACTAAAAAGTAAACTAATGTGTTATCTATGATTATAGTCTTATCGTATAGTATTATAGTGTTATCAGTCTGAAGAAGGGTTTCGGCCCGAAACGTCGCCTATTTCCTTCGCTCCATAGATGCTGCTGCACCCGCTGAGTTTCTCCAGCATTTTTGTGTACCTTCGATCTTCCAGCATCTGCAGTTCCTTCTTGAACACTGTTATCTATGATTACTGTGTTTACAGACTTGCAATGCTGCTACAAGTAAGAATTTCATTGTTCTATTTAGGTACACAAGACGATAAAACACTTTTGACTCTTGGCCCTCAGCAGTGCTGCCTGATCTGCTGAGTTACTCCAACTCATTCTTTTGTAAACCAGTATTTGCAGTTACACAACATTGCTGGAGAAACTCAGCGGGTGCAGCAGCATCTATGGATCGAAGGAAATAGGCGACGTTTCGGGCCGAAACCCTTCTTCAGTATTTGCAGTTCCTTGTTTCAACACACTTCAACACTTTGTGTGTTTTTAGTTTAGTTTTAGAGATACAGCATGGAAACAGACCGTTCGACCCAACAAGTCTGCACCCACCATCGATCTACCATTCACACTAGTTCTACATTATCCCACTTTCTCATCCACTCCCTACACACTAAGGAACAATTTACAGAGACCAATTAACGTACAAACCTGCACGTCTGGGATGTGGGAGAAAACCAGAGTATCCGGAGAAAACCCACGCGGTCACAGGGAGAACGTGTAAACTCCACGCACAGACAGCACCCAAGGAGAAATTTATTTAGTCAGAGGGTGGTGAATCTGTGGAATTCATTGCCACAGATGGCTCTGAAGACCAAGTCATTGGGTATTTTTAAAGCGGAGATTGACAGGTTCTCGATCAGCAAGGGCGAGAAGGCAGGAGAATGGGGTTGAGCAGGAAAGGTAGATCAGCCATGGTCGAATGGCAGTGCAGACTCGATGGGCCGAATGGCCAAATTCTCTTCCTATGTCTTATGGTCAGGATCGAACCTGGGGTGCTGTGAGGCAGCAACTCTGCCAGTTGTTTTAATACATATCCCACTTTAATACAAATCAAACTGTTGCAGGGGTGAAGTAACAATGTAGCACATGTGTACATTTGTAACAAGAAGCAGTAGTGGAGTCCCACAGGGATTGAGTGAGGCGGGAGGGAGGAAACGAGAGGAGGCAGAGGAGGGGATGTGGGGAGGAATGGAAGGAAAGAAGGAGGGAATGGGGGTGAGTGAGAGGGAGGGAGAACGCAGGGGGAGAGGAGAGAGAGGCGGGAGGGAAGGAGAGAGCATGAGAGGAGAGAGAGAGGGAGCAAAGATCCTAGAGAGAGGTGGGAGTGAAGAAGGAGAGGAGGCGGGGAGAAGGTGGAGGAGGCGGGGAGAAGGGTGGAGATCCGCCCGCCTCCTGCCCGCTCCCATTACCTGTCGGGCTGGCAGCGTGGAGCGGTTCCCAGCAAAGATCTTTGGTTCCCAGCAAAGGTCTTTGATTCCCAGCGCTGTGTGTTCCCTCCCGGCCGCCGGCGAGCGCGGCTTGTTCTCTTGGGGGAGGTTTGATTCAGGTTCAGTGTCTGCAGCGAGCGGCGGAGCGGGAGACCGCCCCATGGTGCGGGGAGCGACACCGGGAGCCCGGGCGTGAAGCCGGGGGAGAGACTGAGACTGCGAGAGGCGAGGCGAGGCCATCCCGGCGGGGACATGCGGCGATTCGCCGCGATCCTCCTCCTACTGCCGGCCCTGCTCTGCGGTGAGTCTGGGGGAGAAAGGGAGGGATAGAGAAGAGGATGGAGGGGAGGGGGAAGGGTGAGAAGGAGCGGGGAGAGAAGGAGGGGAAGAGGGAGGTGGAGAATGGGGAAGGAGGGTGGGAGAAAGGGAAGTAAAGAGAGTGAGAGAAGGAGGGAGAGGGAAAGGTGAGGGGAAGAGGAAAAGAAAGCGGAGGGAGGGAGAAATTGAGAATGGGCGTGCAACTGGGGGTAGGTGGAGAGACGGTGTTGTGAGACTCCAGGCCGGCCGGGCGGCGGGCGGGCGGGTCCCAGACGCTGCACCGGGACTACTCGCCCCCGAGGTAGTTTTACCCATCGAATATACCCGTCATTATCGCTGCTCTCTTTCCCTGCTGCCGCCCCTTCGGGCAGACGGTGAGGGGGTGGGTGTCGCTAAACAAGGACCAGGACAGTGTAATTTCATTCTGTGAAATCTCGGTGTGAAAGCTGCTGGTTCAATGGTACTTTAATGTCACATGTACTGGGGTACAGTGAAATTCCTTTTTGTATATAGTCAGGGCTGCCGACATTGGATGAGAGTTGAGAGTGAGAAATTGCGAGGGGGCATAGTGACCGAGAGGGACACCGCCCTCCCACAGTAGGGAGCTTTTGCATTTTCAGCTTGAAATTGTGCAATCTGGTGCATACTGTAGCGAGTCTTTTAACTTGCACTTGAATGCAACATTTATGCTTTAATTTGGATTAGGTATGAATAAGGTTAGGCTAAATTACATTCCACAATAGAGCCAGCCTCTGACCAACAGGTGCAGCACATGAATGACTATATTCATGTATTGAAATCAGATTATAATTCATGCTGTTATGCATATATAGAGAGAGAAAAAACAGAAACAAGGCAAGAGTCGGACTTCCATCACTGTTCTGCATAAATAAATCAATCAACCTTACCCTTTGACTATAGAAACAAGACAAAAATAATGCCACATATTCAATCGTATATGGTTCAATGACATTAAGATATATATGGAAAACATATATATGGAAACGGGCCCTTCAGCCCACCAAGTCCACACCGACCAGCAATCTATCATACACCAGTTCCATCCTGCACTCCAGGGACAATTTACAGATGCCAATTAACCTACAAACCTGCACTTCTTTCGGATGTGGGAGAAACCGGAATATCCAGAGAAAACCCATGTGGTCATAGGGAGAATGTACAAATTCTGTACAGACAGCACCCGTAGTCAGGATCAAATCTGGATCTATGGTGCTGCAAGGCAGCAACTCTACCGCTGCGCCAACGTGCCACACCATTAAATTATTTTTTCTGTAATATATTTATTATGGTGTCACGTCAATAAAGACGAACACATGATTCTGATTTCTGCCCTTAGTTGGATAATACACATCTCCAGTCATTGTGTTTTATGGCTGGTTTTCAACCTTGTCAGTCTGAAGGTCTCGACCCGAAACATCACCCATTCTTTCTCTCCAGAGATGCTGCCTGTCCTGCTGAGTTTTTCTAGTTTTTAGTGTCTATCTTCAGTTTAAACCAGCATCTGCAGTTCCTTCCTACACTCCTTGTTAAGCGAAACAGGTTCTATTCTCATAATATTATTCACCTCAACTAAGTTTTTTCTTCACCTCGTTGCTGCAGAGAATACAATTCCAGTTATCAAATCTTTCTTCAAGGAGAAATAAAAATTCCAGCCCTGCCAACATCTTCAAAAATCGCCCCTGGATCCTCTCCAGAGCAATTGCACCCTTTCTACAATGTGTCATAGTCTTACAGCATGGAAACAGGCCCTTCATCCCAACTTGTTCATGCAGATCAAGATGCCCCATCTAAGCTAGTCCCATTTATCTGCATTTGGCCCAGATCCTTTTAAACCTTGTGTGTGAATGAGAGTGTGTGTCAGTGAAGCGGCGACAACATCCGGAGTGAGCGGAGTCTTGGCGATGCCCGGGGAGCATTTCACTCTCCCCCCTCCCGGGCGGGCCGGCTGGCCCTGGGCAGGTTAGGGTCAGTGACCCGGGGATCAGGCATCGGAGCGACTCTGGAGGCGGCACTGACGCCTTCACACACCCGGTCCACTCCTGGCTCCGGGCCGGGGTTAAAACTCCATGCGGTGTGGACAGAGCGGCGGACTGACACAGACAGAGCCGCCGGGGGTGGGAGGTGTGAGCGGTGCCTCGGGGGAGGGGGGGGGGGTTGTCGGTGCTGGGACCACTGCCGTGTCTCACCTACCACACCATCTGCACGGGAGAAACTACTTCCCCCCCCCCCAAATCATCCCACGGGCCGGTAGTTTGACAGCCCTGCTTTAAACCAAATGCCCTCTAGTTCTTGAATCACACATGCCGGGAAAAAGACTGCATTCACCTTATATAGTCCCCTCATGGTTTTTACTCACCTCTAAAACAATTCTGGCTCTATTTTGAACTTCCAGCACCTGCAGATTTTTGAGCGTGAGAAATTTGTGATCAGCGTGAGAGCGTGAGAATTTTGCGAAATGCGCGACTCTCACGCTCAATGTGTGAGAGTTGGCAGCCCTGATATAGTTCAGTACAAGATACGCATCTCAGATGCTGAGTCTGAAGGTTTGTTCTTTGCAATCGTCCTGAAGTGACTGTAGCGTTTGCATGTTGATGGAGTTGCTGCTGTCATTTCAGCAACATCAGGATGCTTTTATTGTCTATTGTGCTTATTTGTCAGTGTCGTTTTAACATTGCAGGGCCAGTGTGTAACCGATTACAGCCCACCCCAACTCTTCTGCTCTCTGTTTTACCAGATTAAGGTGTTTATTTTTAGAATTAATTCCCCCTTCAACCTTAGATGAATACAAATAGTTCATTTTTAGTTTTTTATTGTCAGGTGTACCGAGGTACAGTGAAATGTTTTTTGTTGCGTGCTATCCAGTCAGCAGAAAGACCGAAGAAGTCTGAGGAGAGGAGGCGGGGAGGGAAGGAGGAGAGCAGGGAATAGAGGGATATAGATCATGTACAGGCAGAAGAGATCAGTTTAACTTGATTAGTCATGTTTGGCACAAACATTGTGGGCTGAATGGCTTTTCATGTGCTGTACTGCTCTATGTTCTAGTGTAATTTGAAATGGAAACAGGCCCTTCGGCCCAACTCGTCCATGCTCACCAAGATATCCCATCTAAGCCAGTCCCATTTGCCCACAAGTGGCCCATTCCCCTCTAATCAGCTTGTCCAGCTGTCTTTTAAATGTTGATATAGTCCCTGCCTCAGCTAACTCCTCTGGCAGCTTGTTCCATCTACCAACCACCCTCTGAGTGAAAAGGTTGCTCCTCGCGTTCCTATTAAATCTTTCCCCTCTTACTTTAAACCTGTGTCCTCTGGTTCTTGATTCCTCTACTCTGTGCATTCACCCTATCTATTCCACTCATGATTTTATGCTCATATTCACTGATTGAGAATTACACCGTTCTTTAATCATGTAGACAATAGGATTTGTAACGAGGTTCAGAAATGAATGTGTGTATTTCAAGGAGAGGGGCAGTAAATTAATCACACAGTGATGTCCCCTTCTCACTTCTACAGAAGTGTGCTGTCTTCTTCCATGCCTGTATTTGTTATCAATGAATGCCTCTTATTCCGAGTACATAGAATTTCAACACTGCCTTCCAGACAAAGACTGCGTTTCACAACAGATATGGTCTTCAGTTACGTAATTTAACTCCGGCAGGGGCACATGACTGGAGCAACCCATGTTCCCAAAAGGAGTGTGTAGGAAGGAGCTGCAGATGCTGGTTTACACAGAAGATAGATACAAAATGCTAGAGTAACTCAATGGATCTGGCAGCATCTCTGGAGGAAAAGAATAGGTGGCGTTTCAGGTTGAAGAAGGGTCGCCGAATGAAACGTCACCTCCTCCTTTTCTCCAGATGCTGCCTGTCCTACTGAGTTACTCCAGCATTTTGTGTCTGTTTAAGGTTAGTCAAGCCATCCACAGTGTAGATACCGGATAAATGGAATAAGGTTTAGGGCCAGACAAAGTCCAGAAAAGGCCAAAGTCTCAAACTCAATAGCAGCATTTCTGTTTGAGACCTGCCACAGTAACACCCCTGGGTTTAAGTGACACAAATCCTTCCTTTCAGGAAGATTGTCACAAAATGCTGGAGTAACTCAGCAGGATAGAAGGAATGGGTAATGTTTTGGGTCGAGACCCTTTTTCAAGGGGTCTTATCGATGCCCAGCCCCGCATGGCCCGGCTTCAGCATCTTCCGGCTGTATCCTTAGTTTAGTTTAAAGATACAGCTCGAAAACAGGCCCTTCAGTCCACAGAGTCTGCGCCGATCAGCGATCCCCACACACTAACTCCCCTACACACTAGGGACAATTTAACAGAAGTCAGCTAACCTACAAACCTGTTCATCTTTGGAGTGTGGGAGGAAACAAAAGCTCCCGGAGAAACCCCATGTGGTCAGAGGGAGAACGTACAAACTCCATACAGATAGCACCCGTGATCAGGATCGAAGCAGGGTCCCTGGCACTGTAAGGCAGCAGCTCTACCGCTGCCCCATCGTGCCGCACAACATGTAATCATGCATAGTTTTTCCGCTGACCGGATAGCACGCAACATAAAACTGTACCTCGGTGCATGTGACAATAATAAGCTAAACTGAAATAACGTCAGCTTTGGACTTTCGAATCCTGTGCGGTGTGAAAATGCTGTTTGGGTGACTCATCCCGAGGAACACGAATTCCCCCAGATCGTTGTGTTTCACTTTAACAATCTCAGTCTTCACTTCAGCAAATCTGAATGTGTGTGCGGTCTGTGTGATCGGTAACCTCGGATGTTGCTGATACAACTTTTGCCACAGAAATGTCCCCAAGTTCGTCAGAATGGAGAAGCTCACACCAAACATTTTTTGTGCACCTCACTGTTGCCATGGCGATGCCCTAAAAAAAGTTTGGAGGAAATTGGCAGCTAAGCCGTATTGTAGGGAAGTTGTATGGAGTCACGGTATGGTGTTACCAGTTGCATTTGTATGGGTTTAAGCTAGTTTTCACTCTTGCCATTGAAGTATGGTTTCACTGTGCTAATCACTCCCTTTTACCTTGCCCTTGTAGTCATTGTTCATTTGTAACCCTACACGACAACAACAACATTCATTTTTATAGAATGGAATAAAAATGAACTGCAGAGGCTGGTTTATATGGTCTCATCTTTGACTATGTGAATTTTGACCAGGATAAAGTGCCACTGGATTTTGCCTACACTAAAACAGTGTTATATAAAAATGGACACAAAATGCTGGAGTAACTTAGAGGGTCAGACGGCATTTCTGGAGAACATGGATATGCAGGTTGGGTCTGAAGAAGGGTCCTGACCTGAAACGTCAACTATGCATTTTCTCCAGAGATGCTGCCTGACCTGCTGTTACTCCAGCATTTTGTATCCATTTTTATATAACACTGTTTTAGTGTAGATAAAATCCAGTGGCTCTTCATCGTAGTTGGCCAAAAATGATATAAAGCCAAAGGTGAGAAGACCTTCAGGAGGAGATGTGAGGAGATTTAGACTCTAGATATTAAAGTGAGAAAGCATGGAAACAGGTCCTTCAGCCCACTAAGTCTGCGCTGACCACTGATTCCCAAACATTAGTTCAGACTAAGTCTGAAGAAGTCTCTCGACCCAAAGTGTCACCCATTCCGTCTCTCCAGAGATGCTGCCTGTCCAGCTGAGTTACTCCAGCATTTTGTGTCTACCTTCAATTTAAACCAGCATCTGCAGTTCTTTCCTACACACTAGTTCCATCCTATACACTAGGGACAATTTACAGAAATCAATTACCTACAAACCTGTATATCTTAGGAATGTGGGAGAAAACCGGAGTATCCAGAAGAAACCCACGTGGTCACAGGGAAAACTCCGCATAGATAGCACCTGTAGTCAGGATCGAACCCGGGTCCCTGGTGCTGTGAGGTAGCGGTTCTACCTCTGTGCCGCATTGTCCAATCCTCACCTCGGCTGCCCTCTGTGCAGAGTTTGCACTCTCTCCCTGTGACCACGTGGGTGTCCTCCGGGTGCTCTGGTTTCATCCCAAAGACGTTCAAGTTTGTAGGTTAATCGGCCTCTGTAAATGAGAAGAGGAAGTGACTGGGTTGAGACTGGTCCTTGATTATGCCAGTGACCTTGCCAAGACAGCATGAAATGTATAGTGTGAAGTGTTGGCCCACATCCCTCTAAATCTCTCCTATCCATGTACCTGTCCAAATATATTTTTAACATTGTTCCATATACCCACTATATTATTTGATGCATTTCTGTGTTTATTAAATATAGCTGATCTCCTCTGGGTGTAGTTCACAGGCTTTTTGCTTTCAGTTTTGGATTTGGTGTCATGTTTTTTCTGATTAATCTAAGAGTTAACCATGACTGCCATTGTGTCAGTCTCCAATAACAAGCACAATCTGCTGGAGACCTGACACAGAACAGAAACCTCAAACAGTTAGGCTGCAAGTTTTGTGCTGGCCTTTTTGAAGCTTGTCAGGGTCTGCATGCTGTTGAGATACATTTCCATTTGGCTTTTTCATAGGCAAAATAATTACTTCTTTAGACTTCAGAGATACAGTGTGGAAACAGGCCCTTCAGCCCACTGTGTCCGCGCTGACCAGTGATCACTCCGTATACTAGCACTATCCAACACGCTAGGGACAATTCACAATTTTACTGATCTAACTTTACAACCTTTGGAGTGTGGGAGGAAAATGGAGCTCCTAGAGAAATCCCAAGCAGTCACAGGGAGAATGTACAATCTCCGTACAGACAGCCCCAATAGTCAGGATCGAACCCGGGTGTCTGGCGCTGTAAGGCAGCAACTCTACCGCTGTGTCACTGTGTCGCCCTTGCTGTTCCTGAACCTGGTGGTCACAGTTTTCAGACTCCTGTACCTTCTTCCCGATAGTAGGAGTGAAAAGTGAGAGTTGTGTGTCTTTGATAATGCTGGCTGCCTCCAGATTTGATAAATAACAAGCCGATAATAGACGTACAGATAAGCAATAGAACGGGAGTCAAGAGTTTAATTGTCACATGTATCAGTAACGGAACAATGAAATTCTTACTCGCTGCAGCTTAACAGGCCCATTAATACAACAATACACAGATAAATATATAATGATCATAATACAATAAATTAATAATTACCCAATTTATTAAAGTGTCGTTCTTTAAATGTGAGTGAGTGACTTAAAGAGACAGTGGCCTTGGAAATAAGTCACTGAAAGCTGAAACAACAGAGCATGCTTGACTAATCTTCTGGAATTTTTTGAGGATGTAACTAGGAAAATGGACAAGGGAGAGCCAGTGGAGGTAGTGTACCTGGACTTTCAGAAAGCATTTGATACGGTCCCACATGGGAGATTAGTGGGCAAAATTAAAGCACATGGTATTAGGGGTAGGGTACTGACATGGATAGAAATTTGGTTGGCAGACAGTTAAACAGGGATTAACGGGTCCCTTTCAGAATGGCAGTCAGTGACTAGTGGGGTACCGCAAGGCTCAGTGCTAGGACCGCAGCTATTTACAATATACATTAATGATTTAGATGATGAGATTAAAAGTAACATTGGCAAATTTGCAGATGACACAAAGCTGGGTGGCAGTGTGAACTGTGAGGAGGATGCTATGAGGATGCAGGGTGACTTGGACAGGTTGGGTGAGTGGGCAGATGCATGGCAGTTGCAGTTTAATGTGGATAAATTTGAGGTTATCCACTTTGGTGGCAAAAACTGGAAGGCGGATTATTATCTGAATGGTGTCAAGTTGGGAAAAGGGGAAGAACAACGAGATCTGGGGGGTCCTTGTTCATCAGTCACTGAAAGTAAGCATGCAGGTACGGCAGGCAGTGAAGAAAGCGAATGACATGTTGGCCTTCATAACAAGAGAAGCTGAGTATAGGAGCAAATAGGTCCTTCTGCAGTTGTACAGGGCCCTAGTGAGACCACAGCTGGAGTATTGTGTGCAGTTTTGGTCTCCAAATATGAGGAAGAACATTCTTGCTATTGTGGGAGTGCAGCGTAGGTTCACAAGGTTAATTCCCGGGATGGCAGGACTGTCATAAATTGACAGAATGGAGCGGCTGGGCTTGTAAACTCTGGAATTTAGAAGGATGAGAGTGGATCTCATTGAAACATGTAAGATTATTAAGGGATTGTTCACGCTAGAGGCAGGAAACATGTTCCCGATGTTGGGGGGTCCAGAACTAGGGGCCACAGTTTAAGAATAAGGGGTAGGCCATTTATAACGGAGATGAAGAAAAAAGTTTTCACCCAGAGTTGTGAATCTGTGGAATTCTGTCTCAGAAGGCGGAGGAGGCCAATTCTCTGGATCCTTTCAAGAGAGAGTTAGATAGAGCTCTTAAAGATAGCGGAGTCAGGGGATATGGAGAGAAGGTAGGAACGGGGTACTGACTGTGGATGATCAGCCATGATCATATTGAATGGCGGTGCTGGCTCGAAGGACCGGTTGGCCTACTCCTGCACCTATTGTCTATGGACACAAGGAACTGTAGATGCTGGAGTAACTCAGCAGGTCAGACAGTATGTCTAGAGGGCGTGGATAGGTGACATTTTGAGTCAGGACACTTCTTCAGAGTCTGACACATGTAGGTACAGCACAGTTCAGAAGAACAGGGTCCTTTGCTGGATATCTTGCACAATGTACCTCCCCAAACCTCCTCAACTGAAAGGATGGATTAAAGTTATTTTGTTCCATTTCAATTGTCAGAATAATTATAACTAAACTTTAATCTCCTTTAGATAGACACAACATGCTGGTCAGGCAGCATCTCTATAGAAAAGGAATAGGTGATGTTTCGGGTCGAGACCCTTCTTCAGACTGAGAGTTGGGGGAAAGGGTAACTAGTGGGATGAAAAGGTATAAAGAACCAAAAAATGAAATGTATGAAAAGAACAAATCACTGTTCATACCCCCTCGTTATCATCTCTTCCGCAGCCAACAATGAACCATTGTGGGCTCTGCCTTTCCTTGAACATCCTTTCTGGCCTTGATTTGTTCTTTTCATACCTTTCATTCTTTTGTTCTTTGTATCTTTTCATACCTCCAGTTTCCCTCTCCCGTGACTCTCAGCCTGAAGAAGGGTCTCAACCCAAAACGGCACCTATTCCTTTCCTCCAGAGGTGCTGCCTGACCCGTCAAGTTACTCCAGCATTTGGTGTCTATCTTCCGTGTAAACCAGCATCTGCAGTTCCTTCCTACGCATTCAAAGTATTGTAATTGTAATGTGTGATGTGATAGCAGTATTTGCTCATGACACTCGATAAGTATTCCAGTCGATTTATATTTTGGTCTGCGTTTTGATTTTGTTTTGGTTTGTGAATTTGACTTGGATGAATGGAGTGAAATCTTTCTGGGAAATATGTGTAAACATTGGCACGGTGGCCCAGTGACGCATCGGTATAGTTGCTGCCTCACAGCGCCGGAGACCGGGTTCGTTCCTGACACAGGTATTGTCTATGCAGAGTTTGCACGTTCTCTCCATGACCGCATGGGTTTTCTCCCACACTCCAAATATATGTACAGCTTAATAGGGTGTCGGTTAAAAGTTGTAAGTTGTCCCTAATGTGTAGGATAGTGCTAGTGTACAGGGTGATCACTGGTTGGTGTAGACCCGGTGGGCCGAAGGGCCTGTTACTGTTTTGTATATCTAAAATAATCATTAAGAACATAGACCAGTACAGCCCTTTGGCTCATAATGACTGTGCTGAACATGATGCCATGACCAACTCTTATCAGCCTGCATATAATCCATGTCCCTCCTTTCCCTGCATATCCATGTGGGTGAATACATTTACCACTTTGCATAGATGCTGGAAAAAAACCGAAAGGCTAACATGATACAATCTGCATTTTGCTTATTAATTTTGCCAATCTTGCCTCCCACATGTAAAGACTGGCTCCTTCACCTATCCAGGTTTGCCTTCCAAAGTAAAGTCGGATCAAAGATAGTCTGAGGGTTTCCAGTGAGGTAGATAGTAGCTCAGGACTGCTCTCTAGTTGGTGATAGGCTGGTTCAGATACCTGATAACAGCTGGGGAAAAAACTGTCCCTGGATCTGGAGGTGTGTGTTTTTACGCTTCTGTACCTCTTGCCTGATGGGAGAGGGTAGAAGAGGTAGTGGCCGGGGTGAGACTGGTCTTTGATTATGCTGGTGGCCTTGTAAAGTGTAAATGGAATCAATGGATGTTTGTGTGATGGTCTGGACTGCGTCCACAATTCTCTGTAATTTCTTGTGATCTTGGATGGAGCTGTTCCCAAACCACGTTCTTCCATTTGTGTGTTTTGTGTGCCGTCATTGACAGCAGAATTATTTGACCAAGCATCTTGGCAATAATGTTCCAGTTGGGAGGCTCACGAGCGCATTTCTTTGAACCATGCATGTCGCAATGCCTGCCATTGTCTCGGGAGTTCTGTGGAAACAATGCGTGAGAAGAATGGGTTGAGAATGTCGGAATGCATTCAGCTACTCAAACATAGTTTGCCTTTAATTGTAGACTGAAGGAACTGCCAATGCTGGCTTACAAAAAAAAAGACAATGTGCTGGAGTAACTCAATGGGCCGGGCAGAATTTCTGGAAAACATGGGTCGATGATGTTTCGAGTTGGATCCTTCATCAGTCTGAAGAACGATCCCAACCTAAAACATCACCTATCCATGTTCTACAGAAATGCTGCCTGACACGCTGAGTTACTCCAGCATTTTGTGTTTTGTGCCTTAAATTGACCTCTGATTTGCGTTCCCACCATCTTTGCCATAATTCCTTGATTTATTTTACCCAATTTAAAAACATTGTCCAGTTTTCAATTGCCTAACTGGCTCTTAATCTTTCAGTTGAGAAGAAATTCCCATCGTTGTTCCTTGTTCCAAAGCAGTTAGTCAGACCCCCCATGTTGAATTGCAGCTCCCCTGGTTTAATATGCTCAGTTTGTCTATTTTGTTCTTCTAACCTTCTGATCCATTAAACATTACCATGTCTCCTAATTGAGCAGCCATTTCAAACTCCGTTGTGCAACTCTACTATCTGTTTGAGAGCTACATTAAACATTTCTTGCAAACTACTTATGATGCTTGCCTGTGAGAGAATAGACCCTTTATCCATATTGTCTCCGGCTTGTCTATTAATGACTGAAGCACGTCACACAGGCTGCCTGCAATTCTCCGCACTCTTGCCGTTAGTATGCAAAAGGACATAGGGTTTTGAATCAGTAGTAAGGAAGACAAATTCAATGCTAGCATTTATTTCTAGAGGACTTGAATATAAAATGCAATGCTGAGGATTTATAAGGCACTGGTCAGACCACATTTGAAGCATTGTGAGCAGTTTAAGGCCCCATATCTGAGGAAGGATGTTCTGGCACTGGAGAGAGCCCAGAGGAGGTTTACGAGAATGATCCGAGGGATGATTGGTTTAACTTATGATAAGCGTTTGACGGTACTGAGCCTGTACTCGCTGGAGTTTAGGAGGATGAGGGGGAACCTCATTGCAACTTACCGAATAGTGAAAGGCCTGGGTAGGGTGGATGCGGAGAGGATGTTTCCACCAGTGGGAGAGTCTAGGACCATAGGCTATAGCAGGGGTCGGCAACCTACGGCCCCCAGGCCGAATGCAGCCCGTAACCTGAAATGATCCGGCCCTCAGGCGGATTTTTTTCCCCATAATCATCCGGCCCGCCGAGCTCCTGCGCAAAGCCACCAGCACGGACGCGCACCTTCTGTGAACACGTTTAACAACTGCAGATGCTGGGAAAATCTAAGATAGACAAAAAAATTGGAGAAACTCAGCGGGTGAGACATGCAAGGATTGCATGAGGCTGCCTCACCCGCTGCGTTTCCTCAGCATTTTTGTCTACCTTCTGTGAACACGTGATTTGATGCCTTCCATCCTGGGCGGGACCCATGTGTACACGTGATAGATGTGGCCCGCCATCCGCTCACAGGCATGCGTCCCGGCCCCTATGCAGAACAAGGTTGCCGACCCCTGGGTTATAGCTTCAGAATAAGAGGACGCAAATGAGGGGAATTTTCTTCAATTAGAGGATGGTGAATCTGTGGAATTCATTTCCACAGACAGCTGTGGAGGACGTCAATTAATAATTTTAAGGCAGAGATTGACGCGGGTTCTCGATTACGATACGATAAAACTTTATTCATCCCCGGAGGGTAATTGGTCTGCCAACAGTCACAACACACAAGGTACATGAAAACTTGAAATTAAAAATGAACACAAAAAGAAAAAGACAAGCGACTGTTGGCTGGTGGCCGTGTGCACAGCGCCTTGACCGGAACAAATGAACAAACAAACAAACACAGACTTATCTGCTGGGCAGAGGATTCTAAACTAGTCCCCCCCCCCCCCCCCCACACCGGGTCTCCCTTTTTTTCCCACCGTCCATCACAGCCTTCCCCCCACGCCGGGTTCTCATTGTCACTCCCTCCTCCCCTTGCCCATAAGACAAGAACACATAACACACCCCCCTCCCCTGTAATATGGGGGCTACGTATATTCGTAGTGTCATACTGCGTGGAAGCAGGCCCTTTGGCCCAGCTTGCCCACACAGACAAACATGCCCAACTACACTAGTCCCATCTGCCTGTGTTTGGCACGTTCCTCTAAACCTATACTATCTGTGTATCTATCTGTGTATCTGTCTGAATGTTTCTTAAACGTTGTGAAATGCCTGCCTCACCCACCTCCTCTTGCAACTCATTCCATATATCTACCACCCGCTGTGTAAAAAAAGTTGCCCCGCCGGTTCCTATTAGATCTTTCCTCTCACCTTAAACTGATGTTCACAGGTTCTCGACCCCCCCCCTGCTCTGGGTAAAAAACTGTGCATTCTCCCTATCACCCTTCAGCCTCCTTCAACAATGAACAGCAAAGCAAATTGTTTTTCTTTAATTCAGAGCTTTAATTAAATGCATTTCGGGCATATTTTTTGTAGGAAAGCTCTTTCAGTCATGGAAGAGGAAAATCTCAAAACTTTCCTTGAAACTAAATGGAAATAGGGGGATAATTTCATGTGCCTTAATATTGATGACGTTTTTGACTGAGACCAAAGGATTAGTGGTCCAGCTGCAGCTTTGGGAATTGTGAAAGATGTTGAGAAAGTCAATGACTATTCCCAGCACTTGGTGAAATAGCAATAAGGAACATGTGTTTAAGATTATCGTCGGACCATGGATAGGGATAAAGGGGTTATTAAGACTTAGAATGCTTTACCGCAAATGGCTGTTGAGCAAAACTTTGAGAAATTTGCTGACTACTTTAAATGAGAAAATTGAAGAATATTGTTAAAGAAATATACTGGAATATAGAGATGGAGAGAACAGTAGAGCTGCTGCCTCACAGCGCCAGAGACCCGGGTTCGATTCTGACTTCAGCTGTCTGTGCTGAGTTTGCACGTTCTCCCTGTGACTGCATGGGTTTCCTCCGGGTGCTCCGGTTTTGTCCCACATCCCAAAGACGTGCAGGTTTGTAGGTTAATTGGCTTCTGTAAACATATCTATCCAGTCAAAAGAAAAACTTCACATGATTAAAATCAAGTCATCCACAGATGCCAAGTTAAACTAATCTCCCCAGCCTGCACATAAACCACATCCCTCCATTCCCTATATGTCCATCTGCCTATCTAAAAGCCTCTTCAATGCCACTATCATATCTGCCTCCACCATCACCCCTGGTAGCATATTCCAGGCACCCACCACTGTCTATAGTAAAAAAAACATGTGCACATATCCTTCAAACTTTGCCTGTCTGACTGTAAATCAATGCCCTCTAGTATTTGATATTTCCACCCTGGGGGGTAAAAGGTTCTGACTGTCCACCCTATCTATGCCTCTCAGAATTTTATATATTTAAAGATAAATATCTTGACTGAAGTGACGAGTAACTAAGCTCGATGGATCTACACTTCATCTTCTGCCACCGCCATTGTATGATTTTATTTTAACCATTCTTGTGTTAAGCCTGTATTTAGTATTGAGTATAATATATTCCACCCTGTGCCAATGTGCTTGAGTTTTTGAAAATAGTATTAATCAATCTTTCTACTTCATGAACATAACAAGCAAATCACATTCTCCATCTGACCATGTGGGTTTTCTCTGGGTGCTCCATTTTCTTTGCACTTTCCAAAGACGTACAGGGTTGTAGGTTAGGTACACAAAATTGCTGGAGGAACTCAGCGGGTGCAGCAGCATCTATGGAGCGAAGGAAATAGGCGACGTTTCGGGCCGAAACCCTTCTTCAGACGAAGGGTTTCGGCCCGAAACGTCGCCTATTTCCTTCGCTCCATAGATGCTGCTGCACCCGCTGAGTTCCTCCAGCAATTTTGTGTACCTTCGATATTCCAGCATCTGCAGTTCCCTTTTGAACACAGGGTTGTAGGTTAATTGGCTTCTGGAAATTGTTCCTAGTGTGTTGGATAGAACTAGTGTACAGGAGACTAATGGTCGGAGTGGACTCAGTGGGCCTATTTCCACACTGTATCTCTAAACTAATTTGGCCTGGATAGAGTGAATGTGGAGAGGATGTTTCCACTAGTGGGAGAGTCTAGGACCAGAAGTCATAGCCTCAGAATAAAAGGACGTTCCTTTAGGAAGGAGATGAGGAGGAATTTCTTTAGTCGGAGGGTGGTGAATCTGTGGGATTAATTGTCACAGAAGGCGGTGGAGGCCGTCAATGAATATTTTTAAGGCAGAGATAGATAAATTATTGATTAGTATGGGTGTCAGGGGTTATGGAGAGAAGGCAGGAGAATGGGGCTAAGAGGGGAAGATAGATCAGCCATGATTGAATGGCGGAGTAGACTTGATAGCCCGAATGGCCTAATTCTACTCCTATCATTTATGAACTTTATTATGAAAAGGACATAAAGTGCTGGAGTTAATCAGCGGCTCAGACCACATCACTGGAGAACATAGATAGGTCACGTCTCGTCTGAAGAAGAGTCCTAACCTGAGATGTGTTCTCCAGAAATGCTGTCTGACCTGCTGAGTTACTCCAGCACTTTGTGTGTTTTGTAAATTCAATGCAGGTGGCCTCATTTGTGCTTATTAGCATTAGGTGGGGCAGTGAAATTGGGAGCGGTTGTTAGGAAGTTGCAGAATCAACAAGATTTATAAAGAATCTGAAAGAGAAGGCAAGGAATAGTGGAGGTCCCGAAGAATGGAAACATTTTAGAAGCCAGCAAAAGATGACTTAAGAGAGTGGGGGTAAAGTATATTAGGAGAGTTAGCTTGCAAGAAATATCAAAACTGCAAATAAAATCTTTCATGTGAACAGGAAGATAAAGTAGCTAATGGGAAATGGCAGGGATTTATTTTGCTTTCACTTTCATCAAGGTTTCACTGCTGTTTCTTGCACCTGCAAAAGATATGAGTTTTGGTTCAGGACCCATCTTTGCACTTCTTCAGGGTCTGAAGAAGGTTCCCGACCAGAAACATCACCTGCACATTCCCTGCACCGATGCTGCCTGATCTCCTGAGTTCCTCCACCACTTTGTGTGTTTGCATTTGGCAATGACTGGTCCCTCCCTCTTTGAGCAATTTGCCCCGGTAAAATGCAAATGGCCCCTGCACATTACAAATGAACCACTTTTTTTAGACATAATGAAGTTTACTTTGCCAAAGTAAAGTAGCACATCTGGTAGAGCCGCTTCCTCACAGCACCAGAGACTCAGGTTCCATCCTGATCGCAGGTGCTGCCTGTGTTGAGTTTGCACGTTCTGCCTGTGACCGTGTGGTGCTCCAATTTCCTCCCACATCCCAAAGACCCAAAGGGTGTCAGGGAAGGCAGGAGAATGGGGTTGAAAGGGAAAGATAGATCAGCCATGATTGAATGGCGGAATAGACTTAATGGGCCAAATGGCCTAATTCTGCTCCGATAACGTATGGACTTATGATATGCGGGTTTGTAGGTCAATTGGCCCTCTGTAAATTGTCCACTAGCGTGTAGGGAGTGGATGAGAAAGTGGGGTAACATAGAACTAGTATGAACGGGTGATCAATGGTCGGCATGGACTTGATGGGCCGAAGAGGCTGTTTCCATGATGCATCAATGAAGTCAAAGTAGTTCCTCTCAGTAGAGGCTCCTCTGTGTGGTCTTATTTGGGAAAGATGATATTGTTATCCTGGCAGTTCTGGGGCTACCAGTTGTCATCAGATTGTTCTGCCCCAGGTGCAGGCTGTCTTTTTCTTCCTGAAGCTTAAAGAAAAATAAAGTTTGCTGAAATGATGATTAGTAGGTTTTGCCTGTGCATGGTGATGTGTGAGGTGTGTTTTCATGCTGTGGTATGTGTGTGGTTTCCATCTCACCTGTGGCTGATGGGGAAATAGCAAAATGGGAATAGGTTGTGGTTAATGGTGCACTTACAGCAGCATGGAGATAGCTTCCCCGTGCAGGTGTGATGCAGCACTTCTCCCTTTCTGAAGCCATCTACCAATCTATCTAAAATAGACACTAAATGCTGTATGGAGGTCAGGCAGCATAGAAACAGAAAATAGGTGCAGGAGTAGGCCATTCGGCCCTTCAAGCCAGCACCGCCATTCATTGTGATCATGGCTGATCGTCCCCAATCAATAACCCGTGCCTGCCTTCTCCCCATATCCCTTAATTCCACTAGCCCCTAGAGCTCTATCTAACTCTCTCTTAAATCCATCCAGTGGTTTGGCCTCCACTGCCCTCTGGCAGGATATTCCACAAATCCACAACTCTGGGTAAAAAAGTTTTTCCTCACCTCAGTCTTAAATGGCCTCCCCTTTATTCTAAGGCTGTGGCCCCTGGTTGTGGACTCGCCCAACATTGGGAACATTTTTCCTGCATCTAGCTTGTCCAGTCCTATTATAATTTTATATGTAAATATATGTTATCCAGCATCTCAGGAGAAAAGGAAGAGGTGACTTTTCGGGTCGAGACCCTTCTTCCGAATGAGAGGGTGCAGGAAAACTAGAGATATGAAAAGGAATGAAGAACAAACTTCATAAGTCATAGGAGCAGAATTAGGCCATTCGGCCCATCAAGTCTACTCTGCCATTCCATCATGGCTGATCTATATTTCCCTCTCAACCCCATTCTCCTGCCTTCTCCCCATAACCCGTGACACTAATCAAGAACCTATGAATCTCCAACTTAAAAATATCCATAAAAAATGAATCAAAAGGTGTACAAAAGAGCAAATCAAAGCCAGCAATCATGATCAAGGAAATGTGGAGCCCACAATGGTCCATTGTAGGCTGTGGAGAAGGTGATAATGTGAAACTAAGCAGGACGACAGTGATACTAGTAGGGCGACTAGGGTGGGGGAGGGACAGAGAGAGAGAGGGAATGCAAGGGTTACTTGAAGTTAGGGAAATCAATTTTCATACCGCTGGATTGTAAGCTGCCCAAGCGAAATATGAGGTGCTGTTCCTTCAATTTGTGTGTGGCCTCTGACAATGGAGGAGGTCTAGGACGGAAAGGTCAGTGTGGGAATGGGAGGTGGAGTTAGAGAGCTTGGTAACCAGGAGATCGCGTAGGCCAATGCGGGCTTGGCGAGGTGTTCAGCGAAACGATGGCCCAGTCTGCGCTTGTTCTCGCCGATATATAGAAGTGCACACCTAGAACAGTGGACACAGTAGTTGAGGTTGGAGTTTAATGATTCAGTACTGCTTTATTTATCACAAATGCAAGTGCATATATTACACATGCGGGCGCCGCCATTTTTGGTTGCATTATTCAAAGTCCAAAGTCTGGTCGGCCCACCTGGCCATCTTTGGGTCCCAAGGGCGCCTCCTGCAGCCTAGGTTGAAGGCGTTGGAGGCATAACTCCGGGTCACCCTCCTCCATGGGGAGTTGCAAGTGAACCTCTGCCTCACCTGAAAGGACTGTCGTGGTCCCTGGACAGAGTCGAGGGAGGAGGTATAGCGACAGGTGTTGCACCTCCTGCGGTTGCAGGGGAAAGTACCTGGAGAGGGGGTGGTTTGGGTGGCAAGGGATGCGTTAACCAGGGGGTTGCGGAGGGAAGGGTCTTTGCGGAAAGGGGTGGAGATGGGAAGATGTGGTGCATGGCTACCTCGAGAGGATGGGTGAGCTGACTGGGGGCAAACCTCCCATGCCCTGGGTGACGCTCTGGGGCTTCCGAGGTCGGCTGCGGAAGGCGAGGGGACGGCGCGCTTTGTGTTAATTCCCAGAATCGCGTTTTACACAAAGTAACATTTTTATTTTCCTCTGCGTTACTGATTTACCAACTTTGGGATAGGGATTGCAAATGTGTAAATTAGGCACAATATTTCTTTTGGAGATGCAAGGAACTGCAGATGGTGAAATCTGGAGAAAAGTGGAAGCAAAATGAATGTCAGTATTATTTTCTTTGGATAATTCTCCTCAGCATTGAGCCCCTTCGCAATTCTATTCTAGCACCTTGTTACTCGATACACAAGGAACTGCAGGAGCTGGAAACTCAAGCAAAACACAAAATGCTGGAGGAACTCAGCGGGTCAGGCAGCATCTGTGGAAGGAAATGGACAGAACACATCTCCCTCCACACACACACTGCCTGACTTGCTGAGTTCCTCCAGCAGTTCGTGGTTCACTCAAGATTTCAGCTTATCTGGTTTCTTGTGCATCCTGGGATAATAACAATAATATGATTCAGTTCAATAACGAAGCACGGTGGGAAATAAGCTGGGTTTCTGTAGGAACGTTGTGATGAAGGGTCAAGTAGCTGGGAGAAGGCAGGAGAATGGGGTTGAGAGGGGGAGATAGATCAACCATGATTGAATGGTGGACGAGACTATGGGCTGAATGGCCTGCTTCTGCTCCTATGACTTATGGACTTGGGTCATAGAGTCATACAGCGTGGAAACAGGCCCTTCGGCCCAACGCGCCCATCTCTCCCAGCTACACTAGTCCCACTGCCTGCATTTGGCCCATATTGCTCTAAACTATCAAATGTTTCTTAGATTTTCTTAAACATCTGCCTCAACTATCTCCTCTGGCAGCTCATTCCATACGCCCACCACCATTTGTGTGAAACTTTACCCCTCACGTTCTTATTAAATATTTCCTCCCTCACCTTAAACCTATGTCCTCTGGTTCTTGATTCCCCTACTATGGGCAAGAGACTCTACGTCCACTCATGATTTTGTACACCTCTATCAGATCACCCCTCATCCTTCTGCACTCGTAGGAATAGTCCTAGCCTGCTCAACCTCTCCCTGTAGCTCAGGCCCTTGTGTCCTGGCAACATCCTCACAAATCTTCTCTGTACCCTTTCCATCTTATGTCTGAACAAATTCCATTTTTTTTGCCGTTCAAAGAACCAGCATGAAATTGAAAATCATTTGACGTTACCGAATCTTGTGGAGACGCGGAGAACCGCAGATGCTGGGATGTGCGTAGAGCATAAAGTGCTGGAGGAACTTGGCGGGTCAGGCAGCATCTGTGGAGGGAATGGATGGGCGACCTTTCAATCTGAAGAAGAATGTCCACCAGAAACGTCACCCGTCTGTGTCCTCCACAGATGCTGTCTGACCCACTGAGTTTCTCCAGCACTTTGTGGCTCTTTTTGTAAAGCAGCATCTGCAGTTCATTGTGTCTACATGTGTGGAGTGTGAACTGGCTGTGATTGCCTGTGCTTCCCACAAGTGCTCCAACGCTGGTTGTGAATATAATGGCTGGGGTAAATGTACAACTGGGACAGAAAACTGAGGAGCGTGGTGGAGGGGCATGTGAGAAAGAATAAGCTGCAGGAAAATGGGACTGGTGGAAATGCTCTGAAAGCTGGCATTGACTTGATGGGGTGAATGGCCTCGAATGTCCCAGGGAAACATGAGAGGTGTAACAAAAGTAGTGGAGAGGAAACATGAGTGAAATGTCTTCTGGAAAACTGATAACATTTTCTGTAGTCCTTCATAAGGTTGTTCACTGAAATAGAAGCTTGTGAAATTGAAAGCAAGTTATTGATCTAGCTAGGAAACTAGCTGAGTAGTATGAGAGGCTGTAAAGGTAATGGCTGTGCAGGTGTGACAAGTGGGTCCCTCAAGGTTAGGTAATCTAAGTCCAACTATTCACTTTTTATAGCCACGTTTGATGACTGGCTGTGTATCCAATCTCGCTAATGATTCAGACGTAAAGGACATTGACAGCAGTATAGATAAATTAAGATTCAAAGATTAATTGAATGAGCAATACGGCTAAGAGATTTCAACCTAGCCATTCATTTTAGACATAAAAGTGACTGAATGTACAGTAGATAACGCAGAACCAGTGTGAGTGGGTTGCTGAGGACTCGTTGGGTCTAAGGACCTTTTTTCAATGCTGTATCACTAAACTAAACTAAAGATCGATTGATTTGAGCGAACACCGAAACAAAATTTCAACCTCGATTGTAGACATAAAGAACGGATAGAACATAGATAGAACGTAGAACAGTACTGCACAGGAACAGGCCCTCAGGCCACAATATCTGTGCCAATCATGATGCCAAGACGAGACACATGGTGCTGGAGTAACTCAGCTGGTCGGGCAGCATCTCTGGAGAACATGGATAAGTGACATTTTGGGTCAGGAACTTAATTCAGATTGAAAGTTCCCCACCCAAAACGTTACCTATCCGTGTTCGCCAGAGATGCTGCCTGATCCGCTGAGTTACTCCAGCACTTAATGTCTTTTTATGTAAACCAGCATCTACAGTTCCTTGTATCTGCATGATGCCAAGGCAGGAGAATGGGGTTGAGAGGGAAAGATAAATCAGCCATGATTCAATATTGGTGCCGACATTATGGGCCAAATGGCCTAATTCTGCTCATATGACTTGTGAACTATGAATTTATCACTTCTGGACCCTAATAATCTGAAGCTATTTGTTTACATGAATATGCTGCTGTGGCGATGAGGAACATCTTTGCATTGTTGAGGCTTAGACAATGTTTGTGTTTACCAGCTGCTGGATTCTGCTTCTGAAAGCAGTGCTGAACAAGACTGGACAAACGGACAGATTAATGGAGTACAGGTCCACCACCGATTTTCCTGCAAATGGTGGTCCGGCACCTCCTATAATCCGGACTAAATTACGAGAGTGCACGTGAAATCCGTCCCTGTAAAAATGTGGTGCCTCGGCCGGGTGAGGCGGCCGATCTCGACCTCATCGGGGCATCGTGGCCGATTGGCAGATCGAGTTTCCCTCCTGCGGCTGGTTCTCTGGAACTCCAGCCCGACCGGAGCCGGCAGATCTGTTCCCATAGCCAACTTTGCGGCCAGTATCTCGGACCCTCAGATGCCTAGGTGGAGGGGCCGACAGAGGTCACGGCCTCCAAGAGGAGTTGAACGGTACCGTGACCTCTGTTGGTCCGGCAAAACGGATAATCCGGAAAGACTCTGGAATGAAGTGTGCTGGAAGGTCGGTGGTGGTCCTGTACCCCAGGACTTCGTAGATAAGGAAAGGTCTTGGCATGTCCTTATGTCCACAGTGTTAATTGTTAATTAATAAGACTTTTATTCTAGTTCCTTAAAAAGTTCATGACATAGGAGCAAAATTAGGCCATTTGATCCATCAAGTCTACTTTGCCATTTGATCATGGCTGATCTATCTTTCCCTCTCAACCCCATACTCCTGCCTTCTCCCCATAATAATCAAGAACCTGACAATTTCTGCTTTAGATTCCAGATAACTTGGCCTCCACAGACGTCTGGAACAGGCACAAATATGACGTAGTAATCTATTGACTGTGTTACAATAAATATGTTGGAATTCTGAAATGGGTGATTTTAGAACGGGTGATCGATGGCCAGCGTGGACACCGTGGGCTGAAGGGTGTGTTTCCATGCTGTATCTCAAAATCACACTCCACTCCTCAAATACTCAAATACACCTGGCCCATTTCCGACACTTCCCTACCATTTATTGACCTCACTATCTCCATCGCAGGTGATAGACTTCTGACCAACATCCACTATAAACCCACTGACTCCCATGGCTATCTAGACTACACTTCTTCCCATCCTGCTTCCTGTAAGGATTCCATCCCCCTACTCCCAACTCCTCCATCTACGCTGCATCTGCTCCCAGGATGAGAACCCCCCCCCGTTCTCTGAAGAATGAGGACATTTCCGATGCCCTATCTGCTCCCGGGACATCGGAAATGTCCTAATTCTTCAGAGAACGGGGGTTCCCCTCCCCTACTATAGATGAGGCACTCACCAGGGTTTCTTCAATACCCCGTAACACTGCTCTCTCTCCCCATCCCCCTCCACTCGTAACAAGGGCAGAGTCCCCCTAGTCATCACCTTCTACCCTACGAGCTGTCACATACAACAAATAGTCCTCCGTCATTTTCATCACCTCCAATGTGACCCCACCACTCGCCACATCTTTCCATCTCTCCTCCCTGTCTGCTTTCTGCAAAGACCGCTCCCTCCGCAACTCCCTTGTCAATTCTTCCCGTACCGCCCCCTCCCCGGGTACTTTCCCTTGCAGCCGCAAGAAATGCTACACTTGTCGCTTTACCTCCCCCCTCGACTCCATTCAAGGACCCAAGCAGTCGTTCCAGGTGCGACAGAGGTTCACCTGCACCTCCTCCAACCTCATCTATTGCATCCGCTGCTCTAGATGTCAGCTGATCTACATGGGTGAGACCAAGCGTAGGCTTGGCGATCGCTTCGCCGAACACCTCCGCTCGGTCAGCAATAACCTACCTGATCTCCCGTGGCTCAGCACTTCAACTCCCCCTCCCATTCCGAATCCAACCTTTCTGTACTGGGCCAAATTGAGCACCACCGGAAATTGGAGGAGCAGCACCTCATATTTCGCTTGGGTAGTTGACACCCCAGCGGCATGAACATTGACTTCTCCAATTTCCGGTAGCCCTATTGTCTCCTCCCCTTCTCAGCTAACTCTCCCTCAGCCCTCTGGCTCCTCCTCTTCCTTTCTTCCTCCCCCCCCCCCCCCCCCCCACCCTACATCAGTCTGAAGAAGGGTTTCGGCCCGAAACAGTGCCTATTTCCTTCGCTCCATAGATGCTGCCGCACCCGCTGAGTTTCTCCAGCACTTTTGTCTATCTCCACTCCTTTAGCTATACTGTACATAGATACAATCAGTTCAAACCCAGGTACAATAGGTAGAGCAAAGTTAGCATAGTAGCGCATCACTTCCTCAGACAACGCCTACGTTTTGGGGTTTTGAAAAGCTAGTTGACGTATATATGGGACTCTTAATGACGTTTATATTTTACGATGGCAGTATAGTTCATGAGAAAAAAGCTAGTTTCTGAGACAGCACAGAAAGATACATCTGTTTAAAGTTGGGAAAGGGAGGGTAGCTGAATTAGTTTGTCACGATAGGCCACCGTGTTGCAGCGGTTGAGTTGCTGCCTCACAGCGCCAGAGACCCACATTTGATCCTCACTGCAGGTGTAGTCAGTACGGAGTTTGTACCTTCTCCCTGTGATAGCGCGGGTTTCCTCCCACATCCCAAAGACGTGCGGGTTTGTAGCTTCTGTTAACTGTCCCTAGTGTGTAGGATACTACTACTACACGAGGTGAGCGCTGGTCGGCATGGACTTGGTGGGCGGAAGGGCCTGTTTCCCCGCTGTATCTCTAAAACTTAACTGAGCCACCTGCAGTGGGTATAATGGAAAATTCACACATCCATTTCAAGGACGAATGAGGGAGTTTGCATCTCATCAGATGTCATGGGCCGTTGGGTTTCTATTTAGCTTGACATTACGATGTTGGTCCTAACTGGATTTGTCTATCAGAATGTTTCCAGATGGTGGGCTTCAGCAATCCACTGACACTATATTTCACGTTCTTCCCTCCGGTGAAGTTGAGAACTAATTTGATTGGTGCATCTACTACATAAAGATGCGTACCTCTGCAAATGATCCACATGCAAAACAGGCTCATGCAAGACAACACTAAGCTCCCAACAATGTAATTTAAGGAAATTGGATGCAAATTTCATTCCCCATGTCTTAAAACATAGGAGCAGAATTAGGCCAATTGGCCCATTGAGTCTACTCTGCCATTTGATCATGGCTGATCTATCTTTCCCTCTCAACCCCATTCTCCCCATAACCTTTGACGTTCTTACTGATAACATGCATCTTGAGTCCAGTAAAGTAGAAGGGACTTGAACTATTGACTGCAACAATGCACCAGTATGCTGGTTTACCAAAAAAGAACACAGAGTGCTGGAGTAACTCAGAGGGTCGGGCAGCATCTCTAGAGGATATGGATTGGTGACGTCTCGAGTTGTGATCCTTCTTCAGTCTGAGGGGTGGGGTGGTGCAGTGGAGGGGATTCAGCACTGGGTCTGCCTCATCTATGACTCCAGAATCCGCCACCCCCCCCCCCCCAAAGACTGATGACTGAACAGAAACGTCGCCTTTCCATTCCCTTCACAGATGCTGCCTGACCAGCTGAGTTCCTCCAGCACTGTCTGTTTTCACAAAAGCGGTGCCGCAAGCCTACCTTGCCAGAAACATCCGTGATCCGTGAATTAATTAAAAACACATCTTTGTTAAGGTTGAAAACAGCAAACGATGGATTCCCTAAAGAAACACAATATTGTTTTCCAGAGATGCTACCTGACCCGCTGAGTTACTCCAGCACTTTGTGTCTTTTTAGCTTGCAAACCAGCATCTGCAGTTCCTGTGTCCCTCTGAATTCCAATCCAGGCGACACTCTGTGTTCTGGTCCCAGAAGCGGATGTGAAATCACACATTACAATTGCTCCACTCTTTTAAACCTTCACTCCCAACAGCAGCATTTCTTACTTTTTATAATGTTTATTTTCCCAACGTTTTTATAATAAAAAATAAGGAGGCATATTTTTTCAGATTGACAGCAAAATATTATTGTCGCTTAACAAGATAAATATTAGCACAGGAAAGGGAACTGCTTTATGCAGGTAAAACATTTCCTTATCCTTGGGTGCTGGGTTTCTGAAGTTATTGCCCAGCCTCCCGCAAGCTCCAATACTTCTTTGTTCATGTTTCTTTTGTGCTACGCAACCCTACAAAGTAATGTTATCGTGCATAATTTGGTAACCCTGGACACCAATTCTTAATATGCAATAAAATCTGGCAGTGAGTACTGTCCCTAGTTCATCAATTGCTTTTATTATCGCTACTTTGTTCTTGGTTAGAAGGTGTGGAACCTTGCCTACGCTCTCACCTCAACAGACTGAACAGTTGATTTATCTCTAGTCCTAGGGCCTTCACGTTTGTGTACCTCAATTGTTCAATGCTACCTTATTGTCACGTGTACCCAAATACAGTGACATTCTTTGCTTTGCATCGATGACATAATGTTCCCTCATTTCAAGACTGAAGTTGAGGTTATAATGTATCTCTTGAAGGTAGATCAGAAGACTTTATGAGAATGTTGCCAGGACTCGAGGGTGTGAGCTATAGGGAGACGTTATGCAGGCTAGGACTCTGTTCCTTGAAGCGCAGGAGGATGAGGGGTGATCTTATAGAAGTGTACAAGATCATGAGGGGAATAGATCTGGTAGGCGCACAGTCTTTTGCCCAGAGTAAGGGAATCGAGCAGGTGGGACTAGTGTAGATAGAACTTGTTGGTCAGTGTGGGTAAGTTGGGTTGAAGGGCCTGTTTCCATACTGTATGATTCTATGACTCTATAAGAGTCTGCACCTGTACTATCTGAAGAGGGGTATCCACCCAATTGTAGTCTATCCATTCCCGCCAGAGATGATTCCTTCAGCACTTTGTGCTTTAATCTAGAATGCATTGTTGTTTAATATTAGAAATTAAAAGAATTGAAGCATTTAAAGTATTGTCTGCAGTTCTGGTCGCCCACTTCAGGAACAATGTGGAATGCTTTGGAGGGGTGCAGAAGAGGATGTTGCCTAGATTAGAGGGTATTACCTATAAAGTGAGGTTAAACAGACTTGGATTGTTTTTTCTCTGGAATATTGGATGTCGAGGGGAGACCTGATAGAAGTGTATAAAATTATGAGAGGCATAGATGTGGTAGACAGTCAGAACGTTTTTCCCAGGATGCAATGTCAAACAGCTTTATGGTGAGAAGGGCAAAGTTTAAACGAGATGTGTAGTGGCATTTAAGAAACTTTTTGATCGGCACATGGCTATGCAAGTAATGAGAGGATAGGAATCACGTGCAGGCAGAGATGATTATATAACTTGGCATCATGTTTTGCACGGACTATGTGGGCCGAAGGGCCTGATCCTGTGCTGTACCTTCTACCTGTTCTATGTTCGAAAACCCAATGCGTCTGGATGTTATATACTCTTATCTTCAATAATTGCACATTTTAAGAATGCAAAACTTAACATATTAGTTTCTAAGGTTATCCTCTGTTCAGATCCCCCCCCCCCTTTTCTCTCTTTCCCTCTTACCCCCTCCATCCATTCTCCCACGCCCCCCACCCAACACTTCTCCGCAAATCCTTATCGCTAATATTTCCTGTATTGCTTTGAGAGTCGGCTTCTATGGCGGATCTTGCATTGTAAATGCTGTATTCATTATTCTGCCTGATTAAGAAGATGCCAGCCTCTTCGCCAGTTCATTGGGTTTTTTTTTAATAACTGCTTCCATTTTCAGCAATTTGCACTACAAATTAGGGGCGGCACAGTGGAGCAGCTGGTAGAGTTTCTGCTTCACAGCGTCAGAGATCCGGGTTCGATCCTGAACTCGGGTGCCGTCTGTGTGTGTGGCGTTTGCACATTCTCCCTATGACCACGTGGGTTTCCTCCGGGTGCTCTGGTTTCCTCTCGCATCCCAAATAAGTGTGGGTTTGTGGGTCAATTAGCCCTCTGTGAATTGCCTCCGAGGGTGTGGGGAGTGGATGAGAAAGTGGATCACATGGAACTATTGTGAACTGGTCTCGTGGACACTGAGCCGAAGGGCCTGTTACCACGCTGTATCTCTAAAGCTAAATTTAATGGAGCTACAATTTCTCACGGAGATTGGTTGATTGAGGAAATGAGCTGCCAGAAGAGGTAGTTGAGGCAGGTACTATAACAAGATTTAAAAGTCATTTGGACAGGTACATGGATAGGCAAGGTTTAGAGGGATATGATATAGATGGGGCATCATATCCGGTTTGCGCAAGTCAGGCCCAAGGGCCTGTTTCCATGCCATAACTTTGTGACTACATTGCTGAGAACTGTATACTGCACTTTATCTTCTCCTTTGTTCTACCTGTTGTACTTGAGATTGACTTGATTAGATTCATGTATGGTATTATCTGATCTGTTTGCATAACACGAAAAAACAAAAGGTTTTATTGTACCTCAGTACACGTGACAATAATAAACCTAAATAAACAACAGCAGTTAATTTTCGATCAAGTGTGGGCATTATGTTTGTTTCTCACTTGCAAGCATTTATAATATTCATGTTAGTTTAGATATGGTGAATTCTCATCTTGTCAAATATTCTATGTATTACAGGAGCAGAATTAGGCCATTTGGTTCATCAAGTCTACTCTGCCATTCCATCGTGGCTGATCTATCTTTCCCGCTCAACCACATTCTCCTGCCTTCTCCTCGTAACCCCTGACACCCTTACTGATCAAGACTCTTTCCATCTCCACCTTAAAAATACTCACTGACTTGGCCTCCCCAGCCTCTGTGGCAATGAATTCCACAGATTCACCACCCTCTGACTAAAGACATTCCTCCCCATCACCTTTCTAAAGGTACCTCCTATTATTCTGAACTGTGCCCTCTGGTCCTAGACTCTCCCACTAGTGGAAACATCCTCGCCACATCCACTCTGTCCTGGCCTAATTAGAAGAGTGTTCATCGTTTGATTGTTTTTCTGTGTCTTGCAGGGCTGACTTTGGGTCGTGTGGTAAAGGTTCCGACCGGTCCCCTGTACCGTGTGGTGAAAACGCTCGTCAGTGTTCCCTGCAATGTCAGCGCCTACCAAGGGCCCTCGGAGCAAAATTTCGATTGGTTTGTGTTCCGCAACGGCAAATTGGTGAAGGTGATCAGTACGTTGGAAGTCGAGTTTTCCGATGCCGAGTACAAGGACAAAGTAGCGGCCGGTGACATTTGGGTGGAGAGGCTGGGTGACAGCTCTGTTGAGCTGCGCTTCAGAAGTGTAAAGTTCGAGGATGAGGGGAGATATGATTGCCAAACCCCCAGTACAGACGAAAACAGTAATGGAAATTATGAAGCCCGTGTGAATTTAAAGGGTAAGTTCCACCCTTCGTGCTATTAATTTTGATTGCATCTGTATAAATGTTTCTTAAACGTTGTGATAGTACCTTCCATAACTATCTCCTCCGGCAGCTCGTTCCACATACCCACCATCCTTTGTGTGGGAAAAGTTAGCCTTCAGGTTCCTATTAAATCATACCCCGCTTTTTGTTTAGTTGGTAATCTTGATGCATTCTTTTATCAGTGTCATAGAGTGAAACAGCGCGGAAACAGGCCTTTTGGGCCAACTTGCCCACACCAACCAACATGTCCCATCTACACTAGTCCAATATGCCAGCTTTGGGTCCACATCCCTCCAAACCTGACCTATCCGTGTACCTATCTAATTGTTTCTTAAACGTTGCAATAGTCCCTGTCTCAACTACCTCCTCTGGCTCACAAAAATGCTGGAGAAACTCAGCGGGTGCAGCAGCATCTATGGAGCGAAGGAAATAGGCAACGTTTCGGGCCGAAACCCTTCTTCAGTGAAGAAGGGTTTTGGCCTGAAACGTTGTCTATTTCCTTTGAAGAAGGGTTTTGGCCCGAAACGTTGCCTAGTTCCTTCACTCCATAGATGCTGCTGCACCCGCTGAGTTTCTCCAGCATTTTTGTGTACCTTCGATTTTCCAGCATCTGCAGTTCCTTCTTGAATACCTCCTGTGGCTGCTTGTTTCACACACCCACCACCCCTTGTGTGAAAAAGTTACCCCTCAGATTCCTATTATATCTTTCTCCCTTCACCTTAAACCTTTGTCCTCCGGTTCTCGATCTCGCTACTCCTATGCAAGAGACACTGTGCGTCTACCCGAACTAATCCTCTCATGATTTCATACAGTGATTCCTGATAAACTCGCTGTGCTGCCTGCAAAGTCCAGAAGCCTAACCAACACAAACCACACAGAAGGGACGCCAATGGAGATTGAGTGTGTTGCATCAACGTCAACATCGCCAACAGTTTCCACCCATCTCTCCGTCACGTGGCAGTTGACCAAAAACGGAGGTGGTCCAGAGGACATCCTGTCCTTCACTGCAGATGACCAGTTACTGCCCGGGGCTTCGTACACCGATCGATATTGGCACGGCGACGTTAGGATGAACTTGGAGGGAAACGGCGTCTTCAGACTCGTCGTTGACCACTTGCAGCTGAAGGACAGTGGTGTCTACTCTTGTGTGGCAGCCGAGTGGGTCAAAGAAGATGGCTTCAACTGGAAGAAGCTCCATGAGAAAGAGGCAACCATCAAAACCATCAAAGTTCAGCCATTAGGTACCTCGTTGCCAGATCCTCAGTTGGATTTTGACAGATAGGTGAACCGCCCATTTTAATGGGTGGATCCACAGTTTGGATGGAGCTGGTGGGACAGGTGTGAAGAGGGAGGTGGTGGGACGGACATGAAAGGGAGTTGGGAGGAACATGAGGAGAGAGTAGGGACAGCCATGAAGAGGGAGTTGGGACAGACATGGAGGGAGTTGGTGGGACAGGAGTTGGGATGGGGAGTGAGGAGGGAGTTGGGACGGGAGTGAGGAGGGACGTGAGTGAGGAGGGAGTTGGGATGGGAGTGAGGAGGGAATTTTAGGACGGGCTTGATGAGGGAGTTGGGATGGGAGTGAGGAGGGACCGGAGTGAGGAGGGAGGTTGATGTGATAGGCTGTATGCTCAAGATTTGCGTATGATAATTAGTGCTCTCAAAACGGGGAAGGAATTAAAGGGAGGTGTATTTTGCAAAATTTGCATTATATTTGACTAATCTTAGCAGAATCAAATTGAGAATACACAGGTACATGATTTAAATGTGAGAGGGGACCAAGGAGACACTTTTTCCTTAGGGTTACGAGATTGTGGAAGGTGCCTTTATATACATCGAAGATAATAGACACAAAATGCTGGCGTATCTCCCAAAAACATCGTCTATTTCTTTTCTCCAGAGATGCTGCCTGACCCGCTGAGTCACTCCAGCATTTTACATAGAAACATAGAAAATAGGTGCTTGAGTAGGCCATTTGGCTCTTCGAGTCAGCACCGCCATTCAATACGATCATGGCTGATCATCCAAAAATCAGTATCCCGTTTCAGCTTTCTCCCCATATCCCTTGAATCCCTTAACCCTAAGAGCTAAATCTAACTCTCTTGAAAACATCCAGTGAATTGGCCTCCACTGCCTTCTGTGGCAGAGAATTCCACAGATTGCTTTCTGTGGCAGAGAATTCCACAGATTTTGTGTCTACCTTCGGTATAAACCAGCATCTGTAGTTCCATCGTAAGCCAACATAATTGTTGCAGCAATTCCTCTGGGTTGCTCCAAGATAATTAATTGCCAGTATCACCATGTGTGGAAAGGTTCAAAAGCTGGGTGAAGGAGATGGGTGTGGATATACAGGTGTGCCAGATGCCTGGAATTACTGCTTGAAGGGGGGGTTAATGGCACAGGCATGAAGAGAGGGCTGAGTATGTTCCGAAGTGCTGGACGGACTCGATGGGTTGGGCAGCATCTGTGGTGAGAATGGATGGGTGACATTTCGGGTCGGGATCCTCCTTTAGACTGAATTCAGACTTTTTGAGAATGAAGAAGGGTCCCAACCTAACATATTGCCTGTCCATTGCTCAAGATTCCAGCATCTGCAGTTCCTTGTGCATATGCTTTGAGTAAATGTACTTCTACTAATGTTTATTTTGATCATTTGCATGACCATTAATTACCATGACACTTTTGGGACAGAATAGGACTATTAATCTCAGATGTAGTAGAAGCAAAGAACTGCAGATGCTGGTTTACAAAAAAAATACACCGTGCTGGAGTCCGGCAGCATCTCTGGAAAGCATAGATGGGTGATGTTTCGGGTTAGGACCCATCTTCAGACTCTGTAGAAGGCTCCCGACCGGAAGCATCACCTATCCATGTTCTCCAGAGATGCTGCCTGACCCACTGAGTTACTCCAGCACTTGGTGTCCTTCATCGAGCTTGAAATACTCTTTGCAGGGAGGAAGTTTTTACTAAAGAATGTGATTTCTGTGTTACAGCCCAGACTCTAAAGGTCTCTGCAAGCGGAGAGACCCTCACGTTGAACAAAGGTGACGAGATTGATCTTGTTTGCAGTGTAACTGGTGCCGATGACTTCAGTGTTGAGGTTGGCTGGTATTTCAGCACATCTCTGCCGACGGATACTCAAAGCAGCAAACTTCTGGTGCACATGAACCTTGCAGCCATCGTCAACAACTCGGACTTTGTCACGTTAAACAGGATTAGCGGCAGCGAATACAGACTGAGAGTGCAACAAGCCGACGAAGGAGACAGTGGATATTACTACTGTGCTGCCTCTGTTTGGGTCCCACATACCAATGGGTTAAAGCGCAACGCAGCAGCGAAGACCTCCGATCCTCTCCACGTCACTGTGACACTTCTAGGTAATCTCTTCCTTTAGACTTTAGAGATACAGCGCGGAAACAGGCCTGAGTCTGCGCCAACCAGCGATCACCCTGTACACTAGTTGTATCCTACCCACAAGGGATATGTGCCATTTACAGCAGACAATTAACCTACAAACCCGCACATCTTTGGAGTGTGGAAGGAAACCAGTGCACCCACAGAACACCCACACGGTCATAGGGAGAACGTAAAACTCCCACATTCAGGCTCAAATCCAGGTCTCTGGCGCTGCAGGGCAGCACCTCTACTGCTGCACCACCACGCCGCCCTAACAATCGAGAGTTTTGGAAAACTTCCTTAAAGATCTTCCTTCGTCGTTTTGCGTGTGCGAGTAATTGTGTATAATTAGCAACATCACATGAAGTTTAGCGAGCATGGAATGCCTTTGTGTTGACTGCAAGTGACTCCTTGACATTGCGCAGTGCTGAAATAGGATGGATTCTAATGGTTAATTATATGAAGATAAATGAATGGTTGTCATTGCAAAGAATGCTGGTTAGAAGCATGTTTTTCCAATTTACACTTTGTGGTTTAGCAAAGCCATTGGAGAGAAAAGGACATTCTAGCTTCCTTCTGAAAGGAAGGTCGCGGCACAGTGGTTTGGCAGAAGAGTTGCTGCCCTACAGCGCCAGAGATCCAGGTTCCACCCTGACTAAGGATAGCGTCCATCTGGAATTTGTACGTTTTCCCTGTGACCGCGTGGGTTTTTTCCGGGTGCTCCCATTCTCCAAAGACATGCAGATTTGTAGGTTCACAAAAAAGCTGGAGAAACTCAGCGGGTGCAGCAGCATCTATGGAGCGAAGGAAATAGGCAACGTTTCGGGCCGAAACCGGCCCGAAACGTTGCCTATTTCCTTCGCTCCATAGATGCTGCTGCACCCGCTGAGTTTCTCCAGCTTTTTTTGTGTACCTTCGATTGTCCAGCATCTGCAGTTCCTTCTCAAACAGGTTTGTAGGTTAGTTGGCTTTGGTAAAAGATGTCCCTAATTTGTAGGAAAATGCTGGAGTACGGGTGATCACTGGTTGACGTGGACTCGGTGGGCTGATGGTCCTGTTTCCACGCTGCATGTCTAAACTACCAAATTAGCCTTTAGACAAGATTCACAAAGTGCTGGAGTAACTCAGCAGCTCAGGGAGCATATCTGGAGAATATGGATAAGATAGACACAATGCCTTGCCTAACAAGAGCCTATCAATATCCAGAGGTTTTTAGGGTGTTATTCAGATCCTGGCTATAAATCACCCTTAAGTTTCCTGTTTTGCTGCATTCTAAATTTTTAGATTAGAGATTAGAGAGATACAGTGTGGAAACAGGCCCTTCGGCCCACCAAGTCCATGCTGACCAATGAGCAAGCTGTACACTAGCACTATCGTACACACTGGGGACACTTTACCATTTTTACCGAAGTCCAGTAACCGACACACCTGCTCGTCTTTGGAAGGAGACAGAAGCACCCAAAGAAAGCCCACAGAGTCACGGGGAGAATGTACAAACTCCATACAGAACCATGGTCTCTGGCCTGTAATGCAGCAACTCTACTGCTGCACCACCGTGCCGAATGTGAAAGGTTAATTCTGAAGAAGGGTTAACCAGAAATGTCACCGACCAATGTTCACCAGCATTTTGTGCACTTTTTTTGGTGAACTAGCATCTGCAGTTCCTTGTGTCTATCTGAAAGATTGTTTGTTTGATTGATTGATTGAAAAAGACAGGATGGAAACAGGCCCAGTCAAAAAAAGGCACAAAGCGCTGGATTAACAGGCAAAGTGTCTGGAGAACATGGATTGCTGACTTTTGTGCTAGGAACCTTCTTCAGGCAAATAGACCTCAGTCTATTGAAAGGTGACCCCCATAGATAATAACGTTGACATCATATTTTCAGTTGCATTTATATTAAAGAGGAATCTGAAGAAGGGTCATAGAAACATAGGAAATAGGTGCAGGAATAGGCCATTAGGCCCTTCGAGCCTGCACCGCCATTCAATATGATCATGGCTGATCATCCAACTCAGTATCCTGTACCTGCCTTCTCTCCACAATCCCTTTAGCCACAAGGGCCACATCTAACCCCCTCTTAAATATAGCCAATGAACTGGTCTCAACTACCTTCTGTGGCAGAGAGTTCCAGAGATTCACCACTCTCTGTGTGAATTTTTTTTTTCTCATCTCGGTCCTAAAGGATTTCCCCTCTATCCTCAAACTGTGACCCCTTGTCCCGACCTGAATCGTCACTTGTCCATGTTCTCCAGAGATGCTGCCTGACCTGCTGAGTTACTCCAGCACTTTGTGTCCTTTTGTGAGAGGCAAACCTCTGTTTTATAAACTGACATCTGGACAGGTACATGGATAGGAAAGGTTTCGAGAGATACGGGCAGGAGGGCCTAGTGTAGATGGGGCATATCGGTCAGCGTAGGCAAACTGAGATGAAGGGCCTATTTCCACGCTGTATGATGATGACTGTGCAGTTGCTTGTGTCCACATCTCTGTTCTAATGTTTACAGATCCCACGTACACCATTCTCTCCAGATCCCTGAGGATGCCCAATTCCTCAGGGGACGCAGCGGAACTTGAGTGCGAAGTGTTGGACTTGCACAACGCTGATGAAGCCAAGTTAACCGTGACCTGGACCTTCAAGCCGAACGTGTCCAATGGAGTTGCTGGTGAGAGCGGGCCGATAGCGGAGATGGATCAAGATTGGACTCTGAAACTGAACCCTCGCTATAACGAGCGAGCCCAAAAGGGAGAGATAACCTTTACCAAACCCATGCCACATACGTTCAAGTTTCAGATGCAGCATGCATCTGTCTCTGACAGAGGGGAATATTTCTGCAACGTTTCTGCCTGGATTAAACAACGAGGAAACACGTGGATGAAAAAACAAGAAATACTTTCCTCTGCTATTGTTATGTTCTGGAAAACTGAAGGTAAAATGCCCCTCAACTTTCTGTGAGGACATTGTTCCCCTGACCAGTTGCTATGCTGTTATTTTCTTTGGGGGTGACACTGTGCGCAATTTTGGAGTTGCTGCCTTACAGCGCCACAAGCTGCGGGTACTGTCCGATTCATCTCTACCCCATTTCATCTCTACCCCATTGCAGACACTGGACTTTGTCCATGGAACTGGTGCACTACAATGCTGAGTGGGTGATATAGTGGCACAATTGGTAGAGCGCAGCTGGCAGAGGTAAAGAGCCTTACAGCCCCAGGGACGCTGGTTTGATTCTGACCTCAGCTTCTGTCTGCGACAGTGGGGGTTTCCTCCGGGTGCTCCGGTTTCCACCCACATCCCAAAGATGTGCGGTTTAGTAGATTATTTGGCCCTCTGTAACTTGCCCCTGGTGTGTAGGGAGTGGATGACAATGTGGGATAACATAGAAATAGTATGAACAGGTGATCACTGGTCGGCATGTACTCGGTGGGTCAAAGGGCCTGTTTCTTGCTGTATATCTAAACTTGCCCACACCGACCAACATGTCCCATCTACACTAGTCCCACCTGCCTGCATTTGGCCCATATCCCTCTAAACCTGTCCTATACATGTACCTGTCCAAATGGTTCTTAAACATTGCGATAGTGCCTGCCTCAACTACCTCCTGCGGCAGCTCGTTCCATACACCCACCACCCTTTGTGTGAAAAAAACAGATGCAGCATGGAAACAGGCCCTTCGGCCCATCAAGTCTACACTGACCATCAATTACCTGTTCACACTAGTTCTATGTTATTGGACTTTCTCATCCCCTCCGTACACAGTAGGGACAATGTACCTACCAGCCTGCACGACTTTACAACGTGGCAGGAAACCAGAGCACCCAGAGGAAACCCACGCGGTCACAGGAAGAACGTGCAATCTCCACACAGACAGCACCCGTAGTCAGTATCGAACCTGGCTCTCTGGTGCTGTGAGGCAATGGCTTTACCAGCTATGTCACTGCTGCCCCTGGGGATGGCGTGAGCAGACGTCCAGAGGCACCCTGCGTGGGGGAGGGGGGGGGCGTAAAGATCAACAATGGACCCGGAGAAGGGCGTGGGGGTGGGAGCAGAAGGAAGAGGGACCAACGGGACTATGTTGATTACTTTTGTAACTTTGTCAGCGGCCGATACGTGGCGACTCTTGGAAATACTTGTGTATTGTATACAAAGCAAAGAAGCTCACTGTTGCATGTACATGTGACACTCAAGCTGTCCTTTGGTGTATTAACCAGCATCTGCAGTTCCTTGTGTTTCAGCATGTAATGTTGGTGTCCCCTCTGCCCCTCAGACCCAGGGCTCAGTGTCATGGCAACTGAGGAGAAGCCAGCAGCTGCGATGGGCCACACGTTTGAAATGACGTGCAGCGTTTCAGCAGAGCACGTGGCGGTCCCCTACTACTCCGTGGTGGTAGCGATGAACGAGCCGGCCTCCATCGACAGCAAGAGGCTTATCTCACTGACGCGGGAGTCGGTGGTGAAACTGGAGCAGTGGGATGTCAAGGACCGGCCGGAAGACATTGTCCTGGAGAAGGTCAGCGACCAGGAATTCCGATTCCGTCTGTACAGGACTCAGTTTTCCGACCAGGGCTCGTATTACTGTCTGGTCCAGGTGTGGATACAAGACCACAATGGATTGTGGGCCGAGGCTGTCTCCAATTTCTCAAACCCCATTGCCGTCGCCTTTACAACAGCAGGTGAGTTCTGAGTGTATCTTGTGGTGAAGTTTGCAATAGATTTCATTGTACTTAACACAATACAGCGCAGGAATCGCCTCTTCGCATAAGTTGATAAGTCATAGGAGTAGAATTAAGCCATTCGGCCCATCGAGTCGAGTCTGCCATTCTATCATAGCTGATCTATCTTTCCCTCTCTACCCCATTCTCCTGTCTTCTCCCTGTAACCCCTGACATCCCTGCTAATCTCAAATCTGTCAATCTCTGCCTTAGATATACCCAATGACGGCCTCCACAGCTGTCAGTGGCAATTAATTCCACAGATTCACCACCCCTCTGGCTAAAGAAATTCCTCCTCATCTCCTTTCTAAATGTACGTCCTTTTATTCTGAGGCTGTGCCCTCTGGTCCTAGGTTCTCCCACCACACTCTCCCTCTCCACATCCATTCTATCCAGGCCTTTCACTCTTCTGCCCACAATGTCAGCCTTCACCGTGCAAAGTTAAACTAATCTCCTCTACCTGCATGTGATGCATATAATGTTGCCTTTGCTTATTTCTCCTACCAAAATGCATCATCTCACATTTCTCTGCACGAAACTCCATCTACAATGTATCTGCCTACTTCATCAGTTTGCATCCTGCTGTAATGCAATATTATAGAACAGAAAATAATACAGGAACAAGCCCTCCTGCAAGTCCATGCCGAACATGATGCCAAGCTAAACTAATCTCTTCTGCCTGCATGTGATCCATATCCCTCCATTCCCTGCATATCCATGTGCCTATCTAAAGGCCTCTTAAACGCCACTATTGTATCTCCCTCCACCACCACCCCAAGCAGCGCGTTCCAGGCATCTTTGTACTAGACGATGTACCCTTTATCTTTGCACTGTGGACGGCTTGGTTGTATTCATGTTCGCACGCACCACCAGACTCAGGAACAGTTTCTTCCCCTCCGTTATCGGCCTTCTGAATGGTCCTTCCATAAGCTAGGGCACTATCCAATTCACCTCTATCCCATTGAGGACATTGGACTTTGTCTAAGGAACAGGTGCACTACAATGCTGTTAACTATATTCTGCACTCTGTATCTTCCCGTCGCTCTACTATTGTTCTTGAGTTTGGCTTGATTGTATTTATGTATAGTATCATCTGATCTGATTGGATGGCACGCAAACCAATGCTTTTCACTGTTTCTGTGACGTGCACGTGACAATAATAAACAAACAAGCGGATATAATTGCCTGCAATTCCAAATTCTGGATGGTGCAAAGTTGCTGAAAACACTGGTTCTTTTGAAGGTCCAGGACATTTGATGGATTTGATTTTCAAACTTTGTAAAAATCTTTCAAAGTAGCTTCTTGTTATAAAATACTGCACGGCTGAATGAAAATAGCATTAATGTTCAGCTATTCTTTAAAGTAAGGATTATTGAAGAAAATATTTGTGAACTTGGGCCACATTATATGTTAGAGGCCAACACTGTGGAGTAAGTGTAAATGTTCTGTAAAGTTCTGATTCTCTTTTAAACAAGGATCTCATTTTCAGTAAAGAGATTTAAGTGCCAGATCAATAATGTAAAGACCAGGTATACAAAAATGCTGGAGAAACTCAGTGGGTGCAGCAGCATCAATGGAGCGAAGGAAATAGGCAACGTTTCGGGTCGAAACCCTTCTTCAGACTTTTGTGTACCTTCGATTTTCGAGCATCTGCAGTTCCTTCTTAAACAAAGTAAAGACCAGATTGTGAGAGTGAATTAAAATATTTCAGTGAGACAAATAATGACACCGCTGTATGTGGGATGGTTGCACGCTCCATTGCAAGGCTATTCCAAGTTTGCCACGGTTAGATTTACCCATTAATGTGTCCATACTTGAATAGTTTACTGATAATCATCAACTATAATTTTCAATGGAGGAAAGGTGTTGCTGAAAGAAATATTGGACGATCAGCAAATGGTGGCAGACCTGTACCTTTAAGGCCAAGATACGACTCTATGCTTTTATGAAATGTGAAACTTGCAGAATACAAGATGGCGCCAGAAACGTGGCGACTCTTCTTGTACTGCCTCAGTGTGATCTACCATTCTTACACTACAATCATTGCAATCTTGTACTTGGGTATGAATGTGCTTGCGTGTAGTAAGATTTTACTGAATGGGACATAAAACAAAAAAAATTGCTGTATTTAGTTACGTGACAATAAAGTATCATCGAACCATTGAAGAAGCCAAAAGGCTGTGAGATAAGGAGAGAGGCGTGAACTGTGAAGCCAGTTCATAAGTCCCAGGAGCTAAATTGGGCTATTTGGCCCATCGAGTCTACTCTGTCGTTCAATCATGGCTGATCTATCTTTCCCTCTCAACCCCATTCTCCTGCCTTCTCCCCGTAACCTTTGATGCCTTTATCTAGAGGAAAGGGAAAGGGAAATAGGTTTGTTTGTATTTAATGACGGGCATTATAAAACTTATCTATTAACTTGTCTCCTTTTGCACTCCAGCTCCTAGGTTTAATGTGACTTTGGAGTCAGAGAGACCTCATGTGCACCAAGGAGAGACGTTGGAAATGTACTGCGTGGTTGATCTGCTGGATATACCAAGCACCTCGGGTAATTTTAGACGTTATGCTCTGGATCTATTATAGTGTGTGATACCAAAATAGCTTCACCGGGCTGATTGACTCTCAGCAGCTCTGCACCTTCAGACAGCTACGGTGACTTTTCACGGCAGCTGCAGCCACGTCGGAATCTGGTCTGGCTTTAATTCACACCGTCCCACTCCTAGAGCTTTACGCCAAATCTATACGTCTTGGGGAATGTTGCATTTGTCAGGGATGCAGTTACATGATGTGCAGGGTGCAAAAAGACAATGCAGTTTAGTTTTAGAGATACTGCGCGGAAACAGGCCCTTAAAGCCAGTCCGTACCGACCAGCGATCCCCACACATTACACTACCCTACACACACTAGCGACAATTTACACTTGTACCAAGCCAAGCCTACAAACCTGTACGGAGAAAACCTACACGGTCACGGGGAGAACGTACAAACTCCATACAGACAGCTCCTGTAGGCAGGATCAAACCTGGGTCTCCGACGCTGTAAGGCAGCAACTCTACCGCTGCACCACCATACCGTGCTGCCCTGTGCCTCTTTAGATAGGCACAAAATGCTGGAATAAATCAGCAGGTCAGGCAGCATCTCTGGAGAAAAGGAATAGGTGACGTTTTGGGTTGGAACCGCTCTTTGGACCTTTGTAGTTTAGAGATCCAGCATAGAAACTGGCCCTTCAGCCCACCGAGTGCGCGCCAACCATCAACCACCCATTCACACTAGTTGCACCATTCCCTACACACTGGGGACAATTTACAGACACCATTTAAAAGACACTTGGACAGTTACTTAGCTAGGAAATGGATATGGGCCAAATGCGGGCAAATGGGATGTTTAGATGGGGTATCTTTCTCGGCATGGACATGTTGAGCCGAAAGGCCTGTTTCTGTGCTGCATGACTCTAATTGACCTACGGGCGCACTCATCTTTGGGATATGGGAGGAAACCAGAGCACCTGGAGGAAACCCACACAGTCACAGGGAGAACATGCAAACTCCACACACAGACAGCACCCTGAGGTCAGGATCGAACCCGGGTCTCTGTGATGTCTTTCTTTCATGGGCGTTTGAATTGCTGAACCAGGCTGTGATGCAACCCTCTGGAATGTTATTGTCTTGGTTGTATTGTTATTGCCCCGGTTGTATTAATGTGACACAAATGAAGTGACATTTCTCAAATCCTGACATTATGTAGATTTTAGTTATTGTGCATCTAGTATCATGGAGTGGCGCGGTGGCAGAGTTGCTGCTTCACAGCGCCAGAGACTCGGGTTCAATCCTGACTACGGGTGCTGTCTGTACGGAGTTTGTACATCCTCCCTGTGACCGCGTGGGTTTTATCTGGGTGCTCCACTTTATTCCCACACTCCAAACTCGTGCAGGTTTGTAGGTTAATTGGCTTCTGTAAATTGTAAATTGCTACTAATGTGTAGGATGGTCCTAGTATACAGGGTGGTTGCTTGTTGGCACAGACTTGGTCGGCTGAAGGGCCTGTTTCTGCACTGCATCTCTAAAGTCTAAAGCAAAGTGGAGTTATATAGTTTTAAGTTAAGTTTAAGAAACGGATCCCCCGGCCCACCGAGTCTGCGCCGACCAGCGATGGCCCCGTACACTAGCACTATCCTACACACTAGAGAAAATTTGCAATGTACAGAAGCCAATTAACCTACAGCCTGCATGTCTTTGGGGTGTAGAAGGAAACCGGAGCACCCGGAGAAAACCCACACAGTCACAGAGAGAATGCACAAACTGTGTAGAAACGTAGTCAAGATCGAACGCGGGTCTATGGTGCTGTAAGGCAGCAACTCTACCGCTGCGCTATTGTGCTGCCCATTGTATCGTGGGTATAAATGGGATTGAATTGAATTTAGAAATGCCCATTGTCTTGGGCCATTCAATAATCCAAATGATTTATCACCTTTCCTCATAGATGTTTTGTATGAAGTGGAATGGTACTTCCAAGGAATTCATTTTAATGCCACACTGAGTCCTTTGGTGATGGTGGATCGGGGATCAGTAGTCACCTACCAGGAAGACTTTGGGACGCGTGGGATCAGCGTTGAACGAGTTAGCACGCACAGCTTCCGACTGCGAGCCCACTGTGTGGACCGTGGCTTCACTGGAGATTATTTTTGCAAAGTGACGCCCTGGATTAAATATGAGGCTGAAAAATGGGTCCAAATCCCTCCACAGGAATCCGCTCAGCTTTCCATGCGCATCGATATTTCAGGTTAGTGGAGACTTGCTCAGAGATACCAGAGAACAAATGTGTAGGGACGAACTGCAGATGCTGGGTGGACTCACTGTGGTGGATGTTAATATGTGTTTATTGTTGTTTTTTATTGTATTGTATTATATGTATGACTGCTGCAATTTCGTTCAGACTTCGGTCTGAATGACAATAAAGGCTATCTAATCTAATCTAATCAGATGCTGGTTTACACCAAATATGGACACAAAACGCTGCAGTAACTCTGCAGGTCAGGCAGCATCTCTGGGGGAAAGGAATAGGTGACTTTTCGGGTTGACTCCTTTCTTTAGACTGAGTGTCAGGTGAGAGGGAAACTAGAGGTATGAAAAGGTACAAAGAACAAATGAATTGTGCTTGGGCACCTTATAACCCAATGGTATGCATCTTGATTTCTCTCATTTCAAGTAACCCTTGCATTCCCTCTCTCTCCATCCTTCCCTCGACTAGTTGTCCTACCAGTTTCCACTGTCATCCTGCTTAGTTTCACTGTTTGTTTCACCTCCATCACTTTTTCCCACAGCCAACAATGGACCATTGTGGGCTCCACCTTTCTTGATCACCATTGCTGGCTTTGATTTGTTCTTTTCACACCTTTTATTCACTTGTTTTTTTGTACCTTTTCATACCTCTAGTTTATCTCTCCCCTGACCCTGAAGATGGGTCTTGATCCGAAATGTCATCTATTCCTTTTCTCCAGAGATGCTGCCTGACCCGCTGAGTTACTCCAACAATTTATGTCTTATCTACCAGAGAACAAGACTCCAGTGCTTCATTCACTCTGTGCGAAGATATATCAGCTGAAAAAGGGTCCCGACCTGAAACCATCTGCCTATCAACCCCCCCCCCCCCCCCCCCCCCCCGCCTATATCCACCTATCACTCCCTGCCTGAGGTCATCTGTTGCCAGTCCTGATCTGTCCCGGCTTTTTCTTCCTACCCCCCACCGCCCTTTTCTACAATCAGTTTGAAGAATGTCCTGACTCAAAACGTCACCTATCCATGTTCTCCAGAGATAGACAATAGGTGCAGGAGTAGGCCATTCGGCCCTTCGAGCCAGCATCGCCATTCAATGTGATCATGGCTGATCATCCCCAATCAGTACCCCATTCCTGCCTTCTCCCCATATCCCCTGACTCCTCTATCTTTAAGAGCCCTATCTAGCTCTCTCTTGAAAGTTTCCAGAGAACCGGCCTCCACCACCCTCTGAGGCAGAGAATTCTACAGATGCTGTCTGACCCGCTGAGTTACTCCAGCAATTTGTGTTTTGTTTTGATTTTTCACCTTTAATTAAAACTCCTGAACGTTAGATTTTAAGTAAAGTGTTCAAATGTTATCGGGGAGGAATTTCAATCTTTGTTTTTTTCTTGAACATTGTTAGGAACCAAAAGAATGAGAGTTTAATTGAGCAGATGAGTGAATCAAAAAAAACTTGAATAATAAGGTTAAAATGCAAAGTGCTGGAGGAACTCAATGGGTCAGGCAGCATCTGTGGAGGGAATGAACAGGAAATGTTGCTGGCTGGGACACTTCTTTAGGCTCTCTGCCTTTCAGGCCAGGGCTGGGTTTGACTGGTGCTGTCCGTACGGAGTTTGCACGTTTTCCCAATGACTGCATGCATTTTCTCTGGGTGCTCCAGTTTCCTCCCACATGCCAAAGATGTACAGGATTGTAGGTTAATTGGCTTCGGTAAAATTGTAAATTGTCCCCTAGTGTGTGGGATCGCTGGTCGGCGCGGTCTTGGTGGACCCAAGAGCCTGTTTCTCGCCGTATCTCTAAAGTAAACTGATAAGATGCTGGTAATAGAAACAGGAACTAGCTTAATGGTGTGAGGAATTGAATTCTAAAGATACTTGTACTGACTTTTTTATTTCTACTTTTTGCTGTTTCCCTCCCCCCCCTCCCCTCCAGTGCTAGACTCCTTCAAGATGCCGCTCTTGTACGGAGTAGTCAGTGCCTTACTGGTTGGAATTCTCGCCTGCACCATCGGTTATTGTGCCTTCCCAAAGAATCCAAGAGGGAGGGCTGCACCCCTGGACGAGAGACGTGGGTTACTCCACAAATGCCTGAGCTGAGACGATCTCCAGCCACGTTCACCACCAACGATTGAACGAACCACTCAAACTACCTGTACTCTGACACTTGGGGGAGGACAAGCAAAGCCGGATCTTTTAGATATTTACCACGCGCAGTGATTTGTAATTTAAAACAAAAAGCCATGTTCATTTTCTTTGCGTGGAGTAAAAAATATTTTGGGAATGTCAGTGTGATTTTTTTTTTTTTAAGATTTTTTTTGCAGTAAATTACGCTACGGAGATGTCGCCGATTTCCTCTCCTTTTTCCCAGTTTGGACGTGAAGAGCTGGACCCGGTCACGTTCCCCGGTGTCTGCGGATCGGACACCGTATCATTGCGCTTGCAACACTGACGGAGTGCACAATAAACAACGCTTTCTTTGATGTATGGATAAGTATTTTGGTGTGCAAAGATGAGTTCCAAATCATCGTATATAGTCATAGTCATCCAGCGTGGAAACAGGCCCTTCTGCTCAACTTGCCATCAATGACCAACATGCCCCATCTATGCTAGTCATACCCATAGGGGCAGCACAGTGGTAGTTGCTGCCTTACAGTGCAAGAGACCTGGGTTCGATCCTGACTACGGGTGCTGTCTGTATGGAGTTTGTATGTTCTCCTTGTGACCACGTGGGTTTTCTCTGGTTTCTTCCCACACTCCAAGGATGTACGTTTGTAGGTTAATTGGCTTTGGTAAAATTGTAATGTGCCATAGTGTGTAGGATAGTGCTCGTGTACATGGTGATCATTTGTCGGCACAGACTTGGTGGAGCGAAGGGCCAGTTTCTGGACTGTATCTTTAAAGCCTAAAGCCTGCATTTGGCTCATATCCCTCTAAACCAGTCCTATCCATACCTGTCTAAATGTTTCTTAAATGTTGTGAGAGTACCTGCTTGAACTACCTCCTCTGGCAGCACCTTCCATACACCCACCATCACTTGTGTAAGATAATTGCCTCTCAGGTTCCTATTAAATCTTACCCCATCACCCTAAACCTACAGTAGGTCCTCTGGTTCTTGATTCTCCTACTCTGGGTAAAAGACTCTGGGCATTCACCCTGTCTATTCCTCTCATGATATTACGGAGCTCATTTCAGGCAGAGTGACGGGTTCCAACCTAATGCTGCCACAGCCTCTAGTTAAACATTGCATTCAGCATTTTTCTTAAACTCTTTCCTTGTGGACTAATCTGCCCCAAAAAGCAATGGGTTTTTTGTCTGCTGATGAGAGCAACATGATCTCGGCTATTTCCAGGGAGAGCCAGAAGTTGCATTTTAATTGGTTAATTTCAATAAGTGGAAACATTTAATTGCTGCCTTGAACATGTTGTAGATACGATGAGGATGTTTAAGAGGCTTTTGGATAGGCAGATGTATAGGTTGGAAATGGAGGGGTATGGTTCATGTTTAGTATAGTGTAGAGATACAGCATGGAAACAGGCCATTAGGCCCACCCGGTTCTTGTCGACCATTGATCACCCGTTCACACTGGTTCTGTTATCCCACTTTTGCATCCACACCCGACACAACGGGTAGTCAAGAGGTTAATTAACCTACCAACCTGCACCTCGTTGGGATGTAGTAGGAAGCCCATGTAGTCAAGAGGAGAACTTGCAAACTCCGCACAAACAGCACCCGAGGTCAGGATTGAACCTGGGTCTCTGACTCTGTGAGGCAGCAGCTCTACCCGTTGCACCACTGTGCCGCCTTGTGTGTAGGCAGATGAGATTAGTTTATCCTTGTATCATGTTCGGCACAAACTTTGGGGGCCGAAGGGCCTGTTCCTGTGCTGTACTGTTCTATGTTCAATCCATGGGTTGAATTATATGCCAGTGCATATTATACACAAATTAAGGTTTCAATACTGATCCAGTTATGAAACGTGTCTATCTGTCAGGAAATAAAAGAAAAAGCAGGGTAAATTATTTGACATTTTCTATCAGGATTACGTTATTACAGGTGCGTTGGTCCAAGGCATTTGGTCTGACAAATGTCCATGATTGCAAGGTACTCTAACTTTATAATTCCTGCATTTTCTTAAAGGTTCTTGAGCAAGTAGACATTACTTGCCAGACTGGTTGTACAGCCCTCCAGTCTTCAACCTGTAATAGCAAATGAAAAATCATCGCTATTTCTGGCTCAGATGCAAAATGCTGGAGTAACTCAGGGGATATAACCATATAACAATTACAGCACGGAAACAGGCCATCTCAGCCCTACAAGTCCGTGCCGAACAACTTTTTTCCCTTAGTCCCACCTGCCTGCACTCATACCATAACCCTCCATTCCCTTCTCATCCATATGCCTATCCAATTTATTTTTAAATTATACCAACGAACCTGCCGCCACCACTTCCACTGGAAGCTCATTCCACACCGCTACCACTCTCTGAGTAAAGAAGTTCCCCCTCATGTTACCCCTAAACTTCTGTCCCTTAATTCTGAAGTCATGTCCTCTTGTTTGAATCTTCCCTATTCTCAAAGGGAAAAGCTTGATCACATCAACTCTGTCTATCCCTCTCATCATTTTAAAGACCTCTATCAAGTCCCCCCTTAACCTTCTGCGCTCCAGAGAATAAAGACCTAACTTATTCAACCTATCTCTGTAACTTAGTTGTTGAAACCCAGGCAACATTCTAGTAAATCTCCTCTGTACTCTCTCTATTTTGTTGACATCCTTCCTATAATTGGGCGACCAAAATTGTACACCATACTCCAGATTTGGTCTCACCAATGCCTTGTACAATTTTAACATTACATCCCAGCTTCTATACTCAATGCTCAGATTTATAAAGGCTAGCATACCAAAAGCTTTCTTTACCACCCTATCTATATGAGATTCCACCTTCAAGGAACTATGCACGGTTATTCCCAGATCCCTCTGTTCAACTGTATTCTTCAATTCCCTACCATTTATCATGTACGTCCTATTTTGATTTGTCCTGCCAAGGTGTAACACCTGACATTTATCAGCATTAAACTCCATCTGCCATCTTTCAGCCCATTTTTCCAAATGGCCTAAATCACTCTGTAGACTTTGGAAATCCTCTTCATTATCCACAACGCCCCCTATCTTGGTATCATCTGCATACTTACTAATCCAATTTACCACCCCTTCATCCAGATCATTGATGTACATGACAAACAACAAAGGACCCAACACAGATCCCTGAGGCACCCCACTAGTCACCTGCCTCCAACCCGACAAACAGCCATCCACCATTACCCTCTGGCTTCTCCCATTCAGCCACTGCTGAATCCAACTTGCTATTCCTGCATTTATACCCAACAGTTTAACCTTCTTAACCAACCTTCCATGAGGAACCTTGTCAAAGGCCTTACTAAAGTCCATATAGACAACATCCACTGCTTTACCCTCGTCAATTTCCCTAGTAACCTCTTCAAAAGATTCAAGAAGATTAGTCAAACATGACCTTCCAGGCACAAATCCATGTTGACTGTTCCTAATCAGACCCTGTTTATCCAGATGCTTATATATATTATCTCTAAGTATCTTTTCCATTAATTTGCCCACCACTGAAGTCAAACTAACAGGTCTATAATTGCTAGGTTTACTCTTAGAACCCTTTTTAAACAATGGAACAACATGCGCAGTACGCCAATCCTCGGGGACTATTCCCGTTTCTAATGACATTTGAAATATTTCTGTCATAGCCCCGGCTATTTCTACACTAACTTCCCTCAATGTCCTAGGGAATATCCTGTCAGGACCTGGAGACTTATCCACTTTTATATTTTTCAAAAGTGTCAGTACTTCTTTTACTTTGAAACTCATAGTATCCATAACTACTCTACTCGTTTCCCTTACCTCACATAATTCAATATCCTTCTCCTTGGTGAATACCGAAGAAAAGAAATTGTTCAATATCTCCCCCATCTCTTTTGGCTCTGCAGATAGCTGCCCACTCTGTTTCTCCAATGGTCCAATTTTATCCCTCGTTATCCTTTTGCTATTAATATAGCTGTAGAAACCCTTTGGATTTACTTTCACCTTACTTGCCAAAGCAACCTCATATCTTCTTTTAGCTTTTCTAATTTCTAAACAAGGATCAGGCAACATCTCTGGAGAAAAGGAATAGGTGGCGTTTCGGATCAAGAGGCTTCTTCAGACTCGGGGAGAGAGAAACTAGAGGTATGAAAAGTTACAAAGAGCAAATGAATGAAAGGTGCGATAAGAACAAATCAAAACTAACAACAATGATCAAGGAAAGGTGGAGCCCACAATGGTCTGTTGTAGGCTGTGGAGAAGGTGATACAAACAGTGGAACTAAGCAGGATGACAGTAAAACTAGTAGGCCGACTAGGGTGGGGGAAGGACAGAGAGGAAGGAGATGCAAGGGTTACTTGAATGAACACCACTGGGTTGCAAGCTGCCCAAGTGAAATATGTGGTGCTGAATCCCACACGGTCACAGGGAGAACGTACAAGCTCTGTACAGACAGCACCTGGAGTCTTTAGCACTGTAAGGCAAATATCTTTCTTCGGCGAGAGTATGGGCAGAATAAATGGGAGGGTAGTAGGAAGTGAATATTGGGTGGACTTTCTTCCCACCATCATCAATGTGATGAGACAATGAAAAGACTGCCTTCCTAGTGGGGATGGAATGAGAAATCGTGGCGTTGCCGACAAAGATTAGCACGATGGTAAAAAACTGCGCGCACTTTAATCTTTCTGCTTCTGCACCATCTGATCAAAGTCAGCCAAACTTTGGAAGGGAAATAAGAGATATTAATCTTCAAATATCCCTTGGGAGAAGAAAGGGCTAGTGGCTAGCATCACTGGAGGATCAGTCGTAGGGGACAGTCACAGGGTGAAATGATTCAATAGCAATGTGACCTGTGCCACCACTACCTGCACTCCTACATCTCTCTGCTCTACAACACTCCCCAGAATGGTAGGGCTCTGGGTATGATTAGAGTGGAGTGCAGATGAGGGGTGATTTTATAGAGGTGTACAAAATCATGAGGTTAATAATGTAGGGTATTGCAGAGTAGGGGAATCGAGAACAAGGGGGTAGATTTAATAAGAACCTAAGGAGTAACTTTTTACTCAGAGGGAGGTGGGTGTATGGAACAAGCTGCCAGAAGAGGTAGTTGAGGCAGGTACTATTGCAACATTTATGAAACAGTTAGACAGGTACATGGATAGGACAGGTTTAGAGGGATATGGGCCAAACACAGGCAGTTGGGATTACTGTAGATGGGACATGTTGGTTGGTGTGGGCAAGTTGGGCCGAAGGGCCTTTTGCCATGCTATGACTCTCAGCAAAAACATTTCCACTACTGCCATTTCCTTGTTGACCTCTTTATCGTTGAGTAGCAGTTATTGTTCACATGAGTCTCACATTGCATTGTTTAAATACCTCCATAATGTTAAAAGTTGAAAAACTGCTTCAGACTTACTCAGGCACTTTAACCCGCCGTGGAGAATCACCCAGATCTGAACGCTTATTTGCAGCGTAGTGCAATGGTTACAGCCTCTGCTGACTTCCCAGCTGCAGAAGTGACCACCAATGGCTGGTAATCTCCGGAGAAGCTAAACCAGCTGTTCCGTTCCGCACATCTGTGTGTATGTGTGTGTGCAAATTAGTGTGTGTTGTACAGATGAGTGAAAATCTGCCAACTATGCATCGTTGGAATAATAGTTTGGTTTATTAGTTGAAATACTAGTTTTGTTTCGGCCTACCCTTATCGATTAAATCGATCTCGGGATTATATTTTATGTTGTTTCTTTTGGAATATTGTAAGTGCTAGAGTTAAATTGTAAAGCGGGTGTGTTTAAATTTTAATACAGGTCCACCACTGATTTAGTGTCACCCTTCGTTCCAGAACCTTTTTGGCCCGTGTGTGTAGGATAGAACTAGTGTATGTTTGTGTTTGTTTCTTTCGAGGACTGTTTAAGGAATTTCACTCTGTGGGGATTTAATTTGACACTGGTTGTACTATGTAGTAAGTAAGTCACAATGAAACGTGCTTTCAAAGAATGCATCAACACCATGCTCTCAAAAACAGATTTGCTGGGGAAAAGAGATAATTACACATTGTGTGTGCTTCATAATTGTCACCTTTTGAGTTATTTTTCTCTAGCCTCTCATCTGTACTTTGCTGGGCGATTTCATACGAGAGAACACAGCACTGCATACCACTCATTCCCTTCATTTCTAAACTAAGTTACCTTCCCAAGTGCCCACGATATTCCTTTCAGAGTACTGAAATACTGAGAGTTATTTTGGTCCCGACAAAGGATTATGCAATTTGCTAAATGAAAGATTTTGCCAGCTATTGTAAGGCATATTTGTATGTCACATAGTATACTATCAAAAACAATATGATCTAAATTGCAACATGATCATTTCAGATATATTCATGGATGTGGATCATATGCAGACAGTTCTGGGTGTCATGTTTAGCATGGACATTGTGGGCCGAAGGGCCTGTTCCTGTGCTCTACAGTTCTGTGTTCTATATGCTTTAATAATAATAATAATAAATTTTATTTATGGGCGCCTTTCAAGAGTCTCAAGGACACCTTACAAAAAATTGAGCATGTAGAGGAAAAACATGTAAGGGGAATGAAATAAATAGTAGAGACATGACTAGTACACAAAGTAAAGACAGAATTCAATACAAAACACAGTATGAGGCAATTAATGCACAGATGAAAAGGGACGGGGACGTGGGGCTAAGGATAGGCAGAGGTGAAGAGATGGGTCTTGAGGCGGGACTGGAAGATGGTGAGGGACACGGAATTGCGGATCAGTTGGGGGAGGGAGTTCCAGAGCCTGGGAGCTCTGTCCCCAAAACTGCGGAGGTTGGACTTGTGGATGGAGAGGAGACCGGCTGATGTGGATCTGAGGGACCGTGAGGGTTGGTAGGGGGAGAGGAGGTCAATGAGATATGGGGGGGCCAGATGGTGGAGGGCTTTGTAGGTGAGGATCAGGAATTTGTAGGTGATCCGGTGGGAGATGGGAAGCCAGTGAAGTTGTTTGAGGACTGGAGTGATGTGATGCCAGGATTTGGTATGGGTGATGAGTCGGGCGGCTGCGTTCTGGACCAGTTGGAGTCGGTTGATATAGGTGGAGCTGATGCCAAGGAGAAGTGAGTTGCAATAGTCCAGTCTGGAGGAGATGAAGGCATGGATGAGTCTTTCAGCAGCGGGCGGTGTGAGAGAGGGTCTGAGTTTGGCGATGTTGCGGAGATGAAAGAAGGAGGTTTTAATGACATGGCGGATGTGAGGCTCAAGGGAGAGGGTGGAATCAAAGATCACGCCAAGGTTGCGGGCCTGGGGAGATGGGGAGACAGTGGTGCCGTCGATGGTGAGAGTGGGGTTATTGATTTTGCTGAGTGTGGCTTTGGAGCCTATGAGGAGGAATTATGTCTTATCGCTGTTGAGTTTGAGGAAATTATGTTGCATCCAGGTTTTTATAGCTGACAAACAGGAGTTGATATGGGAGAGGGGGGGGGGGTTGTGGGGGGATTTGGTGCCAAGGTAAATCTGGGTGTCATCAGCGTAACAGTGGAAGTCCAGATTGAAGTGGCGGAGTATCTGTCCAAGGGGGAGGATGTAGATGATGAAGAGGAGGGGGCCGAGTACGGAGCCTTGGGGAACGCCTTGAGTGACTGCGGCTGTAGCAGAGGTGTGGTTGTGGAGAGAGATGAAGTGGGATCTGTTGGAAAGGTAGGAACGGAGCCAGCTGAGTGCAGAGCCTTCAATGCCGAGGTCTTTGAGTCTGGTGAGCAGGATGTTATGGTTCACTGTATCGAAGGCTGTGCTCAGGTCGAGGAGGATGAGGATGTTGAGGGAGCCAGTGTCAGCAGAGGTGAGGAGGTCGTTGAGGACTTTGAGGAGAGCAGTTTCTGTGCTATGGAGGGGGCGAAAGCCAGATTGGAGGGGTTCAAGTAGGTTATACGCAAGGAGGTGGGAATGAAGTTGCGACGCAACGATACGCTCCAGGGTTTTTGAAAGAAAGGGGAGGTTTGAGATTGGGCGGTAGTTAATGAGAGAGGAGGGATCAAGACCAGGTTTCTTTAAGATTGGTGTAACGGCAGCAGTTTTGAAAGCGGAGGGGACAATTCCTTGGGACAATGAGGAGTTGAAGAGATTAGTGAGGTAGGGGCAGAGAACGGGGAGGCAGGACTTCAACAGGGGAGTGGGGAGAGGGTCGAGGGAGCAGGTAGTGGGTTTGGAAGAGCTGATGAGTTTGGAGGTTTCAATAGGGGTGACCAGGTCAAACTGGGAGAGGAAGCAGTGTGGAGGAGGGGTAAGGAGGTCAGTGGAGATGTTGAAAGGAGGGGCCTTGGTAGGTGGTGGAGTAGATGCTGGGGAGTCGGGTGCAGGGGATAAAGATTGATAGATGGTGCTGATTTTATCAGCGAAAAAGCTTTGTCATCTGCATCCTAAATGAACCTGAAGAAATAGCAAAATGTCGACACAAGGAACTGCAGATGCTATTTCACACAAAAAAGACAAAAAGTGCTGGAATAACGCAGCAGGTCAGGCAGCACCTCTGGAGAACATGGACAGGTGACGTTTCAAGTCAGGAACCCTTGGGTCAGTTTTATTAATAATTTTTTTTTTTTTTAATTCCGCACTTTCCATTGCAATTTGCTATGTAAAGTAACTTTCCTCATTTGGTAAATCACATGGGTTTCTCCAGGTGTTCCGCTGTCCTCCCACATCCCAAAGATGTGCAGGCTTGGAGATTAATTGGCTTCTGTAAATTGTCCTTTGTGTGTACAATAGAACTAGAGTACAGTGGTCAGAACTAGATTGTCGGCATGAACTTAGTGGGCCGAAGGGCCTGTTTCTATGCTGTATCTAAAGTAAATTTGTGTCCATCATTGCTGGTTGTTTGTCGGAGCATCTTATGTGGCACTGCACTGCGACTGTATTTTTTTCTAAATGCACACTAATCTTCTATTAACTTGATTTCTGTTTCCCCCTACCCCCTTTCCCTTTCCTGCCCCAGTGTGATCCCATTTCTCCCACAATCCTGCCCCTTTTCCTTCCCTCCCCATCCCCATACACCCGATTCCTCTTTACATTTCACTCCTCTTTTCCCCTCCTAACCTGACACCCTTTTGTCTGCTTTTCCTCTCTAGACTTTAGAGATACAGTTCCACTGATACAGGTCCAGAGATGCTGCCTGACCCGCTGAGTTCCTCCAGCACTTTGTGCTTTGCTCTAAATATATTAACTCTCGCTGATTAAAAATCCTCATTGTTTACAGCTGTTTCTGATCTAGATCAGAGATGCATAGAATACAGTTGATGAAACAGTGATGTCTTTATGTAGAATGCATAGACTTGTAGAGAGTAATTAGCTGATTGCCCAGGGCTGTTGGTGCTGTGGGAACTGCTTGCTTTATGTTGAGAGCCAATTTCCGAGCATCAGCTCAATGAACAACAAAACACTATATGTCTCAAAATAGGTATTTAATTTTCTGCTCCCCATGGATTAATGGTGATAGTTTGTGCAGCGTAGCAAGCAAAAAACCCCTCCATTTCCATACGAGTGAGTGGGTATATGGAACAAGCTGCCAGAGGAAGTATTTGAGGCAGGTACTAGACTTTACTTTAGACTTGAGAGAAACAGCATGGATACAGGCCCTTCGGCCCAATGACTATCCCATACACTAGGGACCATTTACAATTTTTACCGAAGCCCATTAATTGTCAAACCTGTACGTCTTTGGAGTGTGAGAGGAAACCGGGGCACCTGGAGAAAACCCACGCGGTCACAGGTAGAACAAATATGCTTTGAACAGACAGCATCCAAAGTCAGGATTAAACTCGGGTCGCTGTGAGGCAGCAGCTCTACTGCACATAAACAATACACTATTGTCCTATAACAGCATTTAAAAGACACTTGGACGGGTACATGGATAGGAAAGATTTAGAGGGATGTTAGCAAATGTGACCAGCTTAGATGGGGCATCTTGGCTAGCATGGACAAGTTGGGCTGAAGGGACTGTTTCCATACTGAAAAACAATGACTCTAAAAGAGTGCCTTTTCCTCCAACTGATGTGTATAAGTTTGTCTACTTGTAATACTGAGTCTTCATAAGTCCTTGCAAAACCATTATTGTGTGCAGTTCTGGTTGTTGCTTTACAGGAAGGATGTGGAGGCAAGGAGACGATGCCGAGGAGGTTTACCTCCTGGATTGGATGGTTCAAACTATAAGGAGAGGATGGTCAAACTTAGATTGTTTTGTCTGAACTGTAGGAGGCTGAGGGGAGACCTGGTAGAAGTATATACAATTATGGAAAGCGTACTGTAGATAGGGAAGACAGAACTTGTTTCCCAGGAAGGTAATGTCAAAGACGAGTTGGTGAGAGGACAGTTCATTTGCCTGATAACAGATGGGAAGACACTGTCCCTGAATCTGGAGGTGTGTGTTTTCAAACTTCTGCACCTCTTTCCTGATGGGAGCGGGGAGAAGAGGGAATGACAGGGGTGAGACACATCCTTGATTATGCTGGTGGCCTTGCCGTGGCAGCATGAAGTGTACATGGAGTTAATGGAAGGGAGGTTGCTTTTGCTTGATGGCCTGGGCTATGAAACCTTTGGTTTTTGACACAATTATAGCAAGATGCAAAGTATTTTGTTTAATTAACAATTGTTTAATTATCTCACAATTTCTGAGCACGTTGGAAGACTGCAAAAAAGGATTTTCTAGAAAGATGACATGTTATCTTTACAGGGGGTGAGGGTTATGAGAGGCTTGTGATCAATGTGCTCAATGAATCGGTGGAGTAAACATGGAGAAACATCAAGTGAAAGGGAATGGTACTAAATTGGCATCCACTGCCTGAATGAGCAGAGGAAGCATATTCAAAAGTAATATTTCAAAAGGGAATTAGATTAATATATATAAAAAGGAAATAAAAGTCACAAGGTACAAGAGAAAAAGTAGAGAAGCAAAATTATTTGGTTCATTTTATCAAAATGGGAGCCCTATTTAATTTTTGGACACAAAGAAATGCAGATGCTGGCTCACAAAAAAAAATGACAACGTGCTGGAGTAACTCAGCGGGCCAGGCAGCATCTCTGGAGAACTTGGACAGGTGATGGTTCGGGTCTGAAAAAGGGTCCCGAACTGAAACTTCACCTATCCATGTTCTCCGGAGATGCTGCCTGACCCGCTGAGTTACTCCAGCACTTTGTGTCCTTTTGTGTATTAATTAGTATCTGCAGTTCTTTGTTTCTAAACTTTACCTCTAACAAGCCGAATTACTAACCATAAACGTAGACACAATCAGTCTAAAGAAGGGTCTTCAGTCTGAAATGTCAACTGTACGTGTTCTCCAGAGATGTTGCCTGACTCACTGTGTTACTCCAGAACTTTGTGCCCATATTTAATCTATTCTGCTTTAAATCTTTTTCATACAGTATTTTAAAGGAATTATCTAATAAATAGCATTGATATCACATTGCAATGTAAAGTAATCACACTGACTTGTCCATATAAAGTTTAATTTAGTTTAGAGATACAGCATGGAAACAAGCCCTTTGGCCCACCGAGTCCGTGCCGACCATCGATTGCCCTACACTAGTTCTATCCTACACTCTATAGAGGCAATTTATAGAAGCCAATTAACATTTAGGTTTGGGAGAGCTGATAAGGAGGGGGTTTAAATGGTGCTTTTTATTTCTTACACCCTCTATTGTACGATTTTAGGTAGTGGGAAGGAGTGTAGAGATTAAACCACCTGAGCTGGTTAGATCCCCGTACATTATACCACAAAATGGCAGCAAAAGACAGAGACAGGCCCGTCTCTGTTGAAACCTTCTTTATGGTTTTGTCGCCATCTGTTCTTCCTCCTCCCAGTAGCGTGGAGGGTAAGGGATCGAGGGGGCAGCTGCAATTCTGACACAAGTTGCATTTTAATTGACAGCCCCCACCCCCCTGATTTCACCACCTGAGCGTCTCGCAGGTCTGCTCCCCAGCCCCTCACCTGTTTGTTCCAATCTCACCCCCGTAGGCTTCATTCCCCCGTGAGGCGGCACGGCACGGTGGTGCAGTGGTAGAGTTGCTGCCTCACAGCGCCAGAGACCCGGGTTTCATCCTGACTACGGGTGCTGTCTGTGTGTGTGGAGTTTGCACGTTCTCCCTGTGACCGCGTGGGTTTTCTCCGGGTTCCCCAGTTTCCTCCCATACTCCAAACACGTGCGGGTTTATAGGTTAATTGGCTTTGGAAAGAAATGTAAATTGTCCCTAGTGTGTAGGAAGGTGTTAGTGATCCCTGGTCAGCATGGACTAGGTGGGCTGAAGAGCATGTTTGCACATGTGACAATAATAAACCTAAACCTACATCGAAATGATGGTGTAAACACGAGCATAAAATGTTGCTCTAATTTACTGGCTCAATATATACCTGCAGCAATTAGACACCAATTGTGTATGAGTGTTCAGAATGGCAATGCTCTAAAGCTGTCATTTGAACTTTCTGTTATTGTGGAAAAATATGCTCTTGTGAATTTATATATACGGTGAGCTGAAGAAAAGCTCAGGTACAGCACAGGAACAGGCCCTTCAGCCCACTGTGTCTGTGCTGAACATGATGCCAGGTTAAACCAATCACTGCCTGCACATAATCCATATCCTTCCATCCTCTGTCTAGCTAAAAGTCTCTTAAACTACACTATCATTAAAGGTCTGAGGAAGGGCTCTGATTCAAACAGACAACTATGTCTCGCAGAGAAGCTTCCTGACACCCAGTTACTCCAGCATTTTGCTTCTATCTGCAGTTCTTTGTTTCTACATCCTACAATCGATTGCCGTGCTTTGTCCCGCCCACACCTCTTTTCCAACTTTCCTTCCCCCCTATCAGTCTGAAGAAGGGTCCCGATCCGAAGCGTCTTTTGTCCATTCCCTCCACAGGTGCTGCCTGACCCGCTGAGTTTCTCCAGCATTTTGTGTTTTACTCAAGATTCTGGCATCTGCAGTTCCTTGTGTGTCTTGTTTACAGGTACATGCTTTGCTTCAGTGAGGAGTCAAGTCAATGAAAGATTATTATTGAACTTTGCACAAGATCTTTACTGCCTTTGATGTCTGGCCATAGTTTGAGGACTGAGAAATATGTCAAAATTGCCTTCAACCGTGTAATCTTTAGTAAGATTACAGTTTAGCTAACGCCAAGCCTGGCCCTGGGGTGAATAAACACTGAGGAATTCATGCAGAAATATGCATGTATATGTCAAAATACCAAGAAGAATATTACTGTTATTGTAAAACACTGAGGCTGAGTGACGAGACTCCCAGCAGTCAGACCAAACACTCCGAAGCTGTATTAAATCATCTGGATTCCAGTTCAATTAGTTGCAATGCCGATCCTTTACAAAATTAAAGGCCCATTGTTCAGACATTCCCGGTCTGTCTGATTGGGTTAACGGATGGTGATGTCTGACGACACTGGGCCTGTACTCGCTGGAGTTTAGAAGGATGAGGTGAGACCTCATTGAAACTATCCGAATAGTGAAGGGCCTGGATAGAGTGGGTGTGGAGAAGATGTTTCCACTAGTGGGAGAGTCTAGGACCAGAGGTCACAGCCTCAGAATCTCTTTTAGAAAGGAGATGAGAAGGGTTTCCTTTAGTCAGAGGATGGTGAATGCGTGGAATTCATTGCCACTGATGGTTGTGGAGAAGAAGTCATTGGGTATTTTTAAGGCCGTGATTGACAGATTCTTGATTAGTAAGGGTGTCGGGGGTCATGGGGAGAAGGCGCCAGAAATATTTTGAGAGGGAAAGAAAGATCAGCCATGATTGAATGGCGGAGTAGACTCGATGGGCCGAATGGCCTAATTCTGCTCCTAGAACTTATGGTCCAACTGATGGCAGGGACAATCAAATAGAGTTTGGACCATAAGACACAGTAGCCAAATCCCATTCTCCTGCCTTCTCCCCGTAACCTTTGACATCCTTACCAACCACACCACTAGGGCGGCGCAGTGGCACAGCTGCCATTGCCTCTCAGCGCCAGGAACCCATGTCCGATCCTGACCTCCGGTGCCGTCAGTGCGGAGTTTGCACGTTCTCCGTGTAACCGTTTGGTTTTTCTCCAGGTGCTCCAGTTTCCTCACACATCCCAAAGACGTGCGGGTTTGTAGGTTAATTGGCCTCTGTAAATTGCCCCTACTGTTTAGGGAGTAGATGTGAAAGTAGGATAACATAGAACTAGTGTGAAAGGATAATCGCTGGTTGGCATGGACTTGCTGGGCCGAAGGGCCTATTTTCATGCTGATAAATGTATATAAAATTACGAGAGGCAGAGATAGGGTCAGACAGAACCTTTTCCCAGGGTGGAAATGTCAAAGAGTAGAGGGCATAACTTTAAGGTGAGAAGGGAAAAGTTTAAAGGAGATGTGCAGGGCAAGTTTTTTTACACAGAGGCTGGTGAATGCCTGGAACATGCTGCCTGGGGTGGTGGTGGGGGCAGACACGATAGTGGCGTTTAATCTACTTTTACAGAGGCACATGGAGATGCAGGGAATGGAGGGATATGCATCACGTGCAGGCAAATAAGATTTTATCTTGCCATTATTCGGCACAAACATTGTGGGCCAAAGGGCCTGTTCCTGTGCTGTAATTTTCTGTGTCGTTAGATGAGTAAATAACACAGAATAGATTGTTAAAGTTACGTCACTGAAGGGTAATAGAGCAAGAACTCTAACGTACCCATTAAGATAAATTAGTAAGTTCTATAATTTGCTAATATGGGTTCAAACACAAACCAGAGTGGCATTTTCATTTTGACCTGCGCATTTAATTATATGTTGGTTTCTTTCTACTTGGAAGTTCAGTTTCAGTATTAAGGAACAAGGCAGGAAGGAACGCTCCACTGCAATTGGGGCAGTACGGTGGCACAGTGGGGGAGCTGCTGCCTTACAGCACCGGAGACCTGGGTTCGATCCGGACTAGCTGTGCTGTCTGTACGGAGTTTATACGTTCTCCCTGTGACCATGTGGGTTTCCTCCGGGCGCTCCGGTTTCCTCCCACACTCCAAAGATGTGCAGTTTTGTAGGTTAATTGGCTTCCCTAAATTGTAAGTTGTCCCTAGTGCGTAGGATAGTGCTCGTGGACGGGGTGATCTCTGGTCGGCATGGATTCGGTGGGTCGAAGGGCCTGTTTCCATGCTGTATCTCTAAAATCTAAATTTGTAAGGGTCCCGACCTGAAACGTCGCCTGTCCATTCCCTCCACAGATGCTGCCTGACCTGCTGAGTTCCTCCAGCACTTTGTGTTCTGCTCTTGATTCCAGCATCTGCAGTTCCTTGTGTCTCCATTTGTTGCTGCCAATCTTGTGATCTGGAACACCGTGACTGACAGGGAAGTGGGAAATTATTAATTAGTAATTGTCAAGAAGAAATTTGACGGAGAGAGGGAATTGTCAGGACATTGGGGAGGGTGTAGGGGAGTGGGACAATTGGGTAGTCCTTGAAAACAGCCGTCACGGGCAGAGTTATTGAACAAGAGTTGACTACCTCACCCAGCTGACAAGGTTAACATGCCCAAACATATTGTAGAAGGTGCAGCTTGATAATGTGAGCTCTGTGGGTTGTATAGGCTGATCTTATGTAGAGGGAGTGGAGGAATGAGTCAACATGAACTCCACAATGTGAAAGTGTAGGCAATGCCAAGTTAACATTATCTTCTGGTTTCAAAATTAAATAATTTCTGCTTCCTCCACAAGCACCATAAAAAATATAAAACTGAAATTAGAGGCAGACAAGGAGTAATAGATAATATATTCTTGTGATAATAATTTGCCAATTCTACTAAGTCAATATGTAGAAACGAAGAACTGCAGATGCTGGTTTATACCAAAGATAGACACAAAGTGCTGAAGAAGGGTCTAGGTCATGATCCGAAATGTCACCCACCCTACTCTCCAGAGATACTGCTGACTCATTGAGTTCCTCCAGCACTTTTCATCTATTCAGTCAAAGTTCTGATCAGAATTCTGTTCACCACAGTTGCTTCCACAATTCTCTGCAATTTCTTGCGGTCTTGGATGGAGCTGTTCTCAAACCATGCATCCTGATAAAATGCTTTCTACGATGCATCTGGAGAAATATGTGAGAATTGTTGGGGGACATGCCGATCCTCCTAAACCTTCTAAGGAAGTAGAAGCATTGGTGTCCTTTCTTGGCTATTGCTTCGATGTGGATGATCCAGGAGAGTTGCTGGTAATAGTTACTCCGAGAAACTTGAAGAGTTCAACCATCTCTACTTTGGCGCCGTCAATGCAAACTGGGGTATGTGTACTGTGTTGCTACCTGGAGTCCATCACTATCTCCTTTGTCTTGTGGACATAGAGAGAAAGGTTGTTGTTTCAATACCAGGTCAGTTAGTTCTCAATCTCCTTCCTGTACTCCGTCTCGTCTTTATTTGATACCCAATTTCATCTGCGAATTTGTAAATTGAATTGGATTTGTACTTGGCTACACGGACACGGGTGTAGAAGGAATAAAGAAGGGAGCTGAGAACGCATCCTTGCGGAGCACCAGTGTTGAGGATTATCGTAGAGGATGATTTGTCCCCTATCCTAACTGATTGGGGTCTGTTGGTTAGGAAGTTGAGTATCAAGTTGCAGGGATGAATGCTGACTCTAAGTTCCATAGTTTGGTGATGAGCTTGGATGGGATAGAAACATAGGCAACACCGCCATTCAATATGATCATGGCTGATCATCTAAAATCAATACCCCGTTCCGGCATTTTCCCCATTATTCCTTGATTCCTTGATAATGGTATTAAAAGCAGAGCTGTAGATAGGGGGGAGGGGGGGGGGGGGGGAGAGGGTAAATATTAGGAAAGTTGTTCTTATCCCAAACAGTTTGCATGTAGCAAATGATCCGTGAACAAAATGTTTATCTCCCATTTGATTTGATGTTTTTGCAGGTTGTCACGTATTGCAGCTTCTATCCTCCAGATGGGGCTGTTGAGCTAATGATTTCCACCTCGCTTCTGAAATAACCTAGCCATTATTGTAGTTATTTTAGTTGAAACTTTGACCTCTTATCAGCATAGGCAGCGTATTTTCCTACAATATATATTAGGACATCTCTATGCCATAAAAAATGTGTCTGACCTTGTTCGTAGATAGACAAAAGTGCTGGAGAAACTCAGCGGGTGCGGCAGCATCTGTGGAGCGAAGGAAATAGGCAACGTTTCGAGCCGAAACCCTTCTTCAGACTGATGTGGGGGTGGGTGGGGGGGTCAGGAAGAAGAAAGGAAGAGGTGGAGCCAGTGGGCTGAGGGAGAGCTGAGAAGGGGCGGAGAAAGTAAGGACTACCTGAAATTGGAGAAGTCAATGTTCATACCGCTGCAGTGTAAACTACCCAAGCGAGATATGTGCTGCTCCTCTAATTTACGGTGGTCCTCACTCTGGCCATGGAGGAGGCCGAGGACAGAAAGGTCAGATTTGGAATGGGAGGGGGAGTTGAAGTGCTGAGCCACCGGGAGATCAGGTTGGTTAATGCGGACCGAGCGGAGGTGTTGGGCGAAGCGATCGCCAAGCCTACGCTTGGTCTCACCGATGTAGAGCAGCTGACACCTAGAGCAGCGGATGCAATAGATGAGGTTGGAGGAGGTGCAGGTGAACCTCTGCCGCACCTGGAAAGACAGCTTGGATCCTTGAATGGAGTCAAGGGGGGAGGTAAAGTGACAAGTGTAGCATTTCTTGCGGTTGCAAGGGAAAGTGCCCGGAGAGGGGGTGGTTCGGGTGGGAAGGGACGAATTGATCAGGGAGTCACGGAGGGAGCGGTCTCTGCGGAAAGCAGACAGAGGAGGAGATGGGAAGATGTGGCCAGTGGTGGGATCCCGTTGGAGGTGTTGAAAATGTTAACCCACTGATTGGATGACAATGTAGGGTGGAAGGTGAGGACAAGGGGGACTCTGCCCTTGTTACGAGTGGGGGGATGGGGAGTGAGGCTAGAGTCACGGGGTATAGAATAGACCCTGATGAGAGCCTCATCTATGGTAGAGGAGGGGAACCCCCGTTCCCTGAAGAATTACCTTGTTCATTCCTCCTTCTCCCTGTTCCCATCTGGCAGAAGGTACAGAAGCTTGAAAGCGAGCACCATCAGACTCGGAGGTAGACAAAAATGCTGGAGAAACTCAACGGGTGAGGCAGCATCTATGGAGCAAAGGAAATTTGGGAACGGCTTCTTCCCCTCTGTTATCAGGCTTCTGATCAGCCCTTCCATAAGCTAGGGTTCTGTTCGGTTCACCTCTACCTCATTGAAGACATTGGACTTTGTCTCTGGAACTGGTGCTGCTACAATGCTGAGAACTATATTCCGCACCCTGTATCTTCCCCTTAGCTCGACCTGTTGTAGAAACAAGGATATGCAAAGGATGATTTGCAAAAAAAGACACAAAATGCTGGAGTAACTCAGGGGGTCAGGGACATCTCTGGAGAAGGTACACAAAAATGCTGGAGAAACTCAGCGGCTGCAGCAGCATCTATGGAGCGAAGGAAATAGGCAACGTTTCGGCCCGAAACGTTGCCTATTTCCTTCGCTCCATAGATGCTGCTGCACCCGCTGAGTTTCTCCTGCATTTTTGTGTACCTTCGATTTTCCAGCATCTGCAGTTCCTTCTTAAACACATCTCTGGAGAACATGGACAGGTGACCTTTTAGGTCAGGCCCCATCCTCAGATGGAAGAAGGGTCCTGACCAAAAACAAAAAGCTTTTCACTCTACCTGGGTGCACATGACCATAATAATAAACTAAATTAAACTAAACACATACATTTTCTCCATAGATGCTGCCTGACCCACTGAGTTCCTCCAGCTCTTTGTGACTCTACCTATTTTACCTGGGTTTGACGTGATTATATTTATATATAGTATTATCTGATCTAATTAGATAGCACGCAAAGCAAAGCTTTTCACTGTACCTCAGCACACATGACAATAATAATTAAAAACTTGAACTCCTCTGCCTGCACGTGATCCACATCCATCCGTTCCCTTCATATCAGGTGACCATCTAAAAGCCTCTTAATCGCTACGAACACAGTAAAATGTTGCATGGTATTTCAGGAGAGTGAAATTAAATAAAGATTTACACCAATTCAATTTAAAAAAAAAAATTCACAGCTCTGTGTTTTAGATTCAATGTCTAGACCACTTAGAACACAAAACAGTACAGCACAGCACAGAAAGAGACCCTTCAGCCCACAATGTCTGTGCCAAACAAGATCCCAATTAAACTAATTGTTGTTGTGTATTGTCTTTCTGCTGACTGGTTAGAACGCAACAAAAGCTTTTCACGGTACCTTGTTACACGTGACAATAAACTAAACTAATCCCCTCTGATTGCAGGTGGTCCATATCCTCCATTCCCTGCATATCCTATCTAAAAGCCTCTTAAACACCACTATCATATTGAGAGGATATCACTGAACCATTATCAGTGGCTTCATATTTGTGTAGTGTTGCATCGAACATGACGTGGGATCTGCAATGAGCACACTGGCGCACACACACAGTGAGGTGAACTCGCCTGATGGGCTCTATTTCCAATGACATTGGTTTAGTTCTGTCTTTAGTTATTACTAGACCAAGTCAGACCCATTAGGTCCCGCCCCCTCAACGCGCGGTTGCAGGGGGGGGGGTGGCCTGCGGCATCACACACACACACACTAACCACCCCCTTGACATTATATTAATATTCATTCGCTCCTTTTACCCCATCCCCGCCCTATCCACTCATGCATAGCCCCCAGCTTACAGGCGCTTCTAGAGAGGGAGAGGGAGAGGGAGGGGGGGTGGAGAGCGAGGGGGCAGAGACACAGAGAGAGTGGCAGAGAGAGAGAGAGACACACACAGAAGGGCAGAGAGAGAGAGAGAGGGGGAGAGAAGAGGAGGGGGGAAAGAGGGAGGAGAGAGGCCGGGTGAGGGGAGAGGGCGAAGAGGAGGAGGGAGTAGGGAGCGGGCAGCGTCAACCAAAGGACTGCACGTTCAGCAGCTTCAATCCAGAGCCTGGGGGGAGGGGTCATCACGGGGAAAGGCTGGTTCCCGAACACAATACTCCCTCACTCCCAGCTGGCGGCTCTCGACTTCAGTGGGGGTGGGGGGGGGGGGGAGTTGTCGGAGGGTTGACCAAGGTACAGTGTTGAGTAATGTAACAGCCGCAGGGAAGTAGCTGTTCCTGGACCTACTGGTCCGGCAACGGAGAGACCTGTAGCGCATCCCGGATGGTAGGAGGGTAAACAGTCTATGGTTGGGGTGAGAGCAGTCCTTGACGATGCTGAGCGCCCTTCGCAGACATCGCTTGCTTTGGACAGACTCAATGGAGGGGAAGTCACGCACGGGCGTCCTCCTTACAGGGAATAGCGCCCTGGGGACACCCATGGTCAGCCATGACCGAAGGGGGCCTAAGAAGAAGAACTGTTGAATCAGTGTGAGGTGGTCTTGGTAATAAATAGAGTGCAACCATTGACAAAGACTTTTCCTAATTTGATTTAAGTTTTCTTCCAGACTTTATCAGCTGCCTCATCTTTCTGCGGCACAGTGGTGCAGCTGGTAGAGCCGCTACCTCACAGCGGCGGAGACCCGGGTTCAATCCGGACTACGGGTGCTGACTATGTGTGGAATTTGCACGTTCCCCTATGACTGCGTTGGTTTCCTCCGGGTCCTTTGGTTTTCTCCCACATTCCAAAGATTTGGAATTGTAGGTTAATTGGCCTCTGTAAATTGCCCATGTGTGTAGGGAGTGGATGAGAAAATGGGATAACATGGAACGAGTGTGAATGGGAGATCGATGGTTGGCGTGGATTCGTACCCGGGTCTCTGGCGCAGTGAAGCAGTGGCTCCACCCGCTGCATCGCTGCGCCATGCTTGCCGACACTGGACTGCCACTTCTGCTTGGGACTGTGGAGGAGGAATGCGTGTTTCATGCGTGTGTAATGAATGAGGAACAGAAGGCTTGTGGGTCTCAAACCTTCTGTGTGGTTACCCTCAGGAATGAAGAACAATTTCAAGAAGTACTTGCAAAGTGTAAGGAGCTCTTTAAAGCAAATGTTCTTAACAGCATTTGGTACTCCATAGCCAGTGAGTCCACGCGCAAACTGTGGGAACAGCACCTCATATTCCGCTAGGGTTGCTCACAACCCAATGGTACGAACATCGAATTCTCCAATTTTAGGTAACTACTAACCTACAACCCCCACTCCCACCCTTCCCTTCCCCACCACCCCTCCCTTGTCCAACCATCTGCCTAACAAACCCATCCCACTCACCTGTATCCACCTATCACTCCCTGCCTGAGGTCACCTGTTGCCGCCTCTGGTTTGTTCTAGTGTTTTCTTGATTCCAGTTCCTGCCCTTCACCCCCCACCACCTCACAATCAGTCTGAAGAAGGATCCCGACCTGAAACATAACCTATCCACGTCCCCCAGAGATGCTGCCTGACCCGCTGAGTTACTCCAGCATTTTACGTCTACCTTTAGTATAAACCAGCATCTGCAGTTACTTTCTATTACATTTCATTCCACCTCTCACTCGTTGGGCTTTGTCCTGCCCCCTCCTCTCCTCCAGCTTACTCCACCCCCCTCCCACCACTACCACAATCAGTCTGAAGAAGGGTCCCATCCCGAAACGTTGTATTTCCGTCTTCTCCAGAGATACTGCTTGATCTGCTGAGTTACCCCAGCACTTTGTGTCTTTTTGTTGTAAAGCAGCATCTGCAGTTCCTTGTTTCTCCATGCTGCTGGCCTTCATTTTGCCCAAAGCTGGATCAGCCTTCCCATTGTTGTTCGGTGATAAGGTCTCATGGTGGTGACCTTATCTACCTTGCCTCACACTGATTCCCTCCGACCCTTTCTCATGTGGATGGCTATCTAGTTCATGGATACAGCATGGAAACAGGCCCTTCAGCCCATTGAGTGCACGCCGACCATCCATCATCCATTCACACGAGTTCTATGTTATCCCACTTTCTCATCCACTCCCGACACACTGAGGCAATTTACAGAGGGACAATTATCCTACAAACCCTCACGTCTATGGGATGTGGGAGGAAACCCACGCAATCAAGTTCAAGTTCAAGTTCAAGTGAGTTTATTGTCATGTGTCCCTGTATAGGACAATGAAATTCTTGCTTTGCTTAAGCACACAGAAAATAGTAGGCATTTACTACAAAACAGATAAATGTGTCCATATACCATGATATAAATATATACACACATGATTAAATAAACTGGTAGTGCAAATAACAGACAGCGGACCCGCAGGGGGAACATGCAAATTACACACACACACACACACACACACACACACACACACACACACACACACACACACACACACACACACACACACACACACACACACACACACACACACACACACACACACACACACACACACACCAACCAACCACCACCACCACCACCCAAAGTCAGGATCAACCCCAGGTCTGTCGGCATGAGGCAGCGGTTCTACCCACTGCACCACCTATTCCTCTTCACCTGAACAGGGGAGAAGAATGAAAGCGAGTGATCTTTTTATTCCTCTCTCTATGGAGGATTGAGCTCAATGTGGGTGACGTATGGGTAGGATGTCAAGGGAAGGATAAAGGCAGGGTGTGGTGTCGGAATGACTGTGTGGAGATTAGGCAAGGATTAATAGACTGTGTGACGAACAACTTCTCTCTGTCTCTTACGAAGCCAGAACACAAAGGAGGGTGTTTTCTGTGTGGGGTTTACCTTGATACATCTTGTAAGGACATGAAATATCTCTTGACGTCGCTCCTTCGTACGATGATTCTTGCCCCAGTCACCTCCTCTTTGACTCAGAGTCATAGTCATGGAGTCATACAGCATGGAAACAGGCCCTCTGGCCCAACTTGCCCACGGGAACAAAATGTCCCATCTACACTAGTCCCACATGCCTGTGTTTGGCCCATATCCCTCTAAACCTGTCCTATCCATGTACCTGTCTAAATGTTTCTTACACGTTGCAAAGTCCCTGATATGGTGCCCCCGATAGATCTTCCACCATCCCCCCTCGACTCGTGCGGAGAATCTGCGGTGACAGAGTCGCTGCCTCACAGCACCAGAGACCCGGGTTCGATCCTGATCTCAGGTGCTGTCTGAATAGGGTTGCTAACTGTCCCATCTTAGCCGGGACATCCCGTATATTGGGCTAAGTTGGTTTGTCCCATATCGTCCTGGTCCCATATTTGACTGCTACTACTCAGGTCGAGGGGACTGTCGGGTCGGAGCGCCGCATCCAGCCCCGCCTCACCCGTCCCAACGTAGTGCAGCCCATGGAGTGCAGCAGCAGCGACTCGCCCGTTGGTTGGCAGCCCGGCCAGCAGTCCGACCTTCGGACCTTTGCTTACCGCTGACACCACCACCCCTCCTTCTCATGGCCGATCATCGGTTCATGAGTTGGATGGGTGCAACAGAACACAAAGCCCAGCTGGCAGGCCAGCTGAGGAGTTTTGGCCCGGGCGCCGGACTTCGCGCCAAAACTCCTCAGCTGGCTTTGTGTGCAGACCAGCACCCGGGCCAACTCATCATTCACCCAGCCACGGCCGAGTCGGTCAATGAATTGCCCCGGACTTGGTGACTTGGTTGACGTCCTGTCACTTTCCGTTAATCAGTTGCATGCCTGGTTCGTCGAAAAGATCAAAATTCGAAGTACGGTTTCTACTGAATGTGTATCGCTTTTGCACCATCGTAAAGTCGAAATATCGTAGGTCGAAGCACCGTAAGTCGAGGAGCATCTGTAGTCTGTAATCACCAGAGGGCCACGCATACAGACAGGACCTAGATCTGATACAACAGCGTACGTACGTGTTGCATGTGCTGTTGATGCCATGCACGAATGATTACCTGTCATCCAATCACAGGCCCACTTATGCACTTCAGTTGTACGCTATAATTTGCCAATTCCTGCTAAAACAAAAAGTTCCAGTAACTGGTGTTGTTCGGTCGGGTTTGGCATGTGCAAATATGGATAAACCTGCAAAAAAGGAAAGACTGTGCAGCTGTAACAAGCAATGGGAAGCAAAAAAGACGTGGGTTAAGCCCATCAGCGGTGAATCGACAAAGGCCGTCAGGAATTTTTGGCGTCGGGAATTTGTCCCTTATTTTGACCCGTTTGTTCTTTATTTGCAAGTCAGAAAGTTGGCAACCCTACGTCTGAATGTGTGGGGTTTGCATGTTCTTTCTGTGACCACATGGGTTTCCTCCAGGTGCTCCGGTTTCTTCCCACGTCCCAATGACGTGCGGGTTTGTAAGTTAATTGGCCCTCTATAAATTGCCCCCTAGTGTGTAGGGAGTGGATGAGAATGAGGGATAATGTAGAACTTGTGGGAACATGTGATTGATGGTGGCCGTGGACTCGTTGGGCTGTCAAGTGCGTGTCATTGTCATATGTCCCGCAACGGAAAAAATTAAATTCTTACTTGCAGCAGCACAACAGGTACAAAGGTTGCCATCTCTGATTTGTTCTGGCCGTTTCTCGCCTCCAGTTTATTTTCCCCACTTCTACTTTCAATCTGAGGAAGGGTTCCAACCCGAAACGTCTCCTATTCTTTTTCTCCAGAGATGCTGCCTGACCTGTTGAGTTACTCCAGCGTTTTGTGTCTATCTTCATGTTAATAGGTTGATTGACATCTGTAATAGGACAACATGTTTGTAGGTTAATTGGCCCTCTGTAAATTTCCCCTGGAGTGTAGGAAGTGAAAGAGAAAGTGGGATAACGTGGAACTAGTGTAAACGGGTGATCGATGGTCGGCATGGACTGGGCAGGCCGAAGGGCCTGTGGCCATGCATTCCAATCTCTCCACGTGCATTTGCTCTGCTCACTTGGGCAATGATGACCATTTGCTGAAAATCTGCCATCTCTATCTTGCACCATCTGTCTCAGTAGAAAGATACAAAAAGCTGGAGTAAATCAGCGGGACAGGCAGCCTCTCTGGAAAGAAGGAATGGGTGACTTTTCAGGTCGAGACCCTTCTTCAGATCGATGTCAGGGAAGAGGGAGATACATAGATAAGGAAGTGTATGGTGTGAAATCACAACAAAGGGGATGGTGATCAAGTAAAATTTAGACTAGGTCATTGTTAGCTGGGAGAAGGTAACAACAAAGTAAACAGAGATAAAATGTAGTCGGAGACAGTCAGACTGGTCGGAGAACTGGAAAGGGGAGGGATGGAGAGGGAGGGAAAGCAAGGGTCTCATTGTTTAGTTTATTATTGTCATGTGTACCGAGGTACAGTGAAAAGCTTTTAGTTATGTGCTATCCAGTCAGCTGAAAGACTATACATGGTTACAATCAAGCCGTCCACACAGTACAGATACAAGATAAGGCATATAATGTGTAGGAAGGAACTACAGATGTTGTTTCAAACTGAAGATAGACACAAAAAGCTGGAGTTACTCAGCTGGACAGGCAGCATCTCTGGAGAGAAGGAATGGGTGACGTTTTGAGACTGAAGAAGGGTCTCGACCCGAAACATCACCCATTCCTTCTCTACAGAGATGCTGCCTGTCCCGCTGAGTTACTCCAGCTTTTTGTGTCTATAAAATAATGTTTAGTGCAAGATAAGGTTCAGTAAAGTCTGATTAAAGATAGTCCAAGTGTCTCCAATGAGGTAGATGGGAGGTCAGGGCTGCTCTCTAGCTGTTGATGGGATGGTTCATTGCATGAAAACAGCTGGGAAGAAACTGTCCCTGAATCCGGAGGTGTGTTTTTACACTTCTGGACCCCTTGCCTGAGGTCGGTTGTAGAGGAGATGCTGGCAGGTTGCTGCTACATGCTTGCCATTGGGAATGTACCTTTAAGCAACGACATCCTTCCACGCTGCGGCGGAACTAGGTGTGTACCTTCACTAGAATGAGTTGGGTGTGGATCTGTCAGAAAACACTCGTCCCGCTTCAGGGCTTGATCACGTGCCTATAATGTGTCAGAGTGGGTTTTAACAAGCTATTTCATAATGTGTAGCTGGGAAAGCCTTGTGCACATACACACTGCACACTTAGCAGTATTTAAGAGTCAGATAGTCCCAGATAGACCCAGCTCAATAAGACTTTGGTTCGGAGTATTACATGCAGTTGTGGTCGCCCCTTTACAGGAAGGATGTGGATGCTTTGCAAAGAGTTACCATTACCATAATAAGAGACATAAAATGTTGGAGTAACTCAGCCGGTCAGGCAACATCTCTGGTCCACATCTCTGGTGACATTTCGGATCTTGTGTGATGCCTGGGTTAGGGTGTAGGGTTAGGTTAGGAGCGGAGGGATATGGATCATGTTCAGGCCTATACAATAGGTCTTGGCACCATGTTCAGCACGCACATTGTTGGCCGAAGGGCATGTTCCTGTGCTGTACAGTTCTATGTTCTAAGGGCATTTAGAAAATCCAGTTTCTAAACCGAGTTGAGTCATTTCTGCTTTTGTCACAATACACCGACAGGTGATAAAGTATAAAACCACATGGTATTAAAATTTGATACAGTATAAAAACATGTGGTATTAAAATTTGCATTCTTGTTTAAATATTTTACAATGAAATATCATGGTTTAAATCGTCCTGTGCATGTATAATTTAAAAATAAACTGCATAGCTCTTTAGCTTAAGAAATGGAATGATTTTGTAAGGCAAAACACTTGCCTACTATTAGCAAATGATATATTAACACTGGAAGTTTTGACATTCTGGATTGTTCAATGAAATGCTGTAATCCAAGGTTACTGGTTGTTGAGACAAATGTGACCTTGATAGTAACATGATTTTAATGCCAAAACCAAGCCTTATTAATGTAGACTGCATGGGTACAAGCATACAGAATAGTCAGTCTCAATTTAAAAAAGTTAATTGCTAGTAATTTTTCTTCATCCTTGGCAGTTGAAATATATGGAAACACTAGACCAAGTGGGACCCGTTGGGACCCGTTCCCCAACGCGGGGGGGGGGGGGGGAGACGCGGCATCCGCACCCACCCCGGAGACAGGCGTTCCCAGGAGCCAATCACCCCCATCATCCCCCGCAAGGAAAATTATGGAAATTATGGAGACAATTAATCGTCCCCACGTTGGGGGATGGAGGTGGGGGGAGGGGGCGGGGTGCGGGAGCGGGGGTATGGGGGGGGGGGTGACCCACGAATGGGCATCTTGGCCAGGCCCGGGAGCAAACCAACAGGGAGATCGCCCCACCCCCCCCCCCCCCGATCGGCCCTCCCCACTCCCTGCCTTGTGTCCAAACACCAGGATCGTGGGACTAAAATGCAACCAGAACTTGAGGAGCAGCCCCTTCACATATTCGTACAGGGGCAGCAACATCACACATTCCATATACACGTGGAACACGGTCTCTACCTTGCCGCAGAAAACACAGGAGCCCATGAACCGGCCCTGCGCAACACTCTCTACCCCTCTCTACCTCTCTCTCTCTCCCCCTATTGCAGCTTTGGCCAGGTTTTAGGCACCATGTTATTGGAAAGATGTTGTTAATCTGGAAAGGGTACAGAGAAGATTTACGAGGATGTTGCCAGGACCTGAGAGCCTGAGCTATGGGGAGAAGTTGAGCAGGCTAGGACTCTACATCTTGGAGCACAGGAGAGGATGAGGGGTGATCTTATAGAGATGCATAAAATCTTGAGAGGATTAGATCGGGTAAACGCACTCTTTTGCAGAGTGGGGGAATTGCAGAGTTCGCTTACCGCCACAACAGATCAACGGTGGATGCGATCTCGCTGGCCCTCCAATCCGCTCTGGACCTCTGGACAACAAAAACTCATGTCAGGCTGTTATTCATCGATTACAGCTCGGCATTTAACATAATCATCCCCTCCAAGCTGGTTACCAAACTCGCAGAACTGGGTCTCTGCGCATCCCTCTGCAATTGGATCCTCGACTTCCCCATTCACAGACCTCAGTCTGTCCATATTGGTGGAAATGTGTCAGCCTCGATAACAATCAGTACGGGAGCACCTCAAGGCTGCGTTGTAAGCCCCCTGCTGTACTCACTCTATACTCATGACTGCATAGCCGGTCACAGTGCGAACTCCATCATCAAGTTCAGTGACGACACCACTGTTGTGGGACGTATCACTGATGGGGATGAGTCAGAGTATAGAAGAGAGATCGAGCAACTGTCCATATGGTGCCAGCACAATAACCTGGCCCTCAACACCAGCAAAACCAAGGAACTGATTGTGGACTTTGGAAGGAGTAGGATGGGGACCCACAGCCCCGTTTATATCAACGGGTCGATGGTTGAAAGGGTCAAGAGCTTCAAATTCCTGGGCGTGCACATCTCTGAAGATCTTTCCTGGTCCGAGAACACTAATGCAATTATCAAGAAAGCTCATCAGCGCCTCAACTTCCTGAGAAGATTACGGAGAGTTGGTTTGTCAAGGAGGACTCTCTCTAACTTCTACAGGTGCACAGTAGAGAGCATGCTGACCGGTTGCATCGTGGCTTGGTTCGGTAACCTGAGCGCCCTGGAAAGGAAAAGACTACAAAAAGTAGTAAACACTGTCCAGTCCATCATCGGCTCTGACCTTCCTTCCATCGAGGGGATTTATCGCAGTTGCTGCCTCAAAAAGACTGGCAGTATCATCAAAGACCCACACCATCCTGGCCACACACTCATCTCCCTGCTACCTTCAGGTAGAAGGTACAGGAGCCTGAAGACTGCAACAACCAGGTTCAGGAATAGCTACTTCCCCACAGCCATCGGGCTATTAAACCTGGCTCGGACAAAACTCTGATTATTAATAACCAATTATCTGTTATTTGTACTTTATCAGTTTATTTATTCATGTGTGTATATATTTATATTACGGTATATGGACACACTGATCTGTTTTGTAGTAAATGCCTACTATGTTCTGTGTGCTGAAGCAAAGCAAGAATTTCATTGTCCTATCTGGGACACATGACAATAAACTCACTTGAACTTGAACTTGAGAACCAGCGGATATCGGTTTCCGGTGAGATAAGGGGTAACAAAATTAATAGGAACCTGAGGAACCTGAAAGTTTTCATAAAGAGGGTGGTGGGTGTATGGAATGAGCTGCCGGAGGAGGTAGTTAAACAGGTACTATCGCAATATTTAAGAAACATTTAGACAAGTACATGGGTAGGATAGGTTTAGAGGGATATGGGCTAAACGCAGACAGGTGGGACTAGTGTGGATGGGATATTTTGGTCGGTGTGGGCAAGTTGAGCCTAGGGGCATGTTTCCACGCTGTATGACTATGATTTCCGGCTGCCCGCCCTCCCCTTTGAGAATGTTCTTGTTTTATTTACATTTGGGTTTTCACCCTTGGGCATTGTTTAATCCTGCGTAACAGTGGAATTCCCCCGTCTGATTACTTAGAGCAAATAAACAGTGGTCAAACAAATACTGCAGCACATTGCATGTTGTTGTGTGAGGAAACACCTGTGTGTTTGCACCAACCTATCGCAGGGAATTGCCTTTGTACGTTTTGTAACCAACATGCCCCATCTACACTAGTCACACCTGCACGCGTTTGGCCCATGTCCCTCTAAACCTGACCTATCCATGCACCTGTCCAAAAGTTTTTAAACGTTGCTACAGCACCTGCCTCAATCACCTCCTCCGGCAACTCGTTCCACAGTGTAAATAAAAATTAACCCTCGGGTTCCTATTAAATCTTTCTTCACTCACCTTAAACCTATGTCCACTGGTTCTGATTCCCCTACTGCAATGCCCACTCCCCCTCCAATCACATAGACACACTCATGTGCGCACACACACGCTGTTCACATCTACGCCTTCTTCCGCAGTCTGTCGATTTCCACCTCCTAATGGAGGATGAATATACAGCCTTCCTAGAAGACACACACAAGCCACTCTCTCCCACACACCACGCTCTCTCACATACACACCACTTTTACACACACCACTCTTACACACACACACCACTCTTACACACACACACCACTCTTACACACACACACCATTCTTACATACACACCACTTTTACACACACCACTCTTACACACACACCACTCTTACACACACACACACACCACTTACACACACACCAGTCTCACACTCACCACTCACTCACACGCACACACAACTCTCTCACACATACATGGGGTTAGGTGGGAAAGATAGAAGGGAATAGGAAGGAAAGCCATGATTGAATGGCGGAGTCGACTTGAATGGCCTAATTCTGCTCCTATTCCTTATGACCACTCACTCACTCCACACACACACTACACACACACACACATAGCCACCCTTTTACTCCTAAAATACCTGTGGAATCTCTTGGGGATTTCCCTTTACTCTGCCTGCCGACATTTCCTGTGCTATTTTTGCCCTCCAAACTGCCTTCTTAAGTATCCCCTACACTTCCCATAGCTGATTTACAACGCAGTCTCCGGCGTAAAAAGAGCAGAAGCTGTCGCCCAGAGTTTGACAAACCGGTTGACATCTGCCCAGTTCACCAACAGTTGCAGCCGCAACGCCGTGAGCCAATTCGGAAGTGCTGACATTCTAATGTGATCATAAACTGACAGTACAACCCAAAGATCTTAGAGCAGGGGTGAGGGAGTGCCTCTAGAGATGAGAAGGATACAGCTTTCATTGAATTACTGGATTAACCTACAGGGCCACAGTCAAGAACACCCAGCACAAGTTACTGTCAAACCATGCTGGGAAAAGGAGAGAAGAGAAACAAAAAGTTTTGGATGGACAGTGACCCAGAGAGCATTACAAATCAGCATAGCACAATTAAATGTGGTTCCAACGGTTCCATTACCTTCAATTCCACCTTGGATACTTCCAGATGCAACAGTAGACTTTACAATATTAGAACAGAAAAACAAGGATAAACAACGTATGCATAATTCATTCATCATACAGGAATACATTGACAGATACTACAGCTTTGTCCAAATTTATACAGATGCATCAAAAGATTCAGTAGATAAAGTAGGAGTAGCATTTATTGTACCAGAATTTCACATCAAAGTAGGGAAGAGGATCAATAATGAGGTCTCAGTATACACAGGTGAAATGATTGCAATATTATTAGCGGTACAGTGGGTCGAGGATACCAGGCCTTTAAGGACAGTTATTTGTTCAGATTCAAGTTTAGCAATAAAGAGTTTACAGCACAGCCATTCAGACAGTAGACCAGACATTTTGATTGAAATACAACAAACACTATTCAGAATTCAAATGATGGGGCTTACAGTCATATTTTTATGGGTACCAGCACACATTGGCATTAGAGGAAACGAAATGGCAGATAAGGTAGCAAAAGAGGTAACAAAAAGAAGTAAGATTGATTTAAGTATTAACATAGGTAAAACTGAAATCAAAGACATTATTAAGCAAAGACTGAAGGAAAGATGGCAAAAGCAATGGAGGAAGAGCGGAAAGGACGGTGGTTCTACAGAGTCCAGAGGAAAGTGGGAGAAATGAGATGTGCAGGAAAAAACAGAAAAGAGGAGACAGTAATTTCAAGAGTCAGATTTGGACACACTGGTCTGAACAGTACACTTTTTATAATAGGCAAGCATAATACAGGCAGATGTGAATACTGTGGGCAAGAAGAGACAATAGAGCATGTCATTATACATTGTGAGAGGTATGAGGAAGAAAGAAGACAAATGAGTGAACGATTCAGAAAAGAAAAAGTACAATTTGATTTAATAGATATTTTACAAAAGAATTCATATAAGTGCTATCAAATCCTATTGCTTTTTCTCAGGGTAACCAATTTGTTCGGAAAGATATAGGTTATTAGCATATAAGTTATAATGTTATTTGATCCACACTCCATACCAGTTGGTGGCGGTAATGCACTAAAAAGTTGTTTGCCAACCGCCAAAAAAAACTACATAGAAGAAGAAGAAGTAGGGGTGAGGGAGTGCGCGGCCCGGGGCAGCGGGGAGAGGAAGTGTGCGGCCCGGGGAGAGGGAGTGTGGGGCCCGGGGCAGCGGGGAGAGGAAGTGAGCGGCCCGGGGAGAGGGAGTGTGGGGCCCGGGGCAGCGGGGAGAGGGAGTGAGCGGCCCGGGAAGAGGGGGTGCGCGAATCGGGGCAGCGGGGAGAGGGAGTGAGCGGCCCGGGAAGAGGGGGTGCGCGGATCGGGGCAGCGGGAGAGGGAGTGAGCGGCCTGGGGAGAGGAAGTGTGGGGCCCGGGGCAGCGGGGAGAGGGAGTGAGCAGCCCGGGGAGAGGGGGTGTGCGGCCCGAGGCAGCGGGGAGAGGGGCATAGGAGGGGGGGAGACATTGTAGTGTGGGGGCAGGCGAGGGAGTGCGGGGGGGTGGGGGGGGAGAGAGTTGAGGGGTGGGGATAAGGCCTAGTGTGTGTGAAGTTGCGGGGAGGTTTACAATGTTTCTTATTTAATGTCCCTTGTCTAGTCTGAAATAAAGTTCATCATTGGATCAGAAGAAATATAATTGTGTGTGTTATATGATTATATACATTTATATCACATTCATGTATGTGTGTTTATAAACATTTTATTCTTTAACAAGAATTAACAGAATTATGAACTAACAGAATTATGAATCTAACCCTATATCACGCACAAAAACTTCCCCCGCAATGTCAATTACCCTGCGAGTCGGGTCGGGTCGGGTCGGTTCCGGTTACTACAAAATCAACTCAAACACTGCTTGTGAGCCATTTAAAAAGAAATGATTTAAAAAACATTAAAAAAGACAATTACCAGAGTCAAATTTTATTCTTGACAAGAAGTATGAACTGACAGAATTATGAATCTAACCCTATATCACACACACAAACTGTTGCCCCGCAACATTGATTACACTGCGAGTCGGGTCAGGTAGGCTCCGGTTACTAAAATGGGCGGGGGAAAATGCCCAGGATCCCCTCCGTAGCGTACTACACGTCAGCCCATTTCGCAGGAGTGGCCTATCTTGCTCTGCTCTAAGATCTTCGGTACAACCCACACACACCCTCATCGAGGTGCACCTTGTTTAACTAGTCCCTGCATTAGCAGCACCAAGCCACTGCAGATTGACGACTGCCGATTTCTGCAAAAGAAATGGCAGAACAGTAAAACTGGGATGCAGAACTTAAACAACTTGTGGCTGCAATGTTTTTTTTTTTACATAGAACTGCTGCTCAAATTCGCGGTTAAAAGAGACTGCCAGTCATTTCTGAAACTTCTGTAACGACTGAGTACAACCCAGACGGTTGCCCGGACTTACAGGGATGGAGTTGCCTCGTTCGACTTCTTTGAAGATTGCAAAGTTTCTGATATTCTCTCTGATTCTCTCGTTTGGTGAGTAGCCAGTTTATCGTTGTACCATGTTAGTCCTTGTGGACGGAGCACCTATGTCCCATGCTGGGAGATGTCACGCCTTGTTTTAACCTGTCAAGGTAATGACGGTTCTTAAAGCCGCACCTTTGGTAGAACTGCCCCTGTCGACTGCTATAAACCAGCAACAAGGAACTAAAGTATTCTGTGCTAGTAATTATTAAACGTCTCTGAGAAACGCTAGCTTGCATTTGTATTTGCATTTGTATATGAAATGTCACAAGTTATTTCTACAGTTTCAACAAAAAAAAGATTGAGATATTAATATCGGGCTAGTCACAAAGAGTCATAGAAACCGTCCCTTCGGTCCACCTTGTACGTGCTGACCTAGTCGGTACACTGTACGACTCTATGACTCGATTTGCCTGCATTTGACCCATAGTCCTCTAAACCGTTCCTATCCAATTACTTGTCCAAATGTTTTTTTTTAATCACGAGAGGAATGGATAGGACGAATGCACAGTCTTTTACCCAGGGTGGGGGAATCAAGAACCAGAGGACATATGTTTAAGGTGAGAGGGGAAAGATTTAAAAGGAACCTGAAGAGCAACTTTTTCAGTCAGAGGGTGGTGGGTGTATGGAATGAGCTACCGAAGGAGGTAGTTGGTGTAAGTAACCTGAAACAGGTATTTAACATTTACATGATGTAATTTACATTTACAACATTTAAAAAGACATTTGGACAGGTACATGGATAGTAATGTTTTAAAAGGATATGGACCAAACACAGGCAGGTGGTACTAGCATAGATAGGACATATTGGTCAGATGGGCTGAAGGGCCTGTTTCCACACTGTATGATACGACCCTAAGTCACAATTGTTTCTGCTTCAATAGCTTCCGCTGGCAGATTTAGCTTTTAGTTTAGAGATACAGCATGGAAACAGGCCCTTCAGCCCACTGAGTCTATGCTTACCATTGATCATCCATTCGCACTAGTTCTATGTTATCCCACTTTCTCATTAACTCCCTGCACAATTTACAGAAGCCAATTAACCTACAAACCTGCACGTCTTTGAAATGTGGGAGGAAACCGGAGCACCTGGAGGAATCCCATGCGGTCACAGGAAGAACGTGCAAACTCCACACACAGGCAGCATCTATTTGCCTGCCTTTGCCCCCATATCCCTCCAAACCTTGATTATTCAGTCAGAGGGTGGTGGGTGTATGGAATGAGGAGGAGGAGCCATCTTGGGGAGTGTACGGAGGAGGAGCCATCTTGGGGAATGGCTGCTAACCAGCAGCTGTCCGTTTAACTCACTTTTTTTTGGAGTTTTAGTAAGTCCTGTCCTTTGTCTGTTGGAGAATGGACTTTTTAATGTGAGGGGAAGGAGGTAATTATACTTCTAGGTCCCTACCTGGTCGGTGAGGCAGCTTTTTCTCCGGGCTGCCCCGTCGACCTGTCCTCGTGGCCTACCAGCAGGCGTGGAGCGCCGTTTCCTGGCGGGGACCGCCCAGCACCACGGCTTCGGTGGCGGCACAGCGCTGGGGCGCTATCGCGGAGCGGGCGATGCCTTGCCTGGGTCGCCGCGCTGGAGCTCCGGTGAGCTGTGACCGCTGAGATCAACACCTCCGGGCTGCGGGTCTGCGGAGCGGGCGGCGCCGACCCTAACATCGGGAGCCTGGGAGCTCCAAACCGGCGCGACCTTGTCGGCTTCGGAAGCTGCGGTCCCCAGTCAGGAAGCGGCCGTTCCAGGTGGCCCAGCCGCTGAGAGGACTCTCCCGACGCCGGGGCAACACCACCCGGTGAGAACGGCCAGGAACATCGGGCCTCCGTAGAGGCAATAGGCCTGACTTTGGGTGAACTGGGGATGGGGACTGGACATTGTGCCTTCCCCCACAGTGGTATCCATTGTGGGGGGATGATTTTTTTTTTGTGTGTAAGTAAACATGTTAGTCTGTGTCCAAGATGGCTGTCGGAAGGGAGAGTGAACGCTGGCGCGCTTTAGCTGCCGCTGCTCTCTCTTCACATTGTGTTTTTGATTTTTTGTCTTTGGATTGAATTCTGTTTTTAATTTGTGTTTTGTTATGTCTTTATTATTTATTTTATTCCGATTATATATTTTATTATTCTTGTTAATCTTTGTAAGGTGTCCTTGAGATTTTTGAAAGGCGCCCAAAAATAAAATTTATTATTATTATTATTATTATTCATATATCAATATAATGCCTTCCCTCTCACTTTATTCTCAAATTCAGTGAAGAGTGTTTTATTGTCCCAAACAGAATAATGAAATTCTTACTTGCAGCAGCACAACAGAATATGTAAACATAGTACTCTGTAAACAATATGATAAACAAAAAAAAGTTTAGTATATGTGTGTATATATATATATATAATATATTATATATATAATATATATATATATATATATGTATATATATATATATGTAATATATGTCTTATATATATTATATATATCTATATGTATATATATGATAGATATATAATATATATATATATATATATATATATATATATTAGTATATAGTATGTATATATATATATATATATATGTATATATATATGTGTATATATATATATATATGTATATATATATATACTAGACCAAGTGCAGACCCGTTGGGTCTGTTCCCCCAACGTTAGGTTATGGGGGGGGGAGGCGGCATGCAGCGTCACACACACTAACTATCCCCCCCCCCCGGCACTCACGCTAATTACCCCCCTTGATATTATATGAATATTATTAATTTGCTCCTTTTACCCCATAAACACCCTCTCTACTGACGCATAGCCCCCAACTTGCAGTCACACCTAGAGATGGGATGGGGGGGGGGGGGGGTAGAGAGTGAGGGCAGAGAGAGAAGGGGCAGAGACAGAGAGAGAGACAGAGACAGAGAGAGGGGCAAGAGGGAGAGGGGGGTGGAGAGGAGGAGAAGAGGGAGGGTGGGTGAGGGGGGAAAGGTGGGGGAGGAGGGGAGGAGAGAGAGTGGGTGAGAGTGAGGGGGAGAGAGAGGGGGAGAGGTGGGGAGCAGGGAGGGGGAGGTAGGGGGGAGGGAAGAGGGTAGGGGGTGTGGAGGGGGTTTAGGGGAGGGAGGGAGGGTGGGGGAGGGGAGAGAGAGGGGGGAGGGGGGAGGAGAGGGGGGATGGGAGGGGGAGGAGAGAGGGGGAGGAGAGAGGGGGAGGGGGGAGAGAGGGGGAAAGAGGGGGAGAGAGAGGGTGTGCTGAGAGGAGGGGGAGAGGTGGGGAGCAGGGAGGGGGAGGGAAGGGGGTAGGGGTGTGTGGAGGGGAGGGGGGTTTAGGGGAGGAATGGTGGGGGGGGGAGAAAAAGAGGGGAGAGAGAGCGGGGGGGAGAGGAGAGGAGAGAGGGGGGGAGAGGAGAGGAAAGGGGGGGAGAGGAGAGGAAAGGGGGGGAGAATAGGGGGGAGAACCTAAAAAGCATTTTAGAACCAAAAAAAGACACATTCTGCAAGCATTGTAGAACCAAAAGACACTTTTTGCAAACATTTTAGAACCAATAGACACTTTTTGCAAACATTTTAGAACCAATAGACACTTTTTGCAAACATTTTAGAACCAATAGACACATTCTACAAGCATTTTAGAACCACTAAGGACACTTACATTTGAGTAGATGTGTTCAGTGTTATTCACAGCTCAGAGAAACGTGACCCTCTGCCTTCCGCCATCTTGAAGAGACTATGAGGCACACCACTTCCTGGTTTTATAGTCCCTCCCCCCTTGCCGCCAGCAGGGGCAGCAGAGAGAATGGGGAATTTTGTAAAAACATTAATATCTCTGTCATTTTTCATCAACGGAAAAAATCCTCGGCACACATACGGCGGAGGGGGGCTCTGAGCAAGGTGGCCAAAAATTGACGGCCGTAGGTGGCGGCGTTCTCTCGGAAATCGCAGCACAGATGGCCAAAACCGGTCAAGAACAGACTTTTAGTAATATAGATATATATATATATAGTACTGAACTTTTCCTTGTTGATTATACTATATATTATGAACTTTGTTTATTATATGTGTGTGTGTGTGTGTGTGTGTGCGTTTTTCCATACACAATACACACACGCACACATATGTGTCTGAAGAAGGGTTTCGGCCCGAAACGTTGCCTATTTCCTTCGCTCCATAGATGCTGCTGCACCCGCTGAGTTTCTCCAGCATTTTTGTGTACCACACATATATATGTATACACACACATAAAAACACGCAACAATAGTGCAAAATTAAAACCAATGTAACCAAGTCCTTATAGTTCAGAGCATATTTGGAGGTTGTAGTATTCAATAGCCTGATGGTTGTTGTGAAGAAGCTGGTACTGATCCTGGATGTTACAGTTTTCAGGCTCCTGTACTTTCTTCCCGATGAGAGGAGTGAGATGAGAGCGTAGCCAGGGTGGTGTGGTCCCTGATGACGCTGGCTGTCTATTTAAGGCAGCAACTCCCGTAGTTCCCTTCAATGGTGGGGAGGTCAGTACTAGTTGAATGTCACAAAAAAATGCAGAAATTGTCACCACAAAATGTGACTGTGTCTGTACAGTAGCTGCTCTGAATAGTGCAACCAAACGCCGTCATTTTGACATTTTGAAGAAGGGTCTCGAACCGAAACGTCACCTATTCCTTTTCTCCAGAGATGCTGTCTGACCCGCTGAGTTACTCCAGGTTTTTGTGTCTATCTGCAGTCATTTCGACATATTTGTTATCTACAATCGTGGCATCTATATATCCAACAGACGTTGTTCAGTAATTGCTTGTGGGTTAGGTCCCTCTGAACTTTCAGTGAACTTCACTTATTAAGAAGTACTTTAGAAATACAAATAGATTGAATTATTTGGCCCCAGTGTAGAGTAATATGCCTCAGGAACAGGTCCAACACGTCCATGCCAGCAAAAATATACCCCATCAAAGTTAGTTCCATTTGTCTGCATTTGACCCATTTCCCTCAAAACCTTTCTTATCCATGTACTTGTCCAAATGTCTTTTAAATGTTGTTATTGTACCTGCCTCAACTCCCTTCTCTGGCAGCTCGTTCCATAAACCCACCACCCTCTGTGTGAAAAAGTTGCCCCTCAGGTTCCTATTAAATCTTGCCTCTCTTACCTTAACCCTCATTCCACTGGTTCTTGATTCCCCTGCTTTGGGTAAAAGACCCTATCTATTCCACTCATGATTTTGTACACCTCCATAAGATCACCCCTCACCCTCCCGCGCTCGCTCCAGGGAATAAAGCTCTAGCCTGCCCAACCTCTCCCTGTAGTACCCAGAGAAAACCCATGCGTTCACAGGGAGAACGTACAGACAGCACCTGCAGTCAGGATTGTACCCGGCGTTGTGAGACAGCAGCTCTACCGCTGCACCATTGTGTTGCTCATGTTTAGAGGAAATGGTTCAAGTCTCAGTCTTAGGCCTGGCTGGAGATTGGTGGTGTGACAGATGTCTGCGACATCACCTCATGCCTGTAGCTTCAATGAGGTTAAAAAGTGGTCAACAGATTTAATCATGCACATCATTTGCATCAGTTTGAAACCAAGTGTACGGTAACATCCTCTATCTGTTGGTGCAATTGTTCCGATAACCTATATGTTCAATGTATAGAGAAACAAAGAACTGCAGATGTGGTTAAAACATAAAAACGTTACTTTCGACTATAGAGATACAGCGCGGAAACAGGCCTTTCGGCCACCGAGTGATGAATGATCCCCATACACTAGCACTACCCTACACACTAGTGACTATTTACAATTTTTACCAAAGATAATTAACCTACAAAGCTGCATGTCTTTGTCGTGTGAGAGGAAACCCGGAGCACCTGGAGAAAACCCACACTGTCATGGGGAGAATGTATAAACTCCGTACAGACAGCACCCATAATCAGGATCAAACCTAGGTCTTAGGCACTGGAAAAGCCCTGTCCCACTGTACGGGTTCATTCAAGAGCTCTCCCAAGTTTAAAAAAAATCAAACTCGTGGAAGCACGTAGCGGGTACGTCGGAGCTCGGGGACATCTCTTAGAGGCTCATAACGCTAACGGCAGGTACTCGGGAAATGCGGTAAGCTCGGGAAGACTCGTGAAGATTTTTCAACATGTTGAAAAATGTCCACGAGAGCCCCAAGTACCTACGAGCGGCCATTACCGTAAATCTCTGAGTTCGAATCAGGGAGAACTCTTGAATGAACTCGTACAGTGAGACAGGGCTTTAAGGCAGCTCCTCTACCGCTGTGCCACCGTGCTGCCCTAGTTGGCGAGATGAGTTGTAGCGACTGCAGCCCTGATATGGAGGATGCCTTGTGTTGGTGCGTAAACAGCCCAGCTGGTACATTCGTGGTTGAAAAAGGATTCTGTGGATCAGGATGAGAGAATTCATTACGTTGTTGTGTACAGCAGGCTGCTGGAACTGGAATTTCTTGCTTCAAGAGCGAACTGACATGTGAATTAAACTCAGAAGAGGGAGTGGCAGTCAAGAAATCTGACAAAGATTACCTTTAGATAAAGGCACAAAATGCTGGAGTAACGCAGCGGATCAGGCAGAATCTCCGGAGAACATGGGTATATGATGTTTCAGGTCGGGATCCTTCTTCACATTCTGATCAGTCTGAAGTTCCTTGTTTCTAAAGATTACCTTAACCAAGTTAACTTAAACACAGCAGCATAGCTGGTGGAGCTGCTGCCTCACAATGCTTGAGACCAGGGTTCGATCCTCACCTCGGGTGCTGTCTATGTGTGAAGTTTGCACGTTCTCACTGCGACTGCCTGGGTTTCCTCCAGGTGCACTGGGCTCCTCCCACATCCCAAAGATGTGCGGGTTTGTAGGTTAATTGGCCCTCTGTAAATCACCCCTGGTGTGTAGGGAGTGGATGAGAAAGCGGGATAAAATTGAACTCGTGTGAACGTGTGATTTATGGTCGGCATGTACATAGAAACAAAGAAACATAGAAACATAGAAAATAAGTGCACGAGTAGGCCCTGCACCGCCACTTCGAGCCTGCACCGCCATTCAATATGATCATCCAACTCAGTATCCTATACCTGCCTTCTCTCCATACTCCCTGATCCCTTTAGCCACAAGGGCCTCTTAACTCCCTCTTAAATATAGCCAATGAACTGGCCTCAACTACCTTCTGTGGCAGAGAATTCCAGAGATTCACAACTCTCTGTGTGAAAAATGGTTTTCTCATCTCGGTCCTAAAAGATTTCCCCCTTATCCTTAAACTGTGACCCCTTGTTCTGGACTTCCCCAACATCGGCAACAATCTTCCTGCATCTAGCCTGTCCAACCCCTTAAGAATTTTGTAAGTTTCTATAAGATCCCCCCTCAATCTTCTAAATTCTAGTGAGTACAAGCCGAGTCTATCCAGTGTTTCTTCATATGAAAGTCCTGACATCCCAGGAATCAGTCTGGCGAACCTTCTCTGTACTCCCTCTATGGCAAGAATGTCTTTCCTCAGATTAGGAGACCAAAACTGTACGCAATACTCCAGGTGTGGCCTCACCAAGACCCTGTACAACTGCAGTAGAACCTCCCTGCTCCTATACTCAAATCCTTTTGCCATGAATGCTAACATACCATTCGCTTTCTTCACTGCCTGCTGCACCTGCATGCCTACTTTCAATGACTGGTGTACCATGACACCCAGGTCTCGTTGCATCTCTCCTTTTCCTAATCGGCCACCATTCAGATAATAGTCTAATTTCCTGTTTTTGTCACCAAAGTGGATAACCTCACATTTATCCACATTATACTGCATCTGCCATGCATTTGCCCACTCACCCAGCCTATCCAAGTCACCTTGGAGCCTCCTAGCATCCTCCTCACAGCTAACACTGCCCCCCAGCTTCGTGTCATCCGCAAACTTGGAGATGTTGCATTCAATTCCCTCGTCCAAATCATTAACATATATTGTAAATAGCTGGGGTCCCAGCACTGAGCCTTGCGGTACCCCACTAGTCACTGCCTGCCATTGTGAAAAGGACCCGTTTACTCCTACTCTTTGCTTCCTGTCTGCCAGCCAGTTCTCTATCCATATCAATACTGAAACCCCAATACCGTGTGCTTTAAGTTTGTATACTAATCTCATATGTGGGACCTTGTCGAAAGCCTTCTGAAAGTCTAGATATAACACATCTACTCGTTCTCCCTTATCCACTCTACTAGTTACATCCTCGAAAAATTCTATAAGATTCGTCAGACATGATTTACCCTTCATAAATCCATGCTGACTTTGTCCAATGATTTCACCACTTTCCAAATGTGCTGCTATCCCATCTTTAATAACTGACTCTAGCAGTTTCCCCACTACCGACGTTAGACTAACTGGTCTGTAATTCCCCGTTTTCTCTCTCCCTCCCTTTTTAAAAAGTGGTGTTACATTAGCTACCCTCCAATCCTCAGGAACTACTCCAGAATCTAAAGAGTTTTGAAAAATTATCACTAATGCATCCACTATTTCTGGGGCTACTTCCTTATGTACTCTGGGATGCAGCCTATCTGGCCCTGGGGATTTATCGGCCTTTACTCGGTGGGTCAAAGGGCCTGTATATCTAAACTAAACAATCGCTCAAAGAAAATTATGAAATGTTTACAATGAGGAAGTACAGGCGACAATATATATTAGGAGAAGATGATAGAAATTTTTATCTTAACTTTTAGGAATAGATTGTTTAGTTTCAAGTTTAGTGTGTCAAATGGAGACACAAGGAATTGCAGATGCTGGAATTGTGAATCAAACACAATGTTAGTTCCCAGAGATCCTTTAGCAGTTTGTGTTTTTACCAAAATATCACAATTTGTTTTAGACTCTAGATTTTAGAGATACAGCGGGGAAACAGGCCCTACGGCCCACCGACACAGAGGTTATCGGAGGTTATGGGGAGAAGGCAGGAGAATTGATTGATTATACCTTTAATAATCCTTTACAGGAAATTACAGTGCCACGACAGCTTCAAGACAGACATAACACCACACATTTCCTCAAATAGCTTCCATACTTAACAAGTTAAAATACAAGTTAAAATACAATGAATGAAAAAAAAAAAAAAAAAAGTGCAGTTATTTATGCGCATTATATAACCTTATAGCAGCTGGTATACAAGACTTCCTATGTCTCTCAGTTTTGCACATTGGTGCAATCAGTCTCTGACTGAAGATGCTGCTCTTGATCACCTTCAGGGCATGGAGTGGGTGAGTGGGGTTGGTCATTGTTGAACCCAGTTTGTTCAGAGTTCTGGCCTCTGCCACCTGCTGGGATTAGGAGGGAGAGATAGATCAGCCATGATTGAATGGTGGAGTAGACTTGATGGGCAGATTGGCCTAATTCTATTTCTTGTGACCTTATGACTCGCCGTTGACCAGCGATCACCCTGTGTACTAGCACTACCTTGCACACTAGGGACAATTTACAGCTTACAGAAACCAATTAACCTACAAACCTGCACCTCTTTGGAGGAGGGGTGGGGGAAACCAGAGCACCCGAAGAAAACCCATGTGGTCATGGGGAGAAGGTACAAACTCCGTACAGACAGCACCCATTGTCAGGATTGAACATGATGTCTACCGCTGCGTCACTATGCCGAACATTTTTGGCGGCGTTTTATTTGCTGCTTGTTTTATTTACATATGGACCCGAACTTTCCCTCCTGGAAACAGGGTCTCAAGACACATGGAGGCATCAAATACATGTTACTGATAACCTTTACAAAGTTAAATTGAAGTTTGAACTCTTTAGACTTAAAATCGAGGTCTGTCTGAGTTTGAGGTCAGGTGTCGAGTTTCCCCTATTATTCTGCTGATATCGGGAGGGTTGAGGTCACAAAAGTCTTGCAGCTGAGGTTTAGCACTTGATCAAAATGACATTCGGAAGCCACTTCCCGTTCCACTAACGTATTAGATTATTGAGTATATTACAATGAATAAAGATAATATCAAATTAAGCAAACTTGCATCCATCTCTGCAGCCATCCAATTGCTTATGAGAGTCAGAGACATGCAGCACGGAACAGGCCCTTCAGCCCAACCTGCCCATGCTGACCAATATGACCCATCTAAGCTTGCCCCACATGCCTGCATTTGGCCCATATCTCTCTAAACCTGCAATGTACATACCTAAATATTTTTAAAATGCTAAAAATGGTAAATTGCCCCTAGTGTGTAGGATAATGCTCGTGTATGGGGTGATCGCTGGTTGGCGCAGACTCCGTGTAGGGCTGAAGAGCCTGTTTCCGCGCTGTATCTCTAAACAAAACTAAAGCTGCATCATAATTTCCTGACTCTTATACTCAATGCCTCGACCGCTGAAGGCGAACATACCATATGCCTTCTTTACCAACATCTTTCAATACCCGAGACCAATCCCAAGGTGTTCCTTCACCTAGCATTTAATTAACATAGAAAACATTCAGGAGTGTCACAGGGCATCAGTTTAACTGTGTTGCTGCTTCTCAAATGTGTCTGATGAAGATTGAAGAGAATAATTGAAATAAACTGCTTGGATATTTAACAAGAACACAGCATTAGATACCCATTAGATGGTCACAGTCTGTATCCCACTGGAAATCAAAGTTATTAGGAACATTATCATTATGAGCAGTTTGACTTAATTACCTACCTTTCTCCCGGTTGGCTACTGGGACGTTTGTTGAAGCTCGCTATTCACTTCTGGGCTTTCCAGAGACTCTACTTAATATACCAGTAACTATTACAAAATAGTGGTCTTAAATATTATCTTCATAAGAAACAAGATCAGATTTAGTTCATGTAGACATACAAACCCACTGACTCCCACAACTATCTCGACTACACTTCCTCACACCCTGCTTCCTGCAAAGACTCTATCCCCTACTCCCACTAGCCATATTTTCCCTGCTCCACCCCTTTCCGCCTTCCGCAGAGACTGTTCCCTCCGCAGCTCCCTGGTTAACTCATCCTTTCCCACCCAAACCACCCCCTACCCAGGTACCTTCCCCTGCAACCGCAGAAGATGCAACACCTGTCGCTATACCTCCTCCCTGGACTCTGTCCAGGGACCCCGACAGTCCTTTCAGGTTAGGCAGAGGTTCACTTGCACCTCCTCCAACCTCATCTACTGTATCGGTTGTTCAAGATGTGGACTCTTATACATCGGTGAGACCAAACGCAGACTGGGCGATCGTTTCGCGGAACACCTTCGATCAGCTCGCATGAACCAACCTGATCTCCCGGTTGCTGACACTTTAATTCTCCTTCCCATTCCTGCACAGACCTTTCTGTCCTCGTTCTCCTCCATTGTCAGTGAGGCTAAATGCAAATTGGAGGAACAGCATCTTATATTTCGCTTGGGCAACTTACAGCCCTGTGGTATGAATATTGATTTCTCTCACTTCACGTAGCCCGGCATTCCCTCTCTCTCTATCCCTCCCCCACCCAAGTCGCACTAGCTTCTCATTTTCACCCTACAAACTGCTTACAAGGGTCTGTTTCCTTTATCATCGTCACTTTTTTGCATATCTTTCATTCATTGTTCTTTATCTCTCCACATCGTCTATATATCTCGTTTCCCTTATCCCTAACCAGCCTGAAGAAGGGTCTCGACCTGAAACATCACTCATTCCTTCTCTCCAGAGATGCTGCCTGTCCCGCTGAGTTACTCCAGCTTTTTGTGTCTATCTTAGTTCATGTAGAAGTCTCTTCCCCAGCCAACAAAGGGCTCCACCCTTCCTTGGTCATCTGCTACTGGCCCTGATTTGTTCTGGCCTTTTCCTACCTCCAGTTCCTCCCCCTTTATTTTCAGTCTAATGAAGGGTCTTGACCCGAAACATCACCCAACCTTTTTCTCCAGAGATGCTACCTGACCCGTTGAGTTACTCCAGCATTTTGTGTATTTTAAGGTTTATCTTTGTTGGATTTGCTCAACAATACCACAGCACATGAGGCAAATATTCAGTTGTTAAATAAGCCTTTTTATAATTGATTCCACATTTTTTTGGGATTGTTTTAGAATTCATTGTGTAACAGTGGCGCAGCGGTAGATCTGCTACCTCACAACACTAGAGATCCAGGTTCGATCCTGACCTTGGGTGTTGTCTATGTGTGGAGTTTGCACGTTCTCCCTGAGACCGCATGGGTTTCCTCTGGTTGCTCCGGTTTCCTTCCACATCCTGAAGACGTGCGGGTTTGTAGGTTAATTGGCCGTCTGTAAATTGCCCCTAGTGTGCAGAATAGAACTAGTGCACGGGTGATCACTGGTCGTTGCGGACTCCGTGGGCCTAAGGGCCTGTTTCCACGCTGTACCTCTAAACTAAACTAGTTGTATCTATATGGATTCTGGATAAGTTGTTGGCTTGCTTTTTTAGAATAAAGTTTTGCTTGTGTTGGAATGATTTTGTGAGGGGATCGAGAGAGCATGCAGCTGTAGTTCCTCACCTGTTTATTTCTGGTTACAGAGATGTGTATCGCTCAAAGGCAGGTGATATTACCAGAAGGGCCCCTTTATCGGGCCGAAGGGCGTCACGTCACGATTGAGTGTGAGGTGCGGGGAACACAGCCGTCGCAAGAGCAGAGCTTCGAGTGGTCTGTCACCCTCCCGGAGAAGCCTACGTGGAGCATTCAGATCATCAGCACTCATGATCCTGACTACACGTACGCCATGTACAGTAAAAGAGTGGAGTCTGGGGAGATCTATGTGGAGAGAATCACAAGCAAGTCTGTGCGGCTACACATCACCAACCTGCGGAAGAGCGATGAAGGGGTGTACAAGTGCCAAACTCCCAACATGGAGGAGATATACTGGGGATCTTACAATGAATTCACTAAGTTAACAGGTAGGTTACCTCTACTTTCTGTTCAGCTGTCAGGTCACACAGCGCAGGATGGAATAACGGATAGACCGCATTGGGAGTATTACTCAACAGGTCAGGCAGTACCTGTGGAGAGAAAAACAGACTCAATATTTCAATATTTTCCCCAATCAGAATGTTATCTTCAGGTTTCCAGCATGAAGCAATCTGTAACGTTCTATTACAAAACCTACCAGTATGTCGAATAGCAATATTGTGTAATTCTATTAAATGTTTTAAATCCAACAAGAAGTGCAGATAGATTCTTGTCAGCAGGTATGACTATGTGATTTGTGAGACTGTACTGAGACGGTAGGCATAGGTCACAGAGTTATACAACACAGAAACAGGCCCTTTGGCCCAACTCACACATGCCGACCAAGATGGGACTACATTTGGCCCATATCACTCTCAACCTTTCTTGCCCTTATACATGCCCAAATGTCTTTTAAATATTGTTCTTGTACCTGCCTCAACTACCTCCTTCGGCAGCTTGTTCCATGTACTCACCACCCTCTGTGTGAAAAAGTTGCCCCTCGGGTTCCCATTAAACCTTTCTCCCCTCATCTTAAATCTATGTTCGCTGGTTCTTGATTCCCCTACTCTGGGTAAAAGATTCCCTGTATTCACACTATCTATTTCCCCTCATGATTTTATACACCTTTATAAGACCACCCCTCGTCCTCTTGCACTCCAAGTCCTAACCTACCCAACCTCTCCCTATAACTCAGGCTGCCAAGTCCTGGCAACATTCTCATAAATCTTCTCTGCACTCTTTCCAGGTCAATGACACCTCCTACATCAGGGTGAACGGAAGGAATTAAACACCATATATAATCCATATGCTGCCTCACCAATGTTGTGTGATTAGTTTAGAAATACTGCGTGGAAACAGCCCGTTTGGCCCGCCGAGTCTATGCCAACCAGCGACCACCCATTTGTTCTATGCTATCCCAGTTTTGCATCCACTCCCTACACACTAGGGGCAATTTATTGAAGCCAATTAACCTACAAACCTGCACGTCTTTGGGATGTGTGAGGAAACCAGAGCACCAGGAGGAAACCCACACGTTTACAGGCAGTATGTGCAAACTCCACACAGACATCATCCATGGTCAGGATAAAATCCCTGCCGCTCTTATGCCATTGTGCAACTGTAGCATAACACCCAAACCTCTATACACTTTTTGAAACAGACTAAAGGAGCTAATCTGAGGAAAGCTGAGAATCACGCACATTGGTGTGAGCTGCTTTCTTTTCCTAAAGGGCATTTGTGAAAAGGTTAACGAGACTGGTATACTATTTGAGCTTCAGATTTATTCAAGCGTAGCCTAATTCCTGCGTACCACCTACACACAAGCACTTTCCACTCAGAATCCCAAGAGCAACATTCCTATCCAATTTAGGATTATCATAGATCAAAAATGATAGAAGTAGAATTAGGCCATTCGGCCCATTAAGTCTACTCCGCCATTCAATCATGGCTCATATCTCTCCCTCCTAACCCCATTCTCCTGCCTTCTCCCCATAACCTCTGACACCCATACTAATCAAGAATCTATCTATCTCTGCCTTAAATGTATCCACTTGCTATTACACAATGGCAAGACACCGTATGGCCTATCAGTGTCTTGAGCCAAGAGAAATAAGACGGGGATAATTGGCTTGACGTATGATGAGGGTTTGACGGCACTGGGCCTGCACTCACTGGAGTTTAGAAGGATGAAAGGACGTGTCATTGAAACTTTCCAAATAGTGAAAGGCCTAGAAAGGATAGATGCAGAGGGAAAGATAGATCAGACATGATTGAATGGCGGCGTAGATTTGATGGTCAAATGGCCTAATGACTAATGAACTTATCAGGGAACTACTGAGATCCTGTACGTGCCTTGTATATATGCGGTGTGATGTCTTCAAGTGATTCTAAGACATGTCTTTCTCTAGTTATTCCAGATGCACTGAGTGCAACATTGGTGCCTCAGGTCATCAATAAGGTGGAAGGCGATTCGCTGGAGCTGGTCTGCGAGGTATCCAAACAAACGCTGTACCACACGCATGTGGCCGTCACGTGGTACCTGGAGAAGGGAGGTCAGGAAGTCCAGGTCATCTCTCTAACGCGAGATTTCATCCTGAGCGCAGGAGAGCTGTACAAGCAACGGCAGGAGTCGGGAGACGTGAGATTGGACAAGATGGGTGCCACCTCGTTCAGGCTCACCGTCCACAAGTTACAGAGGTCCGAGCAGGGGCTGTTTCACTGCCAGAGTGTGGAGTGGATGCAAGACCCAGACAAATCCTGGCAGGAGCTGTCTGAAAGGCGGACGCACAATGTCACTGTCAATGTCAGAAGCCTGGGTAAGGAGCAATGGTGGTCCATAAGTGCACAGGTTCTCAGAGGAGAATTAGGCCATACTCTGCCATTCAATCATGGCTGATCTATCGCTTTCTCCTAACCCCATTCTCCTGCCTTCTCCCCATAATCCCTGACACCCTGTAATAATCAGGAATCTGCCAGTCTCCACCTTAAAAATACCCAATGACAGCCTCCACAGCCATCTGTAGCAAAGAATTCTACAGATTCACCACCCTCTGGCTAAAGAAATTCCAGCTCATCTCCTTTCTGAAGCTACGTCCTTTATTCTGAGGCTGTGCCCTGTGGTCCGAGACTCTCCCACTTGTGGAAACATCCTCTCCACACTCACTGTATCCAGACCTTTCACTATTCAGTAAGTTCCAATGAGGTCCCCACCCCCCCATCCTTCTAAACTCCAGCGAGTACAGGTCCAGTGTCGTCAAATGCTCATCATATGCTAACCCAATTATCCTGGGGGGGGGGGCTGCTGCTCCTGGCCCGCGGGGAGCCACCCGGGGTTGGAGGAACGCCAACCAGGGCTGGCCCGCGGAGAAGGAGAGGAGCGGGACCTGGGCCAAGGACTGGAGGTGAGGAGATAGAGTGTGGGGTGGGATAGGGGGGAGATGAGGAAGGGGAGAGGAAGGGGATAGAGGGAGAGGAGGGGGGAGTGGGGAATAGAAGGAGAGGAGGCAGTGGGGGAGGTGAGGAAGGAGAGTGGGGGAGTGGAATAGGGGGGAGGTGAGGAGTGGGGGACCAGGGGAATAGAGGGAGAGCAGGGGGTAGGGAGGGTAGAGTGGTTATAGAGTTAGGGAGGGAGTGACTGCGGGTAGGCGAGAGGGAGGGAGAGGTGAGAGGGGAGGGGGGAGGGGAGGAGGACAGGGGAAAGTAGAGGGAGAGTGAAGGGGAGGGAGAATGGAGGACAATAGGGGTAGGAGGAGGGATGCCCATCAGCTGACCATGCGCAGTTGGGGGCTATGGGTCAGTGGTGGAATTTTGCATTGGGGGACCAGGCCTCCCATGTGACAGGAACCCAAAGGGTCCCACTTGGTCTAGCATATATATTACTGAAACTCTCATCTTGGTTGTATCTATGTCTATGATTCTGTGTGTCTGTCTGTGTGTGTGTGCATGTATGTGATGAGTGTGATCCTGAAATTATGCCAAAGCGGTACACCAATAGCGCTACAATTTTTGGACCACCTTACTCACCATTGTCCTGTGATGTGGCGTGGTGTGGCAAAGTTTCGTTCAGATTGATGTTATATTTTAAAAGTTATTCACATTTTAAACTTTAAAAATTTAACTTTTCACTTAACTTTTCACTGTAAAAAATCAAATTCCACGCTGGCCCTGCCCGTTACAATGTAACAAATTACAGGACACCAAGTCATTGTAACGGGCAGGGGCAGGGGAAGTGGAATTGTTTTTTTTTAAGTTTATAAAGAGGGAGGGTGAAGAGGAGGGGGTGGGAGTGCTGGGGGATGAGGGGAAATGAGCTGCGCCTGTGCAGTTGGGGGCTATGGGTGAGTGGTGGAATATTGCATTGGTGGAACGAGTTGCGCTGGGGTAACGGGTGAGTGGTGGAATATTGCGTTGGTGGAACGGGTTGCGTTGGGGGAACGGGTGAGTGGTGGAATATTGCTTTGGAGGAGCGGGTTGCGTTGGGGGACCAGGCCTCCCGTGTGACAGGGACCCAATGGTTCCCACTTGGTCTAGTATATAATAAATATTTTATATTATATGTATAAAAAGGAAGGTACAGTATCTATATTTAAACACCGATATTATATTATATATATATATATATATTGCAGGTGTTTAAATATGGTATTGATCCAAGTCCACAAATGAAAGTAGCAACAAAAATAGATGGAGTGGTAAAGAAGGCATATTGAGTATAAGAGTTAGGAGGAAGATCAAAAGCCCTTTAACTAGCTTCACAGTTCACATCTATGTATCACTTTTGTGTTCACGCCTGTTTTTATCCCTAGCCTTTGTCTGACAATCTTGCTATCAGGGAACCCCATTGCCTACGATAATCTGTTGCCGGCCATGATTTGTTCTGCTCCCTCTTCTCCCTTCCGTGTTTTGTCCCCCCCCCCCCCAGAGAGGTTGTACAGACTTGGATTGTGAAGACTAATTGCAGCAACCAGAAACAATTGCAATTTAGCTTAATTTAGAGATGCAGCATAGAAACAGGCCCTTCGGCTCACCGAATCCACGCCGACCATCAATCAGCCGTTCATGCCAGTTCTATGTTGTCCCACTTTCTCATCCACTCCCTAAACACTTGGGGAAATTTACAGGGGGCGAATTAACCTACAAACCTTGGAATGTAGTAGAAAACCGGAGTACCTGGAGAAAACCCACGCGATCACAGGGAGAACGTGCAAACTCCACACACAAACAGCACCCGAGGTTGGGATCGAACTTGGATCTCTGACACTCTAGAGGCATTCCAACCACTCAGTTACTTTAATCATTATGTGTTTTTTTCCCTTGCCGACAGTTGACTTTCTCCTTTGGATGGTAACCAGTGAACTGCTGGTAATCTGAATAATTATAGTAGTGACAGGAGATGATAAGGGATAATATAGCATTGGGCAGGTTAATTATGGTGGAGGCAAGTTTAAATGTAGCTTTTCTGTTGAACTTGGAGACAATGACCTTTAATAAAACACAGTGTTATATTAATGGAGTGTGAATCACTGCTATTAAGCCTCAGCAAACGTCAACAGCAAACATCTCCCGGTTGCCAAACATTTTAACTCCATTTCTAATTTCCATACTGAGCTTTCTGTCCTGGGCATCCTCCGCAGTCAGAGTGTGGCCACACTCAAATTAGAGGAACGGCACCTCATATTTTGCTTGGGCAGCTTACAACCCAGCGGTATGAATTATGATTTCTCTTATTTTAAGTAACCCTTGCATTCCCTCTCTTCCCCGTCCCTCCCCCACCCTAGTTCTCCCACCAGTTTCACTGTTCGTATTCCTTCATTATCCCCTCTTTCACCGCCAACAATGGACCATTGTGGGCTCCACCTTTCCTTGATCATCTTGCTGTCCTTAATTTGTTCTTTTCATACCTTTCTGTCTTTTGTTCTTTAACTCCTCATTCCTCCAGTTTCCCTCTCCCCTGACTTTCACCTTAAATCTATATCCTCTAGTTCATGATTCCCCTACCCTGGGCGAAAGACTCTGTGCATCTGTCCTATTTATTCCCCTCATGATTTCAACATACACAGAGGGCGCATACTGACATTATAAAATACTATAATATTTCAAAAGAGCAGAATTAGGCCATTCATAGAAACATAGAAAATAGGTGCAGGAGTAGGCCATTCGGCCCTTCGAGCCTGCACCGCCATTCAATATGATCATGGCTGATCATCCAACTCAGTATCCTGTACCTGCCTTCTCTCCATACCCCCTGATCCCTTTAGCCACAAGGGCCACATCTAACTCCCTCTTAAATATAGCCAATGAACTGGGCTCAACTATCTTCTGCGGGAGAGAATTCCAGAGATTCACCACTCTCTGTGTGAAAAAAGTTTTCCTCATCTCGGTACTAAAAGATTTCCCCCTTATCCTTAAACTGTGACCCCTTGTTCTGGACTTCCCCAACATCGGGAACAATCTTCCTGCATCTAGCCTGTCCAACCCCTTAAGAATTTTGTAAGTTTCTATAAGATCCCCCCCTCAATCTTCTAAATTCTAGCGAGTACAAACCGAGTCTATCCAGTCTTTCTTCATATGAAAGTCCTGACATCCCAGGAATCAGTCTGGTGAACCTTCTCTGTACTCCCTCTATGGCAAGAATGTCTTTCCTCAGATTAGGAGACCAAAACTGTACGCAATACTCCAGGTGTGGTCTCACCAAGACCCTGTACAACTGCAGTAGAACCTCCCTGCTCCTATACTCAAATCCTTTTGCTATGAATGCTAACATACCATTCGCCTTCTTCACTGCCTGCTGCACCTGCATGCCTACTTTTAATGACTGGTGTACCATGACACCCAGGTCTCGTTGCATCTCCCCCTTTCCTAATCGGCCACCATTCAGATAATAATCTACTTTCCTGTTTTTGCCACCAAAGTGGATAACCTCACATTTATCCACATTATACTGCATCTGCCATGCATTTGCCCACTCACCCAGCCTATCCAAGTCACCTTGCAGCCTCCTAGCATCCTCCTCACAGCTAACACTGCCCCCCAGCTTCGTGTCATCCGCAAACTTGGAGATGTTGCATTCAATTCCCTCGTCCAAATCATTAATATATATCGTAAATAGCTGGGGTCCCAGAACTGAGCCTTGCGGTACCCCACTAGTCACTGCCTGCCATTGTGAAAAGGACCCGTTTACTCCTACTCTTTGCTTCCTGTCTGCCAGCCAGTTCTCTATCCACATCAATACTGAACCCCCAATACCGTGTGCTTTAAGTTTGTATACTAATCTCTTATGTGGGACCTTGTCGAAAGCCTTCTGAAAGTCCAGATATAACACATCCACTGGTTCTCCCTTATCCACTCTACTAGTTACATCCTCGAAAAATTCTATAAGATTCGTCAGACATGATTTACCCTTCATAAATCCATGCTGACTTTGTCCAATGATTTCACCACTTTCCAAATGTGCTGCTATCCCATCTTTAATAACTGATTCTAGCAGTTTCCCCACTACCGACGTTAGACTAACTGGTCTGTAATTCCCCGTTTTCTCTCTCCCTCCCTTTTTAAAAAGTGGTGTTACATTAGCTACCCTCCAATCCTCAGGAACTACTTCAGAATCTAAAGAGTTTTGAAAAATTATCACTAATGCATCCACTATTTCTGGGGCTACTTCCTTAAGTACTCTGGGATGCAACTTATCTGGCCCTGGGGATTTATTGGCCTTTAATCCATTCAATTTACCTAACACCACTTCCCGGCTAGCCTGGATTTCACTCAGTTCCTCCACCTCGACCCCCGGTCCCCTGCTATTTCCGGCAGATTATTTATGTCTTCCTTAGTGAAGACAGAACCAAAGTAGTTATTCAATTGGTCTGCCATGTCATTGTTCCCCATGATCAATTCACCCGTTTCTGACCGCAAGGGACCTACATTTGTTTTAACTAATCTTTTTCTCTTCACATATCTATAAAAGCTTTTGCAGTCAGTTTTTATGTTACCTGCTAGTTTTCTTTCATAATCTATTTTCCCTTTCCTAATTAAGCCCTTTGTCCTCCTCTGCTGGTCTCTGAATTTCTCCCAGTCCTCTGGTAGGCTGCTTTTTCTGGCTAATTTGTGCGCTTCATCTTTTGTTTTGATACTACCCCTGATTTCCCTTGTTATCCACGGATGCACTACCTTCCCTGATTTATTTTTTTGTTGTAGTTCATCCATGCAGTCTTTAAATGCCTTCCATTGCATATCCACCGTCAACCCATTAAGAATCAATCGCCAGTCTATCTTGGCCAATTCACGTCTCAAACCCTCAAAGTTACCTTTCTTTAAGTTCAGGACCCTTGTTTCTGAATTAACGATGTCACTCTCCATCCTAATGAAGAACTCAACCATATTATGGTCACTCTTGCCCAATTCATCCCATCAAGTCTACTCTGCCATTCAGTCATGGCTGATCTATCTTTCCCTCTCAACCCCATTCTTCTGCCTTCTCCCCATAACCCCTGATTCCCTTACCAATCAAGAATCTGTCAATCTCTGCTTTAAAATTTTCCATTGGTGGCATTCACAGCCGCCTGTGGCAATGAATTCCTCAGATTCACCACCCACTGACTAAAAAAAATCCTCCTCATCTCCTTTCCAAAGGTACATCCTTTTACTCTGACACTATGGCCTCTGGTTCTAGACTCTCCCACTTATAGAAACATCCTCTCCACATCCACTCTATCCAGGCAATTTCATTCAAAAATAAGTTTTATATCTGCTATATTGGCTCAGTTTGAATAACCACCAATTTCAAGCTGCAGGTGATATTGACATTTTGATAAGAAGAGATTACAGATATTTGCAACATTCAAGATTCAAGATTTAAGAGAGTTTATTGTCATGTGTCCCAGATAGGACAATGAAATTCCCCGGCCACTGACACTCTCCTCCGCCTAGCGGAGTTGGTCCTTACCCTCAATAACTTCACGTTTGACTCCTCACATTTCCTCCAAAAGTACCTTCAATGACATTCTTGCTTTGCTTCAGCACAACAGAACATAGTAAGCATAAATAAATACAGAACAGATCAGTGTGACCATATACTATTGAATACATAAATAATCAGATAAAGTGCAATGGGCTATTAATGTTAACAGTTTTGTTTGAGTTGAGTTTAATAGCCTGATGGCTGTGGGGAAGTAGCCATTCCTGAACCTGGATGTTGCAGATTTCAGGTTCCTGTACCTTCTACCTGAGGAGATGAGTGAGTGTCCAGGATGGTGTGGATCCTTGATGAAACTGTCAGCCTTTTTGAGGCAGTGACTGTGGTAGATCCCCTCGATGGTAGGGAGGTCAGAGCCGATGATGGACTGGGCAGTGTTTACAACTTTTTGCAGTCTTTTCTGCTCCTGGGTGCTCAAGTTGCCGAACCGAGCCACGATGCAACCGGTCAGCATGCTCTCTACTGTGCACCTGTGGAGGTTCGAGAGAGTCCTCCTTGACTTACCGACTCCCCGTAATCTTCTCAGGAAGTAGAGGTGCTGATGTGCTTTCTTTATAATTGCATCAGTGTTTTCGGACCAGGAGAGATCTTCAGAAATGTGCATGCCCAGGAATTTGAAGCTCTTGACCCTCTCCACCATCGACCTGTTGATATAAACGGGACTATGGGTCCCCATCCTATCCCTTCCAAAGTCCACAATTAGTTCCTTGGTTTTGCTGGTGTTGAGGGCCAGGTTATTGTGCTGGCACCATTTGGTCAAGCGGTTGATCTCACTTCTATACTCTGACTCATCTCCATCAGTGATATGTCCCACAACAGTGGTGTCGTCAGTGAACTTGAAGATGGAGTTCGCACTATGACCGGCTACGCAGACATGAATATAGAGTGAGTTCAGCAGGCTTGAGCATGCAGCCTTGAGGTGCTCCCGTGCTGATTGTTATCGCGGCTGACACATTTCCACCAATACAGACAGACTGTGGTCTGTGAATGAGGAAGTCGAGGATCCAATTGCAGAGGGATGCGCAGAGACCCAGTTCTGAGAGTTTGGTAACCAGCTTGGAGGGGATGATTGTATTAAAGGCCGAGCTGTAGTCGATAAATAACAGCCTGACATATGAGTTTTTGTTGTCCAAGTGGTCCAGAGCGGAGTGGAGGGCCAGCGAGATTGCATCCACCGTTGATCTGTTGTGGCGCTAAGCGAACTCCAGGTTTTTGTCAAGGTAGGAGTTGATTTGCGCCATGATCAACCTCTCAAAGCATTTCATCACCACCGACGTTAGTGCCACTGGTCGATAGTCATTGAGGCACGTCATCTTGCTCTTCTTGGGCACCGATATAATTGATGCCCTTTTAAAACACATTATTACTAAACTAACATTTAAACTAAACTAAAATAAAACTAAACTAAACCTCCTAGCTAAACACAACACACTAACTTGCGCTTGCTTTATTTGCAGGTAAGGAGTTTCGTTCTCTTATTAAAGCCAAGGAAGTGAATATTAATGTTGGAGGCTCACTGGAGATTACCTGCATGGTGGAAGCTCAGAATCCTGCAGAGCGATTCTTCACGGTGGTCTGGTTCCTGAACAATGATGAGATAGTCCGTATGGAACCCAATGCAGTCCTGTCCTTCCACGGTGAATACGGAGCGAGGGAGAATTTGGGAAAGTTGGCTGTCAGGAAGAAAGACGACAAGGAATACTTTCTGAAACTGTACCAGATTAAAATGGAGGACGGTGGGAGATATCACTGCCAGGTGGAGGAGAGTGAGAAAGTTACAATGGGAGCGTTCTCATCCAACAGGTCCGAGGAGATTGCAATCACTGTGCAAAGGCCACGTAAGGAACACAGACTTGAACAGCTTTCTTATTTTTGTCATGATTAAGATAAAGTAACAGGAAAAATATTGCAATTTGGTCGTGTTTTTGATACAGCAATTGATAACGTTTTGCAGTGTTTACAATGCAGTAATAGAGTAGTGTTTATGATATTGTAATAGATAAGATACCTTTGTAGTTTATGTTACAGTAATAGATAAAATACATTTTGTAGTATTTACAATACAGTAAAAGATAAAATAGTATATTTTTAGTCTTTACGATTAATCGATGAAGTTAATGCATTATTAGTGCTTATAATATAGCAATAGATTAAATTGTGCATTCTTAGTGTGTATGATACATTGATAGATAAAATAGTACATTTTGATTGTAAGAAGATCTCGGCTCAGCCACAATATTGAAAAGGGTGGATGAAGCATTAATCTTGGGCAATAACAACCAGATTAGATTTGTGCACTCCACGATATTGCAATCGCAGCTGATGCATGGATGAAGTGGAGGTGGGACTGGACTGAAAAAGCTTTGGAATTGGATTCAATTCATTCCTAGCCCAGTTAGGAGTAACTTTATGTCTTTTTTGGCCTGGAATCCAGAATCTGTAGTTCCTTGTATCAAGAGTAAAATAGAGTTGGCTTATAAGTAGGATAGATGCATGATATTGTATCGTTGGTAAGGCAAGTTCAGTCTGAAGAAATGTCCCAACCCTATCCATGTTCTCCAGAGATGCTGCGTTGATTTACTCCAGTGTTTTGTTTTCACCACAAAGCATTATTATTATTTGTCATTATGTTATCTAACATTATCAATTCAAAAGATAAATACAAATTCTGGAGTAACTCAGAGGGTCAGGCAGCATCTCTGGAGTAAAGGAATAGATGATGTTTTGGATCGAGACCCTTCTTCAGATGGAATAGTGAAAGGCCTGGATAGAGTAGATGTGGAGAGGATGTTTCCACTATGGGGAGAGTCTAGGACCAGAGGCCATAGCCTCAGAATAAAAATACGTACCTTTAGAAAGGAGATGAGGAGGAATTTCTTTAGTCAGAGGATGGTGAATCTGTGGAATTCATTGCGACAGAAGACTGTGGAGGCCAGGTCAATTAATATTTTTAAGGTGGAGATTGACAGGTTCTTGATTAGTAAGGGTGTCGAGGGTTATGGGGAGAAGGTAGGAGAATTGGGTTGAGAGGGAAAGATAGATTAGTCGTTATTGAATGGCGGAGGAGACTTATTGGACCAAATGGCCTAATTCTACTCCTCCAACTTGTAAACATGATTTAAATCTTGCTTTTCCTCTACCAAGTATACATTGCATCATAGACTGCCGACATTAACACCAACTCACCCTTGCTTCACAGAGGCCGACCTTAAGGTGGAGATCAGCATTAATGCGACGAACATTTTGGAAGGGGATGTTCTTCAGTTTGCCTGCAACGTTCGTTCGGGGGCCACAGTGCCTGGGCAGCTTTCTGTTATTTGGCAGTTCATGGACAAACACAAGGTGAAGAGCGATATCATTGAGATGCAGCAGAATGGTGTCCAAGTCACTGCTCCGCCCTACCAAGAGCGGGTTGGTCACGGAGAAGTCCGGATGGCCAGAGTGGGGTCCGATACTTTTACGTTGGGCATTTATGATGCCAGGATTTCAGATGAAGGAATGTACTCTTGCAAAGTGATGGAATGGACAGCGATGCCCAACCAAAACTGGAAACTAATCGGAGATTATGTCAGCAGTGATAAGGCAGTGACGATTAAATCTCTGGGTGAGCATTTCAACATCGAGTGTCTGTGATACTTTGTTTTGATGCAAGGGATTTACCGCCTAGAGGCACAGTCAGAGTCATTCAGCACGGAAATAGATCCAACTCGCCCACGCTGACCAAGATGTCCCATCTACACTAGTCCGTGTGGCCCATATCCTTCCAAGCATTTCCTATCCATGTACCCATCCAAGTATCGCTTATATTCAATGATCACTGATACATTATTGTCACGTGTACCTAGGTACAGTCAAATGCTTTGTTTTGCACACTTTTCTGGTACCAACAAAGTTACAAAAGTTCACCGAACGGTCCTATCTTCTTATAGTACCTGCCTCAACTACCTCCTCTGGCAGCTAATTCCATATACCCACCGCCCTATGTCTGGAAAAATGTTGTCCCGTAGGTTTAGTTTAGAGATGCAGCGTGGAAACAGACCCTTCGGTCGACTGATTCCATGCTGACCATCAATCACTGTCCCCAATCAGTTCTATGTTATCCCACTTTCCCACTAGTTCTATGTAATCCCACTTTCTCATCCATACCCTACACACAAGGGGAAATTTACAGAGGGCCAATTAAACTACACACCGGAAGACTTTGGGATGTGGGAGCACCGGGAGGAAACGCATTTAGATGAATTTCTCTCTTTTTAAACATTTGTTGACAGAAAGCATCTTTAAAGTCATTGCCATAACCCGCACGCCAACTGCAAGATACTACGGTACATTTGAACTGCAGTGCTTCATCCAGCCGCTAATCATCAATCACCTCCCAATTGACGTGACGTGGAAATTTCAGCCGGCTAATTCGGACGAGAGCTTCCACCTCGTGACTTTCAGCCATGACACTGCGATCGAGTGGGGAGACAAGGCAGTGAGCTTCAAAGGGAAAATGATAGTCGCTAAAACAGCGTCCAACACGGTCCGCTTGCGTGTGTCCAGGGTCAGCAGCCTGGAAGCTGGCAAGTTTCTGTGTGACGCAGTATTGTGGAAAAGACAACGGCCGGATCAATGGGTCAGGGTAGTCAGCGTGACGTCAAACATCCTGCAGGTGGTGGTTCAGGCCCCAGGTAAGGCAATCATCCCTCCTCTTCTTTACATTGTCCCAGCTTGGCTTCCTCTTTTTACTACAAGGAAGAAATATAGGACGTTTAAAATTTTAGTTACTTAGTTTAGTTTGTTGTCACGTGTACCGAGGTACAGTGAAAAGCTTTTTTGTTGTGCGTTATCCATTCAGCGTTATCCATTCAGCGGATTACAATCAAGCCTTCCGCAGTGTACAGATACAGGATCAAAGGTATAACGTTTAGTGCAAGATAATGCTTAGTCCAGTTAATAGACACAAAATGCTGGAGTAACTCAACGGTTTAGGCCGCATCTCTGGAGAAAAGGAATAGGTGACGCTTTGGGTCAGAACCCTTCCGCAGAATGAGGGTGTCTTTGGAAGGGTTCCAACTCGAAATGTCACCTATTGCTTTTCTCCACAGATGCTGCCCGACCCGCTGAGTCACTCCAGCATTTAGTGTCTATTGAAGTCCAGTAAAGTTCGATTAAAGATGGTCCGAGGGTCTCCAGTGAGGTAGGTGGGAAGTCAGGACCGCTTGCCCGATAATTCAGTTGAATAGTAGATCAAAACACACAGTGCTGGAGTAACTCCGTGGGTCAGGCAGCATCTGTGGACGGAATGGTTTGGCTACATTTTAGGTCGGGAACCTTCTTCACAGTTGCTAATATTCAAAATATGAACAATCCTGACTGAAGAAAATTCGAAGTAAAACCTAACTGACTGTTGTAAATGAATTAAAACATGAATATATTAATTAAGATGAAGTTAAAAATCACTTAATGCAAGGATGGGGAAGGAAACTGGAGTACCCGGAGGAAACCCATGCAGAACGTGCAAACTCCATACAGACAGCACCCTAGGTCAGGTTTGAACGTGGGTCTCTGGTACTGTGAGGCAGCAGCTCTACCAGCTGCGCCACTATGCTTAAATGGTACAAAGAAATATAATAACGCTTTTTTTTAATGTTTTCTCTTCTACTTCTGCAGTAAGCCGTTTGCAGCTCGCACAAGGGAACACAACTATATGGAAAAGGGTTAGCGACGTCATTGAACTCGATTGTAAAATCTTTGCTCAAACCCAGAATGATTCCCAGTTCTCAGTCTCATGGCTCTTCATAAAGCCACAAGGGCAGAAGGAGGTAACTCTTCTGAACATCGATCGCAACAACATCATTCGATACAACGAGGAATTGCGAGCCAGCGATCGGGAGGGGACGAAGATGCGGGTTGAGAAGACTTTGCGTGATCTTTACAAACTAATTATAGGGAAAGCTGAAGTGACCGATCAAGGGAATTACTGTTGTGCGGTCACAGAATGGCTATTAGACCCCAACAATGTTTGGTATGAAGTGGGCAAAGCCGTGTCGGCAGTGACCACCGTACAAGTGCATACACCAGGTAAACAAATCTCACAAACGCCTCTTGACTGGAACCAATGCCACTGATTTAAGTGACGGTTTAGGTGATTATTTACATCTCAAGTTCAAGTGAGTTTATTGTCATGTGTCCCTGTATAGGACAATTAAATTCTTGCTTTGCTTCAGCACACAGAACATAGTAGGCATTTACTACAGAACAGATAAGTGTGTCCATATACCATGATATAAATATATACACACATGAATAAATAAACTGATAAAGTGCAAATAACAGATAATGGGTTATTAATAATCAGAGTTTTGTCCGAGCCAGGTTTAATAGCCTGATGGCTGTGGGGAAGTAGCTATTCCTGAACCTGATTGTTGCAGTCTTCAGGCTCCTGTACCTTCTACCTGAAGGTAGCAGGGAGATGATCTCCATTGTCTTTTGTTTTTTTACCTTGTTTGGGATGTGTTTATTTTTGTGTGGGACTAAAGATGGAAATTAGCCACTGGCTACAATCTTGCATATTACATGCAAATGTTTTATTAATATGCACTGTCCTTAATAAAATCAAATCAAATCAAATCAAGTTCTCCAAAAGTGTCAAAGTGCTGGGGTACTCGGTGGGTCAGGCAGCATCTCTGGACGACATGATTTTGGTGATGCTTCACATATTCCTTTTCTCCAGAGATGCTGACCTGATGAGTAACTCCAGCGCTCTGTGTCTCTGTTCATTGTAAACCAGCATTTGCAGTTCCATCCTACACCACTAATTTAGATTTAAGTTTTGGTTTAGGTTTATTGTTATTGTTTGGTGCAGTGAGGTACAGTGAACAAATTTGTCAAGCATGCCATCCTAACAGATCAGATATACCACACGTAGATAGAGGCAGCACAGTGGCGCAGCGGGTGATTTGATGCTTTACAGCGCCAGAGACCCGGGTTTGATCATGACTAAGGGTGCTGTGTGTATGGAGTTTGTACATTCTCCCTGTGACCATGTGGGTTTTCTCCGGGTGCTCCAGTTTTCTCCCATGCTCCAAAGACGTCCAAGTTTGTAGGTTAATTGGCTTTGGTAAATTGTAAAATTGACCCTAGTGTGTAGGATAGTGCCAGTGTACAGGGTGATCACTCGTCGATGGGCAGAAGGGCCTTCGACCAGGCTGTATCTCTAAAGTCTAAATATACAGTCATTTCAAAAAGACACAAAGTGCTGGAGTAATTCAGCGGTTCAGGCAACATCTCTGGAGAAAATGGTTGGGCGATGTTTCAGGTCGAGACTGAAGAAGGGTCCCGACCTGAAACATCCCCTATCCATTTTATGGAAATGCTACCTGACTCACTAAGTTCATAACTTCATTTGTCATAGGAGCAGAGTTAGGCCATTTGGCCCATCGAGCCTGCTCTGCCATTCAATTTTGGCTGATCTATCTTTCCCTCTCATACCGATTCTCCTGCCTTCTCCCCAGCACTCCCCACTTACTCCAACATTTTGTTTCTATCTTTGGCCTGCCAGCATCTGCAGTTCCTTTTTATTGCATTTAGACTAAATTAAGTGCCACTGTTGACCCTGTCTTCCGTCGGTTCTGCAGATGCCAATCTACAAGTCGTTGACACGGACAGGCTTGAGTCACTCAAGGAGGATGCGGCCTTTGAACTCGAGTGCGTTATCAACAACCAAACGCAGGCAAGCTCTCAGTTCTCCGTGACGTGGTTCTTCCAAAGCAAGGGGCAGCCCAAGGCATCTCGGAGAGAGCTGCTCCGTACAGATCGCAACAACATCCAGCGTTACCGTGGGAACCTCACGGCCGATTCCCACAAGTCGACACTGCAAAGTGTGAAGGTTTCCAGCAATAACTATAAGCTGATCATGAGCAGCGTGGCGCCAGGTGATAGTGGCGTCTACTATTGCAGAGTGGAGGAATGGGTCACAAACGGCCAGAATCAATGGGCTCTTCAAGGAAGCATTGAATCCGGAAGAACAACCCTTCGTGTCCAGCCTTCAGGTAATGCCAGCAACCATTTTACCCAGGTGGCCAAGCGGTAGAGTTGCTGCCTCACAGCGCCAGAGACCCAGGTTCGATCCTGACTACGGGTGCTGTCTGTACGGAGTTTTACATTCTCCCTGTAACTGTGTGGGTTTTCTGCGGGTGCTCCGGTTTCCTCTCACGTCCCAGAGGGGAGGCTGGCTGGACTATGGTGCCTTCCTCACCTTGGTGCCACTGTGTTATGTTGTGTCGTGGACTTTCAGTGTTTGTGCTTTTTTTTAAATTCTATTTTATTTTTAATATGTTTTATTATTTATTATTATTTATTTATTTTTATTTTTATTTTTATGATACTGCCTGTAAGGGAAATTCATTTCGTTGTCTCTAACTGAGACAATGACAATACATTTGAATACAATACAATACAATACAATACAAAAAAGTACAGGTTTGTAGCTTAATTGACTTGGGTAAAAATTGGACATTGTCCCTAGTGTGTGTCGGATAGTATTAGTGTACAGGGTGCGGACTCGGTGTGCGGAAGGGCCTGTTTCCACCTTGTATCTCTGAAGTAATTCGACCTATTTTATTATTCTCCTTCTTTGACAACATGACCTGCTTCGAGCCATAAAAACAGGCAATTCTGCCCATCTTGCCCTTGCTGACCAAGATGACCCATCTACACTATTCCCACCTGTTTGCTTTTGGCCCATATAACATCTTTAATAACATGATAATGTCTTTAATAAGCTTTAGAGTATTATCTAAATATATAATTATCCTGAAGGTATACATAGAATGAATGAAAGCTTTATTGGAATAATTAAATTCTCCAAATTCAAAAACCTGTGACGTATATAAAGAAAAAAGAAAATTACTCACAGAATGATAGGGCACACAAATGAGCCATTCGACCCAACCTAGTCAATGGTGGAAGGTACACTAAAATGCTGGAAAAACTCAGCGGGTGCAGCAGCATCTATGGAGCGAAGGAAATAGGCGACGTTTCGGGCCGAAACCCTTCTTCAGTCAATGGTGGATGTGCAGTGCTGGAGTTACACAGCAAGTCAGGCAGCATCTCTGGAAAACATGGATAGGTGACATTGGTCCCGACCCAAAACATCACCTATCCATGTTCTCCAGAAATGCTGCTGGACTTGCTGAGTTACTCCAGCACCTTATGTCCTTTTGTGGAAACCAACATCTGCAGTTCCTTGTTTCAACAGTGAATGGTGGAATTTATTTTCCAGTCGCAACTCTTCCACCTTTTCCTAATATGATTATATTATGTGTTCTAAATGTGGACTAACTAAGTTTCGTAATAAAACTTACTTTGATTAAACCTCAAGTTATGTTTTGAAAAACTTCTCCACTTTTATCTCTTTAGAAATGAACACACAATCTTAGTTCACTTTTATTATGGCATTAGTGAGGTTATGATCTGAATATTAGTTCTGTAAAATCTCTGCGTTCCTCGAATTCATTTAAATTCCACAAATAATATGTTGAGTTTTGAGTTTCGTTTTGTTTATTATCATGTGTATCAAGGTACAGTGAAAAGCTTTTGTTGTGTGCTAACTAGTGTTAACACATCATATATTGGAGCGCTGGAGGATGAGAAGTGATCTTACAAAGGTGTATATAATCATAAGGGGAATGGATAGGGTGAATGCTTTAACCCAGAATATGGGAATCAAGAATCAAGAACCAAGGGACAGAAGTTTAAGGTGAGAAAGGAAAGATTTAATAGGATCCTGAGGGGCAACTTTTTCAACACAGTGGGTGGTGGGTGTCTGGTACGGGCTGCTAGAGGAGGTAGTTGAGGCAGGTACTATAACAACATTTAAAAGTTATTTAAATGGGTACATGGATGGGAAATTAGTAAGAGATTAAGAGATTAGTTTACAAACTTAAAGCACACGGCATTGGGGGTTCAGTATTGATGTGGATAGAGAACTGGCTGGCAAACAGGAAGCAAAGAGTAGGAGTAAACGGGTCCTTTTCACAATGGCAGGCAGTGACTAGTGGGGTACCGCAAGGCTCAGTGCTGGGACCCCAGCTATTTACAATATATATTAATGATCTGGATGAGGGAATTGAAGGCAATATCTGCAAGTTTGCGGATGACACTAAGCTGGGGGGCAGTGTTAGCTGTGAGGAGGATGCTAGGAGACTGCAAGGTGACTTGGATAGGCTGGGTGAGTGGGCAAATGTTTGGCAGATGCAGTATAATGTGGATAAATGTGAGGTTATCCATTTTGGTGGCAAAAACAGGAAAGCAGACTATTATCTAAATGGTGGCCGACTAGGAAAAGGGGAGATGCAGCGAGACCTGGGTGTCATGGTACACCAGTCATTGAAAGTGGGCATGCAGGTGCAGCAGGCAGTGAAGAAAGCGAATGGTATGTTAGCTTTCATAGCAAAAGGATTTGAGTATAGGAGCAGGGAGGTTCTACTGCAGTTGTACAGGGTCTTGGTGAGACCACACCTGGAGTATTGCGTACAGTTTTGGTCTCCAAATCTGAGGAAGGACATTATTGCCATAGAGGGAGTGCAGAGAAGGTTCACCAGACTGATTCCTGGGATGTCAGGACTGTCTTATGAAGAAAGACTGGATAGACTTGGTTTATACTCTCTAGAATTTAGAAGATTGAGAGGGGATCTTATAGAAACTTACAAGTTAAAGTGTCTGCAACCTTGAGTATATTGATGGATAGTTGTTGATAAATGTAGGAACAGGAACTGCAGATGCTGGTTTACAAAAGAGACACAAAGTGCTGGAGTAACTCAGTGGGTTAGGTCAGTGGTTCCCAACCTTTTTTAGCTCATGGCCGCCTTGGGATCTTTTAATTTTTCTGTGGCCTCCCCGACATTATTAGCGGAAAAAAAGTACTTCAATATTATAATACCTTCCATAAATATATCAGTGTCTATTAATTGCACATATATTCTCTTTTATTCTATTCCACAAACATCAAAAATATTTCAACTACATAGATTTAAATTTATTAGAACTGAAATTTAGGAGGCAACAGGGTGGTAGCTCTGTGGCCCCCTTCATTGAACCTGTGGCCCCCTAAATCACCAATTTTTTCTGTGGCCCCCCTGAAATTTGCCATGGCCCCTTTGGGGCCATATGGCCCCAGGTTGGGAATCACTGGGTTAGGCAACATCTCTGGAGGATATGGATCGGTGATGTTTCTGGTCAGGACCCTTCCTCAAGTGTCCTCCAGAGATGCTGCCTGACCCGCTGAGTCACTCCAGCACTTTGAGTCTTTTCGTGATTACTCTAGGGTTTTTTAACTGGTTTTCCTCATTTATTTGCACACTCAATTTACATCGTGCTGGTTTAGTTTGTATTACTGATGGAGCCATGCTGCTGCTATTTTATTCAGTGGATGTTAATACTGAAGTACTTTCCACATTGAAGTTGCCTCAGGACACTAGACACATGAGCCAAGACCAAATCATTGGCTTCTGGGCACGCAAATCTAATTACTTCTTTTATAATCTCCATTCAAATGAACAGAATTATTCAGAGCTCTTTATTGCTTCCAATGATTCATTCAACAGAGGCTACCTACTGCTTGAATCATCTTGCTAATCCCTACTTTATTCAGTAAGACTTTGGAGGTACAGCACGGAAACAGGCCCTTCGGCTCAACGAGTCTGCACCGACCACCAATCATCCCGTACACTAGCACTACCCCGACACAATTTACAATTTTACTGAAGCCAATTAACCTGTAATTCTTTGGAGAGTTGGAGGTAACCAGAGCACCCGGAGAAAATCCACGTGGTCACAGGGAGCATGTACAAACTGCGTACAGACAGCACCCATAGTCAGGTTCGAACCAGGGTCTCTGGCGCTGTAAGGCAGCAGCTCTACCGCTGCTTCATTTGTAAAGAGATAACTGGACGGGAGTACATGTTGAGGGACTCACTGAAGCTCGGTGCAGCCAACGCCAAGGCTCTGTGGGGGAGGACACCACCCTAGGATCCTTCCACTGCTGGACAATGAGGGGGCAGAGTCTGGTGGGACACCCCTCAAACGGGAAGGGATATCACCCCAGAGGACCACATGAGTGGCAAGGATATCTTGTTTAATGATAGCTGCAACACAGCTGACAGTACAGTGGTGCAGCGGGTAAAGCCACTACCTCACAGCGCCAGAGACCTGGGTTCGATCCTGACCTCGGGTGCCATCTTCCATGTGGAGTTTGCACGTTCTCCCTGTGACTGCCTGGGTTTGCTCTGGGTGCTCCCACATCGTAAAGACGTAGTGGGTTAATTGGCCCTCTGTAAATTGCCACTGGTGTGTAGGGAGTGGATTGGAAAATGGGATAACATAGACCTAATGTAAATGGGTGATAAAAGGATCATTGTGGCCTTGGTGGGCCAAAGGGCCTGTTCCCATGCTGTATATCTGAAACTGCTGTATCACACTATTATAGTAATGGAGTCATACAGCATGCAAACGGGTTCTTCAGCCCAACTTGCCCAAGCTGACCAATGTCACATTTACACTAGTTCCACCTGAATGCATTTGGCTCATATCCCTCTAAACCTATCCTATCCATGTACCTATTCAAATATTTGTTGAAATGTTGTGACAGTACCTGCCTCAACTACCTCCTCTGGCAGCTTGTTCCATACACCCACCATCCTCTGTGTGAAAAAGATGGCTTCAGGTTCCTATTGAATCTTGTTTAAGAAGGAACTGCAGATGCTGGAAAATCGAAGGTACACAAAAATGCTGGAGAAACTCAGCGGGTGCAGCAGCATCTATGGAGCAAAGGAAATAGGCAACGTTTCGGGCTGAAACCCTTCTTCAGACGGAAGGGTCCGAAGAAGGGTTTCGGCCCGAAACGTTGCCTATTTCCTATTGAATCTTTACCTTCTCACCTTAAACCAATGTCCTCTGGTTCTTTCTTCTGATTAAATGTGTAGACACTGAGAATGAATGAAGACTTTTTGCACAGTTTTTGTTTTGTATTTTTTTAAATTTTGAATGATGTTTATGTTTGAATAACAAGACCATGGGTACTCAAAAACAGAATATATTTTAGATGGTAGGATTTGAAGAGAAACTCTCTTGAGCACTTCCTCCAAATGCAATTGTGTGAAGCTTTCTTTAGATGCAGTCCTGGCCGTAGAACTTCTTCATTCTTTGACGTGATGTTTGTATTGTGGTTAAATCGAAGAAGTGAAAATCTCCCTCCTGATATAGTTCTGGTAGTTCTGGTAGTCTATTGGCACTTCACAGTCTTTTAAATAACTATACCCTGGGTATAACCAAACTAAACCTCAATCCTTAGTACAACCCAGGCAGTTGGTAGCTTGGATTGCAGTTTAGTTGGAGTTTGTAGTGTTTGATATCCCTGATAGTTGGGAAGAAACTTTTGATATGCAGTTCATTGCTTCAAAGAACATTACCACTGCTAACATGATTTTCTTCTCTTTATTTCCAGCTGTTACACTCCACACCAAAGCCTGTGCCTCTCCATCACTCTTCTACTTCCTATTTGTCTACCCATTCATCATCATCATAGCTCTCCTCGCCCTCGTTGTCTACTTTTACCTGAACCCGAAAAAGCCGCAGAAATCTTCTCAAGTAAATAATTTTTGGGCACCGATTGAACCCGTCAATGACGATCTGAAAAATGAAGAGGATACAAGTGTGATATGACGCACTGGGTGAATGGTCTTTGTGCCACTCTGTTGTGGACGAAGTGTGTCATTAAATGACGGCCAAATTATATGTTGCTCGGGAGAAGTTCACACAAGTGCCCAACAAAATCCGCAACTGAAGCTACCCACTCAACTTAAATGTCGGTTGTCTTCATTTAAAGTTGGCATTCACAACTCTTGCCAAATGAGGATTGTTTAAATTGTTTAAATGAATCTTCACTGGTTGAAAGTTCATCTTCGTTCCAAAGCTGAAGAAGAGTCAGAAACTGAAGAAAGATCTCGACAGGAAATGTTGCCTATTCATTTTCCTCCACACATGCTGCCTGACCTGCTGAGTTCCTCCAGCGCTTTGTGTGTTGCTCAAGACTCCAGCATCTGCAGTTCTTTGTGTCTACCCTTCTAATTCATTCCCTTCCCGTATTTTATCTGTATAATTTGTCCCGTGTAATTTTAATTGTGCATTTTTAGACACAAACTAAACCAGTCTGAAGAAGGGACTTCGCCTATCCATGTTCTCCAGAGATAGCAAAACGTAGAAAAATAGGTGCAAGAGTAGGCCATTCGGCCCTTCAAGCCAGCACCGCTATTCAATATGATCATGTCTAATCATCTAAAATCAATACCCTGTTCCAGTTTTTTCCCCATATCCCTTGATTCCTTCAGCCCTAAGAGCTGAATCTAACTCCCTCTCTCTTGAAAGATGCTGCCTGACCCGCTGAGTTCCTCCAGCACTTTGTGTTTTAATCAATATTCCTGCATCTGCGGTTCCTTGTATCGCCGTTGTGGTTTGGCATATCGCCACTGTGCTGAGGCCAGGCGCCAACTCTTGGACAGCTACCAGGCCATCATCTACCTGGCACAAATACCAGGCCATCATCTCCAAGACCCTTAAGGGGCCGCAGATGGGTCCCAGTCCGAAAAGTCGCCGATTCATTCCCTGCACAGATGCTGCCTGGCTCACTGAGTTCCTCCAGCATTTTGTGTTTTACTCGATACCAGCACCTGCAGTTCTTTGTGTCTACAGCTTCGCTCATGATTGCTTAATCAATTTAATCTTATTATTGCCAGTATTAAACGTTCTTCCGTTCGAACAACCACTTCCTAAATGGAAATCGTGTTATTTGGTTTTTGCAAATACATCTGTTTTGCTGTACCTCAGTCCTTTCCATGTACTACCCCAAATTGTATATACTGTCATATACACAATACAGAACAAGTCAGTAGATGATATTCTAAAAGTGCATGCTTTAAATTGCCCCTAGTGTGTAGATAGAGAGCGGATAACATAGAACTAGTGTGAACAATTGATCGATGGTCGGCGCGGACTCGGTGGGCTGATTCCAATCTGTAAAACTAAACTAAACTGAACTAAACTAGCAAGATAAAGAAGTTCCAATTGATAAGAGACAAATGCAGGACTCATTACGGGGTTCTTGAGGCAACAATCAAACTGTACACTGATTTATGAATGATAGATGCAGCATGGAAATAGGCCCAATGGCTACTGAGTCCACACCGACCATCGATCACCCGTTCACACTAGTTCTATGTTTCCCACTATTCTCATCTACTCCCTATACACTAGGGGCAATTTACAGAGGGCCAATTAACTTACAAACCCACATGTCTTCACACAGGCGGAGTCTAGATGGGGAAAACTCAATTTGTATTTAAATGGATTTTGCACGCTCTGGTTGATAGAGACTTTATGTAGACTGAATGAGGAACCTGTTTTTTTGTGTGTTTTTGTTGGTTATATAGCTTTATTACTTTTTAATACTTTTATATTTTTATAGATATGTTACTTTTACATTGAGGAGATATTTGACTGATTTATTTTCAGCCCATTGCTTTAAACCCGTAGAGAATGATAAATATGGAAAGGAGCGATGCTTTGTCTTAGTTTAACCTTAGGGATTGTAACATCCAGTCCTACTAATCAATCAGAATTATAGCATGGAAACAGGCCCTTCGGCCCACCAACTCCATGCCGACCACCCATCAACCGTTCACACTAGTTCTATGTTATCTCACTTTCTCATCCAATTCCTACACACTAAGGGGGCAATTTACAAAAGCCAATTAACCTACAAACCTACACATCTTTGGGATGTGGTAGGAAACCGGAGCACCCGGAGGAAACCCACGCATTCACAGGGAGAACGTACAAACTCCACACACAGACTTCGGGTGCCCGAGGTCAGGATTGAACCCAGGTCTCTGGCGCTGTGAAGCAGTGGCTCTACCAGCTGAGCGACTTCTGGATGGTGCTTCATTCTCCAATACCGATTCTTTGATGCACTGACTGCTTCCCACTGTCCACAGCTAAAACCAGCCCCATTTCTCCTCCCCACCCCCATTGTCCTCTTACCATTGACTTCCATAATCCACACAATAGATTTCTTCCACAAGGGGGGAGCGGTAGATTGGCTGCCTTACTGCACCAGAGACCCAGGTTCACTCCTATCTACGGGTGCTGTCTGTACGGAGTTTATACGTTCTACCTGTGACCTGCGTGGGTTTTCTCCGGGTGTTCCGGTTTCCTCCCACACTTCAAAGACGTACAGGTTTGTACGCTAATTGGCTTCAGTAAAAATTATAAATTATCCCTAGTGTGTAGGATAGACTTAGTGTGCATGGGTCGCTGGTTGGCGCAGACTCAGTGAACTGAAGGACCCTGTTTCAATGCGCTGCATGTTTAAACTAAACTAAACTAAAATGAGCTTTGCAAAGCTATTTTTCTCCATATAAGGGCCTAATACTATCCGATGAAGTAGAAGCTTGTGCGAAATGTCCTTGTACTAAATTGACATGTTCCCACCCCTCATCTCCATTCTTCCACAAGCCTTTTTAAGGCATCTTTTATAACCGGAATCTTCAAGTTTGTATCTTCAGAAGAGTTACAAAAGAGTAATTATAGTCTCAGAAGAATACTAAATGAACTCCTGATATCGTGACTTGCACCTGCACCCAAAAAAAATGATATGTACGGTTGATTTTTACTGAAGAACATTCCATTTTTTAATTGTTTTTAATTTAAAATTTATGATTGTTTCTTGTGTTGTCAAGGAAGCACTGATGTAAAATTTTGTCTTGCAATAATAAAATAAGAACTAAATGTGTTTGATTATCCCTTATGTTAGAGAGGAGGCCATCACAGTAACTGATAAAAGGCAGGTGACTAATGAAATGTGGGAATGGATGTTGCAATTATTTCAGTCGATGGAGTAATAGAGCTCTCCAGCACAGAAATTGGCTCTTCGGCCCATCTTGTCCATGCCCACCAAGTGACCCACTGTGCTGGTCTCATTTGCCCTCTAAACCTTTCCTGTCAATATTGGATAAATAAAGTAGTTCCTAGCTTGACATCTGATCTTCATTGCTGCAATGTGAAGACTTCCTAGGGGCTGTCCCACTTGGGTGACCTAATTGGCGAGTTTAGAAGAGTTTAGGAGAGTTTGAAAAAAATTTAATGTTGAAGACCTCCTTCGACTATGTAGAAGACTAGCTTCGACTAGCTACGACTAACTTCGGGAAAATTGGACACTGAATAGTGGAGAGTGAAGACAACCTCCTTCGATCTCCTTCGACCTCCCTTCGACTATGATGAAGACTATCTATGACTACCTTCGACTACCCTCGATTACCTACGACTAAACCTACGAGTAAAAAAAGTATCAATTTTTTCCATGGCGACTTTTTTTAAACTCGCGGGCATTCTTCAACATGTTGAAAAATATACGCCGCAACCTAGCTGAGGCCTCGAATACACAGGGACCACTCTTGAGCATGAAGGAGAGTTACAAAGACCTCTACGACCTTGTGCCGACCATGCTGCGAGTATGAGTCAAGGGCAAACTCGCCAGAACTCACGGATTAGGTCGCCCAAGTGGGACAGCCCCTTTAAGAACAACAGAATTAAGAAACTGAACACATTGATAGGCCCACCCCCCATCAGTCTGAAGAAGGGTTTCGGCCCGAAACGTCGCCTATTTCCTTCGTTCCATAGATGCTGCTGCACCCGCTGAGTTTCCCCAGCAATTTTGTGTACCTTTGATTCAATGATACTTTGTTGTTACAGTGAAATGCTTTGTTTTGCATACAACCTGGTAAAATCATACTGCAAACCTCACATAAGCCTCACAAAGAGTTGCCACGTTTTGGCACTGACAGCAGGAGGGTCCCATCCTGGAACGCCACCTATACATGGTCTCCAGAGATGCTGCCTGACCTACTGAGTTACTTCTACACTTTGTGTCCTTTTGTGTAAGTGGGCATCTGCAGTTCTCTGTTTCTACCTCCTGTGGAACAATTTGTTCCATATACCCACCACCCTCTGAGTGAAAAGATTGCCCCTCAGGTTCCTGTTAAATCTTTCCCCACTCACCTTAAACCTGTGTCCTCTAGTTCCTGATTCCCCTACCCTGGGTAAAAGACTCTGTATATTCACACTATCTATTTCCCTCATGATCTTACACACCTCTATAAGATCACCCTCATCTTCCTGTGCTCGAAGGAATAAAGTCCTAGCCTGCCCAACTTCTCCCTATAGCACCAGCCCACGGCCCTTGAGTCCTGGCAACATCCTTGTAAATCTTGCCTGCACCTTTTCCAGCTCAATGACAACTATGATAGCATTTAAAAGACACTTGGACAGGTACATGGATAGGAAAGATTTGGAGGAATATGGGCTAAACGCGGGCACATGAGATTAGCTTAGATGGGACATCTTGGTCGGCATGGATGTGACATCTTGGTCGGCATGGATGTGACATCTTGGTCGGCATGGATGTGATGGGCTGTATGTCTCCATGACTCTCTGATTCTATCTCAATCTGCCTGCGATGGAGTTTAACTTTTGTGGATTCAGAGGATGCTTCTGTTTTTTTAATCAAGAGATCAAAATAGTACAAAGAACATTTAGCATGAGTGCTGACCTGTATTTTTCCCCACTGACGGGTGTTATTTCTTTTGGAGGTTGTTAATGCAACTTATTTTTAATTCTTGTGGTGACCAGTTCATGATAACTATTCATTTGCAGTGGAGTCTTTAGACATTACACTTTACAGATGCAGTTTGGACTTTACACTTTACAGATGCAGCCTGGATCCACCGAGTCCGAGCCGACCAGCGATCACCCTGTACACGAGCAATCCTACACACTGGGGACAATTTACAATTTGCTGAAGTTAATTAACCTACAAACCTGTATGTCTTTAGAGTGTGGGAGGAGACTGGAGCACTTGGGGGAAAACCCCCTGTGGTCACGGGGAGAACGTGTAAACTCCGTACAGACATCACCTGTACTCGGGGTCGAACACAGGTCTCTGGCGCTGTGCAGCAACAGCTCTATCACTAAGCAACCGTGCCACCGAGTCGGTGAATGTAATATACATCTGTTTTACATTTCAAACTTCCCATTTAGAGAGCTGAGATCACACAATTTCTTCACAAGACTGCACTAGAAAAGAGGTTGTGAAAATATATAGTTTGTGGTTTTTTGTTTTGATTATTGCGGAAGGACTTCAAATAGTACGCAAAGGAATATGTGATTATTAATCATGTAACTAATATATTTACCATCTGTACAAAATAAATTAATGACCAAGATTCCCATTGGGGCAGCACGGTGGTGCAGCAGCAGAGTTGCTGCCTCACAGCGCCGGGTTCAATCCCAACTACAGGTGCTGTCAGTACAGAGTTTGTACGTTCTCCCTGTGACCTCGTGGATTTTATCCCGGTGCTCCGGTTTCCTCCTGCAATCCAAAGACCTGCATGTTTGTAGGTTAATTGGCCTCTGTAAATTGCCCCTCGTACATAGAACTAGTGTACAGGTGATTGCTGGTCAGCAAGGACTCGGTGTGCCGAAGGGCTTGTTTCCATGCTATATCTCAAAACTAAGTCCATAGAACAGTTCAGGTCAGGAACAGGCCCTTCCAGGCATGCACCACTCTGTGTATGAAAAAAAAATAACTTGCCCTGTACATCTCCTTTAAACGTTGACCCTCTCGCCTTAAAGCTATGCATGCCCTCTGGTCTTTGACATTTCCACACTCGTAAAAAGTTCTGACTGTCTACCCAATCTATGTTTCTGATACTTTTAAAGACTTCTATCAGGTCTCCCCTCAACCTATGATGCTCCAGAGAAAACAATCCTAACTATCCAATTGTCTTAGCTAGTCCCATTTGCCCGCGTTTCGTCAATATCCTAATCTCTCCTATCTGTGTACCTGTCCAAATGTCTTTTAAATGCTGTTATTCTACCCACCTCAACTGCATCCCCTGGCAGCGTGTTCCAAATATCCATCCTCTGTGTGAAAAGGTTGCCCCTCAGGTTCCTATTAAATCTTACCCTTGTCATATTAACCCTATGTCCTCTAGTTCATGATTCTCCTTCCGTGGGAATAAGACAGTGCATTCACCCCATCTATTCCCCTTGTGATTTTATACACTTATAAAAGAACAGCCTCCTTGCCCCACACATCTCCTTTAAACTTTCCCCTCTCAACTTAATGCTATGCCCTCTAGTCTTCGAAATTTCCACCCTAGTAAAAAGGTTCTCTGACTGTCTATCGTATCTATGACTCTCATCATTTTATATACTTCAGGTTTCCCACAACCTCCAAATAACTAGACAAAGCAATCCAAATTAACCGAACCTCTCCTATAGGTAATACCCTCTTATCCAGGCACCATTCTAGTAAACCTCTTCTGCACTCTCATCAAGCCTGCACATCCTTCCTGTAATGGGTCGACCAGAACTGCACGCAATACTCCAAATGTGGTCTAACCAAAGTCTTATAGTTGCTTCACGAATCTCTGACTCATACTCAATGTCTCGTCCGATGAAGACACGCGATCTACTTGTGTTGCCATTATCAAGAAGCTGTGGGGCTGCAAACCAAGATGCAAGAATACTTGATAGTGAACATGCATGGAAGGTTTGTACTGTATGGGGTAAGTTCATCACAGACCAAGATCATCACCTCCAAGATAAGATGCTTCAAAGGTCTAAAGTTGTTTTTGAGTCAAGATGACATCTTAATTCTAACCAGTACACAGGGGAAATGGTCAAAAGACCTTCAGCATTATATACAAACCCAAATGCAAATTTGTGCTGTAGGCAGTAAACCATTTCAATCAGGTGATGTCTGTGTGTGGAGTTTGCACGTTCTTCCTGTGACTGTGTGGGTTTTCTCTGGGTACTCCGGATTCCTCCCACATTGCAGGTTTGTAGGTTAATTGGCTTCTGTAAATTACCCCTGGTATGCAGGGAGTGGATGAGAAAGTGGGATAACATAGAACTAGTGTGAATGGGTGATTGATGGTCGGCATGGACTCGGTGGGCTGAAGGGCTCGTTTAGCTGCTGTATCTTTAAACTAAACTAAAGCTGCAAATAGATGAAAGTAGGCTGCAGTCCATTAAAGGGAAGATTGAGGTCATCATCAGAACAGGACCAGGCACTGGTCATTTCTAAGTGTGACCCGAGACCATCCTGAATTTCCACTCAACTGTGGTTCAGTGTTGTTACCATTTTATCACTTTGAAGGAAGATAAACCACGGTAAAGGAGTGAAACATCAACAGATGTATAACCCGTGCAAAGAAAGCTCGTCTTTGTTGGTGTGTTACACCAAGCAGCTGGTAGAGTCTCTGCCTCACAGCACCAGAGATCCGGGTTAGATCCTGACTTTGGCTGCTGTCAGTCTGCGTGTGGTTTGCACGTTCTCCCTGTGACCACGAGGATTTCCTCCGGGATCAATCTCGTAAACCTCCTCTGGACCCTCTCTGACACCAACACATCCTTCCTCAGATAGGGGGCTCCAATACTCCAATTGTGATCTGACCAGCGCCTTATAAAGCCTCAGCATTGCATCCTAGAGGAACTGTCATGTCGTACCCATAATATATACATAATATATTCAGTATATATATATGTGTGTGTGTGTGTGCATATATATATAAATATATATATATACACACATATATACGTACGCAAGCGCGCGCACACACAAACACACACACACAAACACACACACACACACACTCACACACACACACACACACACACACACACACATATATATATATATGCCTATATACATGCATATATATATGTGCATATATATACACATATGCGTGTATGTATACATGTGTGTGTATATATATATGTGTGTGTATATATACTGAACTTCTTTTCATGTTATTGTTTGTTTTATGTGTGTGTGTGTGTATACATATGAATGTACACACACACATGAAACAAACAATAAAAGTACAAAAAGACAAAACTTATTTTTGTTTTATTGTATGTGTATCTGTATGTGTATGTATATATACACACACACACATACAGACACACACACACACATACACACATACATACTGTACATCCATAAAACAAACAAAAGAAAGACAAATCCAATGTGTGTAAATGATGCTGCACTGTAGATGGTACAGGGTGAGGTTTCACCCGCTGCTAATTGTTGCTCATTTAAGCATCATTTCCCGCACTGATCTGATTTGGCAGCATTGATGTTAAGCCAGCATTGTGTGTTCATTGCTATCACAGTCTGTTAATTCCAGATAATAGCGTTGGGTAAGGACCGCAGAGGCAGCGATGCCTTTAGCAACAACGCAATTGCCACAATTCATGCTGTAAATGTCCACAGACGTTCATCTCACGCCAACATGGACACCAGTCAGCTAAGTTTCGCTCAAACAAAGGGCCCCATTTTGCGCATTGTGCATCTTAGGAATTTGCAGCAGGGCATAAAGAATTGAAGAATAAAGCATAAAGAATAGAAAATAAATCATTTTGCAGCGATGTGGTTCAACAGTGAGAGGAAGTTGGGGAAATACATTTTAGAGAAAGGTAAAACTAAACCATTATCAGCTGCATGGAAGCAAAGCAAGAACACATTTCCTGCCAAAATGGTGTCAGACACAGAACAATAAGTTTTGTCCCTGGGCAAATGAAACACAGGGACATGTGACACCCAACTTACACAGCTGCCTCGGCAAGGGCAGTAGCATAACAAGCGATCAGTCTCACCCCGGTCACTCCCTCTCCAGCTCAACCACGCTGCTTCAGCAAGGCCAGCAGCATAACCATGGACCAGTCCACAGACAATAGGTGCAGGAGTAGGCCATTTGGCCCTTCGAGCCAGCACCGCCATTCAATGTGATCATGGCTGATCATCCCCATTCAGTACCCCGTTCCTGCCTTCTCCCCATAATCCCTGGCTATTTTTAAGAGCCCTATCTAGCTCTCTCTTGAAAGCATCCAGAGAACCTGCCTCCACCGCCCTCTGAGGCAGAGAATTCCAGAGACTCACCACTCTCTGTGAGAAAAAGTGTTTCCTCATCTCCGTTCTAAATGGCTTACTCCTTATTCTTAAACTGTGGCCCCTGGTTCTGGACTCCCCCAACATCGGGAACATGTTTCCTGCCTCTAGTGTGTCCAAGCCCTTAACAATCTTATATGTCTCACCCCAGTCACTTGCTCTTCTCTCCTCTCCATTTCCACCACACTGCCTGGCAAGGCCAGCAGCATAATCAAGGACAAGTCGCACCCTGACCACTCCCTCTTCTCCGCTCTCCCATCAGGCAAGTAGTACAGAAAGTGTGAATATGCACACCTCCAGATTCAGGGACAGTTTCTTCCCAGCTATTATTATCCTACCAACAACTAGAGAGCAGTCCTGAGCTACTATCCACCTCATTAGAGACACTTGGACTTTCTTTGATTGGACATTACTGGACTTTATCTTGCACAAAACGTTATTCACATTGTTCCCTTTATCCTGCAGCTGTGCACTGTGGGTGGCTCGATTGTAATCATGTATTGGGGTGTCCCGCTACTTTGATGCTGTATGTAAGGAAAATCCGTAATTCTATCCCATTTCTTCTTTTTCTATATTGTTTATAAACATAATCCTCATAAATAAAAATTAAACTTTAAATGAATAAAGTGTTATTTTTTATTTTTTTTCCCGATGTTCGATGTCCCCCCCCCCCCCACCCCCAAACCACATAGCCCGGTGGTTACTTGTGAAATTTCAAGTCGGCGTATTTATTTAATGGGGGGTCTATCTGAAATACTTTTAAACAGTAGGTATTAATAATTAAAATATTTATCACACTTTTAAAAATTCCTCTATTCTTGATAAAATTATAAATCTTACCGTTTTTTTCAAAAATTCCTTGTCCCAACGATTGGGATAATTTTCCGTCACTCACCTTTATTGAGCCATGCCACATGGATTTAAATGGAATAGACTTCCGCCCTCAAAACACCGCGGTATTTGAAAGTCCCCTACCTTGTGAATTTCTCCTGATCCGCTTTTTGCTGCGTAACGGGCGAGTACCTTTCAACAGCGCCACCTCCGAACGGTGTTGAACTGTTAGAAAATCACAAACATTCCATTCTCTCCCCCCTCTGTCTCAACCCCCCCTTTCCCCCTCTCACATCCCCTCCTCTCTCTCCCTCCCTCCCTCCCCCTCTCTCTCCTTCCCACGCAGCGAGGCTCCGACTCCGCGCCGCAAACACCGCACCCCGGCCCGGAGAAACGGGCACTCCCACAACACCGCACTCCCACAACGCAATATTCCACTACTTACCTGGAGTAGAAACCTAGGATATTTGGTAGACACGAGGCATCGAGGTGATTATATGGAGTGCAAATGGAGATCTGAACCCGCCTGGGTCCACTGCGCACGCACGGAGAGACAGCGTCATTTTGTGTCACCGGCTTCCCCCAATTGCCAGTGTGATGGTCGCAATTTTTCCCCAAAAAATTCCAGCTTGCTGGAACCAGAATATCGGGTAATTTTTGTTAAAGTGGAAACACTGATAGAGCTCCAATTTTTTTCTCTGGATTTCTTTTACTCTGGGGAAAAAAACACCCTGGCCGGAGGCCCCCTAGATTTGAGGCCCTAGGCTTCAGCCTATGAAGCCTATAAGTAAATCCGGCCCTGCCGAGGCCCCCCTAGATCTCGAGGCCCTAAGCTTAAGCTTGTGAAGCTTATACATAAATCCGGCCCTGCACAACCTGTTTTCCTTTGCTTCAGGGCAGCACTATGGCACGGCGATAGAGTGCTGACACGTATTCAAAGCAAATTTTCACTGGCACTGGAAGAAGTCTCTTCAACCAATTTAGTCAGCTTGGGCAAGTTAAGATGCAGACAGAAATACAGGCCACTGTGTAACCACAATGTCAACTAAATCAGAAATGAACTGTAGATGAAAATGAACATGAGCAACTAAAATTGATCTTGCGAAAAAATCAATTGAATGACAAATGACACAATTGATACGGGGAGTTGTTGAGACATAAAGTCATGCAGCACAGAAATAGACCCTTTGATCCAAGTCGTCCATGCTAACCAAGATGCCCCATCTACACTAGTCCCACCTGCCCATGTTTGGCTCGTATCCCACTAAACCTTTTAAATGTTGTTACAGTGCCTGCTTCAACTACTGTATCTCCTGTGGTAGCCCATTCCATACACCCACCACCCTCTTTGTGGAAAATGGTGCACTTCAGGTTCCTATTAAATATTAATCAAAATGAACTGCAGATGCTGGTTTATATCAAAGATAGACACAAACTGCTGGAGTAACTCAACGGGTCAGGCAGCATCTGTGGAGGGAATAGACAGACAAGATTTTGGGTCGAGTCTATCTATGCATGTTCTCCAGAGATGCTGCCTGACACACTGAGTTACTCCAGCACATTGTGTCCTTTTTTGTATTAACCATTATCTGCAGTTCCTTGTTTCAAAATTTCTTCAATGTAAGTTAAGGTTTGAAGCGAAAAGTTCAAAAATCTAACTTTCCGCGCAACCTATTCCCAGCTCTTCGAAGTTCTGATTATCCCCAGTGATTGTCACTGGGTCATTATTTCACAGAATCCCCAAGCTCTGACGAAACGTCATCTCTCACTGTATTTATTAACAGCATAAATCTTGAAGCAGCTAATAAAAAACATATTGGTTTCAGTATCCACAGTACTTAATATCCCAGGGTGGAGAGATTTGAAATACAACCCTATTAAACCAGCACTAAACCAAATGGAACATCGTGGAAGCAAGCTCACCTGAATGTAGTGGACCCTACTGAACCCAGACATTTGCAAGGTTATTGGACAAACTCAATTTATTTCTGAGGCATTTCTCTGCCATTTTTCAAAGGAAGTCTAACTACTATTGAGATAAAAGGTGAATTTGACCTGAATAAAGAAATGATTGAGAACATTGTTAGCACAATGTAATTGTTCTGGGTTTGGGAATTATGAGACACTTCAACATTGAAATAATTCTCCATATGACAAGAAATAATTTATAGGGTGGCACAGTGCCACAGCTGGTAGAGCTGCTGCCTCACAGCTCCACAGATCCAGGTTCGATCCTGACCTTTGTGTGGAATTTGTACATTCCCCCTGTCACAGTGTAGGTTTTCTCAGGGTGCTCTGGTTTCCCCCACATCCCAAAGACATGTAAAAATTGCCCCTGGTGTGTAGGGATTAGATGAGAGAATGGGATAACATAGAACTAGCGTGAACAGGTGATCTATAGTCAGTGTGGACTCAGTGGGCCGAAGGGCCTGTTTCTATGCTGTATTTCTAAAACTAAATCTAAATGGGTGTTGGTGAAATCTAGACTCTGTCCCAGAAAATCTCTCAATGTGTTTCAAAGTTGTTCAAAGTCATGTCATAAGTGATAGGAGAAGAATTAGGCCATTCAGCCCATTAAGTCTATTCTGCCATTCAATCATGGCTGGTCTATCTCTCCCTCCTAACCCCATTCTCCTGCCTTCTCCCCATAACCTCTGTCACCTGTATTAATCAAGAATCTATCTATCTCTGCCTTAAATATATCCACTGACTTTGTCTCCACAGCCTTCTATGGCAGATTCCACAGAATGACCACCCTCTGCACTGCACATCTCGTATGTGTACGTGACTTGACTTGACTAAACAAATTCCACCTCATCTCCTTCCTAAAAGAACGCCCATTAATTCTGAGACTATGACCTCTAGTCCTAGACTCTTAGTGGAAACACCCTCTCCACATCCACTCTATCCAGCCTTTCACTAGTTTGTATGTTTCAATGAGGTCCCCCCTCATTCTTCTAAACTCCAGTGAATATAGGTCCAGTGCCCATCATATGTTAACCTACTCATTCCTGGGTAGACAAAAAATGCTGGAGAAACTCAGCGGGTGAGGCAGCATCTATGGAGAAAAGGAGTAGGCGACGTTTAGGGTCGAGACCCTTCTTCAGACTGGGATCATTCCTGGGATCATTCTTGTAAACCTTCTCTGGACCCTCTCCAGAGCCAGCACATCCTTCCTCAGATATTGTGCCCAAAATTGTTCACAATATTCCAAATGCGGCCTTATAATTTCTGGATTCTCTCCCCATTTAGAAAATAATCTACGCCTTTAATCCTACTACCAAAATGCCACACTTTGCTAGACTATATTACATCTTCCACCTCTCTCCCAAGCTATCCAAGACCTTCTGCAGAGTCCCTGCTTTCTCTACCCTACCTGCCCCTCCACCTATTTTCGCATCATCCGCAAACTTGGCCCCTCATCCACATCATTGATATCCAATGTGAAGAGCAGCGGCCCCAGCACCGAGCCCTGTGGAACTCCGCTAGTCACTGGCAGCAAACCAGAAAAAGCTCTTTGTCTTCTGCCATCCAGCCAACCTGCTATCCATGCTAGTATCTGCCCTTTGATACCATGGACTCTCATCTTCCTTAGCAGCCTTCCGTGTGGCACCTTATCAAAGGCTTGCTGAAAATCTAGGTATACAACAACATCTACAAAGGTTATTACTTGTTTTAGTTTCGTTTTAGAGATACAGCTAAACTAAATATCAGTAAACATTTGCTTTCACTTCTGTTTGGTTAGAATTCCTATTGTTTATCAGTCTTCCTCGGCATATTAATAATTACTGACTTCTTACAAATGGGAATAAATAACATGGTCATAATATTCTATTGGCTCAGTGGAGTAATAAAAATCAAAGTAGGCTTGAAATTGCGGGTAATAATAAATTTTATAGAAATAAATATCATTCAGTTAAATATGAACTCTCGATAACACATAGGCATAAGTTGAGACAGGAATGATTTAAGAGGGACCTCAGCGGTAACCTTTTTACTCAGAAGGTAGTCTGTACCTGGAATGAGCTGCCAGAGGACGCAGGCCCTTCGGCCCACCGAGTCACCGCCAACCAGCAATCACCCCGTGCACTAGTACTATCCTACACAATAGGGACAATTATTACAATATACTGAAACCAATTAACCTACAAACCTGTATGTCTTTGGAGTGTGGGAGGAAATCGGAGCAGCCGGAGAAAACCCACACGGACACAGGTAGAACGTACAAACTCTGTACAGACAGCACCTGTAGTTAGGATCGAACCCGTGACTCTGGCGCTGTAAGGCAGCATCTTTACTGCTGCATTACTGTGCCGCTCCTAACACATTTATAACTTTTAAAAGACATTTGGACAGATATATGGATAGGTAAGGTTTAGAGGGTTATTGGGCCAAATGTGAGCAAATGGGACGTATGCCAGCTTGATTGGCATGGACTCGGTGGGCCGAAGGGCCTGTTTCCACACTGTATCTTGAAAGTTTAAAGTCTAAAGCATCTGCAGATCTATGTGTCTACAAAGTCTTGTGGAGCTGCACCATGACTTCCTGACTCTTACACTCAATGCCCCGACCAATGAAGGCGAGCATACCATGGGTCTTCTTTTCCCTAATAAAAGACACCATTCTATGTTGGTAGTTAAAGATTATCTTGTCAGACAGGCAGAAAACATATACATAAAATATGAAGATAAGAACATCAGAGCCTTGTGTAATTCGTGTATCTGTTCCTTCCAATGAAGCTCATGCTGGATTTATTCGGATGACTGCTATCAAAGTGATACAGAGCCCAGAGGGGAAGAGAATAATCTGTTAAACTTTGAAAAAGATACAAATCTGTAACGTGTCTTTTTAATTAAGGATACTTCACATTGCAAGCGACATTATTCTCCATGTTCTCTGACTACCCTTACCTTTACAATGTCCAGCCCTCTTCTCAACCAAATATTGAAGCAGTTATTCTTCAAAGTTGTTAATTGACATAGAAATAAGGCTTTGGTTTGAAGTTTGTTTCATTCATCAATTATTCATTGGGGGGAAAAAAACCACTTCTTGTGAAGCCTGACCCCATTACATGCTTGTTAATTTGGCATCCAATCTTTTACTTGAGTAGTTGTATCTAAATATTTTGCCGAGCACTTGCGCTTGTTCCACTAAGGGCCGCTGGATCGCTAACCATTTTAACTCCCCTTCCAATTCCCTCACCAATCTTTCTGTCTGGCGTTGGATATAAAAATGTTTATTAAAATTTTACTTTTGTCTACCTCCTTTCAAAGTCAACATAATCAAAGACTTGTCCCACCCTGGTTATTCCTTCTTCTCGCGGCTCCCATCCGGCAGAAGGTACAGAAGCTTGAAAGTGCACACCACCAGCCTCAGGAACAGCTTCTTCCCCTCTGTTATCGGGCTTCTGAACAGCTCTTCCATAAGCTAGGGTATTGTCCGATTCACCTCTACCCCATTGCGGATATTGGACTGTGTCTTTGGAACTGATGCGCTACAATGCTGAGATTTATATTCTGCACTCTGTATCTTTCCCTCTGCTCTACCTTGAGTTTGAACAGATTATGTCTATCTAGGGTATATCTGCTCTATTTGGATAGCATGCAAAACAAAGATTTTCACTCGGTACATGTAACAATAATAAACTGGAACCTAAATCTAAAAAAACATTTTCCCACAATAGAGATTCTAATTCTTCTTCCTTCAAAGCAAATTCCCCCTTAAAACCCTTCCTTTATTACATGCAAAATTATCTAACAACATGTCAAAGCATCTTACAGTGTAAAAACAGGCCTTTTGGCCCAATTTGCTCACACCGACCAACATGTCCCATCTACACTAGTCCCACTTGCCTGCATTTGGCCCATATCCCTCTAAAGCTTTTACTATCCATGTATCTGTCTAAATGTTTCTTAAACGTCGCGAGAGTACCTGCCTCAACTACCTCTTCTGGCAGCTCATTCCATACACCCACCATCCTTTGCGTGGAAAAGTTACCCCTCAGGTTCCTATTAAATCTTTTCCCCCTCACCTTAAACCCATGTCCTCTGGAGGTTGATCTTGTACTCTTCCCTCGCTATGAAATGAATAAAATCACCGAACAATTTGTCCCTCAGAGTGTGATCACAAATTCTAATGCTATATTTAAAATGTGTCGCTGCACAGTGATAGAATGAATTTGTGATATTCTCCAGGAAATCAGCAGTCAGTTGTGAAAGGGAATTATGTTGGTCAACATTTTCAAAGGAAACCAACAAAGTTATGATATATGTGGGTGCTGTCTGTACGGGGTGTGTATGTTCTCCCCATGACCTCATGGGATTTCCCCGAGTGCTCCGGTTCCTCCTGCACTCCAAAGACGTGCAAGATTGCAGGTTAATTGGCTTCGGTAAAGATTGTAAATTGTTTCTAGTGTGTGTAGGATAGTGCTAGTATACGGTCAGTGTGGATTCGATGGGCTGAAAGGACTGTTTCTCTGAACTAAACTAAACTACAATGTCTGAAGAAGGGTCCCAACCTGAAATGTTGGCTGTCATACAGATGCTGACTGACCCGCTGAGTTCCTCCATCTACAGTCTCCTCCCACATCACAAAGACGTGCAAGTGTGTTGGTTAATTACCCTCTGTAAATTGCCCCTAGTGTACAGGGAGTGAATGAGAAAGTGGAATAACTTAGAACCGGTGGTCGGTGATGGTCGGTGATGGTCGGTGTGGACTCGGTGGGCCGAAGGGCCTGTTTCAACGCTGTTTCTTTCATTCAATGTGATTCCTTCAGAAGATTCAGGAGAAGCAATTGTGCTGTATTTCATACCAATAATTGTCAGAGTGAAAGAGTCATTCATCTGACTACATGGAGCTAAGGAGATTATTTCAGGAGGCGAAGTGAAGCAAGACAGTGGTATGAGTAATAGTGTAATAATGGCATTGCAGAGGGGAACAATATATCTCATTGATATTGGATTCAGTGTTAGATGTAATATGAACTAAAAGATGTAATGTGGTGAAGCAGAGAGCTATCGTTAGTTGAACTTCTTTTATACCGTTCTAGTTTTAAGGGTCATATGTTTAAATAGCACCCAAAATTTGATGAAGCAAAGCTCCAGAGGCCCGGGTTCGATCCTGACCTTGGCTACTGTCTGCACAGACTTTACACATTCCCCCTGTAACCAGGTGGGTTTCCTCTGGGTGCTCCGGTTCCCTCCCACATACCAAAGACATGTGGGTTTGTAGGTTAATTAGCCATCTGTAAATTTGCCCCCAGAGTGTAGAGAGTGGGTGAGAAAGTGGGATAACATGGAACTCATGTGAACGAGCGATCGATGGACTCGTTGGGTTGAAGGTCCTGTTTTCATGCTATATCTTCCAATCAATTCAATTCAATATAATATGATCTATTTTAGTTTAGTTTAATTTAGAGATACAGCGTTGAAACGGCCCCTGCGGCTCACTGAGTCTGCGATAACCAGCGATCACCCATTCACACAAGTTCTATTCCACACACTAGGGACAATTTACAGAAGCCAATTAACCTAGAAACCCAGAGAAAACCCACACGGTCACAGGGAGAACGTACAAACTCCATACAGACAGCACCCATAGTCAGGATTGAACCCAGGTCTCTGGCTCTGCAAGGCAGCAACTCTGCCCGTGAATAATTTAGTGCAGTGTGAATACTTGTTAGTGTCAGATAAAGGATATTTGTATGAACCATTAATCTTAAGCTCAAACAACCTTTGCCAAACTGTCACAACTGAAGTTGAAAGAGTTTTGTACACTACCAAAGATGGGTATCTTTCTGAATGCCTTCCTGTGTGGAAAGGTCGAGGAGTCTGTCTATATCTTACAATGTGAGTTAAAGATTAACGAGGCAAGAATTAGATAAAGTTGTTGACACACAGAACTGCAGTTGCTGGAATCTTGAGCAAGACACAAAGTACTGGAGGAACTCAGTGGGTCATGCAGCATCGGTGGAGGGAATGGACAGACGATGTTTTGGGTGTGGACTCTTCTTCAGCCGGGTTGGACATAATCCTCTGTATTCCTACCAGACTGAAGAATGGTCTGAATCCAAAGCATCGCCTGTCCATTCCCTCCACAGATGCTGCCAGACCTGCTGAATTCCTCCAACACTTAGTGTTTGTAAATATAATTTGTTTTTTCTTTCTTACTGAGGATCTTTCCAATGTTTGCATTGGAAAATAAAATATATCTGGTCTTCTCTTTAACCAGTTTAGGGCTCAATTGCCAAAGTCTATTCCCTTAATTGAAACATTATTTGCTACACTTTGGAGAGTGCTTTTAGGTGGACAATATTTGATAGAGCATTATCATCCAGAAATCAAGCAGACACCCACGTTACTATAATTACGTTATAAAATTGATTTTTCTGCACAGAATGGAGAAATAAATGCTCCACCAAAATGTGAAAGCTGTAGCAGAGAGTATAAATCATCTTCATTAAATGTAACACAAAGACATTGTCAAAAATCAATACTTTAGACTTCCCTTGGAAATATTTGACTTATACTTCCTCAGCAAATGAACTCAACTGTGTAGGAAAGAACTGCAGATGCTGGCTTATACCAAATATAGACACAAAGTGCTGGTGTAACTCGTTGGGTCAGGCAGCATCTCTGGAGAAAAGTCTGAAGAAGGGTTCCAACCCAAAACGCCACCCGTCCTTTTTCTCCAGAGATGCTGTCTGACCGACTGAGTTACTCCAGCACCTTGTATCTATCTAAGTGAAATTAACTCATCTGTTTTAAAAGTTGGTTTGGGAACAGCTCTGCCCTAGACCGTGTGAAATCACAGAGAGTTGTTGATGCAGCCCAGTCCGCCACACAGAACAGACCCCCCACCATTGAGTCCATCTACACCATGCTGCCTCGGAAAAGCAGCAGACATGATCAAAGACATCTCACCCTAGTCATTCCTTCTTCTCCCTGCTTCCATCGGGCAGAAAATACAGCGGAAACACAATAGCGCAGCTGGTAGAGCTGCTGCCTCACAGCGCCAGAGACCCGTGTTCAATCCTGACCTCGGATGCTGTATGTGTGGTGTTTGCACGCTCTCCCTGTGACCACATGGATTTCCTCCCGGTGCTCCGGTCTCCTCCCACATACCAAAGACATGCAGACATGTAGGTTAATTGGCTTCTGTAAATTGTCCCAAGTGTGTAGGATAGAACTAATGTATTGGTGATAGCTTGTCAGCAGAGACTCGAAGAGCTGAAGGGCCTGTTTGCACGCTGCATCACTAAACCATAAACTTAAATAAGAAGCTTGAAAGCATGCATCACCAGACTCAGGAATAGCTTCTTCCCTACTGTTATCGGGCTACTGAATGGTCCTTTGATAAGCTAAGGTGTAGCCTCAATCCTTAAACCGATCTCATTGCAGACTTTGGACTTTTTCTCTGGAACTATAATGCTACAAATGTGAAAATCACTTTCTGTACTCCAGTGTTTATCTTTACCTGGTCTATTTGCGTATGGCTTGATTGTATTCACATTGCCCTCCATAATGTTTGGGACAAAGGCCCATCATTTATTTATTTGCCTCTGTACTCCACAATTTGAGATTTGTAATAGAAAAAATCATACGTGGTTAAAGTGCACATTGTCAGATTTTATTAAAGGCCATTTTTATACATTTTGGTTTCACCATGTAGAAATCACAACTGTTTTTATACATTGTCCCCCCATTTCAGGGCACCAAACATTTTGGGACACATGGCTTCACAGGTGTGTGTAATTGCTCAGGTGTGTTTAATTGCCTCCTTAATGCAGATATAAGAGAGCTCTCAGCATCTCGTCTTTCCTCCAGTCTTTCCATCACCTTTGAAAACTTTTATTGCTGTTTATCAACATGAGGACCAAAGTTGTGCCAGTGAAAGTCAAAGAATTCATTATGAGACTGAGAAATAAGAATGAAACTGTTAGAGACATCAGCCAAACCTTGTGCTTACCATGTTTGGAACATCATTAATAAGAAAGAGAGCACTGGTGAGCTTACTAATCGCAAAGGGACTGGCAGGCCAAGGAAGACCTCCACAGCTGATGATAGAAGAATTATTTCTATAATAAAGAAAAATCCCCAAACACCTGTCCGACAGATCAGAAACGCTCTTCAGGAGTCAGGTGTGGATTTGTCAATGACCACTGTCCGCAGAAGACTTCATGAACAGAAATACGGAGGCTTCACTGCAAGATGCAAACCACTGGTTAGCCACAAAAATAGGATGGCCAGGTTACAGTTTGCCAAGAAGTAATTAAAAGAGCAACCACAGTTCTGGAAAAAGGTCTTGTGGACAGATGAGACGAAGATTAACATATCAGAGTGATGGCAAGAGCAAAGTATGGAGGAGAGAAGGAACTGCCCAAGATCCAAAGCATACCCCTCATCTATGAAACACGGTGGTGGGGGTGTTATGGCCTGGGCATGTATGGCTGCTGAAGGTACTGACTCACTTATCTTCATTTATGATACAACTGATGACGGTAGTAGCATAATGAATTCTGAAGTGTATAGACGCATCCTATCTGCTCAAGTTCAAACAAATACCTCAAAACTCATTGGCCGGCGGTTCATTCTACAGCAAGACAGTGATCCCAAACATACTGCTAAGAGCTCTCTTATACCAGCATTAAGGAGGCAATTAAGCACACCTGAGTACCACAAATCTCAAAGCTAACAAATGGTCAATTCTTGAGTGGCCAAGTCAATCACCTGATCTGAACCCAATTGAGCATGCCTTTTATATGCTGAAGAGAAAACTGAGGGAACTAGTCCCCCAAACAAGCATAAGCTAAAGATGGCTACAATACAGGCCTGGCAGAGCATCACCAGAGAAGACATCCAGCAACTGGTGATGTCCATGAATCACAGACTTCAAGCAGTCATTGCATGCAAAGGATATGCAACAAAATACTAAACATGACTACTTTCATTTACATGATGTTGCTGTGTCTCAAACATTATGGTGTCCCTGAAATGGGGGGGACTATGCATAAACACTGCTGTAATTTCTACATGGTGAAACCAAAAGGTATAAAAATGGCCTTTATTAAAATCTGACAATGTGCACTTTAACAACATGTGATTTTTTTTTCTATTACAAATCTCAAATTGTGTAGTACAGAGGCAAATAAATAAACGATGGCTCTTTGTCCCAAACATTATGGAGGGCACTGTATGTATCGTATGATCTGATTTATTTTGATAGCACGCAAACAAAAGCTTTGCACTGTACCTTGGTACATGTGACTATAATATACCAATAACTAAAACTAAAAATATAACCATAACATAATCATTGAAAGATAGTTTTCAGATACATTTGGATAGACACATGGACAGGAAGGGTTTAGAGTGTTATTGACCAAATGTAACCAAATGGTTCTAGCCCATGACCTAACTTGGTCAACAAGGGCATAGTGGGGTGTGGGGCCTGCTTCCATGCTGACAGGGGAAGGGCTTGTAGGTAGTAAGATGTAAGGATGATGCTGGATCTCATTGAAGTTCAAGAACGTAATATTGGAAGAGGTATGGATGTTTTTGATTAAAACATACAGCATGGAAACCGGCCCTTCAGCCCACTGAGTCCATGCCGACCATCGCCACCAATTCACACTAACTCTTCTCATTTTCCCCCATCCACTCCGTATGCACTAGAGGCAATTTACAGAAGCCAATTAACCTACAAACCTGCATGTCTTTGGGATGTGAGAGGAAACCGGAGCATCCAGAGAAAACCTTTGTGGTCACAGGGAGAATGTGCAAACTCCACACACAGACGTCACCTGAGGTCAGGATCGAACCCGGATCACTGGCGCTGTGAGGCAGCAGCTCCACCGCTGTGCCACAATGCCACCCTGTGTTGACTAGGGCAAAGCTGATTACTGCCTGGTCCATCACAGGTACTGGCCTCCCCACCATTAAAGGGATCTACAGGAGGCATCATCAAGGACCCACACCACCCTGGGCACGCGCTCTTTTCATTCCTGCCATCAGGAAGAAAGTGCAGGAACCTGAAAACTGCAAGGTCCAGGTTCAGGAGCAACTTCTTGCTAACAACCTCTTGAACACTGCATAACACTAACTACAAACTTACCTCAGCAACTATGATCTTCTATGGACTGTGTCTGGTTGCATTAAGGACTTCGATTTTGCACTATTATGGTTAACTAGTATTAGAGTTATTAATTTATTGTATGTTTGATCATTACACATTTGTGTGTTACTGTTTTAACAGCCCTTTTTAATAACGCTTAGTTGAAATAATTGTTCTGTTGCCAGTACATATGACAATTAAACACTCTTGACTCTTTGACTCACAGGTAGCCACAGGCAACAAATTGTAATAGCTAATGTAAATGTCTGAAGGGTCTCGACTCGAAACGTCTCCTTTTCCTTCGCTCCATAGATGCTGCCTCACCCGCTGAGTTTCTCCAGCATTTTTATCTACCTAAGATGTAATAGCACGTATTTCCACGAGAGGGAGCAATTTAGCAGATGAGCTCATAACATTTAAACTATCAAGGGTGCACAGTGGCAGAGCTGGTGAAGTCACTGCCTCAAAACGCCAGAGACCTGAGTTTGATCCTGACCTCTGGTGCTGTTTGTGTGTGTGGCGTTTTGTACGTCCTTGCTGTGACTGCGTGGGGTTTCTCCGGGTGCTCCGGTTTCTTCCCACATTACAAAGAACTGTGGGTTTGTAGGTTCAGTTTAGTTTATTATCACGTGTACTGAGGTACACGGAAAAGCTTTTGTTGCGTGTTAACCAGTCAGCGGAAAGACAACACATGATTACAATTGAGCCATTCACTGTGTACAGGCAGCCAGCTACCAGCATAGTGTACAGTTAATTGGTCTCTGTAACTTGCGCCCTTGTGTGTTGGGAGTATATGATAACATGGATCTAGTGTGAATGGGTGATCGATGGTCGGCGCGGACTCAGTGGGCCAAAGGGCCTGTTTCCACGCTGTATCTCTAAACTAAACTAAAATTAAATGAAGGAATTTCTCCTAAACTATAGTCACACCCAGTTACATTCAGTCTACACAGTCTTATTTTGCACTAAGTGTTATTCATTTTATTCCCTTTATCATGTATCTGTACACTGTGGATGGGTCGATTGTAATCGTGTATTGTCTTTCTGCTGACTGGTTAGCATGCAACATAAGCTTTTCACTGTACCTCGGTACACATGACAATAAACTTAACTAAACTCCATTCAGAATGGTAACAGCTCTAGGCATTGTGGTATTAGTACATTAGTTTAGTTTAGTTTAGAGATACAGCACGGAAACAGACCCTTCAGCCCACCGAGTCTGCACTGACCAGCGATACCCGCACCCTTGCTCTATCCTACACACAGTAAGGACAATTTACAATTTTACTGAAGCCAATTAACCTACAAACCTGTACGTCTTCGGCGTGAGGGAGGAAACCAGGGGACTTGGAGAAAACCCATGCAGATCACGGGGGAGAATGTACAAACTCCGTACAGACAACACCATGGTCAGGATTGAACCTGGTTCTCTGATGTTGTGAGGCAGCAACTCTACCGCTGCTGCTCCCAACATGAATTACAGGATGTGGAGGCTTTAGAGAGAGTGCAGAAGAGATTTACACATGATTACCCCCCCTCCCCCCGCCTCGTGTTCAGCAGCGGACCCTAGACTGTGGTCCTGCCCCACAGTGCCTTGCGGTTGGCTGCACTGAGCTTCAGTGAGTTCCTCAGCCTGTACCCCCGCAGTCTGGAGTGGGCCAGTCAGCAACATTCCCTGACCGACATCTCGCTCTGCTGGGAGACCAACAAGATTCGGACAGACCACAGAGCGTCTTTCACCGTGTTGAGGGGCTTCCAGCAGCACTTGAATTTATAAGTACTCTTCAATTATGCATAAGAACGGTATGAATATGACTTTATCTGGTGACTGATTGTAGCAAGGCCACACATCATGTTGACAGTGACCTTTTAATCCATGCACGGCAGCATCTCTGGAACCCTCGCTGAGCGGTCAACTCCACCAATATGCCAGCAACTAAATAGTCTGCCCAAAACATTCTCATCACTGTGATATACTATCCGGTCAATTAAATCATAAATCATCTGAACACAACTTCAAAGATCCCCTCATTTACATGATAAGTAGAACACAATAGCTAATTATTATCTGTCAGTCGGAACTTGCAGTTCCAGAGACAATCCACGCTGACAACCCCAGGCAAAATCTGCCAACCCTTACTAATGGCTAAGATTTCCTTTGGAAACGTGGAAATTAACAATTAATATATGTCGTGTTCACTCACGCATATCATGCAGGAATATAGAGCGGCGCAGTGGCGCAGCGGTAGAGTTGCTGCCTCACAGCGCCAGTTACCCGGGTTCGATCCTGACACCGGATACTGTCTGTACGTAGTTTGTACGTTCTCCCTGTAAACGTGTGGGTTTTCTTCGGGGGCTTCGGTTTCCTCCCACACTCCAAAGATGTACAGGTTTTCAGGTTAATTCGCTTTGGTAAAGTTGTAAATTGTCCCTGGAGTGTAGGATAGTGCTAGTGTACGGGGTGATCACTGGTCAGCGCGGACTCGGTGGGCCGAAGGGCTTGTTTCCGCACTGTATCTCTAAAGTGTGTAAAAAAGTTACCGCTCGAGTTCCTATTAAATCTTTCCCCCATCACCTTAAACCTATGTCCTCTAGTTCTTGATTCCCCTACTCTGGGTAAAAGACACCCTATCTATTCCTCTCATGATTTTTTACACCTCTATAAGATTACTCTTCTTCCTCCTGACCTCCAAGGAATAAAGTTCTAGCCTGGTCAACCTCTTCCTATAGCTCACACCCTTAAGTCCTGGCAACATCCCCGTAAGTCTTCTCTGCACCCATTCCAGCTTAGAGTCATACAGTGTGGAAACAGGCCCTTCGGCCCAATTTGCCTACACCGACCAACATGTCCCAGCTACATTAATCCCACCTGCCAGCATTTGGTCCATATCCCTCCAAACCTGTCGTGTCCATGTACCTGTCGAACTGTTTCTTAAATGTTGGGATAGTCCCTACCTCCTCTGGCAGCTTGTTCCATACACCCACCATGGTATGAATAAGTTACCCCTCAGATTCCTATTAAATCTTTTCCCCTTCAAATAAACCTATGTCCTCTAGTCCTTGATTCACCTACTCTGCACAAGAGACTCTGTGCAACTGGTCATCTTTCCTATAGCATGATAAGAGATAACTCTGGCAATGATAAATTGGTGCAGTTGACTGGTTTTGCATCTGAGTCTCGTGGTTTAACCTGTGTCATGGTGTCAGGACAACAACCTGTCACGTAACGTCAGCAAGACGAAGGAGTTGGTTGTTGATCTGAAGAAGCAAAGGGGTGAATACAAACCTGACCTCATCACCAGTACTGCTGTAGAGATGGTTGACAGCTTCAGGTTCCTTGGCTTCCAAATCACCGTCAACCTAACCGACACTGACAACCAACCTGCACACTGATGCGTTGATCAAAAAAGCACAGCAATGTGTTTACTTTCGTAGATGTCCGAGAAGATTTTCTGGGGGTTCAAGTCTGGAAAATGACAATCTGCCCTCTGAACGTCTCTTGCCTTGAAGGCAATCCTGTATTCAATTGGCCAGCTAGCTTCTGAAATCAATTGGGCGGAAATCGCTTTTAAAACATGGGGGGGCCACAATGAGGCCTGACATCCAGGACAGGGGTCAGCAACCTACGGTTCATGGCAGGCGTATATCTTTTCAATTAGTTTTCGCGACCTGGGAACTGCAGCAATTCCCAGGGCATGCAGGCGACCTGGGTCGCTACAGCCAGACCTGGGGCAAGCCAGCCGACCTGGGCGCTACAACCAGTCACGGGGCAGGCGAGCCGACCTGGGTGCGCAGGTGACCTGGGAAGTGCAGGTCCTTTGTCCCACCGTGTCCGCCCAGACCAATCACCCCGTACACTAGCACCAGCCGATACACTGGGAACAATTTACAATTTACCGAAGCGCTTAACCTACAAACCCGCACGTCTTTGCAGTGTGGGGCAGGTGAGCTGACCTGGGCACTACAGCCAGACCTGGGGCAAGCGAGCCGACCTGGGACTGGCTGTAGCGCACAGGTCACGCCCAGGGGATTGTCCCTAGTGTGTAGGGAGTGGATGAGAAAGCAGAATAACATGGAGCTAGACGTAAATGGATGATGGATGGCATGGACTTGGTGGGTTGAAGGGGCTGTTTTCACATTGTGCCTCTAAAAAGAAAAAGAAATAAAATTAGTAGAACTTTTTTTTTTTTTTAATATTTTATTTTATTAGAAGTAAGTACAATCATATGGCACCAAAGTGCCTAATATATATTTTCATAATACATTTTATGTACAGCTTCTTATTTTTTTTGTTATAATAAAGAAAGATGAGAATAAGAAAAATAAATTAGATAGTAAAGGATAGAAAGGCGTGAGATATATAGTGTGTGAAGAAAAAGAAAAAGACGAATGAGTGAAGAAAGTTGAGAAAAAGAAAATAGAAAAAAGAGAATAAGACATAAAAAAATAAAAAATAAAAAATAAAAAGTAAGGAGATCATTGTTTATAATCTTGACCATCCCTCGTCCAGTCCTAAAACAGTTAGTTTTTACAATTGTGTTGCACCATATGATTCCAAAAAGACGACAAATGGAGACCAACTCGTTATGAATTGGTCTGATTTATCCATTAGGAGGAATCGCATTTCCTCAAGATGTGCGGTGTCCAACATACTTGCAATCCACATTTTAAGCGTTGGTATTGATGTATTTTTCCAAAATTTAAGTATTAATTTTTTTGCTATTATTAAACCATAGTTAAAAAATAAATTTTGAGATGTGTTCAATTTATTCCCATCTTCCATTACTCCAAATATAATCATTTCAGTATTAGGTTCCATTCTTATCTTGAATAATTTTGTAAATATTTTGAAAATATCACTCCAAAACCTATAATGTTTTATGCAGGAAACAAAGGAGTGTGTTATAGTTGCGTTTTGGGATAGACATTTATCACAAATGGGGGATATATTGGGATAAAATTTGTTCAATCTTGTTTTTGAATAATATAATCTATGTAAAATTTTAAATTGAATTAGGTTATGTCTTACTTTAATCGAACATTTGTGAATATATATCAAGTACTTTTCCCATGTAACCTTCGTAATTTGTATCATTAGTTCCCGTTCCTACTCATCTCTAAGTACCTCTGTCGATGGTAGGTCTATATTTAGAATACTATTATATTAGATAGCCTTTATTGATTAGATAGATATGATATTAATTTTTGTGAGTCAGCTTTAATATTCATTGCTTCTTCCAATAATTCAGGAGTTATTTTTTGATATCCTTGTATATATTTTTTCATGAAATTAGTAGAACTTGGCATCATATTCGACCCAGACATTGTGTGTCGAATGGTCTCGTCTTGTGCTGTACTGTTCTATGTTCTAACAAAGTATTCTGAAGTTTCGGGTGATGTTTGATTGTTGATCCTTGACTAAATCTCCCAGATCTCTGCACTACAACACACTCTCAGCCTTAAATCATTCACACTTGCTGGGACCACATGATATAGAAATAAAGAATGGTTGCCATTTTCTGGAGATGACGGTTAAACTGAAGGAGATAGTAAAGAACCTCCATGCACACAGACTTTAGACTTTTAGAGATACAGGCCCTTCAGCCCACCAAGTCCACGACGACCAGCGATTACCCCATGCACTAACACAATCCCACACAAACTAGGGACAATTTATCAAAGCCAATTAACCTAGAAACCTGCATTTCTTTGGAATATGGGAAGAAACCGGAGCACCTGGAGAAAAACCATGTGGTCACAGGGAGAACGTATAAACTCCATACAGACAGCACCCGTGGTAAGGATCAAGGTCTGGTCTCTGGCGATGTGAGGCAGCAACTCTACCGCTGTGCCACCATGCTGTCCTGAGTGGTAGTTATTTTGTGAGTATTTCAGTGCAAGTAGTAATTCTGGACACTTAAGAATGAATTTAAACTAATTTTAAAACCCACTTCAGAACAATCTGTTTGGAGTGAACAGAGTGGGCACAGAGTCACTCATTTAAAAATAATGCGAATGGTTCTTTGTGCTGGCTCTGAAATATTAGTCTTCCTTGATCGAAACATGCCTTTTCATCTTTACCAATATAGTTACATATAATCTAAATGCCTCCCAAAAATTGATTGGTTAAGACATGAATTTAGAACTGGTCAGCTTGGGTCAAGTGGTGGTATGACAGCATTCAATTTATAATGTTTAAATCTATAAAAGCAAATAAATATTAATACAGTGAAGGAAAGAACTGCAGATGCTGGTTTACACCGAAGATAGACACACAATGCTGGAGTAACTCAGCGGGTCAGGCAGCATCTCTGGAGAAAAGGAATGGGTCACATTTCGGGTTGAGACGCTTCTTCAGACACCCATTCCGAAGAAGGGTCTCAACCTGAAACATCACCTATTCCTTTTATCCAGATTTGTTTCCCCGACCCATTGAGTTTCTCCAGCATTTTGTGTCTATCTTAATACAGTGAACCCTTGTTTTAATGGGTTTTGGTCATTGTGAATGATGGCTGCCCACAACATTCCCAGTTTACTCCGCCTCTTTGGCCTCTTCCAGGCCGCGCCTGTCACTGTCACCGCGGGTTTACTGTACTTAATAATGTATAAAGGCTGTTATTAAACATACCTGGATTTTAATAACCAGTTAAAGCAATGTGCAATCCTAAAACTGGATTCCTAGTTTTGAAGATATCAAGGAACTGCAGATGCTGGTTTACAAAAAAAGACACAAAGTGCTGGAGTAACACAGCGGGTCCGGCAGCATCTCCGGCGAGCATGGATAGGTGACGTTTTGGGTCGGGACCCTTTTTCAGACTATCTTACTTCTGGATTCACTTAGATGGTTAAAACACTCAATCTTGTTGGAATGTGCACAGTTGAGGCAGTGTTAAAATAGTTCCAATTATATGGAACCGGTGCCAAAAGTCTGTGTTCAATGGAGAAAATGGGCTTTTATGCAAAGCAATGCACCATTATTCCCTATGTTATTTTTATTGTGAGGGATAATTGGATGAATATCTTGAAGACTGCACTGAACAGCAATTGTATTATACAGTTTTTGACATCCACCAAATCTTACTGTCAAATGCGCACTTAGAACATGGAACATAGCCCAGGAACAGGCCCTTCGGCCCACAATGACCGCTCTGAACATGGTGCTGTATCTCTAAACTTTTAACTAAATTAAACATTCATAGCTGAAAGACCTGTTTCTATGCTCATAACTAAATTAAACAAAATGTTCATAGTTGAGGGGCCTGTTTTTGTATTGCATCTCTAAACTAACTATACATACATAGCTGAAGGGCCTGTTTTGATGCTGTACCACTAAATATACATTGCTGAAGAGCCTGATTCCATGCTGTATCTACACACTCTTAACTAAACTAAACATTCATCGGTTCTAGAAACATAGAAAATAGGTGCAGGAGGAGGCCATTCGGCCCTTCGAGCCAGCACCGCCATTCATTGTGATCATGGCTGATCGTTCCCTATCAATAACCCGTGCCTGCCTTCTCCCCATATCCCTTGATTCCACTAGCCCCTAGAGCTCTATCTAACTCTCTCTTAAATCCATCCAGTAATTTGGCCTCCACTGCCCTTTGTGGCAGGGAATTCCATAAATTCACAACTCTCTGGGTGAAAACGTTTTTTCTCACCTCAGTCTTAAATGGCTTCCCCTTTATTCTAAGACTGTGGCCCCTGGTTCTGGACTCGCCCAACATTGGGAACATTTTTCCTGCATCTAGCTTGTCCAGTCCTTTTATAATTTTATATGTTTCTATAAGATCCCCCCTCAACCTTCTAAACTCCAGTGAATACAAGCCTAGTCTTTTCAATCTTTCCTCATATGACAGTCCCGCCATCCCAGGGAACAAGAAGCTCACCAGATTTATTACCAGCTTTTCTACAGATACAGAATGCCTTCACACTTAATTATGGCTCAGGTATCAGGTATCAAGAAATAATCCCAGTAAACAAGTGGGAAGTAATGCTCAATCAGTTGACGGGAGTTAACATAGTGGCAACCAATAAATAACAAGTAAAGGAATAAAAGGTGATCTGAATTTCCTGGTGAAGGGCACAATAGTCACAGTTCTACAGAGAACCTGCATAAAAAGCGTTAATGCAAATGTTGTGGGGAAATGTAGCTAATGCAAAAATTTCCAACACTTCAAAGTAAAATTTGCTAAAAAAAACTACGTGGTTCCTTCATATCACGGGGCGGTACGGTGGCGCTGTGGGAGAGTTGCTGCCTTGCAGTGCCAGAGAGCAGAATCCAAACATGACTACGGCCACTGTCTGTACGAAGTTTGTATGACCACGTGGGTTTTCTCCGGGTGCTCTGGTTTCCACCCACATCCCAAAGATGTACAGGTTTGTAGGTTAATTGAAATTGGTTAAATTGTTCCTAGTGTTTAGGTTAGTTCTATTGTACAGGGGTGATTGCTGTTTCCATGCTGTATCTCAAAAGTTTAAAGTCTTGAACATGACACAACACTGATCTTGACGATGAACTATGCATTGTCTTTGGTTGTATTAAGGACTTTGGAGTTTTTTTTGCATAGTCTTGGATAGCATGCAAAACAGAGCTTTTCACTGTAGCTCGGTACACATGACAATAATAAACCTAATATGATTTATATTCCCAAATCTTAGTTGGATCTGTACCTGAAGATGTTAACATTTCTGGCACCTCACAGCAATACTTTTAGAAATGTTTGTTTTTACCCTGCGTGTAGTTTTTGCTTTATCAAATGCTTTTTAATAATATTGAAACCTTGCATTACAAATTGAAATGCTTCCACAAATGCACTTTCCTAAGTACGTTTATCCTGATGTATGTATGTAAGCTCTTGTTTTGACGATTTGGAACTTTAATGTTCATATTATCAATAAAGTTTGGAGATATTTAAATTCAGAAGATGGAATGAAAGCCTTTACTCCCCTGAGCATTGTTGTCCTTATTGAACTCAACTTGTAGCTTCTGTCATTTACATTCTGTCCAGTGTTAGAACAAGTCTCGGGAAATTTGGACTCGAATTTTGTCAACAAATGTGGCGTTGAAGTGCAGTGATGCCTGGAAAGACACTTTTAAAAATACTTTATTTTAGTTTAGTTTATTTTGGGGTGGCTTAGCAGTTGAGTTGCTGCCTTACTGCGCCAGAGACCCAGGTTCGATCCTGACTACCAGTGCTGTCTGTAGGCTTGCCTGTGCTCTCTGTGAATCTGCAGGTTTCCTCCGGGTGCTCCAGTTTCCTCCGACACTCCTAAGACGTTGGTTAGTTGGCTTCTGTTATATTGTCGCTGGTGTGTAGGGTAGTGTTAGTGTTTGGGGTGATCGCTGGTCAGCGTGAAATTGGTCGACCGAAGGGCCTATTTTTGCACTGTATCTCTAAAGTCCAAAGTAAAGTCTTACTTTTGTCAACAATTGTGCCAATGTACAGTGAAAAGCTTTGTTGCGTGCGAGTCAGCAGAAAAACTATACATGATTACAATCAAGCCGTCCACATTGCACAGATACAGGATAAAGGGGATAACGTTTAGTTCAAGATAGTCCAGTAAAGTCCAATTAAAGATAGTCTGACAGTCTCCAATGAGGTACTGGAGATGGCAGGTCAGGACTGCTCTCTAGTTGTGGATAGGATGGTTCAGTTGCCTGATAACAGCTGGGATGAAACTGGAGGTATGCATTTTCACACTTCTATATTTCTTGCCTGATGGAAGAGGGGTGAAGAGGGAGTGACCAGGATGAGACTTGTCCTTGATTATGCTACTGGCCTTGCCGAGGCAGCGTGAAGTGTAGACGGAGTCAATGGAAGGGAGGTTGATTTGTGTGATGGTCTGGGCAGTTTACTCTATTTTCATAGAGTAAACTGTATGCATATAATAATGATAAAATTAAACATGTTATTTCTGTAAGGTTCTTCAAATGGCTCGATTATATAAAAGCAATGCCATTTTTGTTGGTGAATGTCCTGAAGTTCTGATAGAAAAATGGAGACACAAGGCAGGAGTAATGAAACACCACAGGACCTTAAATGAGTTGCCCGACATAAATGGCTTGAGCAACATAACGCACACCTGGACATGATTGAAGGTGTTTAATGATCCGATTAACTACCGGCACAATCTACGCTTCACGCTACCTGGGGAAGGCAGCCAACATAATCAAAGACCTTCCCAACCCCGTCATTCCTCCTTTTCCCTGTGCCCATCCAGCAGAAGGTACAGAAGCTTGAAAGCACGCACCACTAGACTCAGGAACTGCCTCTTCCTCTCTGTTATCAGGCTTCTGAACAGTCCTTCCATAAGCTGGTGTTCTGTCCGATTCACCTCTACCCCATTATGGACTTTGGACTTTGTCTGGGGAACTGGTGCGCTACAATGCTGAGAACTATATTTTGTACTCTGTATCTTCCCTTTTACTCTACGTATTGTACTTGAGTTTGATTTGATTGTGTGTGGTGTTATCTGATTTGATGGGCGTAGCATGCAAAACTATGCTTGTTAGGTACATGAGGCAATAATAATCCTACTGTAGAAAGAAGGAACCACAGATGCTGGTTTACACAAAAGGACACACAGAAGTAGGATCCTGACCTGAAATGTCGCCTATCCACGTTCTCCAGAGATGCTGACTGACCTGCTGCCCATTCTCATGCCTTCTCCCCGTAACCTTTGACATCCTTACTAATCAAGAACCTGTCAATCTCCATTTTAAAAATACCCAATGATTCCAGCACTTTGTGTCCTTTTAATGATAATCCCAAACTCCACACAGACAGATCCTGAGGTCAGGATTGAACTGTGGTCTCTGGTGCAGGGAAGCAGTCGGTCTACCAAATGTACCACTGTGCAACCAGCAGGTTTCATGAGACATGGGAGGAGAATTAGGCCATTCGGTCCTTCGAGTCTGCTTCACCATTCAATCATGGCTGATCTATCTTTCCCACTCAACCCCATTCTTCTGCCTTCTCCCTGTAACCTTTGACACCCTTACTAATCAAGAACCTGTCAATCTCCGCTTTAAAAATACCCGATGACTTGACCTTCACTGCCATCTGTGGCAATGAATTCCACAGATTCACCACACACTGGCTAAAGAAATTCCTCCTCTCGATTTTCGTTTCTAAATGTACGTCCTTTTATTCTGAGATTGGGGCTGCTCCTTAGAGTGGCTGACATTGCACACCGTCAAGGATCCAAACCTAAACATAAACCAAGTCAGTGAAGGTAGCGCAATTCATTATTATCCACCATAATAACAATTACCTCCTATTGCAGAGTTTGAGTCATTTTCACTGTTTGTCACTGGTTGCAAATCCTAGTGTAGGGTGAACATTAATAACACATCCTTCCTCTGCAAGCACCCAGTCATTTCCACTGTTACATCCATTTCAACCAAAGTAATCCTAGCATTAAATGTGACTGCATACTGACATCCGAACTGATAATAATAATTGCCACCGTTCACTTTCGCTCTAATTGCGGAAGAAATCAGCTCCTAACAAAAGAGGGAGAGCAACATGCAAGATGGGAAACAAAAGGCAGTGGCATGAAAGAGGAGGGCTTGCTCAAAATGATATCTCAATCCCACGTGAGGCAGAAACTCTGCACACTATGACAAGATCAGTGAGGTGAAATTAATGCCCCCTTTGTTTTGTTTGAGTTTAGTTTGGAGATGCAGTGTGGAAACAGGCCCACCGAGTTCACGCCGACCAACGATCACCCGTTCACACACTAGTTCTATGTTATCCCAGTTTCTCATCTAAACCCTACACACTAGGAGAAATATACAGAAGTCAATTCATCTACAAAGCCACACATCTTTGGAGTATGGGAGGAATCCGGAGAAAACCTATGCACTCGCAGGCCGAACGTGCAAATTCCGTACAGATAGCGCCCGTAGTCAGGATCAAACCTGGGTCTCTGGCGCTGTGAGGCAGCAATTCTACCGCTGCACGCATGTGCCACCCGACTTCTCTTTTCCTTTACTAAGATAGTCTTTTTGGATATCAGAAGAACACCTTTAATCTGATCCTCTTTTCTGTCAGAAGTTGCCTAGCGAGTGATTGGTATTGGATCCATGATGGCATTGCAGTATTAACTATTCTAAGACCAACACCAACCATTCCATCACCTGGTAGGCACAGTGGCACCGCTGGTAGAGCTGCTGCCTCACAACTCCAAAAACCTGGGTTTGATCCTGACCTTGGGTGCTATCTGTGTGGAGTTTGCACGTTCTTCCTCTGGCTGTGTGGGTTTCCTCCAGGTTTATTGGGTCTCTGCTCATGCCCACAAGTTGTAGGACCAGATGCTTCAGTTGCCTGTTAACAGCTGGGAAGAAACTGTCCCTGAATCTGGAGGTAGTTGCCCAAGTTCGGTCCATATCCCTCTAAAATCTTTCCAATCCACGTACTTATCTCAATGGAAGTTCCTCCGTACAACTTAGAATCCTCCTAGTATATCGAAACAAGGAACTGTAGATGTTGCTTTACAAAAAAAAGACACAAGGTGCTGGTGTAACTCAGTGGGTCAGGCAGCTTCTCTGGAGAACATGGATAGGTGACGTTTAAGTCGAAGAATGGATCTGACCTGATATGTCAGCTATCCATGTTCTCCAGAGATGCTGCCTGACCCACTGAGTTACATCAGCACCTTGTGACTTTTTTTAATATCCTCCTATTTATTCTGAATTCTCCTACCCTGTTCCATTTCCCCAAATGCATCATCTTACCAACAACTAGAGAGCGGTCCGGAGATGCTATCTACTTCATTAAAGACCCTCGGACTATCTTTAATTGGACTTTACTGGACTTTATCTTGCACTAAACGTTATTCCCTTCTTTATGTACCTGTACAGTGTGGACGGCTTGATTGTAATCATGTATTGTCTTTCCGCTGACTGGTTAGCATGCAACAAAGCTTTTTGCTGTACCTCGGTACACATGACAATAAATTAAACTAAACTCCATTTGTGCAGGAAGGACCTGTCTGAAGTAGTGTCTCAACCTAAAATGTCACATAGAGTGATTTACACTGAAGGTAGACACAAAATGCTGGAGTAATTCAGCAGGTCAGGCAGCATTTCTGGACAAAAGGAACAGGTGATGTTTCGTGACGAGACCCTTCTTCAGACAGTCCGAAGAAGGGTCTCGACCTGAAGCGTCGCGTATTCCTTTCTTCCAGAGATGATGCCTGACCCACTAAGTTACTCCAGCTCAAGACAATCTGTATCTCCCTGCAGTCTAAAGGTTTCCTCCTTCATGTCTATTGCATGGACAGTTTGCGTATTGTCTGCAAACATCTTTATGGTGGCCGTCCAATAACATGTAAATAGTTGTAATATCTTTCAAAAAGCGAGGGAATGATTTCTGATCTACCGCAGAACGCCACCACTAATGGCCTTCCTGTTGCATAAGCACACATCCAATATTACCTTTGTTTTCTGCTGCTGAACCAATTATAGACCCAACTTACCGCTCTTCATGCTGTCCCCTGGGCTTTTACTGTTCTGAGCAGGTCTGCCATGCAGGACCTTGTCAAAAGCCTTGTAAGAATCTACCTCAATTAGCTGTCGCCTTGCCTAATCATACCTTCGTCTACTCAAGCCATCCTTACCCTCTGTCCTCCTTGTTTATCTTCAACCTTTTTTGAAACTATGCTAAATCTAACTGCATTGAATAGTGAAAGGCCAGGATAGTGTGGATATGGAGAAGGTGTTTCCACTAGTGGGAGAGTCTAGGACCATAGGGCACAGCCTCGGAATAAAAGAAAGGTAGACGCAAAATGCTGGAGTAACTCAGCGGGACAAGCAGCATTTTGAGTCGAGACCCTTCGTCGACGTCATCCATTCCTTCTCTCCAGTAACTCCCTGTCCCGCTGAATTGCTCCAGTATTTTGTGTCTACCTTCGATTTAAACCCGCATCTGCAGTTCTTTCCTACATACTTAGAATAAAAGGACGTACTGTACCTTTAGAAAGGAGATGAGGAGAAATTTATTTGGTCAGAGGGTGGTGAATCTGTGAAATGCATTGGCACAGATGGTTGTGGAGGCCATCAGTGGATATTTTTAGGGCGGAGATTGACAGATTCTTGATTAGTAAGGTTGCCAGGGGTTACGTAGAGAAGGCGAGAGAATGGGGTTGAGAAGGAAAGATAGATTGGCCATGATTGAATGGTGGGGTAACTTGATGGGCCGAATGGCCCAATTCTGTTCCTATAACATGAACTTATGAACTCTCTACCACACGATTGGCTCTCTCATTGACATTCAAGAGTTAGGAATGTTTAATTGTCATACATACCAACAACGGGACAATTAAATTCCAACTTGCGGCAGCTTAATAGGCCCATAAACACAATTGGCTTGGATAATATATAATGATTTTTTTAAATTCAATAAATTTATAACAGTAACATTAGTGCAAAAAACCTTAGCGCAAGCAAAGATGGTCCATAAAAGTTCCTTGCATTTACTCACCATTCCCAAAACAAAATCCAAAATTACAACCACCCCCCCCCCCCCCCCCCCCCCGCATATTTTGAGTCTGAACAACGGTTCTGTCCAATCCACGTTCTCCAGGGTTGCTGCCTGGCCCGCTGAGTTACTCCAGCGATTTGTCTATCCCACATTTGTTAAACTCGGTTACGTACCAACTAATTACATCTTGTGAATACAAAAAGAAAACACAAAGTACAGGCGTAACTCAAAAGGTCAGGTAGCATCTCTGGATAACATAGACAGGTGACGTTTCAGGTCAGGACCCATCTTCATATCGCATTTCAAAACTCATAATCTCATTTTATGATCCTCCTGTCGTATTATCCCTGCCCACAGCTATCATCGTTTCTTTAACTAATATTACCCCACACTTTTCTTTAATCCCTTTTTCTGTCCAGAAATTGTATCTTCCTGTTCCCCTTAAAAGCACAATTCTATAATTGCCTTAATACCACACTTTGAAATGTCTTATTTTGTCCCTTCCTTATGTACCAAATTCCCTCCATTTGAGTCGATCCCATTAACACAGCTGGATTCCCTTTCTGAATATTTTCATTGAAAGATGCAGCATGGAAACAGGCCAACACTGATCACCCGTTCACTCTATTTGTATGTTATTCCACTTTCTCATCCACTCCCTACACACGAGGGGCAATTTAGAGAAGGCCAATCAACCTACAAACCCGCACGTCTTAGAGATATGGAAGGAAACCGGAGCACCTGGAGGAAACCCACGCGGTCACGGGGAGAACGTGCAAAATCCACACAGAGATGGAACCCATGTCAGGATCGAACCCGGGTCTGGCGCTGTGAGGCAGAGGCTCAACCAGCTGTGCCACTGTGCCATCCAATTTTGTTTTCTTTGCCTTTCCACCTGTTGTTGTACAATTCTTTAATCAATTAAATTATTGAAAGGTTTATACGGGGGGAAATATATATTTTGGCAATACAAGAAATCTTGCAGGCATTAACTTCACTGTGCATCAGTCTCAGCTAAGACGGTGTCTGCTACTAACAGTTACACATTGATCAGTTTAATGAGCTGCGCCTTGTATTTCAAATTACATCATCTGGTTGACAACATACGTTAATATAGAAGGGTGATAATTCCAGAGGTGCTTGTTAAATGATTCATAAATCTGTAGGCTATGTAAAACCCTGCAGGCATCTCCCTAACTTCGAAGCAACATTCAAATCATAACGGCAGAATTCACATGCGCCACAATTATTCTCAATGTCAGTGAAGAACTATTTATTTAAAAACATTCTGGAAAGCTGACATTCTGGTCTACACCATTCTCTTTATTCTGCTGCCTTTTGTCTCTACACTTTTAAGCTTGTGTCATTCTGCTACACTTCCGTCTCCAGAAGCACTTTCTTTTTTCTATCCGATCTTTTTGCTTTGTTTATGTCCTATTTATGTAAAACAGCACTTTTGCTCCTGAGCCGGGTTAATTAGAACAGAATGCCGTTTTCAATCAACATTTATCTTCATCTTTCCCCTCTTTTTTTAATCTTCAAGTGGTATCAAGTACCCAATTAAATATCTGTATTGTGCATTCATGTTTCTTGGTAATATACATCCCTTCAAAGAAGTTGTGATTTCTGAGTCAAAATTCTCATTTCTTTCACATTAGTTCTTTGAGTTGCAAAGTAGGAAGAATAGTCAACAAAGAATTTATAACATCAGCTCCAATCTTTCATGCATTGTGATTATGGATCATACTGGGGCACTACATTTGCTTGTGATCTCCATTACAGGCTCTCTCGGGTAGAGTCGCTGCCCCACAGCGCCAGAGAATCGGGTTTGATCCTGACCTCGGGTGCTGTCTCTGTGTGAGTAGTTTTGGGGATGGCAGGGGGGAGGGAGGGGAGTGTTTGTAGAAGTTACTTAAAATTGGAGAATTCAACATTCATACCACTGGGTTGTAAGCTACCCAAGGGAAATATGAGGTGCTGTTCTTCCTATTTGCGTGTGGCTTCACTCTGGCAATGGAGGAGGCCCAGGACAGAAAGGTCTGTGTGGGAATGGGACAGGGAGTTTAAATAGTTGGCAACTGGGAGATACCCTAGGCCTTGACGGACCGAGCGTAAGTGTTTGTTAAAATGGTTGCCGAGTCTACGATTGTTATCGCCGATGTACAGGATGCAGGAGCTAAGGCCTGGAAGGACTGCTGAGATCCCTTAATGGAGTCCAGGGAGGATGTAGCACAAAGTCCTTCAAAGACAGAAGATCACCATATCAGGAGTGGAAGGAACCAAATTCCTTGTTTCCCAAATGGTGTCCCATTGATTGAAAGATACAGCATGGAAACAGACCCTTCGGCCCACCCACCAACGATAGACACAAAGTATTGGAGTAACTCAATGGGTCAGGCAGCATCTCTGGAGAAAAAGGATGGGTGACATTTCGAGTCAGGACCCCTCTTCAGGCATCTGACCCGAAACTTCAGGCATCCATTTCTCCAGAGATGCTGCCTGACCTGCTGAGTTAATTTGTGTCTATGTTTGGTAGAAACCAGCATCTGCAGTTCCTTGGTTCTATCTTTGATCCACCGAATCCACGCCGGCCATCGATCACCTGTTCACACTGTTTCTATGTTATCCGACACTTGCATCCACTCCCTACACACTAGGGACAATTTTACAGAGGGCCAATACAAACCTGCATGTCTTTGCGATGTGGGAGGACATGGGAACACCCGGAGAAACCCACACGTTCACAGGGAGATGGTGCAAACTCCACACAGACAGGACCATTCCTGGACCCTCGAATACAGGTATCATTCTGGTAAAAAAATTAGAGTGGCACAGAAGAGGTATAAAGAGTTGAATAACATTATGCTAGGGAGTAGCACAGTGGTACTACCCCTTTTGAAGTTGCTTTGTAAGATTCTTAAAAATAGCAGCATGGTTTATCTCTTTAATGCTGTGAATAATATGCAAATTATATAGAACCTAGGAGAGGGTACATTTATTTCCTTGACAACCAGTGTTTGGTGATATTATTGGTTACACAGTGTATTGTTCTGCTCAATGATGTGAGGGATGTTTGTTCCCAGAAATAGATGAATTTACTATTTTCTTTCCACCTATTATAATATCACATTTCCAAAATGTAGGTAAATGTACTTGCTCCATTACAGCCTATTTGACTGAAATATGCTGCCAGGGTATGTAGTGGGGGCAGATGCGATAATGGCGTTTAGGCTTTAGAGATACAGTGTGGAAACAGGCCCACCGAGTCCACGCCGATCAGCGCTCACTCACCCAGTAAACTAACACGATCTTACACACTAGGACACACAATTCTACCGAAGCCAATTAACCTACAAACCTGTACGTCTTTGGAGTGTGCGAGGAAACCGGAACACCCGGAGAAAACCCACGTGGTCACAGGGAGAACGTGCAAACTCCATGCAGACAGCGCTTGTAGTCAGGATCAAACCCGGGTCTCTGGCGCAGTAAGGCAGCAACTCTACCGCTGCACCATATTTAAAAGACTTGGATAGGCACATGGGAATGGAGGGAATGGAGAGATATGGATCACGTGCAGGCAGAGGAGATGACTTCAACTTGGCATCATGTTCGGTATGGACATTGTGGGCCGAATAGCCCGTTCCTGTGCTGTGCTATGATCTATATTCTTTGTTCCAAATAATTAGCTTAGCTGAACAGATACAACATTTGTTGATTAACTCAGCTCCCCGCCAATCTTGCCTCTCACCAGTTTGGTCCCTGGGTGTCACGTTTGTGGCTGTTCCTGACAGTGCTGGAGGTGGGCGGGCACATTGTCCACTGGTTTTGTGTGGCCGCAGGGATAACGGGGATCTACGTCCAACAAAGCAACTAACACCACACCTGACGTAAATTCATGTTGTAGGAGTAGAATTAGGCCATTTGGCCCATCAAGTCTACTCTGCCATTCAATCATGGCGGATCTATCTTTCTCTCTGAACCCCATTCTCCTCCCTTCTCCCCTTACACCCTCACTAATCAAGAATCTGTTCATCTCCACCTTAACAAATCCATTGACGTGGCATCCACAGCTGTCTGTGGCAATGAATTCCACAGATTCACTACCCTCTAACTACAGAAATTCCTTCTCGTGTCCTGTCTAAAGGAACGTCTTATTATTCTGAGGCTGTGCCCTCTGGTCCGAGACTCTCCCACTACGGGAAACATCCTCTCCACACTCACAGTATCCAGACCTTTCACTGTTCCGTACGTTTCAATGAGGTGCCCCCTCTTCCTTCTAAACTCCAGCGAGTACAAGCCCAGTGCCGTCAAACGCTCATCATATGTTAACCCAATTATCCCCAGGGTCATTCTCGTAAATCTCCTCTGGACCCTCTCCAACACCAGCACATCCTTCCTCAGATATGGGGCACAAAAGTGTGTTTTGCAAGCTATCCAAACAGATCAGATATACCATACATGTGTACATAAACATTGCCTGTTCGCTCCCTCCACTGATCCTGCTGAGTTCCTCCAGCGCTTTGTGTTTTGCTCATAGTTCTGTACCATTGATGTTTATTTTATTTCAACTTGAAATGTTCAGCAAAGGGGAAATAAAAAAATCACTTTAGTTCCTGTCTTTATTCCTTCCAGCCTTCGGGAGCCACACGCAGCACAGTGCAGCTCACAGCATATGTTTCCTTTGTCTCTCTCTCTCTCTCTCCCTCCCTTGTGTTCAACACTAGCTTCTCCAAGCTCTCCCTACCTCTGAATGCTCATTGATTTTTGTATCTGTACCTCTCTATCTTCGCTCTGCCCTTTCCCACTTAACATCCATTAATCTGCCCATCCCTTTAGCTCTATGTCTCCTCCCTTCCATTATCCCACCCTCCCTCTCTCCCTCCCGTCCTCTGCATCCATCCCTCTCCCTCCCCCCTACTTTCGCATCCCTCTTCATATCTCTCTCTCTCGCTCTCTCTTTCTTATCCCTCCCTCTCCATCTATTCCTCCTCCTCCTCCTCCTCCTCTCTCTCTCTCAAGGCTTGAACAACCCACCTTTCCGCCCACTATTGGACGTCGAGATCCCACCTCTTTTTCTCTTCCACTCCACTGCATCCATTCCGTCTGCTTCTGGGGCGGATCTGTCGCCTTGTTTTGAACCACCCCAGCCTATAAAGCGAGAGCCTGTGTGTTTCCAGTGTAGCCAAGTAGTCGGTGGGATGACCGTGCCGCGCTGAGAAGCTCTCGGAAATGTACCTGGCTTTAACCTTACTTCAAGCCATCCCACTGCCCTCGACTCAACACCTCCCCCTCTCTAGTAGCCTTGACCCTGGGAGCTCCACACTGCACGAAGACTGGATAGTTGTGTGAGACAACCCGGGCTGTAACGTGTTGGTGAGAGCAAATGCTTTTCAGGCGGTTGCAACAATGAAGTGCATTCCCATCCAGTTGGTCGCGTTGCTTTTGGGTGAGTCGTGTCCATTCTCTCTTTAACCGCTGCCGTGAATTGTTATTGAGATTAACTGCTGAGATGAATCAAAAAGTAGAGGCTAGGAATTTGCGGTCTACTGTGATTTTTGTGTTTTGTGTGTGTGTGTTTTTGAATGTGTTTGGGGGAGGGGAATGGGATCTTTAAGTGTCTTCAGAGGTCCTCTGATGAACTTGTGACTTTTTGTTTGGAAATTGACATTATTTAACTGCACACGATATTAAAATTGAATTGAATAATCGAATATTTTTTTTATTAGCCAAGTGTGTATACATACAAGGAATTTGCCTTGGTGCTTTGCTCGCAAGTAACAACACGATATACATTAGTAGACAATTCAAACTAAAACATTATGATTTAAACATATGAAGAATTAAATAAAGTACCAGAGCACAAAATGCAGCGTTGGAAAGGTTGAACATGTTGAACTCCACCTATTTGTTTTTCTGGCGGAGATTCATAGATTCTTGATGAATAAACGTGTCAATGGTTATGGGGAGCAGGCAAGAGAATGTGGTTGAGAGGGAAAGATAGATCAGCCATGGTTGAATGATGATGTAGACTGGATGGGCCGAATGGCCTAATTCTGCTCCTATGTTTTATGAGCTTATGAAAATTCAATCGATCTCGGGAGTGGCTTCAATCTGGCTCCTGGGTACAAAACAAGCAATATTTGTGTAGGGAGGAACTGCAGACGCTGGTTCCTCTTACACCGAAGACAGACACAAAATGTTGGAGTAACTCAGTGGGACAGGCAGCATCTCTGGAGAAAAGGAATAGGTGGTGTTTTGGATCAAGACCCTTCTTCAGACTGAGAGTCAGGGGAGTCGGCCTGAAGAAAGGTCCCGACCTGAAACTCCACCTATTTGTTTTTCTCCAGAGATGCTGCCTGACCCGCTGAGTCATTCTGTGTCTATCTTTGAGTATTTGAGCCATATTTTTGCATAAACGAGCCATTTAACTGGTAGTTTTAGTGAACGCCACACTTGCATCTTGCTCTCATCAGACAGTGAAGATATTTTTATCCTCTTTATCATTAATAGCCCTTGATAGAACTAGTGATATTCATGCTCGGTGGGTTAGCGTTGTGTTTAAGATCTGCCTGTTTGTTTACACGGCCCATCTAGACTGATATCAGATGGGGTTAATTAATTCAGTTTAAATTGTCTAGGTGTGTATGAAGCTTATTGAATTATGATCACCGTTCCTTGCTTTGTAAATGGTGAGTGCTTTGAGAATATCACTTTAGGTACAGCTTTAGAATCAAGGGAACACTAGACTAATTCTACACAATGAGCGTCTGAAGAAGGGTCTGGACCTGAAACATCACCTATTCCTTTTCTCCAGAAATGGTGCCTGTCCTGCTGACTTACTCCAGCTTTTTGTGTCTATCTTCAATCTAAACCAGCATCTGCAATTCCTCCCTACACATTTTATCTATTCCATGAGATTTGGTCTTCAATATCCTCTGATCTCAATTTAAGCTGTACACACAGTTGTACAATTTAAGACCATAATAAGACATAGGAGCAGAATTATGCCATGCATCCCAACAAGTCGGCTCCTATGTTCAATCATGGCTGATCTATCTTCCCTCACAACCCCATCCTCCAGCCTTATCCGTGTAACCTTTTATGCCCTTCCTAATCAAGATAAAAATCCTCCTGGGTTTATTTGAAATTATTCCTTTAGCATATTTTGATTTTTGGTTTGTATCCCAATAACATTAGGGCAGCACAGTGGTGCAGCAGTAGTTGCTGCCTTAGAGCGCCAGAGTTATAGAACCCAGAGACTCCAGGTTTGATCCTGACCTCGGGTGCTCTCTGTATGGAGTGCGCACGTTCTCCCAGTGACCGTGTGAGATTCCTCTGGGTGCTCCGGTTTCCTCCCACATCCAAAAAAACACTTGTGTGTTTGCAGGTTAATTGGCACTCTGTAAATTGCCCCTAGTGTGTAGGGAGTGTATGCAAAGGTGGGATAATATAGAACTAGTGTGAACGGGTGATTGATGGTTGATGTGGACTCGGTGGGTCGAAGAGCCTGTTTCCACATTGTATCTCTAAACTCAACAAAACAAAATCGAGTGAGTTAATTTATAACTTAAATTATAAATTATAATTAATTTACTTATTGGGATACATATAAAAAATGGCAAATTCAAATAAATCCTAAAGGAAATTTTGCTTGATTGGGAAGGGCATCAAAGATTACATGGAGAAAGCAGGAGAATGGGGTTGAGAGGAAAAGATAGATCAGATAATGGTTGAATTATATTATAATTTAAGTTCTAAATTAACACACTCACTTAATTTAACTTTTTGTTCAGTTAACAGATATAATAATAAAAGATTTATAATAAATTAAATACATGATAGTTTATATTATGAAAAGGAGCCGGTTAGATTCAGCCATATTCACCAATGTAATTCCAGGGAAAGGGGGGAAAAACAAATGTGTGAGATTTGGGGAAAATTCTGGCAAATTCCTATTTTTTCCCAAACGTCACTGAGAAACCATGGTAGTCTAAGCATATCATCGACAGCTAGCAAGTAACAGATCCCATATGTCTAGAAACGCATTCTCACAGGCAGCTGCAAAGTTCCCACTTACAGTAAAGCAATGAATCCTTTCTGCATGTTTTAGCACTTAATTCCAGAGAGTGCTCTAATGCTAACTCATGGTTCATGGATGATATCAGTGTGAGTTGTGTCCTGCATTTTTGTCCCATTTAAAATGATCGTATCAAGTCGGGCTGTCTGCAAACCCTAGGTTGTGGAGAGTTATGTAATTCCACATCTCTCCCCTCCCCCCCCCCCCCCCCCCCCCCCCCCATCCTCTCAGTCACCACAACGATCTGTCACAGTAATTCTCAAAGCTTGTTTCCTCATCCCGACGTTTTCAGGCTGCGTTACATTCAGTTCAGCTTCCTGTGCAATTTCAGAGCTCCAGTATCCTTTACACACAAGGAACTGCAGATGTGGGTGAGACCTATCTTCTCTCGCCCGTACTACAAACAGTCTGAAGAAGGATCCCAACCCGATACGTCACCTATCCATGTTCTCCAGAGATGCTGCCTGAACCGCTGAGTTACTCCAGCACTTTGTAGTTTTTTCTCTCCAGTATCCTTTCCCTTGAATAGGGAGTGAAGCAGGACATAGTTTTTTGTTGTGACATAAGGCTACAGGGCATAGGTTTAAGGTGAGAGGGGCAAGGTTTAAAGGTGATGTGCAGGGCAAGTTGTTTTACACAGAGAGTGGCGAGTGCCTGGAATGTGCTGCCAGGGGTGGAGGTGGAGGCAGATATGATAGTGGCATTAAAGAGGCTTTGTTATATGTGCAGGGAATGAAGGTACATGGATCGTGTACGTCGGCGGAGATTAGTTTAACTTGGCATAACGTTTGTCATGGACATTGGAGGTCGAAGGGCCTGTTCTTGTGATACTCTGTTTTCAGTCTGAAGAAAGGTTCTGATCTGAAACGTCACTCCTACTGTTTCTCCAGAGATACTGCCTGACCCGTTTAGTCACATCAGCACTTTGTGTCTATCTTTGGTATAAACCAGCATTTGCAGTTCTTGTTTCTACTTCCTGTGTAGTACTGTTTTACATCCTATGATCAGAGCTGTAAGCATTAAATGTCCATTTTAGTGTTGAGTGTGAAGCTGATCTGTGTCTGAGGGCTACGATAGATTTTCCATTAGTCCTTTGAATTTGATCCCAATACATCTAGTGTTCCCAGTCTTAGAAACGTGATAGCTTAAATTTTCCATTGTGTGCACTCAAAGGTTCTTCAGAATCAATGTGCACAACCCTCAGCAAATGTGTTGTGTTTGCAGATGTGTATACAGCATGGAAACAGGCCCTTCAGCCCACGTTGTTCCATATCGAGCACAATACCACCCCATTGACCTCCCACACTGCTCTATGGAGTAGGTGTAAAATGAACTAACACCAATCTCCATCGAGTAGAAAACTAAAACATTATGCATGTAGTAAAATGGCTACTTTGTGCCCTTCCTCCACACACACTTCAAGTATATTATGTTAGAGTCCTACAGCGCAGAAACTGGCTCTTTGGCCCAACTCATCCATGCCAACCAAGGTGCCCCATCTAAGCTTTCTCCCATTTTCCCGCGTTCGGCCCATACCCCTCTAAACATTTCCTATCATAGAAACATAGAAATTAGGTGCAGGAGTAGGCCATTCGGCCCTTCGAGCCTGCACCGCCATTCAATATGATCATGGCTGATCATCCAACTCAGTATCCCGTACCTGCCTTCTCTCCATACCCTCTGATCCCCTTAGCCACAAGGGCCACATCTAACTCCCTCTTAAATATAGCCAATGAACTGGCCTCGACTACCCTCTGTGGCAGAGAGTTCCAGAGATTCACCACTCTCTGTGTGAAAAAAGTTCTTCTCATCTCGGTTTTAAAGGATTTCCCCCTTATCCTTAAGCTGTGACCCCTTGTCCTGGACTTCCCCAACATCGGGAGCAATCTTCCTGCATCTAGCCTGTCCAACCCCTTAAGAATTTTATAAGTTTCTATAAGATCCTCCCTCAATCTCCTAAATTCTAGAGAGTATAAACCAAGTCTATCCAGTCTTTCTTCATAAGACAGTCCTGACATCCCACGAATCAGTCTGGTGAACCTTCTCTGCATTATCCATGTACCTTTCCAAGAGTCTCTTTATGGTACCTGTCTCAACTATCCCGTCATGAGTCTGAAGAAGGGTCCCGACCCCAAAACGTCACCTATCCATGTTCCCCAGAGACCAGCTAAGTTACTCCAGCACTTTGTGTCTTTTTTTTTTGCAAACCAACATCTGCAGTTCCTTGTATCTACCTCCTCTGCCAGCTTGTTCCGTAAACCCACCACCCTTTGAGCGAAAATAGTTCAAAGTCATTTAAAATGGTGGGAAGAAATGCTGTTAATATTATATTTGCCACTTTTTTGTTTATTGCTTTATTAAATTTCATTGTGTATAAATTCATGAGAGGAATAGATTGGGTAGATGCACAGAGTCTTTTGCCCAGAGTAGGGGAATCCAGAAGCAGAGAACATAGGTTTAAGATGAAGGGGGAAAGATTTAATAGGAATCTGCAGGGTAACATTTTCACACAAAGGATGGTGGGTGTATGGAACAAGCTGCCAGAGGAGGTATTTGAGGCGGGTACAATGCAAGTTTAATAAATGATTAGACAGTACATGGATAGGATAGGTTTAGAGGAATATGGGCCAAAAGCAGGCAGGTAGGACTAGTGTAGGCATGTTGGTTAGAGTGGGCAAGTTGGGCTGAAAGACACCTGTCTAAATGCTTCTTTAATGTTGCTATAGTACCTGCCTCAACTACCTCGTTCCATACACCAATTGCCTTATGTGTGGAAAAAGTACTAGATAAAATCCAGTATAGTCCGATCAAAGACAGTCCTAGAGTCTCCAATGAGGTAGATAGTAGCTCAGGGCTGCTCTTTAGTTGTTGGTAGGATGGTTCAGATGATAACAGCTGGGAAGAAACTGTCCCTGAATCTGAAGGTATGTGTTTTCACACTTTTCCTTTTGACCCGATGGGAGAGGGCGGAGAAGTGGGAGTGGCCAGGGTGAGACTTGTTTAAGACCTACGACTCGAGTATTAGTTTTCAGCAGAATGGAATGTGATTATGTACGTTGGTCTGAAAATTGTCAAAGTTTGGCTACAAGTAATTTTTGGGAGCTTTTAAAAGGAAAGGAGATGTGAAGTAATCTTGGCGTTACACCACGATGTGAAATGGATCTGTGATTGCCGGCTATTCTCGGAACAGAGTGTGATGTACTGCCTCATCAAGGGGTGTGATTAGATATCCCTGCAGAATCCTGTCATATACATCACCCCACCTGCTGTGTGATGGGGAACTGCCTAATGCTCATCTATTGTGCCATTGTTTTTTATTTCCCCCAACTTTTGGAAGTTTCCCAGCAACGTAACTAGTGGCACAGCATTAAAGTCGCTACCTCACAGCGCCAGAGACCCAGGTTCACCCTGACTACGGGTGCTGTCTGTGTGGAGTTTGCACGTTCCCCCTGTGCCCGCATGGGTTTTCTCTAGGTGCTCCGGTTTCTTCCCACATCCCAAAGACGTACAGGTTTGTAGGTTAATTAAAAATTGTCCCTAGTGTATATAGGACAGAACAAGTGTGAACGGGTGATCGCTGGTCAGTGCGGACCTGGTGGGTTTGAAAGTCCTCTTTCCCCGCTGTATCTCTATAACTGAACTCTCCAATAGAGTCAAGAGTGTTCAATGTTCTATGTTGCCCAGGAACAAAGGAGATTATAAAATGTGGTGGATGCTTCCCGGACCACACGGGTACTGACCTCGCCACCATCGATGGGATCTACAGGAGTCGCTGCCTCAGAAAAGCAGCCAGCTCCCTGGCCACACTCTCCTTTGACTCCTGTCATCGGAAAGATGGTACAGGAAGGAGCCTGAAAACTGTAACATTCAGGAGCAGCTTCTTCCTGACAACCAACAGGCTCGTGAACACTGCTAAACTATGAAGTGTCCTGGCTGCACTAATGATTTGTTGTGCATTAATATAATTTTTTTTGTGATTTATTGATTTATTTGTTTATGATGTTGTATAACCATATAACCATTACAGCACGGAAACAGGCCATCTCGGCCCTTCAAGTCCGTGCCAAACACTTATCTTGGGTATTTTGTTTTCAGGCCTGTTATGCTGTTGCGAGTAAGAAGTTAATTGTTCCGTTGTCGATACATATCACAATTAAACATTATCGACTCTTGCTAACCATGGAACGATGAAATTCTTTCTTGCAGCAGCTTAACACGCCTGTAAACACAGAACTGATTGATATCATAATAACCAATAACGACAATAAATTAAAACAAAAAACGAAATTGGTGCAAAACGCCCAAGGTCCCTAGTGCAACCAAGATGGTTCATAGTTTAGTTGGCGTTTCTAGTGTTCAAGAGCTGTTACTGAACTTGGAAGGTAGATAAAAATGCTGGAGAAACTCAGCGGGTGAGGCAGCATCTAAGGAGCGAAGGAATAGGTGACGTTTCGGGTCGAGCCCCTTCTTCAGACTGAAACTGGAGGTCAGTTTTCAGAGTGTACCTTCTTCCTGATGGCAGGAGGCGGCACACTAGCACAGTGGTAGAGTTTCTGCCTTACAGCACCAGAGACCCAGGTTGGATCCTGACTACGGGCGCTGTCTGTATGTTCTCCCTGTTTGACTGCGAGGGTTTTCTCCGGCCGCTCCAGATTCCTCCCACATTCCAACGACATGCGGGTTTGAGGGTTAATTGGCTTCTGTAAATTGTTCCTACTAGGATAGTGCAAGTGCACGGGGTGATCGATGGTCGGTGGGTGGAATGGTCTGTTCCCACGGTGATCTCTACATTCTAAAGAGTGTAGTAAGAGTGTGGCCAGAGTGGTGTGGGTCTCTGATGATGCTGGCTGCCTTTTTGAGGCTCACTTACGCTCAGCCTATACTATGGTGCGAATAAACAGTGGTGTGAATATTGATTTCTCTAACTTCATGTAATCCTTGCTTCCCCTCTCTCTCCATCCCTCCCTCACACTAGTCATCGTACTAGTTTCACTGTCGTCCTGCTGAGTTTCACTCTTTGTATTGCACGTTATACCTTCCCCCACAGCCATCAATGGACCATTGTGGGCTCCACCTTTCCTGGATCATTGTTGCTGGCTTTGGGCTGTCTTTTTGGATATCTTTCATTAATTTGCTCTTTGTACTTTTTTTGCATATCTCTGTGCCCTCTCCCCTGACTATCAGCCTGAAGAAGGGTCTCGACCCGAAACATCACCTATCCCTTGTCTCCAGAGAAGCAGCCTGAGCTGCTGTGTCACTCCAGCTTTTTGTGTCCATATCTGGTGGTAAAGGTCAAAGTGCTTGGGATCTATTCTCTGGTTTTGGGAAGGGAATAAACTTGCAAATCTCTGCCTAACTGTGCTGAAAGCATTGTTGTGTAAGAGTGTGATAAAGGAATCAAGGATTGATGGATTTAAGATAGGAGTTTGTAGTCCTAATGGCCTCTGGGAAGAAACTCCTTCTGAACCTCTCCGTTCTCACAGCATGGCAACGGAGGCGTTTGCCTGACCGTAGCAGCTGGAACAGTCCGTTGCAGGGGTGGAAGGGGTCTCCCATGATCTTATTGGCTGAGGGTCAGGTGAAAAGGAAAAAGGAGATGTAGACGGTGAAACATAGAGTGATGTAGAACAAATGAATACAAGATATGCAAAGAGTAAGGATGATCAAGGAAAGGTGGGGCCCACAATGGTCCATTGTTGGCTGTAGACTAGGTGATAAGGAGTTATCCAGACAATGAAACGATGACTGGGTATGGCTTGGAGTTGGTCATGTCTGTTGTTCTGTTCCTTGCAGACATGTCCTTGCCTCATTTTGTCTTAATAAGCGACAATCTGATAGTCACATTTTGCACAGCTTGCACTGATGAAAGAGTTTGTTTAATGCACAAGACAGTTTCTCCATGACCGTATCCACAATTGTTTTATTTTGCTGCTACTTCCTGCAGATAATAAATTAAATACCGGAAATGCCAAAAATCTGAAAGTTAAAACAAATTACTGAGCAGGTCGGGCTGATCTCCCAAGAAAGATCATCAATTGAATGTTAGCTCTGTTTCTCTATTCACGGATGCAGGTTAACCTGCCGAGCAACTCCAAAATCTATATTGTGTAGGAAGGATATGCCGATGCTGGTTTACACCGAAGATGGACACAAAATGTAGCGGGTCAGTGGGTCCGTCTGTAAGTCAGTGGGTCAGGCAGCATCTCTGGAGAAAAGGAGTAGGTGACGTTTCGGGTCGGAGCCCTTCTTTATGCTGAGATTATCTGTCTCCAATATTATTGAATTTATGTTTGCTCGTGGCCTTTATTCCGTTTGGGCAACTTACAACCCAACAGTAAAATCTCTGATTTTGGGTAACCTCCAACCTCTTTTTCACCTCCTTTCCCTCCCCTGCGCCCCATCTGCACTTCCACTTATTAGCCCCCCCCCCCCCCCCCCACAATCCACAACTCTTGAAACCTGTCTCACACCTACTGTTCTTATCTCTGGCCTTTGTTCCAAACATCTGCCTGTGGAAAAAAATCCCCTTTGCCTGTGTCGACCAATTGCCTGATGCCCTGTACTGCCTCTCCCATCCATCTTTCTTCCCCCCCCCCCCCCCCCCCCCACGTCATCTATCCATGTTCTCCAGAGATGCTGCCTGACCCACTGAGTTACTCCAGGCTAGATGCAGGAGAAGTGTTCCTGATATTGGGGGAGTCCAGAACCAGGGGGTCACAGTTTAAGAATAAGGGGTAGGCCATTTATGACTGAGATGAGGGAAAACTTTTTTCATCCAGAGAGTTGTGAATCTGTGACATTGAAGGCAGTGGTGGCCAATTCACTGGATGTTTTCAAGAGAGAGTTAGATATAGCTCTTAGGGCTAACGGAATCAAGGGATATGAGGATAAAGCAGGAATGGGGTACTGATTGTGGATGATCAGCCATGATCATATTGAATGGTGGTGCTGGCTCAAAGGGCTGAATGGACTACACCTGCACTTATTTTCTATGTTTCTATGTGTCCGTTTGTGTATTAACCAGCACCTGCAGATCTTTGTTTCTGCTTTGACCATTTGTTCTGTAGCTTTGCCCATCAATGACCCACATGTACAGCCACTGTTCACTTTATCTTCCAACAAAGCCAGTTGTTTACAAACAGCGTGTGTTGGCAGTAGTTTGTTCTCTCTGTAAGACTCAGTTAATCACACAGAGTACAGTTGATCTCACTTGCACTGTATGTGGGGAGCGTCAAGGGTTAAGAACGTTTTATTGATATATGTATCCCGGCCACTCCCCTCTTCTCCCATCTCACATCAGGCAAGAGGTACAGAAATTTGAAAACTCGTACCTCTAGATTCGGGGACAGTTCCATCCCAGCTGTTATCAGGCAACCGAACCATCCTCTCCAACTAGAGAGCAGTCCTGACCTCCCATCTACCTCACTGAACACCCTTGAACTACTTTTTATAGACTTTATTGGACTTTATCTTGCACCAAACGATATATCCTTTATCCTGTATGTGAACACAATGGACAGCTTGATTGTAATCATGTATCGTCTTTCCATTGACTGGAGAGCATGCAATAAAAAAGCTTTTCACTGTAGCTCGGTACATGTGGTGATAAACTAAGCTAAGTGTACTGAAACAACCCAATAAAATTCCAAAGCAGTTAAAATGGGGAGAGAACATCTTGCATCATTGAGACCTAAATGCCATTACAATTTTCAAGAGACAAGTCCAGAGTGTGGGAGGAAACTGACGCACCCGTAGAAACCTACACAGTCATAGGGAGAACATGCAAACTCCGTACCTGACCGATGTTGTCAGGTTCGAACTCGGGTCTCTGGTGCTGCAAGGCAGCAACTCTTATGCTGCGCCACCGTGCCGCCCTCTCTAAACCTGTACCATCCCAGGTTATAGTGGGCAATCTGATAACGGGCAATCTGATAACGGGCACCATTACCCTTCACCCCCACCTATGGTTGGTTGTAATGAGGGTTTACTGCAAATGCACTGCATTTTCTGAATTGAACATCACTGCCTGCACTGTGCACTGGGGGTGGAATGAATGAAGGATGTGGATGGGTTAACACCTCTTTGTCATGGACGTTTTTTTGAATTTATTGTGAATTGCTGAAGCTGTAGTGAAACAGCTTGGCCAGTGGTGCATGCATTTGTATAATTAATAAACTCTTGCCTCACCCCTGGTCCATAAACAACTGTCAGCTATTTTAAAAACTAGCTGTCCCCGTTAATACTGAAAACCATCAGTACAATATAGAGCAATTATGTGTTGGGAAGAAGAGGTTTAGGATGAGGTTTATTATTGTCACGTGTAACGAGGCAAAGCTTTGTTTTCTATGCTATCCTATCATCAGATAAGGCCATACATAAATGCAATTGAGCCAAACTCAAGTACGATATGTACATCATAGGTGAGGATACAATATAGTTCTCTGCATTGTAGCGCATCAGTTCCTTAGACAAAGTCCAATGTCCGCAATGGGGTAGAGGTGAATCTAACAGTACCCTAACTTATGGATGGACTGTTCAGAAGCCTGATAACAATGGTAAAGAAACTATTCCTGAGTCTGGTGGCATGCACTTTAAAGCTCCTATACCGTTTGCCAAATGGGAGCAGGGAGAAGAAGGAATGACCGGGGTGGGACAAGTCTTTGATTATGTTGGCTATTTTTCCGAGGTGGCGTGAAATGTAGATGAAGTCAATGGTGGGGAGTCTGGTCTGTGTGATTAACTGGGTTACATCCACAACTCTCTGCAATTTTTCACAATCTTGGGCAAACCAAGGTGTAGTGTGCTTTCTGTGGCAAATCTGTAGGAGTTTGTAAGAGTCATTGGAGACAAGTGGATTTTCCCCAGTCCCAGGAAACAGAGGCGTTTGTGTGCCTTCTTGTGCTTTAGAAAGGAGATGAGGAGGAATTTATTTCGTCAGAGGGTGGTGAATCTGTGGAATTCATTGGATATTTTTAAGGCGGAGATTGATAGATCCTTGATTGGTCAGGTTGTCAGGGGTTATAGGGAGAAGGCCATAGGATAGGGTTGAGAGGGACAGATAGATCAGCCATGATTGAATGGCGGGGTAGACCTGATGGGCCGAAGAGCCTAATTCTGCTGCTAGAACTTATAATCTTATAAATATCTCGCATACTTGTTTGGCTCAAGATGAATGTTGTCCACAATGGATATAAACGGCCCAACCCTGAAATTATTGTGGGTGCTTCAGTGAAAAGTGAAACAAAAAATCTTTGCCACCACATAAAATCGAAAACTATTGAAGAACAAATGCCAAGTATCCTGGAGTGCAAACTCTCGGGTGCATCATTATTTTGCTCTATATGACATGGTTGGATCCAAAACCCAATTGCTAAATGTAATTTTGTGCACTCTACATGCACAGGAACTCAGTTAATCTCATTGTCTCCAGAAAGAAAACGTTTATCTTATCTTCTGACTACATGTCCTTGTAGCTGTATGTTCAAGACCTTGAGATTTACTTATCTTTCAAGCGAGCCCACTTACTTCCCCAAGAATCTAATTGTCTTTCTGAATGAGTCTGCTTGCATCACATAATGACTGTTAGAAGACAACTCCATTTTAGTTTGAAAGCCTGTTTTAACCTTTACATTACACCAGCCTATATGTAGAAACAAAGGACTGCAGATGATTGTTTATACCAAAGATAAACACAAAGTGCTGGAGTAACTCAGCAGGGTCAGGCAGCATCTCTAGAGAAAAAAGGATGGGTGACATTTTGGGTTGGGAACCTTCTGAAAGTAGTGGTGTTTCAAATCCCTGTTCCATTCCCCTACTGACCTTTCTGTCCTGGGCCTCGTCCATTGCCACCCTCCCTACTTTAAGTCTGAAGAAGGGTTCCAACCCAAAACATCTATATTACTAAAAGTCTGATCTTGACCACTTCCTGTGGTTCTGTATATTGATTTTTTTTTTTTAAACGCTGCCACTTATGACTGATTTTTGGCCATCTTACTCAGAGTCCCCCTCCGCTGTGCAGGCCAAGAGGATTTTACCCATCGATTAAAAAGTAAAAGAGTTATTAGTGTTTAAAAAATGGTGAGAATCTCTCCCCTGTCATTCACGCCATGAAGGCCACGCCCCTTCCGGTGGGAGGGGGGCGGGATTATGAAACCCGGAAGCGTGGGTGTGGATCAGTCTCTGCAAGATGGGGGAGGGAGAGGTCATGACTGAGCTGTGAATCAACATAACACACTGAATGTCTACTGCACTGTGTGTGGTGTTTTGTGTGGTGGTGGCTTTGCACCCTGCTTAAAATGGTATGAAACAGCATTTGAATTAGGTGGTCTTACACCTTGCTTGAAGTGGTATAAAACTGCACTTGAATTTGGTGGCCTTGCACCCTGCTTGAAATGGTATGAAACTGCACTTGAATTTGGTGGCCTTGCACCCTGCTTGAAGTGGCATGAAACTGCACTTGAATTTGATGGCCCTGCACACTGCTTGAAGTGGTAGGAAATTGCACTTGAATTTGATGGCCTTGCACCCTGCTTGAAATGGTAGGAAACTGCATTTAAATTTGGTGGCCTTGCACCCTGCTTGAAATGGAATTTTAAGGAATAGCCGTGAGTCAACTGCCAGCCCACCAACCGTGAGTGAGCTGCCACCCCAAGAATCCTTTTGGCCCACAATGTCCATACTAGCCCTCTGGAAACCAGTCCCTTCAACCCACAACACCCATACTAGCACTCCAGAAAGCCCCCCCCCCCCCAACTGGCCACCAATATTGGAATTGGTGGAGAGGTGGAATATTGCGTTGGGGGACCAGCCCTCCCGTGTGAACATGGGACCCGACGGGTCCCACTTAGTCTAGCCATCTATTATTTTTCTCCTGATATACTGTATAGACCACTGAGTTATTCTAGCATTTTGTGTCTATCTATTACACAAACATACTTGTTTCCAGCAATCAGGCTAGTAAACACCACCACAAACACCAACTAAACTACAAACTCTCTTGATTACTCTCGGGAATCTGGGGCTTTTGTTTTGTTTTGCACTAATCAATTTTTATTTGTTTTATTGTGTTAACTATTGAGTGCTGTTATGCAGATGAAAGTAGGAATTTCATTGTTCCATTTGATACATATGGCAATTAAACCGCCATAAACCGCTGTTGGTGGTGGTTGGTACTTGACAACTTCCTGTTTGCACTGTATATTGATTTTAGATAAAACGCTAACTCTTACGGCTGTGATTTTTGGCCATCTTACTCAGTCCCCAGAGACCCAGGTTCAATTCTCACTACAGGTGCTGTCCCTACAGAGTTTGTACATTCTCCCTAAAGTATGTCAGTGTGATGCAGGGGTTAATACAGGACTGTCATATGCTGAGAGAATGGAACAGCTAGGCTTGTACACTCTGGAGTTTAGAAGGATGAGAGGAGTTCTCATTGAAACACATAAGATTGTTAAGGGCTTGGACACGCTAGAGGCAGGAAACATGTTCCAGATGTTGGGGGAGACCAGAACCAGGGGCCACAGATTAAGAATAAGGAGTAAGCCATTTAGAACGGAGACGAGGAAACACTTTTTCTTACAGAGAGTGGTGACTCTGTGGAATTCTCTGCCTCAGAGGGCAGTGGAGGCAGGTTCTCTGGATGCTTTCAAGAGAGAGCTAGATAGGGCTCTTAAAAATAGCGGAGTCAGGGGATATGGGGAGAAGGCAGGAACGGGGGACTGATTGGGGATGATCAGCCATGATCACATTGAATGGCGGTGCTGGCTCGAAGGGCCGAATGGCCTACTCCTGCACCTATTGTCTATTATCTATTGACTAAAGGCTCTTGATTTGACTTGACTCACTTAAATTGTAGAGGCATTTAGTGCTTAATGATGCAGAGTTGCCTCTCACTGTTTTAATGGTGGTACGATGGTGCAGCGGTGGAGTTGCTGCCGTGCAGCACCAGAGACCCAGGTTCAATTCTCACTACAGGTGCTGTCTGTATAGAGTTTGTACATTCTCCCTAAAGTATGTCAGTGTGATGCAGGGGTTAATACAGGTTCCTAAAATGGAGTTGTCTGCTTACAGTCCCTATGTGGAAGAAGCAGACTCGATCAGAAAAAACATTAGGGGTCTGGGAAAAAAATTAGGTTCCCTTGGAAGAAAGGTAAATCTCAAAGTCTTTAACATATAATCCCTCTCAGTCTGAAGAAGTCTCGACCCAAAACGTCACCCATCCATGTTCTCCAGAGATGCTGCCTGAGCCGCTGAATGACTCCAGCACTTTGTGTCTATCTTCGGCTACTTGGAGTCATGTCTATCTTCGGCTACTTGGAGTCATGAGATAATATAAACCTTTTCTTACTGGAGACAACTGAGATTATTGGAGTTCCTGCTGTAATGTAATTGTGCATGTAGAGCGCATAAAATTACATTTAGCAATTGGGTTTTGGATACAACCTAGTCATATAGAGCAAAATAATGATGCAATCTGAGAGTTTACACTCCAGGATACTTGGTGCTTGTTCCTCAATGGTTTTCGGTGATTTTCATATAGAGCCAGAGATCTTCTTTTCACATCAACATGAGCCTTCCACGACAATTGAAAGCTTGGGCTGTTTATATCCAGCGTGCACAACTATGTCTTGAGCCACCAGATAATTCTAAGATCACAAAGGTATAATGTTGCATGGAATATTATATTTCATCTCTATGCGCATTCACTAATGAATTGTGGTCTTGTTGTGAACCAGTTTTTCCTGACAAGTAATTGCTTTATATTTTATGAAGCTTCTAAATAGATTATATAAAAGGCTATTTTAAAGAATCGCCTAAATCCATTAACTTAATTGCAAGTTGGCCATTAACCTCTGATAAAATCAGTCGGTTTTGTAGGGATTCAGGTGAAAATTTTGGTGGGGAATGATAATACAAAACCCAGAGCTGAACGTTTTGCGAACTGGAGTTCAGCTTTGCATTATCTCCTCTGTCCCCTACCTCCTATATCCCACCCAGTTCACTGTGCTTCTCTCTTTGTCTAACACCCTTTTCATTTCTAGCCTTTGGCAGATGAGTGGAGTATGTGGCAATCAAACTTCCTCACCCCCCCCCCCCCCACCCCCCTCACCTGTATAAGACACAAAGTGCTGGAGTAACTCAGCGAGTCAGGCTGCATCTCTGGAGAACATAGGTGGGTGAAGTTTTCAGGTTAGACCCTTCTTCAGCCTGATTAGTGTTTCTACATAATCTAAGATATCCCACCCTGAATGATTATTCATCTCCTTGTGAAAATGCTGAGAACTATGTACCGAGGAAGGGTCCCAACACAAAACATCACCTATCCATGTTTTCCAGAGACACTGCCTGACCCAAGTGCTGAGTTACTCCAACACTCGGTGTCCTTTTAGACGTTAGACTTCAAGTTTTAGAGACACATCACGGAAACAGGCCCTTCGGCTCACCGAGTAGGCATCGATCAACCCGTACACTAACACTATCCTACACACTAGAGACAATTTATAATTTTCCCGAAGCCAATTAACTTGCAAGCCTGTATGTTTTTGGATTGTGGGAGGAAACTAAAGCACCTAGAGAAAACTAACATGGTCACAGGGCGAACGTGCAAACTCTACACAGACAGCACCCGTAGTTTACTTTATTCTGAACCTTGTATTGTGCCCTTTGCTCTACCAATTGTACTTGAGTTTGGCTTGATTGTATTTCTGTATAATATTATCTGATGCATAATAAAGCTTTCCACTGTACCTGTCCCATATGACAATAATAAACAAACCTAAACGTATACATCGCTTATAAGATTTTTTTTATCTTCCCTTTCTACTTAATTATTTTCTTGGCTTATCTCCAAGCAGCTTCTGCTTTGGAAACAAAGGATAGTGTTCATCATTAGAGAGGCAACTGGATAAATTGCATCTCGTTTATGGAATTTAATACAGAAAAATGTGAGGTGTTGTGTTTTGGGAAGTCTAACATGGGTAAGACCTACACAGTGAATGGTCGGGCTCTGGGGAGTGTTGTAGAGCAGAGGGATCAGAGTGCAGGTATGTAGTTCCTTGAAGGTGGCATCACAGGTAGAAGGGATGGGCAAAAAGGCTTTGAACGCATTGGCCTTCATCAGTCAGAGTATTGAATATAGAAGTTGGGAGGTCATGTTGCAGTTATATAAGAAGTTAGTGTGGCTGCATTTAGAGTATTGTGTTCAGTTCTAGGCACCATGTTCAAGCAAAGATGTTATTAAGTTAAAGGGTGTAGAGCCTGAGTTATATCGAGGTTGAACAGGCTAGGACTATAGGTATATAAAATGATGAGAGGAATAAATCAGGTGGGTGTACAGAGTATCCTGCCCAGAGTGCTGGGAATCGAGAACCAGAGAACGTGGATTTAAGGTGAAGGGGTAAAGATTTTATAGGAATCTGAGGAGCAACATTTTCATGCAAAGGGCGGTGGGTGTATGGAATAGACTGCCGGAGGAGATAGTTATTATGATGTTTAAGAAGCAATTAGACAGGTACATGGTTAGGATAGGTTTAGAGGTATATGGGCCAAATGCAGGCAAGTGGACATGTAGATGGCACATGTTGGTTGGTGTGGGCAAGTTGGGCTGAAGGGCCTGATTCCACACTATGACTATGCTGAGGTTTGTATCTGATTATCAGTCAGTGGATGGTGTTTCTGATTATAAAACATGGCAAATTTTACATAATGTAAGCAACAGTGTAAGAAATGGGAAATCTTTTGCAATGATGAACATTGCATCGTGCGGGGTAGTTATTTTTTTACCTGGAGGGTGGTGGGGGCCTAGAACATGCTACTAGGCATGGTGGTGGAAGCAGATACAATAGTGGCGTTTAAGAGGCTTTTAGATAGGCACATGAATATGCAGTGAATGGAGGGGTATGGATCGCGTGCAGGCAGAGGAGATTAGAATGAAAGGATTCACATGGTGGTTACTTTGCAGATTACTGAGTTTGTTGTAATCCAGATGTATATCTTGAATTAGCTACGATAATCTGAAAACAATAATATGAATATGGATTTCTCTAATTTCAAATAATCCTTGCATTCCCCCTCTTTCCATCTCTCCCCATCCTAGTTGTCCTGCTAGTTTTACTGTTTGTATCCCCTCATTATCACCTCCACAGCCAGCAATGGACCATTGTGGGCTCTTTGGAGATCAGTGCTGGCTCTGATCTGTGCTGGACCTTTTCATATCTCTAGTTTCCCTCTTCCCTGACTCCGTTTGAAGAAGGGTCTTGACCTGAAATGCCACCTATTTCTCCAGAGGTACTGCCTGACCCGCTGTGTTACTCCAGCACTTTGTGTCTATCTTCAGTATAAACCAGCATCTGCAGTTCCTTCCTACACACTGAGCGGTTCAATGTTCAAAGTTGCAGCACAATTTATTGGTAACATCTTGCACTTTGCAGTGTGATAATTGTACTGAGTTGTGACTCCCAACACATTTTCCCAGAGAAGGTCACAGCCTATGCGGTGAGGATGACATGTCCCTGAGCATTGGAATGTCTTAGATGGCACTTGCCTTTAAGGCCAATCCCCCCATTGCCACCCTGCTGCCTTTCTCTGTCGAATTGATCACTAGTGCCTGAAACCCGTTGATACCATTGGTCAGGGCTTGTTCATCTCAGACCAATTCACTGTTACCAAAGATATTCCCAAAATGCTGGAGTAACTCAGCGCGTCAGGCAGCATCTCTGGAGAATGGGAATAGATGCCATTTCGGGTTGGAAACCTTTTTCAGAATGAAAGGCCAAACCAAATCGGGGTCGGCAACAGATGACCTCTGGTAGGGTGGAGTCCATAATGGTCCATTGTTGGCTGGGGAAGATGAGCTAACGACAAGAATGCAAACAGTGGAACTAGTAGATCAATTGGGGTGCGGGAGGGAGAAAGTGGAATGAGAAATGAGAAAAATCAATGTTCACACCACTGGGTTGTAAGCTGCCCAAGTGATACAAGGTGCTGTTCCTCCAATTCATTGTTACCTCCTTACTCCCCCAGAGCCAGGTTTGAAACTGGCAACTGGAGTTTGGACGAGTAGTTATTCATGGAGTCATACAGCACGGAAACAGGCCGTTTCCAGTGCACCCATTGATCACCCATTCGCACGAGGATTTTGTAGAGATACAGCATGGAAACGGGCCTTTCGGCCCACCGAGTCCATACTGACCATTAACCAGCCGTTCTCTCTGGTTCTACGTTATGCCCACTCCCTACACACGAGGTGTAATTTACAGAAGCCAAGTAACCTACAAACCCGCACGTCTTTGACACGTGGGAGGAAACCCACGTGGTCACAGGACCAACATGCAAACTAGAGTTTGGGATTGAACCTGGGTCTCTGGCGCTGTGAGGCAATAGCTCTTCCAGCTGCAACAATTAATTTAAAAATGTTTCTAGTTTATTTGTTTCCAGCATGCAAATATGGGCAACAAGACCATTGATCACTCATTTACATTAATCAAATCCAACTTTATCAGCTCCATATTGTTCTCAGTTCCCTCCACATTCTACCACTTACCTACGCACCAGGGGCTACGCACCAGGGGATGTGGGAGGAAACCGGAGCACCCGGAGGAAACCCACATGGTCGCAGAGGGAATGTGCAAGCCCCACACACACACACACACACACACACACACACAGCACCCGAGGTCAGGATTGAACCTGGATCTCTGGTGTTGTGAGGCATTGGCTCTACCCACTGCCACACTGTGCCTGTTGCTATTACATAGCGGGGAGTTCTCTTTAATATGCGGCCGACTCATTGCCTGATAGATGAGAATGATGTCCCAGCCAGCAATTGCTGAGTCTCTGTTTAAACATGATTGGGGAAATAGGGGCCTGTGTCATTCCTGCTGCTGCTTTTTGGAGTCGATCAAATTTCTTGCTGTTTTTAACTGCCTGTAATAATCTGAGAAAACAAGTTACAACAGAGGCAGGTCCCATAAATTGTGGCATTTTACAGAGAATACAATCTACTTTCAATATGTTCAAACCACTTAAAGAAAAACCTTTTCTCTTGAACAGTTGGGAATTGTACAATTAGTGTTTGATTTGCTTGTTCAACCCTGCGGTTCAGAAATAAGTTATTGTACGAAGAAGGCCTTTTGAGTTTTTAAAAACATGACACCACAATACATTAACGCAAATAGTGTTGTTCTACTTTCAGCTTCTGGGTAAGTGGAGTTTAAGTCAATATAAAATGATTTTAAAGAAGGAAAGACAGCTCATTTTTGTCAATGGAAGATAAATTGACGATGATGATGATGAGCAAAATTGTTTATGGCTTGTTAATATCTATTGATTGTAAAGGCGTCAATAATGATCGTTCCTTAAATAGAACATTTATTTGACAGATTCAGAATAGGAAATCCGTATCTCAGGTACTGAAGGGTTTTGGTCGAATTGAATTATTAAAATTGATTCAACCTCCATCCCAATATATTATCCATTATATCCATTCTTTGTGTGCTCAATCTGTCCAACTAATAGATTCAACTATTCCAGCAGTTGGAAAGAGCTTGCGGGCTTGAGTTATAGGGAGCGGTTGGATAGGCTGCGACTTTATGCTTTGGAGCATAAGAGGCCGAGGGGTGACCTTATTGAGGTGTACAGGGCGGGAGGCACAGTGGTGCAGCAGTAGAGATGCTACCTTGCAGCATTGGAGACCCGGGTTGGTTTGATCCTGACTGTATCTAACTGGTGCTGTCTGTATCTAACTATGACTATTCAGTGAATACTTCAATAACATTATTTATTTCCAAATCAATATCATAAAATTGATCATCTGATTGTGAACTCAATGTGGTCTAAGACAGTACTTCTTAAACTGGTGAATGGTTCTACTAAGTTTGAATGAAATTATTTTGGGGTGAACGAGTTAATTTATGTTTTTTTGCTCATGTGACAAAATAAATGATATACAAGGGAGAATAAGACGAAAATTACCAAAAAAAACATAAGAAAATTTACTCGAGGGTGAATGAAATTTGTGTGATAAAGACTCAAGTGAATGACACTGAAATTATTTAAGAAGCACTGGTCTAAGAGACTGGGTCTTGCGTGAGTCAGTTGCTGTAGGTCCCTGCGTTCAATAGCATTCATGTTCATAATGCATTCATTCTGCAGCTTGTAATTCTGGGACTGTCCACAGATCTATCATCCTTTAACCAGAATGCTGCTGGATTGGGAGTTATTAGCTAAATGGAGAGGTTGGGCAAACTTGGATTGTATTCTCTAGAATGTTGGAGGTTTAGAGGAGACCTGGTAAAGTATTAGATGCGTAGATATGGAGAGTCAGAACCTTTTTTCCAGGGTGGAAATGCCAAAAACTAGTTATAGATTTAACGTGAGAGAGGGAAAGTTTAATGGATTTTTTTTTACATTGAGTGGTGGGTGCCTGGAACATGCTGCTAGAGGTGGTGGTGGTGGAGGCAGATATTTAAGAGGCTTTTAGATAGGCACTTGGATATGCAATCCGCAAGGTTTTTCTCTGGGTGCTTCAGTTTCCTCCCACATGCCAAAGACGTGCTGGTTTGTAGGTTAATTGGCTTCTGTAAATTGTCCCTAGTGTGTAGGATAAAACAAGTGTATGGGTGATCTCTGGTCAGTGTGGACTCGGTGGGCCGAAGTGCCAATTTCCAAGCAGAATCTTTAACTTAAGTCGGCACAGTGCCCTAGCATTTGAGCTACTGCCTTGCAGCGCCAGAGATCCTGTTTTGATCCTGACTACAGGTACTGTCTGTGGATTTTGTACGTTCTCCCCGTGACCTGCGTGGGTTTTCTCCGAGATCTTCGGTTTCCTCCCTCACGCCAAAGATGTTACAGGTTTGTAAGTTAATTGAGTGGTGTAAATGTAAAATTGTCCCTCGTGTAGTGTTATTGTGCAGGGATCGCTGGTCGGTCTGGGCTCGGTGGGCCGAAAGGCCTATTCCGCGCTGTATCTCCAAATTAAACTAAAGTAAAAACTAAACACTCTGTGCTTTGCTCAGAGTCCGCCATCTACAAAAGCTAAAGGTTTTGGTAATGGTGTCAGCAACACTCGAGCTTGTGAAATGCTAGTGAACATGTTACTCATTGAGTCCTGATTGTACCAACACCTACAGTCTTGAGGGCACGAACTTGTTAATCAAAAAATATTGTATTAGGCGTAGCCCAGCAAGATTAGACATTTTGGAATAGTGTCAAGTTCATTGCCCATATATATGGGTTAGGGTTATTATTGTGTAAGAAAGAACTGCAGATGCTGGTTTAAATCAAAGATAGACACAGAATGCTGGAGTAACTCAGCGGGTGAGGCCGCATCTCTGGAGAGAAGGAATGGGTGACGTATCGGGTCGAGACAATTCTTCAGACTATTGTCACGTGTACTTAGATATAGTGAAAAGCTTTTGTTTGCCTTCTATCCAAACAAATCGGACCACGCCATATACATGAGTACAATCAAGCCAAACGTAAATATAACCAGTAGAGCAGAGAGAAAAATACCACAGTGCAGAATACAGTTTACAGCATTGTAGCATTACTGTTACAGAGATAAATTGGGTAGCGATGAATCGGGCAGTTTCCTAGCTTATGGAAGGACCGCTCAGAAGCCTGATAATGGTGGGAAAGAAGCTGTTCCTGAGTCTGGTGGTGCTCGCTTTCAAGCTTCTGTATTTTCTGCCAGACAGGAGCAGGAGAAGGAATGACCAGGGCGGGACAAGGACAAGTCTTGGATTATGTTGGCTGCTTTCCCAAGGCAGCATGAAGAGTAAATAGTAGTGTAAATAGCTCCTTCTAAGCTTCCCCCCCCAGTCTAGTTTCAGTCAACCCACTGAGTCAAGCACTTGCGCATCTAAACTTTATTTTGGAAAAACACAATAACAGTTCCCCACTACTATACCTAACCACCGTGGGTTCAATCCTTGTATCTGCCTGGCCAAGCCCTCTTAGTCTCGTTCAAGCAGAGACACTCCAGAAGGTCATGCAGTCCTAAGCGCTCTCCCAGAAGATCGACACAGGACAGCGTGGGAGCGGCCTTTTATAGGTCCCCGAACCTTGAGGAGCCGAACCACATGGGGATGGTCTCTATACGGTCCAATAACTGATATCGATTAACACAGTAAATGATAGACATTTCCCTAACCCAATAATACAGTGATTAATACAATGTATCTGACAAAGTTTCTAGATGCAGTTTAACAGAGATGAATTATGCAACATATGCCTTGATATTCAAGAAACCCAGACAAGGTTCAACACTTAACCCAATCAACATCTAACAAAGCTTTGCAACAGTATTTACAATGTGTATGGAAGGTACACAAAATTGCTGGGGAAACTCAGCGGGTGCAGCAGCATCTATGGAGCGAAGGAAATAGGCGACGTTTCGGGCCGAAACCCTTCTTCAGACAATGTGTATGTCTGGTTTGCATTCATCCAATCCGTTTCATGCAATTTACACCTAATTGTCAAAATCTGCAGACGTTCCATTCTCTTTCTGCAACTCTTATCTAGGCTCAAGACAAGCTGGCACCACTCTGCAGCTTGTTCCATTTCTGCAGAAGGCACATTTAAATTGACCAAATGGCCTAGCAGCCCAGAAGCCTTTACTCAATTTTAGTGTCCTGGCAGCTCCAATTTGGCCAGAATTAACAGTAGGGAGATTGGTCTGTGTGATGGACTGAGCTACATCCATAACTCTCTGCAATTTCCTGCGGTCTTAGGCAGAGCTGTTTCCCAAGCCAAGCTGTGATGCAACCTGCCCATGGAACCTCTCCTGCCTGTTGCTTTGCAGTGATGATCAGCAGGGTGATTAATGGATGTGAATCACCGAAACCTTTGATTTCAATGCGAATTACCTTGCGACAAGGAGCGGTACTTTGGTGCAGCGGGTAGTGCCGCTGCCTCACAGCGCCAGACACCTGGGTTCCACCCTGACCACAATGTTGTATGTGCAGGCAGTTTGCACATTCTCTCTGTGATCACACAGGTTTTCTTCCACATCCCAAAGACGTGCGGGGTTGAAGGTTAATTGCTCTTCTGCAAATCACCCCCTAGTGTGCAGGGATTGGACAAGAGAGGGTGGTAACATAGAACGACAGATGGCACAATGGGCTAAGTGTTCGGCTGGCAACCGGAAGGTAGCCGGTTCGAATCCCGCTTGGAGTGCATACTGTCGTTGTGTCCTTGGGCAAGACACTTCACCCACCTTTGCCTGTGTGTGTGGATGTAATAATGTGAAGCACTTTGGGGTCAATGCAAGTTGACTAAAAATGTGCTATATAAATAAATAAATTTTTTAAAAAAAGAAAAAAAACCCAGCATCTGTGGAGAGAATGGACAGGGAACGTTTTGGGTTGGGACCCTTCCTCAGACTTTATTGCAGTGATGGAGGAGAGCTGGAAAGAGAGATGGGGGTGGGACAAAACCTTCCAAGTGATAGGAAGGCAGATGCTAATTTACAAAGAAAAGACACAAAATTGCTGGAGTAATTCAGCAGGTGTGGCAGCATCTCTGGACAACATGGATACGTCACGTTTTAGATTGAAGAAGGGTCCCGACCTGAAACATCACCTATCTATGTTCTCCAGCGACGCTGTCTGACCCGCTGAATTACTCCAGTATTTTGTGCCTTTCCTTGGTAAACCAGCATCTGCAGTTCTTTGTTTCTATGTGACGAGGTGTTTGATTGGCAGATGGGTGGAGTAAGTGTCAATGATGAGAAGAGGGCAAAGGGTAGACACAAAAAGCTGGAGTAACTCAGCGGGTCAGGCAGCATCTCTGGAGAAAGGAAATGGGTGACGTTTCGGGTCGAGACCCTTCTTCAGGGGAGAGGAAGACTAGAGGTACAAAAAGGTATAGAACAAATCCGAGCCGGCACCGATGACCCAGGAAAGGTGGACACAAAAAGATCAATTCAAATTGACTGAGGAAAACGTAACAATGCCAAACGGTGTTAAATAACATTGCTAAGGTGCTGTAAGTCTGGAAACATTTACGTAGTGTGTACAATAGATGAATAATTCCCAACAGCTAACATTATTTGGGGTCAAGGACTCCATAAAGTTGTTTGATTCTTGGCACAGAAATTATTTAAAGTCATCACGATAATATGTAACATTTGGCAGTTTTGATAAAACCGCATGATTTATAGGTGGGCTGCTTCATGTTCATGGATTATCTCACAGTTCTACTTGGGAACAGCACAGTTCAAGGTTGAGGCTTGATCATTGAATATAGAACAGTGCAGCACAGGAACAGGCCCTTCCACCCACAATGTCCCTGCTGAACATGATGCCAAATTAAACTAATCTCCTCCGCCTGCATATGATCCACATCCCTCCATTCCCTGCATATCCATCTGTCTATCCAAAAGCCTTTTAAACACCACTATCATATCTGCTCCCACACCACCCCTGGCAGTGCGTTCCAAGCACCCCCTACTTTCAGATTGATGAAGAGTCTCGATCCGAAATATCACCTATTTTTTCTGGAGGGATGCTGCCTGACCTGCTGAGTTACTCCAGCACTTTGTGTCTATCTTTGATTTAAACCAGCATCTATCTGCTGCTCTTTGTTTCTACCCATCACCCTCTGTGTGTAAAAATAAAAAAAATACTTGCCTTGCAGTCTTCCTTTAATCTTTGCCCCTCTCACCTTAAAGCTATGTGCTCTAGTCTGCGACATTTCCATCCTGAGAAAAAGGTTCTGACTGTCTATCCTATCTAAACCTCTCATAATTTTAAAGACTTCTGTTAGGTCTCCCATCAAACTCTGCTTCAGAGAAAACAATCCTATAGAACATTTTAGCTTTCATTGGTGGTCATGGGATTTCTACTGATAAGTAATATTGTCTAAAGAAGGGTTTTGACCCGAAATGTCACCTATTCCTCTTCTCCAGAGATGCTGCCTGACCCGCTGAGTTAGTCCAGCACTTTGTGTATATATTCAGTAAAAGTACTAAATCTGGAAATACTCAGCAGATCAGGCAGCATCTATGGAGAGAATGAAGCAGGGTTACTTTCCGAGTCGATAGTCTTTTATCAGAACTGGGAATGATTCCAGATGGAGACACAAGGACCTGGAGATGGTGGAATCTTTAAACCGGGAACTCTGGTTTCCTCCCACATCCCAAAGATGTACAGGTTTGTAAGTTAATTGGCCTGGATTTAAAATAAAATGTAAATTGTCCCTAGTGTGTAGGATAGTGTTAGTGTACAGGGCGATCATTGGTTGTCGTGGACTTGGTGGGACTCGGGCTCCAAAACTAGGAACAGGAGATACACAAAAATGCTGGAGAAACTCAGCGGGTGCAGCAGCATCTATGGAGCGAAGGAAATAGGCAACGTTTCGGCCCGAAACGTTGCCTATTTCCTTCGCTGCATAGATGCTGCTGCAACCGCTGAGTTTCTCCAGCATTTTTGTGTACCTTCGATTTTCCAGCATCTGCAGTTCCTTCTTAAACACAAGGAACAGGAGATGATGGTTTGCAACAGAGGGATGAATTGGCAAGCAGCTCAACATCTTCAGATAATCAGCATTTCAATTCCACATTTTCAGTTGACGCTCCATGTTTCTATAGTAATACCAGATAATCATTCCACACCTACACCTCCTCCAGACTATACTCTATTCCCATTACCACCACTTTTTACTTTGCACGTCAGTTTTCACTCGTCATTTAAATCTCCGACCTTCCGCCCAGTCCCGTTAATTAATATAACCTGGGAATTATGCCATCAAGTGTCGGCCAATGCCATTGGTCACGGCGCTAAACTCCGCCTGCCCATGCAGCCCGAATTGGTGGAGTAACTCTGCAGCTCAGGCTGCATCTGTGGAGGGGATGGACAGGTGTTGTTTCGGGACGGGACCAATGGCATTGGCCGACAATTTCAGGAAGTGGGCGGAAGGTCGGAGATTTAAATGACGAGAGTAAAGTGACGTGAAAGGTGGTGGTAATGGGATTAGAGTGTAGTCTGGAGGAGGTGTAGGTGTCGAGTGATTATCTCGTATTACTATAGAAACATGGAGCGTCAACTGAAAATGTGGAATTGAAATACTGATTATCTGAAGAAAGGTCTCGACCCGAAACGTCACCTATTCCTTCTCTCCATAGATGCTGCCTCACCCGCTGAGTTTCTCCAGCATTTTTGTCTACCTTCGATTTTTCCAGCATCTGCAGTTATTTCTTGACCGATTATCCGAAAATGTTGATCTGCTAGTCGAATCCTGGAGAGTGAGGTGTCCAGTTGGAACTTGAGATGAAGGGTCCCGACCCGTAACATCGCCAGTCCATGTTCTCCAGAGATGCTGCCTGACCTGCTGAGTTAGTTTAGTTTATTGTACAGAGGTACAGTGAAAAGCCTTTGTGTTGCATGCTATGCAGTCAGCAGAAATTCTACATAATCACGCCATCCACAGTGTACAGATAAAGGGTATGGCGTTCTGTTCAGCAAAGTTACTCGAGCACTTTGTCTTTTTGGTAATACAGCATTTGCAAGGTTTCAAGGTCAGTTTATTGTCACATGTACCAATTAAGGTACAGTGAAATTCGAATTACCTTTGCAGTTCCTTGTGTCTACATTTTGCTGTTAGACTTGAGACTTTAGAGATACTGTGTGGAAACGGACCCTTGGGCCCAACAAGTCCATGCTGACCAGCGATCACCCCGTAGACTAACACTATCCTACATACGAGGGACAATTTTACAACTTAATGAAACCAATTAACCTACAAACCTGTACTTTGAGTGTGGGAGGAAACCGGAGCACCCGGAGAAAACCTACGCTGTCAAAGGGAAAACATGCAAACTCTGTACAGACAGCACCCGAGGATTGAACCTGGGTCTGTGGTGCCCCAAGGCTGCAACTCTACCACTGTGCCCTTCCTCAAGCTTCATTTGGGATGCTGAGGATAAAAAAACATAGAACACAGAACAGGAACAGGCCCCTTGGGCCACAATATATGTGCTAAATATGATGCCAAGAGCTGCCTGCACTTGTTCCATGTCTCTCCACTCCCTGCATATACATATGTCCATCCAAAGGTGTATTAAATGCCGCTATCATATGCGTTTATTTAATTATTTTTTTTTGCTAACTGTCACTTAAAATTCTGACTGTCTACCCTATCTGTATGTCTTATATTTTATAAACCTTTGCAGAGAGTTGTAGATGTAGCCCAGTCCATCACATTGAGCAAACTCCCCACTATTGACTCTATGACTCCATCTACACAACACTGCTTTGGAAAAACAGCCAACATAATCAAAGACCTATCCCACCCCTGGTCATTCTTTCTCCCCGCAAGCGTCAGGCAGAAGGTGTAGATGCTTGAAAGCGTGCACCACCAGATTAAGGAACAGCTTGTTCCCCTCAGCTATCAGGCTTCTGAACAATCCTTCCATAAGCTCGGCTACTGTTCTTTTCAACTCCACCCCATTGCGGACATTGGACTCTGTCTCTGGAACTGATGCGTTACAATGCTGAGAACTACATTCTGCACTCTGTACCTTCCCCTTTGCTCTACTTATTGTGCTTGAGTTTGACCTGATTGTGTATGGTATTATCTGATCTTTTTGGATAGCATGCAAAACAAAATGTTGTATTGTCTTTCCGCTGACTGGTTAGCACGCAACAAAAGCTTTTCACCGTACCTCGGTACATGTGACAATAATAAATCTAATCCTAAATATATCTCTATCAGACAACAGAATTTCATGCTGAGAAATATGACAACTGATGTGTAGGAAGAAACTGCAGATGCTGGTATCGACACAAAATGCTGGAGTAACTCTGCTCTCGACCCAAAACGTCACCTATTCCTTTTCTCCAGAGATGCTGCCTGACCCATTGAGTTACTCCAGCTTTTTGTGTCTATCATATGACAATTAAGCTCTCTTGATGAAGAAATGAGCATGAATTCAATTGTGAATAATGTGGGTTTGGCCCACTGTTTAAAACATGAGATGTGTTAAATATTCACACATGGGGGGGGCAGGGGGGGACTATGCGAGATCCTAATAAATATTTTGATTGCTGCCCATTTGTTTCCACCTTAGTGTGTGCTTGGAACTTGCACAAGTCACGATTCTGCTCCTTATTAGTTATATCCATTGCTATGTGGAATTGTGAATTTGGTCTCTGGAGACGTGCGTGTCATTTGGGTTGGCTGCTTGCTTTAATCGATCTTCCATTTCTCACTAATGAGAAGGTCTAATTATACATTTTGATGCTACGCGCCTGTCAGCTCCGTTTTGCTGTGCAGTGCGGTGGAAGGGAGATTCGGGACCACTTTTAGGTAACAGCTGTCACACAGCTGTCGAAGCAATATTAAAGGCTCTTTTATCTGCTTTACTTGGAAGTCTTGCTCTTCATCAACTAAGACAAACCACCATCAAACTGCCTCCTTTAGTTACAGCATGCAAACGACCTACCACACGTGACATTGTTGGCTCATAGAACACAGTGCAGTATAGGAACGGGCCCTTCAGCCCACAATGTTTGTGCTGAACGTGATGCTAAGTTAGACTGATCTCATCTGCCAGTACATGATACATATCCCTCTATTCCCTTCATTTCCATGTAATCTATTAATAAACCTCTTAAATACCACTATCGTATCTGTCTCCACTACCACCCCAGGCCCCCTCCACTCTCAATGCAAAAACAAACTTACACATTTCCATTAAACGTTCCCCCTCTTCCCAACAATGAACAGGCTCTTGAACACTACACAACACTAACGTCAGTTAAACTACCGATTGTCTTTGGTTGTAATAAGAACTTTGGGCTTTTTTGCATTAATATTGTGATTATTACCTTATTGAAGTTTTGTTTTTATATATTATCTACATGTATTGTGTTTACAAGCCTGTTGTGTTGCTGCAAATAAGTACTGTCAGTAAATATAACAATTAAACACAGCCATCAATGGACCATTGTGGGCTCCTTGGCCATCGGTGCAGGCTCTGATTTGTTCTGCACCATTCCATTCCTCTAGTTTCCCTCTCCGTTGTCTCTGTCTGAAGAAGGGTCTCGACTTGAAACGTCACCAATTCCTTTCTCCAGAGACGCTGTTTGACCCACTGAGTTACTCCAGCATTTTGTGTCTATTTATAGTGTAAACCATCATCTGCATCATCCTTCCTACCAAACTGGAATATCACCAAAACCTTTGGCATTTGATTCAGTAATCAACCATCTGTATGTGAGCTAGAGAGTACGTTAACTTAGATTCAAGGAGCTGCAGATGCTGGTTTACAAAAAAAGACTTGGTTTCAAGGTCAATTTATTGTCACATGTACCAATCAAGGTACAGTGACGTTTCAATTACCATACAGCCATACTTAAAAAAAGACACACAACTACATAAAAATTAACATAAACATCGACCCCAGCAGATTCCTCACTGTGATGGAAGGCAGAAAAGTTCATCTTCTTCCTCTTTTATTCTCCCGTGGTTGGGCCAGTCGAACCAACCGCAGTCGGGGCGATCGAAGCACCTGCGACTTGGAGCTCCCAAAAGTTGGTCTCTAACTAGAGACCGCGAGCTCAGTGATGTTCATGTCCGCAGGCACCCACAGTTGCATCCTGTGCTACACTGTTCTATGTTCTACATACCAGGCTGTCAGTAAAGCAAGTACTGCTGTACATTGGAGGTGAGATTTTTGTGCTGAAGGTAATTAGTTTAGAGATACAGCGTGGATGCAGGTCCTTCGGCCCATTGAGTCCACACCGACCATCGATCACCCACTCACACTAGTTCAATGCTATCTCACTTCATTGGAGGGGCACCTGTGAAGACAATCACGAGCTGGAAACATATCCTGTGGTGCTCTTTTACAAGGGTGACACAGTGCTGCAGCGGTAGAGAACCCAGAGACCCGGGTTCGATCCTAACTACGGGTTCTGACCTATACGGAGTTTTACCTTCTCCCTGTGACCGCCTGGGTTTTCCCTGGGTGCTCCGATTCCCCCCCCCCCACATTAAACAGGCCTACAGGTTTGTAGATTAAATGGCTTTTGGTAAAGATTTACAAATTGTCCCTCGTGTGTAGGATAGTGCTGTGTACGGGGTGATCCCTGGTCAGCGTGGGCCGAAGGGCCTATTTCCGTGATGTATCTGTAAACTAATCTAGTGTATGGGGCGACCGATGGTGGGTGTGGAATCAGTGGGTTGAAAGGCCTATCTCTGCAATGTATCTGTGAACTAGACAAAACAGGCCCATGAAGTATATGGAGGATGGGTCGGCAAACTATCCCGACGGAGAAAGGCAACTAGTTCATTGTAGTAACAGTCACAATGCAGTCACTGCAACGATCGAGAAACAAGATGAAAGAGAAGCGGGGAAGGATGTTCTGCAGCAAGGTCATCTCGTGTCAGTCAGATGATGCTGTTGTACTGTGCAAAATAAGTCGTGGGAAAGAATCTGATGACTACAGAGCTTCGGCTGTCTCCTGCACTGAATGGGGTGAATTGAGCTCGGGCTGGAATGTAGAGACAACTCGAGGAGCTCAGACGTCCCATGAGTGATGGTTTGTTAGATCTGGACGTGTAGACGTCAGCTCCCTGCGTGTGACCAAAGGGAAGGACAGAGAGAAGGCAAAGCCTGTCTAGCTTCAGCTTGAATGTTTACCAGGAGTTTATTCCTTGGAGCGCAGGAGGATCAGGGTTGATCCTATAGCATTGTATAAGATCGTGAGGGGAATAGATAATGGATAATGGATATGCAGGGAACGGAGGGATATGGATCACGTGTAGGCAGAGGAGATTAGTTTATCAGCATCATGTTCAGCACGGACATTGTGGGTCAAAGGGGCTGTGCTGTGCTGTTCTATGTAGGTCTGAGGCAAAGAAAAAGATAATAAGCTAAGGAATAAAACAGAAGCAGAAACTATGGGAAAGGAAAAAAAACTCGTGACTTTTTTTGTATTTCAGAGTAGATTTACAAGGATGTTGCCAGGACTCGAAGGCCTGAGCTCCAAGAAGAGGTTGGGCAGGATAGGAATTTATTCCTTGGGGTGTGGGAAGCTGAGGAGTGATCTTATAAAATCACAAAACGTGAATATATAAGGTGAATGTACTGAGTGTTTTACCAAGAGCAAGGAAATTGAGAACCAGAGGATATAGGTTTAAGGTGAGGGGGAAAAGATTTAATAGGAACCAAAGGGGCAACATTTTCCACACAAAAGGTGGTAGCTATATGTGGAACGAGCTGCCAGAGGAGGTAGTTGAGGCAGGTAATATAACAGTATTTAAAAGGTATTTGAATAAGTACATGGGTTTGTATATGTTTAGAGGGATATGGGCCAAACACAAGCAGGTGGGACTAGTGTAGATAGGGCATCTTGGTTGGCATGTTGCAAGTTGGGCCTTATGCCCTGGATTGCTATGTCAGGGTCCATGATGGTGAAAGAACAGAGACACGAGGATGACGAGCCGCACGAAGGAATTAAAGAAGAAAAAGATTTTAGATTTATGGTGTTTAGTAACTTAAAGTGTGACTAGAAGTGCTGTTGTAGTTAATAAGTATTATTAGCCCCATATGATGTCCAGACTGCAGTCGATCTTCAGATGATATGTTATACAACATATTTATGATTACACATAAATCAACAATTGTGCTCCAGGAAGCAAGATGAGAAGGAAAGTGGACTTGGGGGAAGTAAGGTATTGGAATTATCTCTATTTGCAATGGGTACTTAGAGATTTGAAGTTTAGCTAGTAGGTTAGAATATGGAGATATCTGAAGATGGTTCAGGCCTAGTTAATAACTAGGGACAGAGTCCCCTGAATCCTCACCTCCCACCCTATCGCCTGTTGCATACAGCACATGATATCCGACATTTTCGCCACCTCCAATGGGATCCCACCACGAGCCACATCCTTCCATCTCCACCCCATTCCACTTTTAACTTTCTGCAGACACCGTTCCCTCCGCAGCTCCCTGGTTAACTCGTCCCTTCCCTTCCAAACCACCCCCTCCCCAGGTACTTTCCCCTGCAACCGCAGGAGATGCCTCACCTATCCCTATACCTCCACCCTCGACTCCATCCAGGGACCTCGACAGTCCTTTCAGGTGAGGCATAGGTTCACTTGCACCTCCTCCAACCTCATCTACTGTATCCATTGTGGGCTCCAGCTCTCCTGGGCATCGGTGCCGACTCTGATTTGTTCTGAACCTTTTCATACCTCTAGTTTCCCTCCCCCCTGACTCTGTCTGAAGAAGGGTCTTCACCCAAAACATCACCAATTCCTTTTCTCCAGAGATTCTGTCTGACCTGCTGAGTTACTCAAGTGCTTTGTGTTTATCTTTGGTATAAACCAGCATCTGTAGTTCCTTCCTACGCAACCACAAATATGTTTGGTCTCAGGGCCCTAAACAGGAGAATGCTAGAACCATGCGATGTATGGATATCTGCAGCAACTTTCCCTTGCATGTGTTTCCCTTTCATCGTTATGTTTCCTGCAGATTTCAATATCTGTGGGCTTCATGAAATCTATCAAAGTCTTCTTAATCATCTTCAGATTGCACCATCTTTATCATAAAGTTGAGGCTACAACAACTGAACAATTCCACTGTCGCCAGGTGTACGGTGCAGACCATGTGGACTGGTTGCATCCTGGCCGGGTCCGGTAACTCAAACGCCCAGGAATGACAGTGGTGGACACTGCCTGGTCCATCAGGGGTACAGACATCCCCACCTCTGAAGGGATCTACCGGAGGTGCTGCCTCAAAGGTAGCCAGCATCATCAGAGACCCGTACCACCCTGGCCACACTCTCCTTTCACTCCTACCAATGGGAAGAAGGCACAAGAGTCTGAAAACCGTGTCCACCAGGTTCAAGAACAGCTTCTTCCCAGCAACCATGAGGCTCTTGAACACTATCAGCATTGGAAAGGTTTAGAGGTGATATTGGGCAAATGGGACTAGCTTGGATGGGGCATCGTGGTCGGCAAGTGTCTTTGGTTACACAGTGGACTTCAATTTTGCTCTATTCAGTTCTGCTTCCACTTTTCCTACACACCAGGGGCAAATTCCCATAAACCAATTAACCTACAAACCCGCACGTCTTTGCTATGTGGGAGGAAACCGGAGCATCCAGAGGCAGCGGCTCTACCAGCTGCGCCACTGTGCCGCCCCACTTGATACTGGGTTGACTCCCATTACAAATCACATCCAAATATTCTCATATCATTTGACCGAACTGTACCAGTTCTCAGCTGATGAACTTGGCAGCCACACAGCACGATTCAACCTTCTCTCTCACAACAACAGGAAAGCATGAAAGAATCTCTAAATGCCGCCCACTTCATGGAAACCATGTCTCCTCCGCACTACCCAGTGCAGAGGCCTCTTGTTCAAAGTATGATGGGCGCTTCAGTTAGCTGTCAACGCAGATAACTGGCAAGAGGTTTAGTACCAACGACTATTTCCTTCATTGAAATTTGGGCGACTAATCCCCTTTCCCACAATCTAGTTTCTCACAAATCCAACAAACCCGTGTCTACAAAGCAACCAAATGGATTAACATGTGACAACGTTGTTCATAAGCAGACAGACTTTTAGTGGGTGTCAAGCGGTAGATTAATTTTAGCTTCAATCCAAAGCAAAAGCAATCAAATAAAACCAAAAAGTCAAATATATGCACAATTTAGCGTCTCCGCATTAAATGTGGGTTTGCGTTTGTTTTTGAGCATAGCTGAGATTGATTCAGCGAACTTTAGCTTTGTATCACTCTCTTCTTTTGGAAGTGACCCATTTCTAGTAATCAGATCACAGATAATAGTTTTGTTTAGAGAAACAGCGTAGAAACACGCCCTTCGGCCCACCGAGTCCATACCGGCAATCAATCACCCAGTCACACTAGCTCTGTTATCTCTCTTTCTCATCCACTCCTTACTCACTGGGGGCAATTTACAGAGGGCCGTTTAATCTACAAACCCGCACTTCTTTGGGATGTGGGAGGAAGCTGGAGCACCTGGAGAAACCCACTTGACCACAGTGATAACATGTAACCTCCACACACTGACAGCACCCGAGGGCACGATCATAGAAACATAGAAAATAGGCGCAGGAGTAGGCCATTCGGCCCTTTGAGCCTGCACCGCCATTCAATATGATCATGACTGATCATCCAACTCAGTATCCTGTACCTGCCTTCTCTCCATACCCCCTGATTCCTTTAGCCACAAGGGCCACATCTAACTCCCTCTTAAATATACCCAATGAACTGGCCTCAACTACCTTCTGTGGCAAAGAATTCCACAGATTCACCACTCTCTGTGTGAAAAATGTTTTTCTCATCTTGGTCCTAAAAGACTTCCCCCTTATCCTTAAACTGTGACCCCTTGTTCTGAACTTCCCCAACATCGGGAACAATCTTCCTGCATCTAGCCTGTCCAACCCCTTAAGAATTTTGTAAGTTTCAATAAGATCCCCCCTCAATCTTCTAAATTCCATCGAGTACAAGCCGAGTCTATCCAGTCTTTCTTCATATGAAAGTCCTGCCATCCAGGAATCAGTCTGGTGAACCTTCTCTGTACTCCCTCTATGGGGAACCCTCACTGTACTCCCTCCATGATCGAATCCTGCATGGTGGTGCAGTTGCTGCCTCTCAGTGCCAGAGACCCACGTTCGATCCTGACGATGGGGGCTGTCTCTGCGGAGTTGTACGTTCTCCCCATGAGCACATGGGTTTACTCCGGGTGCTCCAGTTTCCTTAATGGTCCAAAGACGTGCAGGTTTGTAGGTGAATTAACTTTGGTAAAAATAGTGAATTGTCCCTAGTGTGTAGAATAGCACTTGTGTACGGGGATCGCTGGTCAGCAAGGACTCAATGGGCTGAAGTTCCTGTTTTTGTGCTGAACTAAACCCGAGGCTCTGGCACTGTGAGGCAGCAGATCTAGCAGTTGTGTCACTGTGCCTCTCACTTAGTGGGATTAAAATGTGAAATAAATAATGGGCACCTTGTATTTATGCCCACAATATTCTGTTATGCTGCAGCAATCAAGAATTTCATTGTCCTATCTGGGACACATGACAATAAACTCTCTTGACTTGACTTGACTTGAGATCAATAATGGGCATGTTAACTAAATATACTATTACATTTTAGTTTAGAGATACTGCCCGGAAACAGGCCCTTCGGCTCACATAGTCCGTGCTGACTGGTGATCCTAGCACTAGCATACGCACTAGGGACAATTTGCGATTCTTACTGAAGACAATTAACCTACAAACCTGCATGTCTTTGGTGTGGGAGGAAACCGAAGCACACGGAGAAAACGCACACAGTCACGGGGAGAACGTACAATCTCTGTACAGACAGTACCCATGGTCAGGATCGAACCCGGGTCTCTGGTCCTGTAAAGCAGCAACTCTATCATTGCGCCTGTAATTGCAGTTATTGCTGAGGGACTTTCTGCAGTCCAGCTGTTAACATTCCTGACTGATAGAATTCCCACCAAGCAGCTACTTGGGAGCATGAATTAATGAATCACAGAGACTTTCTCCAGACTGATATCTCATCGGATCATTTCCTTCTGATTCATCATCCCACAATGAGTCAGACATCAATGTCAATGAGCCCACAGGCACAAACGTCATGTCTTTAAATAAACAGGCCATTGCTGATACACAATAGCTAGGCTTTTGATAGGATTAATTCTCCCTCTTGTCCAATTACCTCTGTTACTCCAACCATTGGGAAGAAGATACAACAGTCTGAAAATTGTGACTACCTGGTTTTAGAACATAGAACACTATAGCACAGAAACGGGCCCCTTTGTCCCACAATTTTTCTGCTGAATATGATCCAAATGATCATCTGGTCAAAAAGGGTTTTGGCACATTGATCTTCATCAGTCAGAGTATTGAGTATAGAATGTGTAGAAAGGAACTGCAGGTGCTGGTATACACCAAAGATAGACATAAAATGCTGGAGTAACTCAGCAGGTCAGGCAGCATCTCTGGAGAAAAAGGATAGGTGACGTTTTGGGCCAGCGTCTGAAGAAGGATCCTGACCCAAAATGTCATCCGTCCTTTTTCTCCAAAGATGCTGCCGGACCCGCTGAATTACTCCAGCACTTTGTGTTTATATTGAGTATAAGTTCGGATGTCACGCTGCAGTTATGTAAGGCGTTGGTGAGGCCACATTTAGAGTGTCGTGTTCAATTTTGTTCACCATGTTATAGGAAAGATGGTGTCAAGCTGGAAAGGGCGCAGAGAAGATTTGCGAGAATGTTGCCAAGACCCGAGGGCGTGAGGTTTAGGGAGAGATTGAGCAAGCAAGGACTATTTCTTGGAGCGCAGGACAATGAGGGGCGATCTAATAAAGGTGTATACAATTATGAGAGGAATAGATCAGATAAGCGCACAGAGTCTCGTGCCCAGAGTAAGGGAAATCAAGAAGCAAAGGACATGGGTTTAAAGTGAGGGGGAGAGATTAAATAGGAACATGAGGATTAACTGTTTTTACACAAAGGTGTATGGAACTGCCGGAGGAGGTAGTTGAGGCAGGTACTATTGCAATGTTTAAGAAACATTTGGATTAAAAAGGATAGGACAGATTTAGAAGGGTATATGGGCCAGACGCAGGCAGGTGTGATTAATGTAGAAGGGGCATGTTGGTTGGTGTGGGCAAGTTGGGCCAAATGGCTTGTTTCCGCGCTGTATGACTACGACTCATCTGCCAGTACATGATCCATATCCCTCTATGACTTGCACTGTCTGAAAACCTCTAACACATTGTATCTGCCTCCTCCACCACCCCTGGCAGCACGTTCCAGGTCCCCACGGCTCTGTAAAAAAAAAAAAACTTGCCCCATATATCTTCATGAAACTTTCCACTCTCGCCTTATAGCTATGTCCTCTAGCGTTGGACATTTCTACCTTAGAAAAAAGGTTTTGACGGTCTACCCTATTGATGTCTCATCATTTTGCATACTTCTATCGTCTCCCCTCAAACTCTGATGTTCCAGAGGAACCAACCAAAGTTAGTCCAACCTCTCCGTTCAGCTGCAACATTCTGGTAAACCTCCTCTGCACCCTCTCCAAAGTCTCGACATCATTTGTTGTGATGGTGTGGGGGGGGGGGGGGGGTTTCCCCCCCCCCCCCCCACCCCCACTATAATTGGGGTGGGGGGGGAAGGGTCCAGACCTGAAACATTGTCTGTCCTTCAACAGATGCTGCCAGACCTGCTGAGTTCTTCCAACACATTATGTCTTATCATGATTCCAGCACCTGCAGTTCCTTGTGGCTAAATCAAAGTGGTTTTCTCCTGCCAACTTTTCGAACTTGTTCAGAAAGTGCCCCAGCATGTAACAATAGCTGTTGCAGATCAAAGTTTAATAATTAAACTCTAATCATGTTATGCATACAGTGGAAGTTCTGACTTCATTAAAGCAAATAGTTTTCATCTGTAAGCCAAGCTGGCCTCTAAGTTAAGCTGTCATGAACAGCTTTGACAGGGCTAGAGTCACTAGTCTTTGAAATGAATATAAGGAAGCAAATCAAAGAGTGATTTGGCTGGGAATCAGGGATAAGAGGCTCATCATCCAAGAAGTTTCACAGGCTAATGCTGGGTTGGTTTGTATACCCAGCATTGACAAAAGGATGAGATGCATATGGGTGGCACAGTGGCGCAACAGTATAGTTGCAGCCTTACAGCGCCAGAGACCCAGGTTTAATCCTGACTACGGGTGCTGTCTATACAGAGTTTGTATGTTCCCCCAGTGACTGCGTGGGTTTTCCCCAGGTGTTCCGGTTTCCTTCCACACGCCAAAGAAGTACAGGTTTGTAAGTTAATTGGCTTCGGTAAAAATTGTACATTGTCCCTGGTGTGTAGGATAGTGCTAGTGTACAGGGATCACTGGTCGGCATGGACTCGGTGGGTCGAAGGGCCTGTTTCTGGGCTGTATCTCTAGACCATAGATAGAGTAGGCAGTCAGTGCCTTTCTCTAGGATGGAGATGTCCAACACTAGAGGGCGTAGCTTTGAGGTGTGAGGGGCAAAGTTGAAAGGCGATGTGCGGGGCAAGTTTTTTTTTACACAGAGGGTGGGGGGGTGCCTGGAACACACTGCCATGGGTGATGGTGGAGGCTGATATGAAAGTGGTATTGTAGAGACTCTTAGATAGGCACACAGGTATGCAGGGAATGGATGGATATGGATCACATGCAGGCAGAGGAGATTTGTTCTATCGGGAAAATGAAACTAAGCTTAGATGAGGCATTTTGGTCGGCATGGGCAAGGCGGGCTGAAGGGCTCATTTCCATGCTGTCTGGCTCTTTGAATTTGGTGTTCATGCCAGCATGTTGAAGGCTACCCAAGCGGAAGATGAGGTACGGTTCTTTCAGTAGACAGAGCAATGTGTGAAGTAATCACTATTAATAGAAAACTGCTCAAAATCTTTCAACAATTTAATGGAAGAATCTATTGAAGTAGGCCACCAATCACATGAAGACGGCTTTATCTCAAGATCTAATTCAATAAGCCAATGGAAAAAATAGTTTTAATATAGAATTCCGGATGCCCCAAGCACTTTACAGTCAATGAAGAACTTTTGGAAGTATAGTCACTGTTGCAATTTAGGAAATTAGCTTTATTTGTCCTTTTTAACCTCATAACGTTTAATTCAATGCATTGATAATATGTAGCAACACTTTATGATTGGATCGCACATTGGCTTTGAGATGTCCCAAGTGTTTCATAGAACAGTAGAGCATAGGAAGAGGCCCTTCGGCCCACAATGTCTGTGCTTAACATGATGCCAAGTTAATCTTCTGAGGCTGTACCCTCTGGTCCTCGACTCTCCTACTATTCGAAACATCCGCTCCACATCCACTCTATCCAGACCTTTCATTATCCGATAGGTTTCAATGAGTTCCCTCCTCATCCTCCTAATTTCCAGTGAGTACAGGCCCAGAGCCATCGAATGCTCATCATATGTTAACCCAATCTTGCGATCATTCTTGTAAACCACCTCTGGACCTTATCAGCCTTCCACAGACATGGGGCTGAAAACTGCTCACTGCACCTACAGTATCTAAAAGCCATTATCATATCTGCCTCTACCATCACCTTGGAATCACGTTCCAAACACACACCACCCTCGGTGTAAAAAAAAAAGACATGTGCTGCACATTCCTTTAAACTTTGCCTGATCAACCTTAAAGCAATGTCCTCTAGTCTTTGATATTTCCGTCCTGGGGGAAATGGTTTTGACTGTCTGTCCTATCTGTGCCTCTGATCATTTTGTTTATCTATCTATGCCTCCCAATTTATAAACTTCTATCAGGTCTCTGATGCTCTGGAGAAAGCAATCCGAGTCTCTGCCCCTAATCCAGGCATCCTTGTAAATCTTTTCTGCGCCATTTGCAAACCCTCCACATCCTTTCTGTCAAGAGGTCACCAGAACTGTTTAATTGGCTCATGAGTCAAGAGTGTATAATTATCATATGTATCGAAAAACAGAAGAATGATATCCTTACTTGCAGAAGCATAATAGATCTATAAACGCATTACACAATGAACAAAAAAGTTCAATCTTTTAAAAAAAAAGCGATATTAGTGTAAAAAAGCCCAAAGTCTCTTGTGCGAACAAGACAATTCATGGTGTGTCACCCATCCTTTTTCTCCAGACATGCTGTCCCACCTGCTGAGATACTTCAGCACATTGTGCCTATCATGGTTCATACTTTAGTTGGTGTTTGTATTGTTCAAGAGCCTGATGGTTTTTGGGAAGAAGCTGTTCGTGAACCTGGAGGTCATGGTTTTCAGGCTCCTGTACCTTCTTCCCAAGTGAAAAGATAGGAATGCAATGAAAATGTTCCCAGGGTGGTGTGTGTCTTTGATGATGCTGGCTGCCTTTTTGAGGCAGCGCCTCCTGTAGATCCCTTTGGTGGTGGGGAAGTCAGTAACCATGATGGACCGTGCAGTGTTCACCACTCTCTGTAATCTCCCTCATTCCTGTGCGTTCGAGATGTCCTTGCTGGAATGGAAGGTGCTCCCAACTAAATACTGTTTGCCAGTAACTTCCTGTCCAGCTAAATGTCTTCAAAAGGATGTCACAAGTGGTAAAGGGCACGGAGAAGATTTACGAGGACGTTGCCACGACTTGAGGGCTTGAGCTATGGGGAGAGGTTGAGCAGACTTGGACTTTACTCCTAGGAGTGCATGAAAAGACAGATGATCTTATATAGGTGTACAAAATCACGAGAGGAATAGATAGGGTAGACGCACAGATTCTCCTGCCCTGAGTAGGGGAATCAAGAACCAAAGGACATAGGTTTAAGGTGAGGGGGGAAAGATTTAATAGGAACCTGAGGGGTACCTTTTTCACGTAAAGGGTGGTGGGTGCATGGAACGAGTTGCTGGAGGGGATAGTTGAGGCAGATACTATTGCAACGTTTAAGAAACATTTAGACAGGGACATTGATAGGACGGGTTTATAGGGATATGGACCAAACGCAGACAGGTGGGACTAGTGTAGATGGGGCATGTTGGTCGGGGTGGGACTAGTGTAGATGGGGCATGTTGGTCGGGGTGGGACTAGTGTAGATGGGGCATGTTGGTCGGGGTGGGACTAGTGTAGATGGGGCATGTTGGCTGGTGTGGGACTAGTGTAGATGGGGCATGTTGGTCGGGGTGGGACTAGTGTAGATGGGGCATGTTGGCTGGTGTGGGACTAGTGTAGATGGGGCATGTTGGCTGGTGTGGGACTAGTGTAGATGGGGCATGTTGGCTGGTGTGGGACTAGTGTAGATGGGGCATGTTGGCTGGTGTGGGACTAGTGTAGATGGGGCATGTTGGTCAGGGTGGGACTAGTGTAGATGGGGCATGTTGGTCGGGGTGGGACTAGTGTAGATGGGGCATGTTGGCTGGTGTGGGCAGGTTAGTCCAAAGAGCCTGTTTCTTTGCTGTATGACTCAATTACTCTAAAGCAAATAATCCTCTTTTATCTTATGTCGAAAATACCATAGAGATACTCAGTTCATCTTATCTTCATAGGTTGTGTTTATTTTTAATTATTAAAGGAATATTTTATGGAATGTCTTGGGCTGCTGAATTAATGTGCATTAGGTAATGCAAAAACTGTGTTGCAATTAATATGCAGTTGACTTACACAGCGATCCATCATGATGGTAATTTTAAGTTTATATAACACAACTGGCAAATATTCTCCCTGGCCCTGGATGTGTTTTTTTTTTTAAAGATGAGGAATTTCTTTAGTCAGAGGCTGGTGAATCTGTGGAATTCATGCTGTGAAGGCCAAGTCAATGGATGTTTTTAAGGTGGAGATTGACAGATTCTGGATTAGTAAGGGTGCCGGGGGGTTATGGGGAGAAGGCAGGAGAATGGGGTTGAGCGGAAAAGGAGGATCTGCCAAGTAGACTTGATGTGTAAGCAGGAACAGCAGATGCTGGTTTAAACTGAAGATAGACACAAAAAGCTGGAGTAACTCAGCGGGACAGGCAGCATCTCTGGAGGAAGGAATGGGTGACGTTTCGGATCGAGACCCTTCTTCAGATGGACCGAATGGCGTAATTCTGTCCCTAGAACTTATGAACTTGTCAGCCATGCCAAAGATAGAATTAAGATGGAACGAGTGAAGAGAAGACTTACGAGGGTGTTGCCAGGACTTGAGGGAAAGGTTGTGCAGGCTCGGACTTTATTCCTTGGAGGGCAGAATAAAATCATGATGGGAATTGATAGGGCAAATGTAGAGTCTTCTTACCCAGGGTAGAGGAATCAAAAACCAGAGGACACAGTGACACAGCCTGTAGAGCCGCTGCCTCACAGCGCCAGAAACTGGTTGAATCCTAATCTCGGGTGTTGTCTGTGTGGAATTTGCTCATTGTCCCTGTGACTGTGTGGGTTTCCTCACAGTGCCTGAAGACACAAAGACGTGCAGGCTGGTATGTTAATTGGCCGTCTGTACGTTGCCTTCTAGAATGCAGGGAGTGGATGAGAAAATCGGATAACGTAGAACTAGTGTGAACAGGTGATTGATGGTCGGCGTGGACTCGGTGGGCCGAAGGGCCTGTTTCCATCTATCTTTAAACTAGATGGCATAGGTTTAATGTAAGAGGGACAGATTTTAATAGGAAGTTGAGGGGCAACGTTTTTACACAGAGGGTTGTGGGTATGTGGAAGGAGCAGCCAGAGGAGGTAGTTGAGGCAGGTACTATAAAAACATTTAAAAGACTCGGATGCATGGATAGTAATGGTTTAGAGGGATATGGGCCAAATGAGGACTAACTTAGATTGTGTTAGAAACATAGAAAATAGGTGCAGGAGTAGGCCATTCGGCCCTTCGAGCCTGCACCGCCATTCAATATGATCATGGCTGATCATCCAACTCAGTATCCTGTACCTGCCTTCTCTCCATACCCCTTTATCCCTTTAGCCACAAGGGCCACATCTAGCTCCCTCTTAAATATAGCAAGAGGGAGTTAGATGTTCTTGAATGAGTTGGGCAGAAGGGCTTGTTTCCCAGCTCTATGACTCGATATTCTTGCTTTATGCTCATAAATCTTAAATCTATTCCCAACCATATGGTTAGACAATCCACTCACCAGGCAGCAACTATCAATATAGTGAACCTATGAGGGAGTGGCAAGGTTGAGAGGGAGATCCTAGTAACATCGTGCACAGAAACAGGCCCTTCAGCCCACAATGCCTGTGCCGAGCATGATGCCAAGTTAAACTAATCTTCTTTGACTGTAACAAATCCAAATCCCTGCATATCCATGTGCCTATCTAAAAGTCTCTTAAACAACACTATCGTATCTGCCTCCACCACCACCCCTGGCAACATGTTCCAAACACCCACCAGCCTCTGTATAAAAATAAACTTGCCCCGTACTTCTCCTTTAAACCTTGCCTCTCTCACCTTAAAGCTATGCCCGCTAGACTTTGGTATTTCTACCCAGAGGAAGACGGTTCTGATTGTCCACCCTATCTAAGTCTCGCATAATTTTATATACTCATGGGCAAAGTGTTAAAAATCAATTGAAGGAATTGTATTGCTTAATTTTTGTTTTAAATAACATTTTTGCATCTTTTTCGGTGAAAGCAAATGATCTTGTGTGATATTTTAAAATGAAGAACTTTTACTTTGGCTACTGAAAGAAATCTGTGGGATTCGGATTGGTTTGGGGAGAGCTTTATCTGAATCTGAATGATTCCAATAATGCCCATCTTGTAAATTGTGGACACAAATGATTGCAATGAAGAAAGTGGTTGTCTTCCCATCTGGTGAAAACAAGACAAGAGACTGTCCCCTTGAGAATTAGTGGCTATTTTGGTGTAGGTATGCAATTATCGTGTGTACCTAGATACAGTGAAAAGCTTTTGTTTGCGTGCTATGCGTGCAAGGGTGGCACAATGGCACAGCTGGTAGAGCTGCCACCTCATGGCGCCAATGACCCAGGTTCGATCTTGACCTCCGACGCTGCCGGTGTGGAGTTTGCACGTTGTCCCTGTCACCGTGTGAGTTTCCTCCGGGGACTCCAGTTTCCACCCACATCCCAAAGACGTGCGGGTTTTTAGGTTAATTGGCCGTCTATAAATTGCTGCTAACTTTGTGTCTTTATTTTGTAAACCAGCATCTGCAGTTCCTCGCTTCTACTTTTCATTGTACCTTGGTACATGTGGCAATAATAAACCTAACATATCGAGTGTGGAGAGTGGACAGGATAGTGTAATAACATAGAACTAGTGCGAGCATGTGATTGACGGTCAACATGGAATCGGTGGGCCGAAGGGCCTGTTTCCATGCTGTGTCGTTGATTTATTAATTTTGAATTATTGATTTAAAAAAAAATTATTGTATGTTATGTATGTGTATCATGTTTACAGCCCTGTTAAGCTGCAGCAAGTAAGAATTTCATTGTTCTGTTGTCGGTACATATGACGATTAAATATTCTTGACTTGACTTCAAATCAAATGATTCTATGCATGAGTACAATCAAGCTACGTACAAGTACAACAGGCAAAGCAAAGAGAAAAATACCAGAGTGCAGAATATAGTGTTACAGTGTCGTAGCGTTACTGTTATAGAGGAAAAGTCCAAGGTCCTCAATGGGATAAGTTGGTATTGATTTATTATTGTCACGTGTGCTGAGATGCACTGAAAAGCTTTGTTTGCATGCTGACCGATTAAATCTACATGGGTACAATCAAACCATACACAAGTGCACAGAGAACGCAAGGAGTAAAGTACCAAAATATAGAGCAAAACACAAAATGTCGGAGGAACTCCAAGGTCGCAAGTCATAGGAGCAGAATTAGGTAATTCAGCCCATCGAGTTTGAATCTAGTCCACAGATCATCTGTGGAGGCAATGGGTAGGCAACATTTTAGGGTTAGTTTACTTTAGTTTGGAGATAAAGCACGGAAACAGGCTCGTCGGCCCACCAAGGCTGCGCCAACCAGCGATCCCCGCACACTTACACTACCCTACACACACTAAAGGACAATTTACAATTATACCAAGCCAATTGGCCTACAAACACGTACGTTTTTAGAGTGTGGGAGGATACTGGAAAAAACCCACGCAGTTCACGGGGAGAATGTACAAACTCGGTACAGACAGCACCCATAGTCAGGATCTAACCCGTCTTTGGTGCTTCTGCTGCACCACTGTGCCACCCTTCTTCCATGCAGAATATAGTTTTGCAGGATGGAAGATTTGCAGAAATAATTTGGCCCCTCGCCTCCACATCTCCCCCCCCCCCCCACCATTTAGTACGATCATGGCTAATCAATTTGCAACCTAATTTCCACATTCCCATCTACCCTTGTAATCTCACTGCCCTTTGCTTATCTCAAATCTATCACTGCCTTAAAAATAGTCAAAGGCACTAAGGTAGAACGGTGTGGATGGGAAAGGCTTACAGGGATATGTTTAGTTTAGTTTATTGTCGCATGAGGAATATGGATTCAGTGCATCATGCTCGACCAGCTCAATTGTAATGTATTGTCTTTCCAATGACTGGTTAGCACGCAACAAAAGCTTTTCATTGTACCTCGGTACACGTGACAATAAACTAAACTAAACAAAACATTGTGGCTGAAGGGCCTGTTCTTGTGCTGTATTGTTTCGTGTTCTATTAACAGTGAATATTAAAAGAGTATTTACTGTTAAACATGTTTGCAGACTTATTTTTGTGTCGATCTATGTTTAGGAAAACCTTAAAGGGATATGGGTCGAATGCGGGCAAATGGGATTCGCTTAGATGAGGCATCTTGGTCGGCGTGGACAAGTTGGGTCTGTTTCCGTGCTGTATCTCTAAACAATGCTAAGTTAATATAATACAAATAAAGATTGCTAGAGTAACTCTGTGGGTCAGGAAGCATCCCTGGAGAAAATGATGGGTGATGCTTCGGGTCTGGACCCTTCTTCAGACTACAAAAGGAATACTTGTGGTCTCGCCAGTGTTCGATATAACTGAAGCATTGCCTTCGTACTTTTGTATTCACCTCCTCAAGCAATAAACATAACATGTTGCCTTTCCTAATTAGTGCTGTTATGGCTTTTCTAATTACCTGCAAATGAGCCTTTTGCAAATCGTGTACTATGAAACACAGATCTCGCAAATCTCAGCCGTTTCTCATCATTTAGTTCATTATGCTTCTCACCCAGAGTAGGGAAATCACGAAACAGAGGTCACATGTTTAAGGTGAGAGGGGCAAAATTTATAAGGAAAGTGAGAGGCAACCTCTTCACTCAGAGGATGGCAGGTAAATGGAATGAGCTGCCAGAGGAGGTAGTTGGGGGAGGTACTATAATCTATATCTTATAACTATTAAATGTCTGATCTTGGATGTGTGTGTGTGTGATCATACTGCTCGAAAAAAGTGATGCTCTGACGGTAACATTTTTACTAATTCCTGTAGCGTTTTATCCCGTGAAGTCAAAAATCGGCTTGCCTGAAAAATTTGAGCTTTATTTCTTGAGTTATTTATGAAAATGTTAAAAAATGTCAAATATCTTGAGCTGATGACGTCACCATGGGTCTGCTCACGCCGCCTGCTGCGCACTGTTTTACACGCGCTGTGAGTTACGTCACCCCCCCCCCCCCCCGACTCGCAGTGATTTAGTCGCCGCCCGCTCGCCGTCAACTCCCACTCGGCCGCCCCGCTCTGCCCGCAGCCCAGCCGCCCTCCCCCCCCCCCGGGCTCTGGATTGAAGCCGCTGAACATACAGTAATTTGGTTGACACGCGCCTCGCTGACCGCTGCCCACCCCTTCCTCCACTCCCCGCTCACTTTTCGCGGCCTGCTCGCTGGTCAGACTGCGGCATGCGCTGTGAGTGAAGAACGAGCAAGTCGGGCCCTGCACTAGATATCTCTCTCTCTCTCTCTCTCTCTCTCGCTCTCTCTCTCTCTCTCTCTCTCTCTCACACAATGTCTGTTCCAAACATGAAGCAAAGACTATCACGTATCTACCTGCACATAACCAATATCCCTCCATTCCCTGCATATCCATGTGCCTCTCTAAAACCCTCGTAAACACCACTATCCTATTTACCTCCACTGCCACCCCTGGCAGCGGGTTCCAGGCACTCACAACGTCCTGTGTAAAAGAGAAATGTCCCTGCACATCTGCTTTCAACTTTGTCCTTCTCACATGAAAGCAATGTCCTCTAGTAAATATGGTTTGCAAGATAAAACTCAGGTTTACACGTGACTGTAATAATCTAAATATAAAATTGATATTATTTGACGGATCAGTTCTAATAAATTATTACAGATTTAGGGCAGCACAGTGGCGCAGCAGCTAGAACCACTGCCTCACAGCGCCAGAGATCCAGGTTCGATCCTGACCTTGGGTGCTGTCTGTGTGGAGTTTGTATGTTCTCCCTGTGACCACGTGGGTGTCCTCCAGGTGCTCCAGTTTCCTCCCACATCACAAAGATGTGTGGATTTGTGGGTTAATTGGCTGTCTGGAAATTACCCCTCGTGTGTAGGGAGTGAATGAGATAATGGGATAACATAGAACTAGTGTGAATGATGGTTTGTGTGGATTCAGTGGGCATGTATCTCTGAAACTAAAAAACACATTTTACAAAAATTTGAGCTTGAAAAATGTTTACAGTGTAACATCAAAAATATTCACCTCGGCCTCAAGTTTTTTTGCTTGTTACAGTGTTTAAAAACCAGAGTGCAAACCCAACACTTGTACAAAGTCCAGGGGACAGCTTCGCGTTGATGTAATACAGAGGTTCATTGGAGCAAGATGGCTCATTTGCATCTTTTATTTTTAAGCAGACCATCTGTTCGAAGTTGGCATGAATTAAGTCAAAGCACTGGCATATCCAAATGTAACACTGTGAACCCAGTCAAAGCTTGAAGCTGAATAGCCAGGCCTTGGGGATAAGGACTATCACTGCTCAAAACCTGAGCTGGGAGCCAAAAGTCAATTAAAAAATCCTGCTGCCACCTTCCCTCAGCGGTACGCAGAGGTGGGGAGCTTGGGTGTCGGGAATATTTGTGGGGTGGGTGAATTCAATAAGAGATGCTGCCTGACCTGCTGAGTTACTCCAGCACTTTGTGTTTATCTTTGGTATAAACCATCGTCTGCAGTTCCTTTGTTTCTACATATAGGTTGGTGTAATGTAAAGGTTAAAACAGGCTTGCCAGCGAAAATTGAGTTGTCTTCTAACAGTCCTTATGTGAACAGGTACATGAATAGGATAGGTTTAGATGGATATGGACCAAATGCACGCAGGTGGGTCTAGTGTAGGTTGACCAATGATATGGGACAAAATCGGGCAAATGGGAGTAACTTTGATGGAGCATGTTGGTCAGCATGTGCAAGTTGGGATGAAGGGCCTGTTGCCATGCTGTACGACTCGATAAACGGTACACTCTACATTAAACTTAATTTTAAACGATGTTCAACATTTGTAACCTTGCATAAATTAGCCGGCGTTGAAGATATGCCAATTGCCTGCAGGCGGTGAGCAAATTATGAAAAGGATTCTTCTTTGAATAACATTCAATGGCAAAGCTCACTGCTCATTTGTACAGATATCCCTAGAAGAATGGGAAAGCCCAGACCATCACACAAACCAACCTCCCTTCCATTGACACCATCTACACCTCACGCTGCCTCGGCAAGGCCAGCAGCATAATCAAGGACAAGCCACAATCCAGTCACTCCCTCTTCTCTGAAAGAGAATGCTACTTCTTCTTCTACTGTGAAAACACACACCTTTGCATTCAGGGACAGTTTCTTCCCAGCTGCTATCAGGCAACTGAACCATCTTATCAACAATTTAGAGAGTGGTCCTGAGCTACTATCCACCTCACTGGAGACCCTCAGGCTATCTTTGATCGGACTTTACTAGATTCTATCGCACTAAACATTATTTGTGTTATCACCTTTATTCATGTATCTGTGGATGGCTCGATTGTAATTGTGTACCTCTGTATTGTCACCTCACAATAAATTAAACTCTACAATAGTCAAAAGCCCCGAGCAATATCACCAAGCTGATTGTCACTTGTGCTGACAGGCGGAGTAGTGACTGTGCTCTTTGTTGGTCTGTTCCCCGACCTACAAGCATTGCATCTACAGCGTCACCACTGTATGTAATGGGCACGTGCCTGACACACCTGGTCTCCCTCGCGGGTGAGAAGTTCCATTCTCCAAGCAAGTAATTCCAGTCCGTCAAATTTCCAGAGCAAATCCTGAATGCTTCCAGCACGTTAAAGGCCCATTTTTTTTAATGCCCAATTGCTGCTAAAACGTCTCCACTTCTGTTTTTGATGAAGGGCCCTGACCTGAAACATCACCTATCGGGCGGCACAGTGACGCCGTGATAGAATTGCTGCCTCATAACCAAAGATACTAGGCCCATACCACCACAGACCCGGGTTCGTCCACAGACTACGTGTGCTGTCTGCACGGAGTTGTTACATTCTCCCTGTGACCGCGTGGGTTTCCTCCGCGTGCTCCGGTTTCCTCCCACATCTCAAAGACCTGTGGGTTTGCAGGTTAATTGGCTTCTGTAAATTGCCCCTAGTATTTAGGGAGTGGATGCGAAAACGGGATAATGTAGAACTAGTGTGAGTGGGCGATCGATGGTCAGCGCAGACTCGGTGAGCCGTAGGGCCTGTTTCTAGGCTGCATCTCTAAAGCTAATCCTAATATTATCCATGTTCTCCAGGGATGCTGCCTGACCCCCTGAGTTACTCCAGCACTTCGTGTCTTTTTTGGTATAAACCAGCTTCTGGGGTTCCTTGTGACTCCACTTTGGTTTATATCCATCTACATCTTCCACCAATATTCCTCCCTCCGTCTTTGCAATTCACTCCTCCTTCTCTCCTTATCTGATTCCCTTTTATCTCCTTTTCACCTCCAGCCTTTGTCACTCGCTCCACCCATCTGCCAATCAACCCCCCCCACTCCCCAGTAACCATTTATCACTTGCCAGGGTTTGTCCCACCCCCACTGTGATTACTCTTCCAGCTTTGTTTTCCAACCCCCCTCATCCACCCTACGATCAGTCTGAAGAAGGGCTGACCTGAACCGTCACCTGTCCATGTTATCCAGAGGTGCTACCAGGCCTGATGAGTCAAAGGCTTTGGTGGACCGAGCGAAAAGGTCACCAAGTCTACGTTTGGTCTTGCCAATGTACAGGAAGCCATATCGGGATCACCGCTCAGTCTGCCACGTCGCACTCGGTCCACCAAGGCCTGCTGGATCTCCCGGTTGCCAACCCTTTCAACTCCCCTTCATATTCACACACTGAACTTTCTGTCCCGAGCCTCCTCCATTGCCTCGGGTTGAAAGGTCGGTGAGGGAGTGGGAAGAGGAGTCAGTCAGCAACCGGGAGATCCAGCAGGCCTCGGCAAACCACGGCTCGTGACACTATTGAATGTAAAGACACTGAGAACGTGTGAAGGGTTTTTGCACAGTTTTTGTCTTGTATATATTTTTTATTCTGCACAAAGTACATTTTTGGAAAATATACCAGTCCGACAGAAAACAACTAGGCCACAGATATAGAGATACAAACAACTATAGAAACCGCAGGACAGGCAGCATCTCTGGAGAAAATGGATGGGTGACTTTCCAGGTCGAGACCCTTCTTCAGACTGATTCAAAAAATACTCTGCCTCACCATTATGCCCACATATACCATCAAACTGGAAGTAGGTTGCAATTTCCACCCAGTATTTAAATTCTAGAGTTTATAATCTCTTTTTCAAATTTTTTTTCCTTTTTACTGCTATTATGGATCTTAATGAAACTTTCCAAAGAAAGGGAGCTGCATGGTGGCAGAGCGGTAGTGTTGCTGCCTTACAGCACCAGAAACCCTGGGTTCAAGCCTGACGGCGGGTGCTGTCTATATGGAGTTTGTATGTTCTCTCTGTTTTCTTTCCTTCCACACTCCAAAGCCGTGCAGGTTTGTAGGTTAATTGTAATTGTCCCCAGTGTGTAGGATAATGCTGGTGTATGGGGTGACCGATGGATGGTGTGGCTTGGTGGGCCCGTTTTTACACTGTATCTATAAAGTCTAAAGTATAAAGAAAGAAACAGATTTAATACGGATTCTGAGTTGGAAACAGAAAATACAGCAAAGTAGGAGATCTGGGGGAGAGGAATGAAGATGATTTGCTAATGTATTGAGACCGAGATCCTTTCAATGTCGGGCTGAGAGTAATCAAGCAAGCTGTTACATTAAGCAAAGCAGACGGGAAAGAGAGAGAGCCAACAGATGCTGCACAATATGTGGGTGGAAGCAAGCATAAACTGATTAATCGGGAGCTGGGAGTTGATTAAAAATATTGTTTTTGTGCTAGCAGATGAGTAGAACAGTACAGCACAGGAACAGGCCCTTCGACCCACAATGTCCATGCTGAACATGATGCCAAATAAAATTAATCTCCCCTATCTGAAGGGTCCCAACCTGAAACATTACCTATCCATGTTTTACAGTCTGAAGAAGGGTTCAAACATAAAATGTCACCCATCTTTTTCTCCAGAGATGATGCCTGACCTGCTGAGTTACTCCAGCACTTGTGTCTTTTTTTTTGGTGGTGAGGCTGGTGGAGCTGCTGCCTCACAGCGCCAGAGACCCAGGTTCGATCGTGACCTCGGGTGCTGTCTGTGTGTGTGGAGTTTGCACGTTCTCCCTGTGACCGTGTGGGTTTGCTCCGGGTGCTACGGTTTCCTCCCACATCACGAAGATGCGCGGGTTTGTAGGTTAATTGACCTTCTGTAAATTGCCCCCTAGTGTGCAGGGTGCGGATGAGGAAGTGGGATAACTTAGTACTAATGTGAACGGGTGATTTATGGTCGGCGTGGATTTGGTGGGTTGTAGGGCCTGTTGCCATGTTGTATCTCTAAACTAAACTACTGTATTTCCCAGCAATGAATACGCAATTTTTTACCCTAAAATAAGGCCCAAAAATTTACCTGCGTCTTGGAGGCCAAAGGTTAGATTGTTAGGCAAGAAAGATATACTTGGCTATCCCTCAGTACAGCGGCTGTAAAAGGACAGCACCGCTAGGAGGAGGGGGGGGGGGGGGGGGGACCGGACAGCGGACCGGACAGCAGAACCGGTCGCCACCTCAGCGCCTTTTGCCGGCCGGCAGCCAGCAACGGTGTCCTTCGACACAGGCGCAACTGGTGGAGGTGGTGGTGGTTGGCAGGTAGCTACTGGGCGGAAGTCTGGCTGCTCCGTCCCTGGCTCTCTCTCTCTCTCTCTCCCCATTATGTGATCTCCCTGAGCCAGGAAGTCCCCGTCCCTCAGACGTGAACCGCACAGTGCATTGTGGGGCAGGCGAAGATGGAGGCTCCCATCATTGCCTCCTTGAAGGCATCTCACATCTTCCTTTCTACTGACTAAACCAAACCTTTGATCCTGGCCCGCCAGCCTTTTATGAAAATTTAGCAACTCAAAATGGGGGTGCGTCTTCAACGCAGGTGCGTCTTCATTGCTGGGAAATACGGTATATTAGATAGACACAGTGTGTAGAAAGGAACTGCAGATGCTGGTTTATGTGGTGTAGATAGACACAAAGTGCTGGAATAACTCAGTGGGTCAGGCACCATCTCTGGAGAAAAATATGGGTGACGTTTTGTGTTTGAACTCTTCGGACTGAAAGTAGAGGGGAGAGAAAAGGCCAGAACAAATCCTTAATTGGCCTCTGTAAATCACCCCTAGGGTGTAGGAGTGGATGAGAAAGTGGGATGACATAGAACTAATGTTAACGGGTAATTGCTGGTCGGCTTGGAGTCGATGGGCCGAAGAGCCTGTTTCCATGCTGTATCTCCAAACAAAACTAAACTAGTGTCTTTATCTAACTTCATATTTAACAGGTTTGTGCAGAGCTCAAAGGCAGGTGCAGATGCAGGAAGGACCCCTGATCAGATCGGAAGGATACCACACAACCATTTGGTGCAACGTATCCGGGTATTCCGGAACTACGGAGCAGAACTTTCAGTGGTCGATCTACCTGCCTTCTGCCCCGACCCGACAAATCCAGATCATCAGCACCAAAGATCCTGACTATCCCTACGCGGTGTACGGGAACAGGGTGCAGAATAAGGAGGTGTACGTGGAGAGGATTGACCGAGACTCGGCCCAGTTGCACATTACCAACCTCAAGCTGGGAGATGCCGGGGAATATGAATGCCACACTCCCAACACCGAATCCACCTACTGGGGATCGTACAATGCCAAGGGGAATCTGACAGGTACGTGACTCTTGACTTCACATTGCTAGCTATTGTTAATGCCACACAAACTTGTCTGGATTGGCACAGCGGCGCAGCAGGTGGAGCTGCTGCCTCTAAGCTCCAGGCCACATGACTTTAGACACAAAGTGCTGGTGTAACTCAACGGGTTCGGCAGCATCTCTGGAGAACATGGATTAGTGATGTTTTGGGTCGGGACCTATACCTTTTCTCCAGGGATGCTGCCTGACCCGCTAAGTTACTCCAGCACTTTGTGTCTATCTTCGGTGTGAACCAGCATCTGCAGTTCCTTCTTCCATGGACTTTTATTTTTATTTTTTTATTTTATTTATTAGAAGTAAGTACAATACAGTGGTACCTTTTTTCAGGTGCCAAATATATGTTGACATGATACATTCTCTGTACATAGAAACATAGAAACATAGAAAATAGGTGCAGGAGTAGGCCATTCGGCCCTTCGAGCCTGCACCACCATTCGATATGATCATGGCTGATCATCCAACTCAGTATCCCATCCCTGCCTTCTCTCCATACCCCCTGATCCCTTTAGCCACAAGGGCCACATCTAACTCCCTCTTAAATATAGCCAATGAACTGGCCTCAACTACATTCTGTGGCAGAGAATTCCACAGATTCACCACTCTTCATTTTTTATTTTTTTTAAAGAAAGAAATGAGAAAGAGAAAGATAATAGAGAGTAGAAGAATGTGTAGTGTGTATAAAAAAGAAAGAGATAGTGAGAAAGAAAAGTAAGAAAGAATAAGGAGCAAGAGAGAGATTAGCAAATAGGAGATAGGAGATGAGTTTCTATATTGTTGACCATTTTTCACCCAGACCTGAAACAGTTATTTTTTACGATTCTGTTGCACCACATGAATCCAAGAAGTCAATAAATGGAGACCAACTCGTTAAGAATTGGTCTGGTTTATCTATTAGGAGGAATCGCATTTCTTCAAGATGTGCTGTGTCCAACATATTTATAATCCACATTTTGATAAGTATATGTTTTTTTGCTATTATTAACCCATAATTAAATGAATTTTGGCATGTGTTTAATTTGTTCCCGTCTCCGGTTACTCCAAATATAATCAATTCAGTATTAGGTTCCATTTTTGTCTTGAATAGATTTGTGAATATATCAATAATATCACAGCAACATTTATGAAGTTGTTTACAGGAAACAAAAGAGTGTGCAATATTGGCATTTTGAGATAGACATTTATCACAAATGGGAGAAATATTTGGATAAAATTTATTCAGCCTAGTTTTTGGGTAATATAGTCTATGTAGTATTTTGAATTGAATTAAGTTGTGTCTTACATTAATCAAACATTTATGTATATATATCAAATACTTTTCCCATGTTTCTTTCGAGATTTTTATCATTAATTCTCGTTCCCAGTCTTCTCTAAGTGCCTCTGTTGATGGTAATTCTCTATTTAAAATACTATTATATAGATATGATATTAATTTTTGTGAGTCAGCCCTAATATTCATTGCTTCTTCCAGTGGGTCTAAAATTATAATTTGAAATCTTTGTATATATTTCTTCATAAAATCACAGATCTGTAGATATTTAAAGTATTGGTTGTCATTCAGCCTTAATTTTAATTGTTGGAATGATAACAGATTTCCCATTTCATACATGTCGCCTACCCTTTTAATTCCCATTCTTTCCCATTGTTTGTATGTTTTATCACTATTGGCGTTAGCACTGATAGGTTTCTTAATTTTAAAGTTAATTTTATTTGTTTCCAAATTCTTATTGTATTATGGATAATTGGATTCTTCTTATATATTGTGTTGTTCAGTTTTATCGGGGAGAAGAGGATCGCACCTATATCACAAGGAGAACAATCCTCTTTCTCCATTCTTATCCATTTTGTCTGTTGGGGAGAGCTGTCCAACCAATAAATTATATTCTTGATATGCACTGCCCAATAATAATACAAAAAATTAGGAAGTGAGAGTCCCCCAACATCTTTGGGTTTACACAGATGTTTTCTTTGAATTCTATGTGATCAATAGTCCCAAATAAAGTTGGTAATATTAGAATCTATTTTTTTTTTTCTTTTCATGTTTTGGTATATATATATATATTGGTATGGATTGAAATAGGTATAGTATTTGTGGTAAAAAAAATCATTTTTATAGCGTTTATTCTGCCTATTAATGACAACGGGAGAGTTTTCCAGAATTTAATCAAGGCATTCAATTTATTTAATAATGGCATAAAATTAGCGTTAAATAATGATTTGTATCTTCTAGTAATTTGAATACCCAAATATTTAAATTTTTCTGTTGCAATTTTAAAGGGAAATTTTAATAAGTGAGTTGCTTCATGAGGCTTTAATGACATAATTTCACTTTTATTCCAGTTTATTCTATATCCTGAAAAATACCCGAATTCCTCTATTAAATTTAATAAGGTCGGAATACTCGTTTGTGAATTTGTAATATATAAAAGTATATCATCTGCATATAATGAGATTTTATTATTTGAGTCTTTAGTATTATATCCCTGAATATTCGGATGAGTTCTTATCCTTTCAGTCATAAGGGCAAATAGCAGGGGTGATAATACACATCCCTGCCTATTGCCCCTCGATAATTGGAATTTTGGTGATAACATATTATTAGTTAATATTCTTGCCGTCGGTTTATCATATAGTAATTATACCCATATAATGAAATTCCCTCCCATATTAAATTTTTGGAGTACTTTGTATAAGTACTGCCACTCTACCTGATCAAATGCTTTCTCTGCATCCAGAGAGACAACTGATATAATAATAATAATGGATGGGATTTATATAGCGCCTTTCTAATACTCAAGGTGCTTTACATCGCATTATTCATTCACTCCTCAGTCACACTCGGTGGTGGTAAGCTACTTCTGTAGCCACAGCTGCCCTGGGGCAGAGTGACGGAAGCGTGGCTGCCAATCTGCGCCTACGGCCCCTCCGACCACCACCAATCACTCACACACATTCACACACAGGCAAAGGTGGGTGAAGTGTCTTGCCCAAGGACACAACGACAGTATGCACTCCAAGCGGGATTCGAACCGGCTACCTTCCGGTTGCCAGCTGAACACTTAGCCCATTGTGCCATCTGTCGTCCCGATATATCTTCTTTTCCCGTTTTATGTGAGTACATTATATTAAATAGGCGTCTCAAATTATTAAATGATCGTCTTTTAGGTATAAACCCCGTTTTGGTCTGGATTTATCAATTTATTAATATATTTACTCAATCTTCTTGCTTCCATGGACTTTAAACTTTACTTTAGAGATAGAGTGTGGAAACAGGCCCGTCTATGCTGACCAGCGATCACCCTGTACATAAGCACTACCCTACACACAAGGGGCAATTTACAATTTTGCAGGTGCAAATTATCCCTACAAACCTGTATGTCTTTGGAGTGTGGGAGGAAACCGGGGCACCCGGAGAACACCCATGTGGTCACAGGGAGAACGTGCAAACTATGTAGTGAAGTTACTGACGCTGTAAGGCAGCAACTCTATCTCTGCGCCATTGTGCCGCCACTGTGAGCCACTGCCAAAGTCCCTGCATTCTTTTAGACAATAGACAATAGTTGCAGGAGTAGGCCATTCGGCCCTTCGAGCCATTCAATGTGATCATGGCTGATCATTATTTGTTGTTGGATAGATACAGCGTGAAAACAGGTCCTTCAGCCCACCGAGTCCACGCCGATCATCGATCACCCCATCACACTAGATCAATGTTATCCCAGTTGCTCATCCACTCCCGACACGCTAGGGGCAATTTACAGAGGGTTAATTAACCTACAAACCCGCACGTCTTTGGGATGTGGAAGGAAACCAGAGCACCCGGAGGAAACCCTGGCGGTCACAGAGAGAACAACACAGATACGTAGACAGGATCGAACCAGGTATAGTTTAGTTGAGTTTAGAGATACAACACGGAACAGGCGCTTCGGCCCACCGGGTCTGTGCCGACCAGTGATCCCAGTACACTAGCACTATCCAACACATTATGGACAATTTACAATTTTTATCGGCTAATTAACCTACAAACTTGCAAGTTTTTGGAGTGTGGGAGGAAACCAGAGCACCCGGAGAAAACCCACACAGTCATGGGGAGAATGTACAAACTTCGTACAGACGACACTCGTAGTGAGGATCGGACCCGGGTCTCTGTCGTTTTGAGGCAGCAGCTCTACCCGCTGCGTCATGGGCTGTCCAGTGTAGCTGGCTCTGTCTATGTTATTGACTGTATCTGTTGTCAAACTACAATGAAATAGATATGGAGTTGGGGCTTTACAATGAATCTCAGACATGATACATAATTCAAGCAGTCGGTGGCAATGGTATTGTACATGGTTGGAATCTGTAAGATGTGTTTGATGTTGTGTCAGTATTACCACAAAGCCATCTCTAATGTGAAAAGCATGTGAAGATTAAAAACAAAATCCTGTTTCATTTTCCTGACTGCAAAGAGTGATGGACAGATGTACATGAGTACTCCACAGCTTTGTTCTTGAGCAGTCGATATTTGTACACTCACAGCTACATGTTTACAGTGGGACAAATAATGTAAGACTCTTCCAGATGGGATGGATTGCCGTTTCCATTCTACGGTACAAGCTTCATGTTTTGAGATAATTCTCTCCAGCTTAGCCTTTGGTGTCTTTAAATTTCAGTCCAAGATGATATAGTCATAGAGCTCTACAGTACAGGGACAGGCCCTTCGGCCCATAATGTCCATGCCCAGCATGATGCCAAGTTCAATTTTTTATATAGAGATCCAGTGCTGAAACAGACCCCTCGGCCCCACTGGAACCGTGTTGACCAGCGATCCCCGCACACTGACATTATCCCACACACACTTTGGACAATTTACAATTTTACCGAAGCAAATGAATCTACAAACCTGTATGTCTTTGGATTGTGGGAGGAAACCAGGACACCCGGAGAAAACGCACATGGTCATGGGGAGAACATAAAACTCCGTACAGACAGCAGCTGTAGTCAGGATCGAACCCGGGTCTCTTGCTCAGTAAGGTAGCACCTCTACCGGCTGTGTTGCATCTCTGAAATCTAAAGTAAAGTCTAAAGATTACATGTCCTACATTACTCTTTTTCTACATAAACTCTTTGTATCTATATCTCTGTCTAATTGTCTTTTAAAAGTTGCCATTATGTCCACTTATATAGCTTCCTCTGGCAGCTCATTCCGGGTACAGACTACCCTCTGAATGAAAAAGTTGCCCCTTTGGTCCCACCTAAATATTTTTCCATTTTGTTGAATTGGAACAAAATCAAACCATAAACCAAAATCCTTGTTTCCAAGCTGTAACTCTAAACGTTCACCTTAAGCCTCTACCCTCTAGTTTTAGAATCTTCTACCATGGGGGGGGGGGAAAGGCATTCACTTTATTCATGCCCCTCATGATCTTGTACACTTCAATAAGGTCACTCCTCAGCCTCCTATGCTCTAAAGTAAAATATCCCAGCCTATCTAACCTTTCTCTATAATTCAAGCTCACAATCCAGATTTGGTTTAATTTAGTTTAGATACAACATGGAAACAGGCCCTTCGACCCACCAAGTCTATGGCAATCATCGATCACCCGTTCACACTAACTAGCTCCACATTATCCCATCATTTTCTCATCAATCCCTACGCATTAGGGGCAATTTACAGGGGTCAATTAAACTATACATTGCACATGAACCTGGTGGTCATGGTTTTCAGGCTTTCTGCACCCTTTTCCCAATGATAGGAGAGAAAAGAGAGCACGGCCGGGGTGGTCAAGGTCTTTGATGATGCCTTCTGTTGACCCCTTTGATGATGGACCCCATGATAGGACAGTTCACTACTCTCCATAATCATTCCTGGGTGTTCAAGTTGCCGAACCAGGCCGTGATGCAGTCTGTGTAGGAAGGAACTGCAGATGCTGGTTTACACCGAAGATAGACAAAAAGCTGGAGTAACTCAGCCGGTTAGACAGCATCTCTGGAGAAAAGAAATGGGTGACGTTTTGATTCGAGACCGTTCTTCTGAATGAGACTCGGGGGAGAGGGAATCCAGAGATATGAAAAGGTACATAGAACAAATTAATGAAAGATAATGCAAAAAGACAGATCAAAGCCAGCAATGATGATCAAGGAAAGGTGGAGCCCTCAATGGTCCATTGTTGGCTATGGGGAAGGTGACAATGAGTAATACAAACAGTGTAAATGGAGTCTATTGTAAATCCTCCTCACAATCTGTTTCTGACCAATATTTATGAGCCAATCTACCAACTGGGTCTCCTCGCACAAGGTGTAGATGCAGATTGCCTTCAGTCGGCATGCAGCATTTATGCGTGTGGCACTCCAGGCTTATCCAAATCCACCCACAAATTCATTCTCAATTCAGAATTTTAGCTTTCCACTAATACCTAGGGCTTCAATTGTACAGAGAAGCGTCTTATTTAATACCTCAGCAAAAGCCTTCTGAAAGCTGCATTTGTATATGTGATAGCTGCACAACATTCAAAAGTCAGTTGCTATATTTATGTTAGTGCTGTTTTCATAAATTCCATTTCTGCATTTTTCTACTATTGTTAGTTTATATGCCCCCTATGCTTGTCATTTATTTGATAATCTTTCACACTGTATGTAGCAATCAATATGATATTGCCATGATATAGCAACTTTCAATATAATGTTTAGTTTAGAGATACAGCGCAGAAACAGGCCCTTTGGCCCACCGAGTCTGTGCCAACCAGTAATCCCCGCACATTAACACTACCCTACACACACTCGGGACAATGTACTTATAACAAGCCAATTTACCTACAAACCTGTACGTCTTTGGTGTGTGGGAGGAAACCAAAGATCTCGGAGAAAGCCCACGCGGACACGGGGAGAACGTACACTCGGTACAGACAGCGTCCGTAGTCAGGATCGAACCCGGGTCTCTGGCGCCACAAGCGCTGTAAGGCAGCAACTCTACATCTGCGCCACCGCGCCGCCCTACTTATCATTTTTAAAGCTTACTTTTTCTAAAGAAAACAGTGAGAATATTTCCCAATCAAGATGTTTTTATCTGATATACATCGTTGTTATCTTTAAACTCGTCATGTCATAGAGCCATACAGTGAGGAAACAGGCCCTTCGGCCCAACCTGCCCACACCGACCAACATGTCCCACCTACACTAGTCCCACCTGCCTGCATTTGGTCCATATACCTCTAAACCTGTCCTATCCATGTACATGTCTAAATGTTTAGTTTAGTTTAGACATACAGCGCGGAAACAGGCCCTTCGGCCCACCGGGTCCGTGCCGACCTGCCATCCACACACATTAACACCATCCTACACACACCAGGGACAATTTACCTTTATACCAAGCCAATTAACCTACAAACCTGCACGTCTTTGGAGTGTGGGAGGAAACCGAAGATCTCGGAGAAAACCCACGCAGGTCATGGGGACAAAGTGCAAACTCCGTACAGACAGCACCAGTAGTCGGGTGCTTCCAACTTTCAGGTGCAATGTTTCTTAAACGTTGCGATAGTACCTGCCTCAACTATATTCTGCACTCTGTATCTTCCCCTTTGCTCTACCTATTATACTAAGTTTGACTTTGTTTATGAGTTTTGTTCTATTATCTGATCTGATTGGATAGCATGCAAATCAAAGCTGTACCTTGGTACACATGACAATAATAAACAAGAACCTAAACAAATTTGTACGAAGGAACAGCAGATATTCTTTTTTCATACGTATAGTCTTTTTGCTGATTGGATAGCACGCAGCAAAAAAAGCCTTTCACTGTACCTCGGTACACATGACAATAATAAACTAAACTAAAGTATAGTTTTAAAACGTTATAAGTTGCCTCACCTCTATATTTAAGCAGACTGAATTTATCGGCATTTTGCATTGGGGGGGGGGGGGAGAAGCAGATAATCACGGGCCTGGAAGTCGCAGCGCCCTCACAAACTGTGCGCGGGGGACAGGACCCGGTATTCACGCTGCCTTTGTGCTGCTCGCTCTCTCCGCTCCTGCAACCAGAAGCTCCCGCCACGTTGGGTGCAACGGGAGCCTTGGTCCGCTATAACCGAAATTCGATATATAGGTTATATCCGATATATAGGTTATATCCGTTTGAGGGTTTACAGAATCTGAAGAAGGGCCTCAACCTGAAACGTCACCTATTCCTTTTTTCCAGAGATGCTGCCTGACCCGCTGAGTTACTCCAGCGTTTTGTGTCTATCAGTTATAGAGCGGTCCGTTATTGCAAGGATTTACTGTATTGGATGAACCACTTTGGTGACGTACACCTAGAGAGAGATTGAAGAGCGTTAATGGTTTTTTTATTAGCTGACATCCGCATAAGGCAGGACTGACTAGTTCCTGTAAATTGCCCTCCGTCTGAGACAGCTGTCTGGTCCCACTGTCTATCCAATTCCGTATGCTGGAGTAATGTCTTCTTTTGATGAATAGATTGTCATAATGACAGTAAATTGCTGCTCCAACGATGACTTTTTTTCCCCAGACCGTCTTGCAAAGACAACACTACAATTTTACTTCGGAGTCACGTGAGTGACTACGTGAAGAAGTGCTGTCCGTCTGCGTGCGCGTCATTACGTCTGAACGCAACACACACGACGGACTGGCAGGCACTGAGTCCTCCCAGGCCGTCGGGATGAGCAGGTAAGGAAAGTTGAATCACTTACCTGCGTTCTTTCGGGCTTGAAGTTTTTTTCAGAGCCCAGATGTCGAGGAGACGCCCCGCGGGGATGTCGGCTGCCGAAGACCGCAGCTTTCCAAATAGCGGGCAACGGTCTTGTTCCCGACATTAGCGCCGACAGCAGAATCGGCAGGAGACTTTGCGCGGGAGCAGGAGCTCCATGGTTGTCCTGCGGGGCGTAATACCACCTGCAAGTCTAAACGAACCCGTTGACTCGGATGAGTCCGGGGAAGAGGGATACCCCCCCTCAAAGGAGAGCGTCTGAGGACGACCTCCCATATGGAGCAACTTATGGAGAAGTTGCTCCAACAATGATCTGCTCCAAGGGAGGGAGCAGTATCAGCACGGCCTACAGCAGTGCCGGTGCCGGGAGCCTCGCTTCCCGACATTAGCGCCGACAGCAAAATCAGCAGGAGACTTTGCGCGGGAGCAGGAGCTCCGTGGTTGACCTGCGGGACGTAATACCACCCGCAAGTCTAAACGAACCCGTTGACTCAGATGAGTCCGGGGAAGAGGGATACCCTCCCTCAACGGAGAGTGTCTGAGGACGACTTCTCCCACATGGAGCAACATATGGAGAAGTTGCTCCAACAATGATCTGCTCCAAAGGAGGGAGCAGTATCAGCACGGCCTACCGCAGTGCCGGTGCCGGGAGCCTCGCACATGTGGAAGAAACCACTCTGAATCAGAGTACAAAGAAGAGGGGGGGGGAAACCTTCCCAGGGACAAGCAGAAGAAAGGAAGTAAGTAAGTAAGTTTTACTTATATTGCACTGTTTAAGTCAACACCAAAATGCTTTACATAAAAGGAATAATAAGCTTCCATACAAACAAACAGAAAATAAGTGCTTCTGCAATCATCCAGGTTCCACTGGGTGCTTCCCTGGATGGAATCTAGCTCTTGACAGCCCGGGTATTATGGAGAACCCGCAGGCAGCAGCACCTGTTTTCAGGGCTGCACAAATGTCTCCTGCTCTGAGGAGAGGAGCATTCATGGTCCATTTCAGTCTGACCAAAGCTAGAATCTCATTTAGGTCCACTGGAAGGGCCATGTCAGCACAGGTATCCTCAGGGGCCTGCGGCAGCACCTGTTTTCAGGGCTGCCTACGAACCTCACTCTCAGTGGAGGGGAGTGTGAATGATCAGTAGGTAACTGATCTCGAATTTAAAGTATGAACATACTGAAGCATGCATATGGCCTCAAGAGCCAGCAGTTGGCAGAATATCCGCATAGGCGACAACACACCCCACACCTCCATAGGGGGTAAGCGGTTCACTGAATCCGGTGGTAGCTTGAAAGCTGGGCACGGAAATACGATCAGAGTCGTCTTTCAAGGCAGACTCAAAATAATGGCCAGAATTGTCCTACAAGGCAGGCTCAGTATGATGAGGTTTTCAGACCAGACCCAAGCAGAGGTCGGGAGAAACATGGAATCCACACTCCTTACCAGTCCTACTCCCAATCAAGGAGAGAAAAGGAATCCGCATCAGGGGCCTTTGGGCTTACCACAAGACCACCGGTAGCCATGGAGATAGGTGGGTCTGGGTTTACTGAAACAAGGGATTGTGGAGCAGTTACATGTTGGTAATTTACTCTTGTGTTCTTGTTCAAAATGACAATAACATGAAATTTCAGAACTGGTTTTTTTAAAAAACAAACAAAAAAAAACAGATAATAACGTGATAATTTTACTGCACAACATACACAGGTTCCAAGCAGACTTGGAACTCGGACTGGAATTGTCTTCGAGGCAGGCCCAGTAATTTTGGGCAGGATTGCCATTCAGGACATGTGACAGATGGAGGATGTCACTTCATCCAGGTTTAACTCATTTGTGCAGTATAGACTTTTAGAAACAGTAATTTTGTTACGGTCTAACTACTGTTTTATAGGAGCTTCCTATAAAATGGTCACATGGCATGCATCGACCTCAAAGATGCATACTATTCGGTGTCTATTCACTAAGAACAGGAGATATTTGAAGTTTAACTGGATGGTATGGATCTGCCAAATGGGTTGACATCAGCTCCTAGACTATTGACAAAACTACGGAAACCAATTCTGGGTCTACAAAGGTCTCAGAACCACATAGTAATGGCATATTTGGACAATTTCATTTTGGAGGCACCAAGAATTGGCAGAAGCATCAGTCAAAGTAAACCAAAACCCTGTTTGATAGAATTGGTTACCTCATCCATCCAGTTAAATCAAAATTGACACCTACAAGGGTAATTGATTACCTAGAATTTACTATCAAAAACAGTAAATATGTTGGTGACTTTGCCTAGGGGTAAACGACTATATTAATCAAGCCTGCTATGACCTGATAGTCAAATACTAGCCATCTATCAGGTAAACAGCGAGTGTAATTGGCAAATAGTAGCCGCATTTCCAGCAGTACGTACGGGCCTTTGCATTACCAGAATTACAGCGAGCAAAGGAACGAACACTCAGATTCCATGCAGGCAAAATTGGCAAAACTATGGATTGCCAGCAGAGGCCTTTGTTGAATAACTACGGTGGATAACGAACGTGAGAAAGCTCAAAGTAAATTTGCTTGAAAGCCATCAAGGGTTCTTCAGACCTATGCTAGCGGCTAAGGATGAGGAGCCACTAACACAGTCTAGAGCTGTGGGGGCAGATGGAATGAGCAGGATTCTGTAATTCCCCAACACATGGAATCAATTACCCAGAATTGTTGGGGGCACAATTTGGACTCAAGGGGTTCTGTAGCAATATGCAACCGGTGCTTGTTCAAATTCAAATTGATAACACCACTGCGGTGGCACATATCCACTAACAAGGGTGGTGTAAAATCTGTATCTTACGATAGATTGTCGAACCTCATTTGGCACTGGTGTATCAAGAGGAATATTTGGGAAATCTACGAGGTAGATATAACACGTTGACAGATGCTGGATCACGGATGTTTAATAACAACACAGAATGGATGTTGAATCAGGCAGTATTTAACAAAATAACTACACGATTTGGCATACCAGATTTGATCTATTTGCATCTAGACTAAACCATCAGTTACCCAGATATGTGTCCTGCAAGCAGGATCCAGGAACAAAGGCAGTGGATGCTTTCTCCCTCAATTGGGGAGGATTGTTTATGCATGCTTTCCGCAAAATTGTCTCACAAACCGATGCTTGACCAAAATCAAGCAAGACTAAGCCACAGGCATATTGGTAGTGCCAGATTGGCCTACTCAAGCCTGGTCCCCAAAAATTTTGGGAACTATAGTCCAGCCAGTTATGGCTGTACCCAAGAGCAGGGACCTCCTAGTGAACCCAGTTACAGGGAGTAATCATCCACTACACGAACGTATTAACTTGTTGGTCTGCAAATTCTGAGGAGGCCATTTCAAGGCATAGGACTGTCCGAACAAATACAACACAGTTCGGATAACAGATGTCTTGGAGTTTCCTATCAACTCTGTACTATAACTATAAACAAAGTTATAGTGCAATCAATAGTGCCAGAGGCGCACTTTCCTCCTATCTGATGCTGCAAGCAGGACACAGGTCGATAGGAACGCACCCCTTTACAACAAAATTCATGAAGAGAATTTACAATCTAATACCTCTAAGACCAAGGTACACGGACATGGGATGTGAGCGTGGTACTAACCCTACTTTGACAGTGGGGACCGCCTATAACTAACCCTGAAGGTGGTATGCTGACAAAGAGTCCAGACACTGCAAAAGCTACGGTTGGACCACATGACCACCAATATGAACAACATAACATTCGTAATCAGGAACCTGATATAAACATAGCAGGCCAGGAATGCCAGGGATGGAGATCCAGTTCTTGGCATATCCAGAGGACCTACGGTTGTGTGTGTGGTAACATACTAACACCACTATCTGAGAGTTACGGAGAACCACAGAGGCTCAGAACAGACCAGAAGGTGTCAACACAAACCATCTCCAGATGGTCAAAGGGGGTAATGGCGGTAACAGAGTGAACGTTCATATGGTTAAATCTCACTCCACCAGGGCTGCATCTACGTCGGCAGCAAGAGCAATGAACGTGCCTCTTGACAACATCCTAGTGGCTGCAGGATGGACGAATGAAATAACGGTCCACCGGTTTTATAACAAACCTATTACCGGACTGGGGGTGTTTGCACGTACCATTTTAAGTTCTGTCCCATAGTTTACCCCCAAGGTTGGGAGGGGAAATTAGTTTTTAAAACTTTTCTTTCATTTAAAGCATCAGTGTCCTTACTTAACTACGTAATGTCTGAATGCTTTAATGATTACACGCATCCATGGTCAATCCATTCAGTGTGTGACGCCTGGATTCGTAACCGGCGTAAAATCACAGAGCTTTGAAATCTTCACGTAGTCACTCACGTGACTCCGAAGTAAAATAGTAAGATTAAACGAGAACTTACCAGTTTGAAGTTTGATCTTGATTTTATGAGGAATTACGATGAGCGATTACGTGCCCACCGCTCCCACCCTCATACTATCAAGGTCACATGGAAGTTCTAGTTTCTTCAATCTTACTATTCTCAGGTCTTCTTTTTATCTGTGATTTAACACCGCTGCTTTGAAGATTGACGCGCACGCAGACGGACGGCCCTTCTTCACGTAATCGCTCATCGGATCTCCTCATAAAATCAAGATCAAACTTCAAACTGGTAAGTTCTCGTTTAATCTTACTATTAATGCTGTTACACAAAATTCTTTCTCGTTCTGGTAAACATAGCTGGAGGCTGGGTAAATTCCACACAATACTACGTATCAAGGGTTGGTTTTAGATTGTGCTCTTTGCATAAGGAGTATCGGCATCTGTTACCAGAGTAGATGGGTGTACAGTAGCAACCAAAGATCTTATAGCGGAGCTATAAGATCTTTGGTAGCAACACAATGGAGCAGCGGGTAGAGCCACTGCCTCACCACACCAGAGACCCTGGTTCGATCCTGTCAGTGTGTGTGGTGTTTGCATGCTCTCCCAGTGACCACATAGGTTTACTCCTGATGCTCCGGTTTCCTCCCACCTCCCAAAGACGTGCAGGTTTGCTTTTCACAATGCAAATAGAACTGCAAGTAAAAATGTAATTGTTCTGTTTTGGTGCATATTGACTCTTGAACTAGTGTGAACAGGTGATCGCTGGCCGGTGTGGGGCCCGTTTCCTTGCTGTATCTCCAAACTAAATAGATACATAGATACATAGAAAATAGGTGCAGGAGTAGGCCATTCGGCCCTTCGAGCCTGCACCGCCATTCAATATGATCATGGCTGATCATCCAACTCAGTATCCCGTACCTGCCTTCTCTCCATACCCCTGATCCCTTTAGCCACAAGGGCCACATCTAACTCCCTCTTAAATATAGCCAATGAACTGGCCTCAACTACCCTCTGTGGCAGAGAGTTCCAGAGATTCACCACTCTCTGTGTGAAAATGTTTTTCTCATCTCGGTCTTAAAGGATTTCCCCCTTATCCTTAAGCTGTGACCCCTTGTCCTGGACTTCCCCAACACCGGGAACAATCTTCCTGCTTCTAGCCTGTCCAACCCCTTAAGATTAAAATGTAAATATCACTCTCTGAATCAGAAGTATTGAAGGAAAGTCCAAAAGCTGAAGAAAATTCCACGCCCTTTGTTTGAAAGTGAGGAGGGCAAGATTTATCAGGAAACTGAGGGGCAACTTTGATTAGTACAGGTGACAGGAATTATGGGGAGAAGGCAGGAGAATGGGGTTGAGAGGGAAGGATCGATCAGCCATGATTGAATGGTGAAATAGATTTGATGGGCCAAATGGCCTAATTCTGCTCCTAAAACCTCTGAACTTTTTCATTGATGGTGGGTATATGGATCGAGCTGCCAGAGGAGGTAGCTGATGCAGGTGCACTAATAGCATTAGAAAGACATTTGGACTGTAACATAGGATAGGTTTAGAAGGATATCGGCCAAACCTAGGCAGTTGGGATTAGTGTAGACAGGGCATGTTGGTCAGTGTGAGCAGGATGGGGAGAGAGGCCTGTTTCCATGCTGTATGACTCTCTAAACAGTTTACAGCTCAACACCAATTGAGGACAAACTCTGATTGAGATGCGGCTTGTTGGCATTGACTGTCAAGTGTCATGCTCGGTATTGGAAAGCAGCCAACAGCTTAGTCGCTGTGTAGGAAGGAACTGCAGATGCTGGTTTACACTGAAGATAGACACAAAATGCTGGAGTAACTCGGCGGGTCAGGCAGCGTCTCTGGAGAAAAGGAATAGGTGATTTTGGGTCGAGATCCTTCCTCAGACTGAGAGTCAGGGGAGAGGGGAACTAGAAATATGAAGAGGTACAACCGTTTCGGCTCAATAACCTTCCTCGGACTGAGAGAACTTTAGGCCGAAGGTCTTGTTTCTGTTATTTTTAGTGCGTCTTAATGTATGTTTTAATGTTTTTCGGTATGTCTAATGTGGGGTGTTGCGGGGCGGTGGGGGGGGGGGGGGACCGTTTTCAGTCACTTACCTCGACGGAGTTGCGACTTTTCTCCTTGTCGCATCCTCGCCCCCCTCACGGCCTAACACCTGGTTTGGTGCGGCCTCTCCAGACCAGAGACTGGCCCAGAACTTCGGCAGCAGGCGCAGTGCGGACTTACCATCGCAGAGCCTGGGATCCCTTGCCGGGGATCACCAGAAGAAGTGCTCCGACCGCTGGCAATCTTTAACATCATGAAGCCGCGGTCTCCGGTAAGAAGCGGCCGATTCAGGAACTCCAAGCCGCGGAGTGTGTTCTAATCCATCCCGATGTCGGAGTTTCGATCATCCCAACAAGAGGGCTTGTACATCGGGCCGTCCGTAACGGCGACTGCGGAGGGTCAAGGCCCCGACCACGGGTGAACAAAGGAGGAAGATTGACTGAATTTATCGCCTTCCATCACAGTGAGGAGTGCTGATTCCACTGTATGTCTGTATGTTAACTGAAATATCACTGTACCTTAATTTGTGCATGTGACAATAAATGTCAACTTGAACTTGAACTCTGTCTCTATACTAAACTAACTGCTGTGAATTTGGTGTTTGAACCGATTTGGGTGGAAGTTAAATCGTGTTCTTCAAAGTGAAAGTTGAGTCGCTGCAGAAATGTAATCCTCCTGACTGAAACTTGATCCCAGGCTCAGTTTAATTCAAACCCATCTGTCCTTAAAGGCAGAAAGAGCCGAGATATTTCAGTCAGCATTATTCTAATCCCAGCTGTGATGCATAATGCTGCAAGACATTGCTGATGAAGCAAATGAACCTTAACCATTAACCTGTTTCGTTTGCAGATGCTGATTGAGTATTATTTGACTTGCACGATTTTCTGCTTCTGTTTCAAGCTTACAATTTTTATTTTTGTTTAATGAAGATAATGGAGAATAGATAGGGTGAATACAGAGTCTTTTATCCAGAGCAGGGGAATCAAGAACCAGAGGGCATAGGTTTAAGGTGAGAGGGGAAAAATGTTATAGGAACCCCAGGGGCAACTTTTTCCACACAGAGACTGTTGGGTTTATGGAACGAGCTGCCAGAGGAGATGGTTGTGGCAGATACGATAACAACATTCAAAAGCTATTTGGATATGTAAATGGGTAGGATAAGTCTAGAAGGATATCGGGCCAAAGATAGGCAAGTGGGACTAGCGTAGATGGGGCATCTTTGTTGGCATGGACCCATAAAACTCCACCTTTTCTCTTCTATTGCTGGTGAGTATTTAAAATCGACATGTGATAAAGTGACAACCAGGAACTGCAAATGCTCGTTTATACCAAAAAAAACAGTGCTGGAGTAACTTGGCGGGTCAGTCAGCATCGTTGGAGAACATGGACAGGTGATGTTTTGCATCGGGACCATTCTTCAGACTAACTGCAGGCGGGCAGGAAAGAAAACTAGAAAACAGAAAGTTAAAAAAAAGTTAAAAGAAAAGTAAAAATGTCAAATGAGAAAATAGAGTAGGGGCAAGTCCTTCTCTGGGCATAGGAGTCTTGATTTTCCAATTAAAATGGAAATTGGATCTGAGGCTCACACAAGACGTGCAGGTTTGTAGGTTAATCAGCCACTGTAAAAATTATCCCGAGTGTGTAGGATAGAACTAGTGTGAATGGGTGGGCGTTGGTCGGGCGCAGACTCAGTGGGCCAAAGGACCTGTTTCCACATTGCATCTCTAAATTAAACTAAGAACTAAACAACAAGGTGGTGACCCTCATAAGTTCAAGGAGCAGAACTATGCCATTTACCCATCAATTATACTCCGCCATTCAATCATGGCTGATCTATCTTTCCCTCTCAACCCCATTCCCCTGCCTTCTCCTCATAACCTCTGACACCCGTACTAATCAGGAAATGTATCAATCTCCACCTTAAAAATATGCATTGACTTGGTCTACACAGCCATCTGTGGCAATTAATTCAACAGATTCACCACCCTCTGATTAAAGAAAATGCTCCTTGTCTCCTTTCTAAAGGTACGTCCTTTTATTGTGAGACCATGGCCTATGTTCCTTGACTCTCCCACTAGTGGAAACATCCACTCCACATCCACTCTATCCAGGCCCTTCACGGTTTGGTAATTTTCAATGAGGGTCCCCCTCGTCCTTCTAAACTCCAGCGAGTACAGGCCCAATGCCTTCAAATGCTTCTCATACATTAATCCAATCATTCCTGGGATCATTCTCGTAAACCCCCTCTTGTCCCTCTCCATCGCCAGCACATCCTTCCTCAGATATGGGGCCCAAAACTGCTCACAAATGTGGTCTGACCAGTGCTTTTTAAAGCCTCAGCGTTACAATCCTGTTTTTTTTTGTATTCTAGCCCTCTTAAAATAAATGCTAATGTTGCATTTGCCTTCCATACTTCAACTTGCAAGTTCACTTTTCGGGAATCCTGCACTAGCACTCCTAGGTTCCTGTGCACCTCAGATTCCTGAATTCTCTCCCCATTTAGAAAATAGTCTATGCCTTTATTCCTTGGGGATGGGGCAAGGGGTGAGGAATGTACAGGTAGAAAAAATAAAATAAAGAATTGAGATCATTGAAGTGAAAATATTTATGGATATTTATTACCATCTCCTTTGCACTGAGGCAGATGCATCGCACATTTCACTGGTTTATGAAACTGCGATTTATCTCCATTCTAAATTGATTTGAAAATCCATTGAAACCTGGAACCGGCTGTAATGTAATGTATGTAACAGAATGATGCTTTTGTACAGACTCCAATTATTTGAAAGCCCAGATTTCCTAAGCTCATTAAAGATTGTGTCTAGATCAAATTTAAACCAGCATCTGCAGTTCCTTCCTACACAAAGAAATAAACAATCAGTTCTATATTGTTTTATAGAATAATTTGAAATCCTTTTAAATGTATTTGTCATACATTAATAGGGAAATAAATAAATGCCATTGTCAGTGTATGTGGAGATTAACTAATTTATTCAATGCCATCCCCTTAATTGACACCGTTTGCCATTGGTGATTTGTGTGCACTGTGCCAACTGGTATAACGGCGCATCATGCAAAAATGAAAACGGTATCTAGGGTTGGAACTTTCACCAGTCAGTGAAGAGTCATGTTTAGTGTAGAGATACATCATGGAAATAGGCCCTTTGGCCCATTGAGTCCACGCCTACCATTGATCACCCCTTCACACTAGTTCTGTTATCCCACTTTCTCACCCACTCCCTACACACTTAGGGTAATTTACAGAGCGCAAATTAACCGACAAACCTCACGCGTCTTTGGGATGTGGGAGGAAACTGGAGCACCACAGAGCGGGCAAAGGGAGAACATGCAAACTGTACTCGCAGACAGCAACCAAGGTCAGGATCGAACCCGGGTCTCTCACGCTGTGAGGCAGTGGCTCTACCCGGTGCGCCACTGTGCCACTGTTGTCCCGTGTAACTGGAGGAACGAAACCCATTATTAGAAACAAAGAAGCATAGAAAATAGGTGCATCAGGCCATTTGGTCCTTCATGCCAGCACCGCCATTCAATGTGATCATGGCTGATCATCCACAATCAGTAACCGGTGCCTGCCTTCTCCCCATATCCCTTGATTCTGCTAGCCCCTTGAGCTCTATCTAACTCTTTTAAATCCATTAAAAGCCTCCACTGCCTTCTGTGACAGAGAATTCCACAAGTGCACAACTCTCTGGGTGAAAAATATATATATTTTTTTTCATCTCAGTTTTAAATGGCTACACACACACACACACACACACACACACACACACACACACACACACACACACCTCGTAGGCTCGGCTAGAGAGGGGGCAGGAGCAGAGGGAGGGCGGGGGCGGCAGAGTGGGAGGGGGTAGAGTGTGAGGGGCGGGAAGGGGACATGCAGCGTCACAGGGGAGGGCTGGTTCACGAACGCAATATACCCTCATTCCAGCTCCTGCTCCAGGCGCCAGAGCAAGGCCAGGGAGTGGAGAGATTGTTCAGCTTTGGTCTTCAGTCCACAGCCCGACTTGCTCGTTCTTTGTGTGTCTCTTTTGAGTAACGAGGTGGGGGAGACGTCACTCGCTGCACTTGGAAGAAGGGCAGGCACGGAGATCCATTGTGACATCATCAGCGAGAGACAGACTTCTTTTTCAGATTTTTGTACATTTTCATTAATAACTGGAGAAATAAAGGATGAATTTTTCAGGTAAGGCGATTTTGGACTCCAGGGGGAATATCTCTACCGGAATATGTAAAAGTGTAATCATTAGCGCGTCATTTTTTCAAGAAGATGTGATTATACACAAACAAATAAACATACATCCAAGATCAGAGGTTTAAGCATATAAGACATAAGATATGTTTCTATAAGACCCCCTCTCTGCAAATTTGCTAGTGTCACTTTTAATTCGATCATCTAAATCATTAATATACTGTAAATAGTTGCGGCCTCAGCACCGAGCCTTGCAGCACTTCACTCGCCACTGCCTGCCATTCTGATAGGGACCGGTTTATTCCTACTCTTTGTTTCCTGTCTGCCAACCAATTCTCTATCCATATTAATACCCTACCCCCAATACCATGTGCTCTAATTTTGCCCACTAATCTCCTGTGTTGGTCCTTATCAAGGGCTTTCTGAAAGTCCAAATACACCACATCCACTGGCTTTCCTTCATCCATTTTACTTGTTTCGTCCTCAAAAAATTCAAGAAGAAGTGGCCAAATGGCCTACTTCCTGCACCTATTGTCTATTAGTCAAGCATGATTTCCCGTTCATAAATCCATACTGACTTGGACCAATCCTTTTACTGCCATCCAAATGCGCCATTATTACTTATTTAATAATTGACTCTAGCATCTTCCCCACCATGGATGTCAGGCTAGCTGGTCTATAATTCCACGTTTTCTCTCTCGCTCCGTTCTTGAAATGTGGGATAACATCAGCTACCCTCCAATCCACAGGAACTGATCCTGAATCGAGAGAACATTGGAAAATGATCACCAATTAGTCCACAATTTCTAGAGCCACCTCCTTGAGTACCCTGGGATGCAGACCATCAGGCCCTGGGGAATTATCAGCCTTCAGTCCCATCAGTCTACCCAATATTATTTCTTGCCTAATGCAAATTTCTTTCAGTTCCTCTGTCTCCCTAGATCCTCTGTCCTCTAGTACATCTGGGAGATTGTTTGTGTCTTCCTTAGTAAAGACAGAACCAAAGTACCTGTTCAACTCTTCTGCCATTTCCTTGTTCCCCATAATAATTTCACCTGTTTCTGCCTTCAAGGGACCCACATTTGCTAATCTTTTTCCCCCAGATATGTAGCATTTACGAAGATTTTAGAGAGGCACTTGGATATGTAGGGGATGCAGGCATATGGATCAGATGAAGGCAGAGGAGTGTAGGAAGTAACTGCAGATGCTGGTTTAACCCGAAGATAGATAGACACTAAAAGCTGGAGTAATCCAGTGGGTCAGACAGCATCTCTGGAGAAAAGGAATAGGTGACGGATCGGGTCAAGACCCTTCTTCAGACTGAGAGTCGGGGAAAGTGAAACGAGGGGATTGGTTTATCTTGGCTTCATGTTGGGCATGGATATTGTGGGCTGAAGGGCCTGTTCCTGTGCTGTACTGTTCTATGGACTATCGATCTATCTATGGCGTTCACTTCAACTCGGGTTTGAGCGGTGCCATCTGCTTCATGATGTCCTGGTGCTGTGTTAGCAATTCGTCATGATGCAGTTTCACTCATAAGTAAACTAGGCGGATGAGCAGTCTTCTCCTAGCAAGAAAGAAAGAACACAATACATAACAGAATTAAACATAAAACATAAACATCCACCACAGTTGAACCAGCAACTCCCGCTGTGGTGGAAGACACAAAAGTTCACTCAATCTTCCTCCTCCATTCACCCGTGGTTGGGGCCTTGAACCCTCCGCAGTCGCCGCTACGGAAGGCCCGATGTACAGGCCCTCTCGCCGGGGTGATCGAAACTCCGACGTCGGGACGGGGACGGATGGGAACACTCCGCGGCGTGGAATTCCTTAATCGGCCGCTTCCTACTGGAGACCGCGGCTTCATGATGCCAAGACCACAGGCCCCGCGGTCGGAGCACTTCTTCTGGTGATCCTTGGCAAAGGATCGCAGGCAGCTCCGCGATGTTACAAGTCCGCGCAGGGCCCGCGGCTAGAAGCTCCATAGATCGAGTTCCACGATGGTAAAGTCAGCAGGCCCCCCGAGGTCGGAGCTCCAACACTGGCGACCCCTGGCAAAGGATCGCAGCTCCGCGATGCAAAGTCCTGCAGAAGCTCTGGGTTCTGGGCTGGTCTCCGGTCGGAAAGGCCACACCAATCCAGTCGTTAGGCTGCGAGAGGGGCGAAAATGGGACATGGAGAAAAGTCACATCTCCATCGAGGTAATTGACTGGGAACGGTTTCCCCTATTTTCCCCCCCTCCCTCAGCAACCCCCACACTGGGAGACATACATTCAGACACGCTGAAAACAACAAAAAGTCCAAAGAAACACACGAGCTGCTGGCGAGGCTGCCACGAGTGGCACCATCTTGGGAAATTTGGACCGCTGGTCCTGAAATGCCCAGAAACCAGTTGTTGCGTCCCTCTGTGTAAGGTACAACTATTTCTGGATTGTGCATAAGCCTGTCTATCTGGCAACATCAGATATTCTTAGATATGTTTATAACTCTTGATTTTCATGCTGTGAGTGTCTGGGTTACTTATACATTCACATGTGAATGATTCAGATAGTCAGAGGATGTGATGACATCAGTGTTGTCAGCATTACATGTTTGTGGATCTTGCAGTTGGAGAAAAGGCACAGTGGCGCGGCGGGTAGAGCCACTCCCTCACAAAGCCAGAGACCCGAGTTCGATCCTGACCTCAGGTGCTGTCTGTGTGTGGAGTTTGCACCTTCTCCCCGTGACCGCATGGATTTCCTCCGGGTGCTCCGGTTTCCTCCTACCTCACAAAGACGTGCAGGTTTGTAGGTAAATTGGCTTCTGTAAATTGCCCCTAGTGTGTAGGATAGAACTAGTGTACTGGTGATCGATGGTCAGCACTGACTCAGTGGGCGGAAGGGCCTGTTTCCATGTTATATCTCTAAACTAATACGCAATTGTCTTTGTTATATCCACTACATTGTGAAAACGTATGAAAATAATGTTATAGATTTTGCCTTTTATGAATTTGGATCATATCCCAAGGGAGTATTTTGAGTTGTGCACTGATCTATTGACACAGTAGTAAAATATATTGGGTTCAACATAATTTACATTAGCTATTTGATGGCACAGTGTATAGTACAAGGAGATGTGTAGAACAACTCGTGCACTGTTGACACAAGGAACTGCAGTTGCTGGTTCACAACCACAGACACAAAGTGCTGGAGTAACTTGGCGGGTTAGGCAACGTCTCTGGAGAACATGGAATAGGTGACGTTTCGAGTTGGGATCCATTGTTGGGGACTGGAAGGTTATGAATGGTGATGTCTTTAGGGCTTTGGTCTTTGCTACGAGAATTAAAAATAAGCAGTTTGTATATTGTGGTAGAACTGTGCAGGAAGGAACTGCAGACGCTAGTTTAAACCGAAGATAGACATAAAATGCTGGAGTAACAGCTGAACAGGCAGCACCTCTGGAGAGAAGGAATGGGTGACGCTTGGGTTAGAGTAGGGTCTCAACCCGAAAAGTCACCCATTCCTTCTCTCCAGAGATGCTGCCTGTCCTGCTGAGTTACTCCAGCATTTTGTGTCTGTGGTAGAACTGCTGCCTCTCAGTGCTGGAGACCCAGGTTCGATCCTGACCTCAGGTGCTAACTGTGTGGAGTTTGCATGTTCTCGCTGTGACCTTGTGGGTTTCCTCCGGGTGCTCCAGTTTCCTCCCTATCCCACAGACGTGTGAGTTTGTAGATTAATTGGCCTCTGTAAATTGTCTCTAGCATGAAGGGAGTGGATGAGAAAGTGGGATAACAGAATTAGTGTGAATGGGTGATTGATGGTTAGAGTGGGCTGAAGTGCCTGTTTCCATGCTGTATCTTTCGATCAATCAAACATTCCTCCAACAGTTGTCATTTGTGGCTTGTGAAAGATTTTGGGGGTATTTAACGAAGTTAAAGACACTATAAATGCAAATTACTATTATGACACATATTAATTTAAATAATCATCATCTTTGCTCAATTGTATAATGGTAAATGATTAGGATATGTAAAATTCTGGGGCTAAATTTGCATAACATGCCATTTATGTATAATTACATATCAGATTACTTAACATCTGAATGTGCAGAAGATGTTATGATATTTACACTTCATTACCACTTGATCCTGCAAAAATATAAAACTGATCGAAGTAAACCCCTCCTGTGGCTGCTTCCGTTAAAATAAAGAGAATTTAACTGATCCACTCAGATAGATTCTGACCATTACGCTGATATTAGGAATTCCTTTATTGCAATACCATAGAACATAGAACAGTACAACACATGAACAGGCCCTTCGGCCCACAATGCCTGTACTCAACATGATGTCTCATTAAACTAATCTCTGCCTGCACGTGTTCCATATCTCTCCATTCCCTGCATATCCATGTGCATATCCAAAAGTCTCCGAAACACCACTATTGTATCTGCCTCCATCACCACCCCTGGAAGCATGTTCCACACACCCACCACTCTCTGTATATTAAAAAAAGGTAATTGCCCCACACGTCTCCTTTAAACTTTGCCCCTCTTATCTTAAAGCTATGCCCTCTCGTCTTTGACATTTCTACCCCGGTAAAAAAGCTTTGACTATCTGCCTTTATCTATGCCTCTCATCACATTATATACTTCTATCAGGTCTCCCCTCAACCTCCCACACTCCAGAGAAAGCAATCCAACGTCTCCTTGTAGCTAACCCAGGCAGCATTCAGGTTAGACTTTACTTCAGACTTTAGAGATACAGCGCGGAAACCGGTCCACCGAGTCCGCGCCGACTAGCAGTCACCCCGTACACTAGCCCGACACACTAGGGACAATTTACAGAAGCCAATAAACCTGCAGACCTGCATGTCTTTGGAGTGTGGGGGGAAACCGGAGTACCCGGAGAAAACCCACACAGTCAAGGAGAACATACAAACTCCGCACAGACAACATCCATAGTCTGGATTGAACCTGCGTCTCTGGTGCTGTAAGGCAACAACTCGACCACTGTACTATACCACCTGTTTTGTTAGTCTCTTCTGCACCCTCTCCTACACACTCGGGACAATTTACAGAAGCCAATTAACTTACAACCCAGCACGCCTTCAGGATGTGTGAGGAACCCCACAAGGTCACGGGGAGAGCGGGCAAACTCCGCACACAGACCGCATCCGAGGTCAGGATCGAACCTGGGCCTCTGCTGCTGTAAGTGTAAGGCAGCAACTCTACTGTTGCGCCATTGTGCCGCACAACAGATATGTAAACATAGTAGATAGGCACAAAATGCTGGAGTAACTCAGTGGGTCAGGCAGCATCTTTGGAGAAAACGGATAGGATGACTATTCTTTCAAAGGGCCCCAGTCTATCCACATTCTCCAGCGATACTGCCTGACCCACTGAGTTACTCCAGTACTTTGTATCTATCTTTGGTATAAACCAACATCTGCAGTTCCTTTTTATTACAAGCTGTCCCTGAATCGGGACGTTTCACTTTTCAGGCTCCTCTACCTTCTTCCCAATGGCAGGGGTGAAATGAGAGTGTGGCCCCCGTAACCCTCTTTTTGAGGCAGCAACTCCTCAATTGTGATTTCTGGACAATTTATGAACAATATTGACAGTGTGGGGATCATATAGTCAAGCTGCTGCTCTTGTTCAGAGCACTGGATGATCTACACTTTCTCACGATCGGGTTAGGAATGATAAATAACACAAATGGCTTTTGCCGTGGTAATCGGAATTAGTCAAATGCTGGTTGCATGAAATCCAGTCAGCTGGTTGCTATGGTGAGCAACAGCTGGCTGCAGCTGGGAAGACGGTCAAGAGAGCTCATCGTTGTCATATACACCGGCCGGATATGAAGCAGAGCAATGACGTCCTTACTTGCCGCAGTTTCACAAGCACATTAGATGTAGCAAACAGCAACGATAAATGTGCAATAAATGATCAGTTTTTCAAAGTCAACTAGATCATGAAAGTGCAAGGATCAAAGTATATAGAGTAACCATTGTAGTGCAAAGTTATTTGTGTTGAGTTTGGATTGTGTAGGGTTGTGTAAGGTTGATGCTGTTCTTGAACCTGATGGTCATGGTTCTCGGACTCCTGTACCTTCTTCCTCTTGGTAGCAGCGAGCAGAGGGGGTGGTCATGGTGGTGTGAGTCCTTGCTATCAGCTGCCATCTTGAGGCAGCATTTGCTGCAGATCCTTTCATAAGTCCACAAGTTATAGGAGCAGAATTCGGCCATTCGGCCCATCCAGTCTACTCCGCCTTGCAATCATGGCTGATCTATCATTTCCTCTCAAGCCCATTCTCCTGCCTTCTCCCCGTAACTCCCGCATTCTAGTCCTTGGAAATAAATGCTAGCATTGCATTTGCCTTCCTTACTACCGATTCGACTTGCAAATTAACTTATTGGGAATCCTGCACCTGCATTTTCCAAGTCCCCTTGCACCTCCGATTTCTGAATTCTCTCCCCATTTGGAAAATAGTCTTTGATGGTACCTGTGATGGACCGGGCAATGGTGAGCACTTTCTGCAACCTCCTTCGTTGCTGAACTTGGTGATGCAACCAGCCAGTATGCTCCCTGCCCGTACCCTTGCAGAAGTTTGAAAGACATGCCGAATCTCCTCAAACCTCTGAGGAAGTAGAGGCATTGGTGAGCGTTCTTCATGATCGCATCAATGTGCTTGGCCCAGGACAGATCATTGTAGATGCGTCTCTATAAGGATCACTCCTCAGCCTCCTGCGCGGCAAGGAATAAAGTCCCTGCCTGCTCAACATCTCTATATAGCTTCGACCTTCAAATCCTGGAAACATCCTGGTAAATCTTCTCTGCACCCATTCCACCTGTAACATGATGACCAAAACTGAACACAATACTAAATATACAATTGTACAACTGTAACATGACTTCCCAACTTCTATACTTGAGTCCTGACAACACCTTCGTAAACTAGTGATTCATGATTCCATAACTCTTGCTGCAGTGTGGTGCACAAACCCTCTCTTTTTCAGTGAGAATATTGAACATGTGGTGTGAAATTTATCCTTCCTACCTTGGGTTGTAGCTTTGTTGATTGTGCCAGTAATTCCTGACTTGCTGTGATCTTTTCCCTCTTGGTACTTGAACATCGACTACAAAAGAACAAGACCCAGTGGCAGCTAAAGGTTAATGTAATATTAAAGCTGTCATTTTGCAGGTTTAATAAAAGTCCACGACTTGTGCTGAAATAACTCATCCCCAAATTGAAATTTTGCAATCAAAAAATACATCTGCCAACTCCCCAGCCACTTGGTTTGTGTAGGAAATATTGTGGCAATAAGCAGATAATGAAGAACCATTGGAAAACCCTTCTTCAGTAGCATTTATTTTCCTCTGCAATGCAATGACTGTTCTCTCTTAGTTGGTGGTAACAGAAATAGCATCACTGTTCACTCATTCTGTTGAAGGTGGGTGTATTTCAAAGCATGCAGTTAAGCTGGACAGGGTGCAGAGAAGATTTACAATGATGTTGCCAGGACTTGAGGGCCTGAGCTACAAAGAAAGTTTGGGCAGGCAAGGTCTCTATTCCTTGGAGAGCAAGAGGCTGAGCAGTGAAGTTTGGTGGTGTACAAAGTCATGAGGGGAATACATAGATTGAATGCACAATCTTTTACCCAGGGTAGAGGAATCAAGAACCAGAGAATAGGTTTAAGGTAAGCGGGGAAAGATTTAAAAGGAAGCTGAGGGGTAATCTTTCCACACAGAGGGTGATGGATATATGGAACGAGATGCCAGAGGAGGTAGTTGAGGCAGGTACTATAACAATATTTAAAAGTTACGTGGATAGGAACATGGATAGAACCGGTTTAGAGGGATTTGGACTAAATGCCAGCAAATGAGACTAGCTTTGATGCTCTATTCATTGAATTCGAAAGCTTATCATCAATAAAGATCAATGCTTTTCACTAAACCTTTATCAACAGAAATATTAACTAAATTCCTAGAAAAATAAACTTACGTTATGGATTAAGATCATTAAAATCATACATCATATAAAATCTGAATTGATTCATTAAAAATCTAAGATTTCAAGTTCAATGTGATTTATTTTAATTGCAATCAATAAACACATCTGTATTTTTTGTAGTTTGATTAATAACACTGTTTTCTAAGGAAAATGTTACCAGATGGTGCACATGAATATATGTGAGCATTTCTTTTAGCTACACTGTAGGTACAGTAAGTATTATCTAACTTTCGGTCCTTGCCTGAAGAAATGTTTTGTCTAAAGAAAATTTGAAATCAAAGGTGGTTAAAGTTCGAATTGTATTCAAAGCATTTATTCAGAGGTCAAGTCACAAAGTGTTGGAGGAACAATGCAGCATCTGTGGAGGCAATGGACCATTGACGTTGCGGGTCAGGACCATTCTTCGAATCTGAGTCGTGATTAGCAACGTTGCCTGTTCATTCCCTCCACAGATGCTGCCTGACCCGCTGAATTGATAAGTTCAGAAATCATAGGAGCAGAGTTAGGCCATTTGGCCCATCGCGTCTCCGCCATTCAATCATGGCTGATCCATCTTTCCCTCTCAACTCCATTGCCTCGCCTTCTCCCTCTAACTTTTTGCCGCCCTTACTAATCAAGAACCAGTCAATCTCTGCTTTAAAAATACCCAAGGACTTGGCCTCCACAGCCGTCTGTGGCAAAGATTTCCACAGATTCACACACTCTGGCTAAAGAAATTCCTCCTCATCTCCTTTCTAAAACTTCCTCCAGCACTTTGAGTTTTGCTCAAGATTTCTAGCATCTGCAGTCCTTCCCATCTCCATTTATTTTGCGGAATGTCTTCTTGAAAACACGACGCATTGAACTGCAAAATCCATTCCCAAGCTGTGTTAATACTGTGAAGGTATCATAGCAACATCTCATCTCAAAAGTGTGATGGCCAATTTTACCACCGCTCTGTGCATTCGCTGCATAATTGCGCGGAGCCAAAGCACAATTTATTCAGAGTGCCTGGGCGCTTAATTACAGTTTATAAATACCAATAAAGTTGGCAAAGTTTCCAACAATTTCTACTTTTATTTCTGATTTCCAGCAACTTCAATTTGTTCGAGAAACAAGGAACTACAGATGGTGGATTAGAAAAAAATACCCACAAAGTGCTGGAAGAACTTTACAGGTTAGGCAGCATCTCTGGAGAACATGGATAAGTGATGTTTTGGGTCAGAGACCTTCTTCAGACTGAAGGAGATGGGTCTGAAGCCGGATAGCCAAAACATTGACTATCTGTATTCTCTAGAGATGTTGCCTGTCCTATTGAGTTACTCCCCAACTTGGTGTCTTTACCTTCAGTTTGTCAGTTTGCTTAACATAGAACTGGCCCTATGGCCCACTTTGTCTGTGCCGAACATGATGCCAAGACTAAAGGGGCTGTCCCACTGCGGCGACCTAATCTGTGAGTTTAGACGAGTTTGCCCTCAACCCAAACTCGCAGCATGGTCGACACGAGGTCGTATGAGGTCACTGGAACTCTCCTTCATGCTCGAGGGAAGTTCCTGAATACTCGTGGCCTCAGCTAGGTCGCGGAGAATTTTTCAACTGGTTGAAAATTTTTCCGCGTTTACAATTTGGTCGGCATGGTTCTTTTTGACTTGTAGTGCAGTGGAGTGGGGTCACTATTTAGTTACAGGCTTTCGAGGGCAGCCGTAGGCAACCTCCTTCGCTGACTGGGCATTTTGATTGGCTCATTAGAGTTATCAGGACCAGGGAAAACCGACCAGTAGGTAAAATGCCCGCTAAACTTTATTATACTTCGTAAAAGTGTCTCCATTCCTTCTCCCCCCCCCTCCGCGCTCTCTAAAGGACATACCGTACACTGTGGCAGTTGTCTTTAACCTTCCTGTTCATCGCGGGTGTGAATTTCAGATAGAGCTCCCCCGCGTTCCCTGGCCCCCGCCTTTGCGATGTGTTCGTGTGTGTGTGTGTGTGTGTGTGTGCTCGCGGTTTCAACGCGGACGGTCGATCCAGCTCGAGGTTTTCAGGCGAGTGCCCTCGAGCTTGAAGGTCGAAGGCACTCTTCTTAACTCACGGATTAGGTCGCCGCAGTGGGACAGCCCCTTAACTCTTATCTGCCAGCACATGATCCATATCCCTCCACTCCCTGCCTGTGCCTATCTAAAAGCCTCTTAAACACTACTAAACTATCTGCTTCCACCACCACCCCTGGCAGCACATGCCAGGCACCCATCACCCTCTGCATTAAAAAAAAACTTGCATCGTTCATCTCCTTCTAGTCTTTGACATTTCCACCATGGGGCAAATGGTTCTGACTGTCTACCGTATCAATTCCACTCATCATACTATAGACTTCTATCAGGTCTCCCCTTAGCCTTTGAAGCTCAGGAGAAAACAATCCAAGTTTGTCCAACCTCTCCCTGTAGGTAATACACTCTAATCCAGGCAGTATTCTGGTAAATCTCTTCTGCATCCTCTCCAAAGCCTCTACATCCTTCCACTATTTGGGCGACCAGAACTGTACTCCAAATGCAGCCTAACCCAAAGTTCTATAAAGCTGCAAGTTTAGGAAGGTCTAAGAAGGTTTGGGTTTTGTTTATTATTGTCTCTCCCTCCGGCCCTCCGGAGAAAACAATCTAACTTTGTCTGAAGAAGGGTCTCGATCCAAAACGTCACCCATTCCTTCTCTCCAGAGCTGCTGCCTGTCCCGCTGAGTTACTCCAGCATTTTGTATCTAACTTTGTCTAACCTCTCCCTGTAACCCCGGAAGACCCTGTATTTGAATTGGTTTAAAGGATTAGTTTTTGATGTGTAGTTGCAGGTGGAAGTCAAGGACATGAATCGCTGTTCCATAATCTAACTAGAGGGGTACAGGCAACTGCATTGAACATCAGCCTATGAAATAATTCTTTGTTTTTCTCCTTTTCTTTGGACTTTCTGTTGCACTTTCAGTTGAACCTTCCTAAAAGTAATGGGGATATCGGGGCAGAGCGATTGGGATGGCACAGTGGCGGACTGGTAGAGTTGCCTTGCAATGCCAAAGACTCAAGTTCGATTCTGACTACAGGTGCTGTCTGTACAGAGTTTGTACATTCTCCCTGTGACCCCGTGGGTTTTCTCCGGGTGTCCCGGTTTCCTCCCACATCCCAAAGACATGCAGGTTTGTAGGTTTCTGTAAATCGTAAATTGTCCATACTGTGTAGGGTAGTGCTGGTGCAAGGGATGATCTCTGGTCAGAGTGAACAAGATGGGCCGAAGGGCCTGTTTCTAAGCTGTGCCTCTACACTAAACTAAAAATTATGGTGATAGCACAAAATGCTGCAATAACTCAGTGGGTCAAGGTCTCTGGAGAAAAGTGACCTTTTGGGGAGAGACCTTTCTTCAGGCTGAGAGTTAGGGGAGAGGAAAACTAGAGGTGTGAATAGACAGAACAAACAACCATAAAAATGATGGTGGGCAGAATGTGTGGGACGTATCTTTCACTTCCACTTCATCTCTGAATGTTTCTGTCTCTGAAGTTCCAGTCACGTCCTCCATTGTTGACCTTGAGATGATCGGCATGAAGGACTTGGGTGTGTGATGTGGGTTGAATTACACATTGTTTGTCAGCTCTCTCCTTTGAAATGGGGCCTTATCTCAACGTTATTTCAGACAAAGGTCTGAAGTCACATCTGTGCATGATGCACCTCCAGTAAATGATTTAGACTTTAGAGATATAGGAAACGGGACATTTGGCCTGCCGAATCCAAGCCGACCAACGATCCCCACACACGAGCACCATCATATACACTGGGCACAATTTACACTTTTACCAAAACCAATTAACCCTCAAACCTGCATGTATTTGTAATGAGAGATGAAACCAGTGCACCCAAAGAAAACCCACACAGTCACACGGAGAACGTACAAACTCCGTACAGACAGCACCGATAGTCAGGATCGAACATGGGCCCCTGACAGTGTGAGGCAGCAACTCTACGGCAGCGCCACTGTGCTTCCCATTTGTGTGCTGTGCTATCTGTGTTAGGTTTAGGTTTATTATTGCCATGTGTACCGAGGTACAGTGAAAAGCTTTGTTTTGCATGCTATCCAATCAAATCAGATATACAGGTCCACCACCGATTTTCCGGCAACTGGGGATCCGGCAACTCCTTTAATCCAGACAAAATTGTTGGAGAGCACTTGAAATTCTCCCCAGAAGTCCCCTCGAAAATGTGGCACACTGGCCAGGTGAGGCGGTCGACCTCATCGGGACATCAGCGTCCGATCGGCTGGTTGAATCCTGCGATCGGGGCTCTGGAACTCCGGCCCGGCTGGAGCCTGCAGATCCAGTCCCATTGCTGATTTCCGGGGTCAACTGAGGCAGACCATTCCGTCACTGTTGGACTACTCTCGGTGATCTCTGTTGGTCCGGAAAAATTGATAATCCGGCAAGGCTAGGAACCAAGAGGGCCATAAAATTAAGCCAAACGCAAGTACAATAGGTAGAGCAGAGGGGAAGATACAGAGTGCAGAATATAGTTCTCAGCATTGTAGCGCATCACTTCCAGAGACAAAGTCCAATGTTCGCAATATGGTAGAGGTGAATCGGATAGTACTCTAGCTTATGGAAGGACTGTTCAGATGCCTGATGACAGAAGGGCAGCAGGTGTTCTTGAGTCTGGTGGTGCGCGCTTTCAAGCTTCTGTACCATCTGCTCGATGGGAGCGGGGAGAAGAAGATATGACCAGTGTGGGACAAGCCTTGGATTATGTTGGCTGCTTTTCTGAGGCAGTGTGAAGTGTAGATGGAGTTAGTGGTGGGGGGAGCCTGGTCTGTGTGATGGACTGGACTAAACTCTCTGCAATTTCTTGCAGTCTTGGACAGTACTGTTCCCAAACCAAGCCGTCATACAATCCGACTAAATGCTTTCTACAGTGCATCACTGCTGCAAAGACAAATTTCACTCCAGGCACTATTAAGTTGTTCTAATTTGTTATGGTCCAATGCATTGAATTGAGATCTACATCATGTATATTATACAGAGCTTGGACAGGTTTACAGCACTTTGATCTGTAGTGGCATTTCCAACAGCTCCTTGTTTTCTTTATCCTTTCTTCTTCTGCCTCAGCAACCAGAAGATTATTGGTTTACAGCCCAATCTTTAAATCAATTCTCAGTAAGTGTTGCATTATTAGTGATGCAGAACTCCCTTTATCTAATCCATGGGATAACATAGAACCACTGTGAACGGGCTATCGATGGTCAGCATAGACTCGGTGGGCTAAGGGTCTATTTCTATGCTGTATTTTATGATCAATCACTCAGTCATCTGGGGCGAACACTTAACAGGAACAAGCCGGCTATTTTACACCTTGACACTCTGGACAAGGATAGCCGACACTAACGTTTAAAACAAAAGACACAAAGTGCTGGAGTAACTCAGCGGGTCAAGCAGCATCTCTGGAGAACATGGATAGGTGACGTTTCGGGTCGGGATCCTTCCTCAGACTCTTTAAAAGGTTTGAGTGAGGGAGTGTTTAAATGGCAGCTGATTGCTGGCAAGATGTGCGAGAGTGGGTGAGTGTGTGAGTGGGTGAGTGGGTGAGTGTGTGTGAGAGTGGGTGAGTGTATGTGAGTGGGTGAGTGTGTGTGAGAGTGGGTGAGTGTGTGTGAGAGAGAGAGAGCGCATGCGATTCCCGATCCAAAACGTCACCTAGCCAGAGGAAGGAATGTGAGGGGAGGGGAGAATTAGGTGCGAGTCTAGGTGGGGCCCAAGGGAGGTGGGGGATGTTGTGAAGAAAGGGTGGGGAATGAATATTAATTAACGTTATTTATGTCATTTACTTTGACACCTTATTCTGAGCAAGGTGTCACATTAATATGTGGTCTGAACTTCAGGTTAAGAGAACATTAGAGTAAAATGATTAGAGTCATGGAGGTGTACCTTGTCCATGGTTGACATACTGGGCTGTTCCCATTTGCCTGCATTTGGTCCATAACCCACTAAACCCTTCCTATCTCCATATCGGTCCAAATGTTTTTTAAACGTAATTGTATCTGCTTATCATAAGAGCAGAATTGGACCATTCGAGCCATGAAGTCTGTTCCACCATTAGATCGTGGCAGATCTATCTTTCCCTCACAACCCCATTCTCCTGCTTTCTCCCTGTAACCTTACTAAACAAGAAATCAATCTCAGCTTTAAAAACATCCAATGAATTGGCCTCTACTGCCAACTGTGTCAATGAATCCCACAGATTCACAATCCTTTAACTAAAGAAATTCCTCCTACTCTCCATTCTCCATCCTTTTATTCTGAGGCTGTGCCCTCTAGTCCTAGACTCTTCCACTACTGAAAATATTCTTTCCACATTCACTATCCATGCCTTTCATTATTTGGTAGGTTGTATGCTCTTCTGAAGCTCTGGTAGCTCATTCCAGATACAGAGTTCCCTCTGAATGAAAGAGTTGCTACTAGAGTTACCTCTCTTAAAACTCTCCCCTTAAGCCTGTGTCCTCCAGTTTTAGAATCCTCCAACCTGGGGAAAAAGTCTGTGAGCATCTTCCTTTTAATAGGGTTATTCAGCACAGAAATATGGCCCTTCGGCCCAACTTGTCTATGCCAATCAAAATGCCTCATATACACTAGTGTCACCTAAGCCCCAGCCTATGCAACTTCTCCCTGTAACTCAAAGCTGCAAGCCCAGGTAACATCCTGGTGAATCTTCTCTGCGCCTATTTCAAGATGAGGGAGGAACAGAGAATATGAGCACAAGGACACAAAGTGTTGGAGTAACTCAGCGGGGCCAGGCAGCATCTCTGGGGGACATCTCGAGTCGGAACCCTTCTCCAGATCATCAACAACGATTTGTTCAGAGTGAGAATTTCCTATCAATAGCCGAGAAGCTACTTTTTCTCAAACAGAACTGGAATGTAAATTTGAATGTTAATTGTGTTAAGGCAGGAAGCTCGGCAGCTAATTGTTGAGTTGACTGCAGGCTAAATATTAATTAATGACTGTTTTAGAAGCAATAGGCACAAAATTAGATTTAGAACTGCAGACATTTGATTACATGGTGTACTGAGAATAGGTCGTTCACTATTTTGATTAACATATCATCAAAAACCATGTGTTGGATTAGATGGAATAGATGGGTAACGTGAACTGAAAGTAAACGTGGATTATTTTCCCGCTTGGTAAAATAAGGACAATTTCAATTCTTTTTATTACCCTCCAGGCATTAATGCTTCAGAGATTGCAGATTGATCTATCAATCACATTTCTGCCTGAGTATTGTCATGGTGCTTTTTGTGATCAAGTACCTTACCTTAATAGTCACACAGCGCAGAAATACAATCCTTCGGCACAACTTGTCCATGCCAACCAAGATGTCCCAAATACATTTGTGCCATCTTCCTGCGTTTGGCCCATATCTCTTTCCTATCCAAGTTCCTGTCCAAAATGTCTTATACATGCTGTTGCAGTACCTGCCTCAACTACTTCCTCTGGCAGCTCGTTCCATGTACCCACTGTGTGAAAAAGTTGCCCTTCAGGTTCAAATTAAATTTTTCCCCGATCACCTTAAACCTATGTCCTCTGGTTCTTGATTCCCCTACTCTGGAAGAAATTCTCAGTATTGGCTGGGCCGATTAATTTATTCCCTAACCTTTGATTGTTTCTCATTGTTCTTTTTGCACGACCATTGATAACATTTCACATCAGGGCTCTTGGTCAGACTGGTTTAGTTTTTTTTATTAACTTACTTTTTTCCTGGTGGCAATTTTATCTTTATTAGTTTATTTAATATTGTAACATTGCGTTGCCATAAGAATAAGGAGACAAAATTAAGAAACTTATTACAAGCTTCGATTCTACATTCAGGAGATTAATAAACACAGCGAACAGAAATTCCACACTCAAAAAATATTCCCATCAACATTTAGCATGTTTAGAGTGGCACAGTGACGTAGCTGGTAGAGCTGCTACCTCACATTACCAGAGACCCAGGTTCGATCCTGACCTCGGGTGCTTTCTGTGTGTGGAATTTGCACGTTCTCTCTGGGACCGTGTGGGTTTCCACCAGGTGCTCTGGTTTCCTCCCACATCTCAAAGTCATGTAGGTTAATTGGCCCTCTGTAAATTGGCCCCTAGTGTGTAGGGAGTGGATGAGAAAATGGGATAACATAGAACTGGTGTGAATAGGTGATCGATGGTCGGCATTGACTCCGTGGGCTGAAGGCCCTGTTACCATGCTGTATCTTTCAATCTAATTCAAAACGATCCTTTACACCAGTTGCTTATTCTTTGATGGATGCAAATTGCTGGAGTAACTCAGCGGGTCAGGCAGCATCACTGGAATACATAGATAGGTGATGTTTCAGGTTGGAAGAAGGGTCTCAACCTGAAATATCGCCTATCTATGTTCTCCAGAGACGCTGCCGGATTCACGGAGTACTCCAGCACTTTGTGACCTGGTGTGGAAAGCAGCATCTGCAGTTCTTTGTTTTTACTGCTGATTCATTGAGCTTTATTGAACCTAAACGATTTGAATTGTTAGCTTGGGTCTAATTTGGGTATTATGTGAACAGCTGGAGTTAATCCTCTGCTTTCTGTGACACAATGGACTGTATCCATTTCCAGCAAAGTTTGATGTCTTGCAATCACATCAGCTTTACAAACTGGGATCCTGTCAACTATCAAACAATTCAACCAGTAAACAAATGTCTCCCTTGAAGGCTGTGTGTGTTTATTCAGTGAGTAGCTATCTGTACCGCACATGCCAGCCAGCCTTGTGTTCCGAGCTAACAACACCATGCTGGAGTAACTCAGCCGATCAGGCGGCATCTCTGGAGAACATGGACAGGTGATGTTTCAGGTCGGGATCCGTCTTCAAGCCAAGCTTGTGTTTTTGTGTTGTCCTTTGAGGCAGGAGTAAGGGTCAAGAGACGAGAGTGTACTTGTCTTATGTACCAACAATGATACAATGACATTCGTACTTGCAGCAGCTTAACAGGCCTGTAAACACAATGCACATAGATAAGTTAGTTCAGTTTAGAGATACAGCAGGAAAACAGGCCATTCGGCCCATCGAGTCCATGCCGACCGTCGTTCACCCATTCACACTAGTTCTATGTTATTCTACTTTCTCATCCTCTACACAGTAGGGACAATTTAAAGAGGCCAATTCACCTATAAACCCGCACAACTTATGGGTTGGGAGAAAACCGGAGTACCCGGAGGAAACCCATGTGGTTACAGGAAAATGTGCAAACTCCACATAGACAGCACCCAAGGTCAGTATCGAACCTGGGTGGCTGGCACTGTGAGGCAGCAACTCTACCGGCTGTGCAGTCGAGTCGCCATATTTTCCTACATTTGGCCCATGTCCCTTTAAATCTCTCCTATCCATGTATCTGTTCAGCGTCTTTTAATTATAGTAGCTGCCTCAACTACCTCCTCTATCCGCCACTCTCTCAGTGGAAAAAGTTGTCCCTCAGGTTCCTATTAAATATTTCCCCTCTCTCACCTCTGGTACTTGAGCTTTCTTTCCTTTGTGATTCTGAAGAAACTAATGAAAACTTTGCTTTACCAGATTGTTGCTATCATTTACTGATACCTTTATCACATTAATGTCACAGGTTTTCCAGAGTTAGCATCTCCAATATAATACCCATCATCCAAAACTTAGTTTCTAGTTGCTGAGTTACTCCAGCAATCTGTGTCTTTTTTTGTTGTAAACTAGCATCTATTGTTCCTTGTTTCTACATTTAACTCTCAGTGGGTGGCACATGGCGCAGTGGTAGAATCGCTGCCTCACAGCACCAGACCCAGGTGTGTACGTCCTCCCTGTGACTGTGTGGGTTTTCTCCGAGTGGTTTCTTCCCACATCCCAGAGACGTGCAGGTTTTTGTAGGTTAATCTGCAGGTTAATTGTCTGCTGTAAATTGTCCCTAGTGTGTAGGATAGAACTAATGTATGGGGTGATCGCTAGTCGGCACAGACTCAGTGGGCTGAAGGGCCTGTTTCCGCGCTGTATCTCTAAACTAACAAAAATGAATATGTGAGGTTTCTTTGAATAACTGGGTCAAAGGTTGTCTACGACAAGCTCACCTTCGACCAGTTGATTTCTTGACACATGCGAACAATTTCGTCTGCAAGAATAATTCATAAGCCTGAAATAGCAGCAGCGATCTTTGATGTTCAATCTAATTTGACTATCGGTAGGCAATGAAATAAAGGGTGCAGTTAGCTATTTGGACATTCGAGATAAGCTTCAAAGTGCTGGTGTGCATCACCAGATGAGAGAGAATGTTAAATGTGGGATGTTATGACAGGAATTGCTCCGTCTTTGGAGAAAAATATATCCTTTGATCCTTCAATGATGCCAAACCTTAACACAGCACAGTAGGTGATGAATTTTCCCTGAGGCTGACAGCAGAGGTGGTCTGCTGGCTCTGGTTCATGTCCTCTCACTGCCCGGCTCAGTTTATTGGGCAATTGGATGCACTGAATCACTTGCCCAGAGTAGGGGATTCGGGAACCAGAGGGCATAGGTTTAAGGTAAGGGAGGAAAGATTTTATTGGTATTTGAGGGGAAGCTTTTTCACATGAAAGGTGGTAGATGTATGGGACAAGCTGCCAGAGGAGGTAGTTGAGGCAGGGACTATAACAATGTTTAAGAAGCAATTAGACAGATACATGGATAGAACAGGTTTAGAGGGATATGGGCACAATGCAGGCAAGTGGGAGTAGTGTAGATGGGCCACATTGGTCAGTGTGGGCAAGTTGGGCCGAAGGGCCTGTTTCCACACTGTATGACGACTATAATTGCATGACATAGGTTTTGGTTTATTATTGTCACGTGAACCAATGTTTTGTTTGTTTCCAATCAGATCAGATAATACCATACGTAGATTTGGAACGGCGCAGTGGTAGAGTCGCTGCCTCACAGTGCAAGAGGCCCAGGTTCGATCCTGACCTTGGGTGCTGTCTGCACGTTCTCCCTGTGATCATGTGGGTTTTCTCTGGGTGCTCTGGTTCCCTCCCACACTCCAAAGAAGTGCAGATTTGTTGGTTAATTGGCTTCTGTAAATTGCCCCTAGTGTGTAGGATGTGAAACTGGGACAACATAGAACCAGTGTACGGGTGATTGTTGGTCAGCACAGACAAGGTAGGCTGAAGCCCCGTTTACATGCTGTATCCCTAAACTAAACTAAAGATGCAATCAAGTCAATATGTCGACGAACCAGCCACACTTTGTCTTGTCTCTCCTTTCTCCCAGCTTTATTTCCTTCAACCCCCCCCCCCCCGCACACCCTGTCATTCCTGCTACTCTTCTACTCTTTGACCGTGTTCATCTCCAGACTTTGTCCTCCCATTTGCCAATCAAACCCACACCCTCAGATGTATTCACTTATCACTTGCCAGGCTTTGCCCTGTCCCTTCTCTCATCCAGCTTTCTCCCCAATCCCCACCACCACAATCAGCCTGAAGAAGGGTATCGATCCAAAATGTCCTAACCATATACTCCACAGTTTTATGTTTTGTTTATTGTCAGGTACAGCAAAAAGCTTTTGTTGTTGCGTGCTATCCAATCAGCGGAAAGACTATATATGATTATAATCGAGCCTCCACAGTGTACGGATAAGGGGAATAGCGTTTCGTGCAAGATAAAGTCCAGTAAAGTTTGATTAAAGATAGTCGGAGGGTCTCCATTGAGGTAGATGGGAGGTCAGGACCGCTCGCTAGTTGGTGAGAGGATGGTTCAATTGCCTGATCGCCGCCCCATTAGGTATGTGGGTATATGAATGCTAAATATATTGATCTAAATTTCTTAATTTGAAAGGGAAGGTGTTGATATCTCTGCTAATAGATTTATGCATTAATGGATCGATGTTCAAACTGTGGTTTTTAAAGCTTTTAAAATGAAGAGTGCCAAGTGGTGTGCACAGAAACAGCTCAGTGGGCTTTTTCTCCTCGGGGTAATGCAAAATTCCATCTCATCTTTATTTTCCATATGTTTTTCTCGCTTGTATTCCAAGCCTGCTGTGTAGATCTTTAATCCAAGAACATTGTGTTGAGCGGTCTCTATAATGAGGTTCAATATGTCTCAAAACCATCTCGCGGAATTAAACATATTTACAAACACAGAACAGTTTTGGGTGACACAGTGGCACAGAGGTAGAGTTGCTGCATTACAGTGTCAGAGATTCGATCCTGACTATGGGTGCTGTCTGTATGGAGTTTGCACGTTCTCCTTGTGACTGCATGGGTTCTCTCCCGGAGATCCAGTTTCCTCCCACATTCCAAAAATGAGCATTTATTTAGGTGAATTTGCTGCTGTAAATTGTCCCTCGTGTTTATGGTAGAACTAGTGTACAGGATAATTGTTGGTCGGCGTGACCTCGGTGGGCCGAAGGGCCTGGTTCCACACTGTATCTCTAAACTTGAGCAGCAGCGCCCTTCAGATACTCAAACAGGGGCATGTCATGCCAGCATAATGCGACATCTTGTGTAAAATTCGCATTGAAATATAGTTATTAAATAATCCGCTGCAAACCCCTCAGTGCCACACAGTATATGTCAGGAGGTCACAGAGAGGTTAAGATGGGCTAGTGTGTAGGATAGAACTAGTGTAAAGATGATTGTCGGTCGGCAGGGACATGGTGGGCTGGAGGTCCTGTTTCTGCACGGTATCTAAACGCTAAAGTAAAAAGTGCAGCACAGAACAGGCCTTCAGCCCACAATGTCTGTGTCAAACATGATGCCAAGATAAACTAATCAGCTTTATGATGGCAGCTCATTGAGTCTATAAAGAGCAATGTAACTGGCCATCTGCATCATCTACACATTTAAACCGTTTGGAACATAGAACAGTACAGCACCAGAACGGGCCCTTCAGCCCACAATGTCTGCGCTGAGCATGATGTCAAGACCGTTACATATTTACCTGCATCACTCCATTCCCTGCAAGCCCAGGTGCCTATCCAAACGCCACTATCCCATGTGCCTCCACTACCACCCCTACCAATGCGTTCCAAGCACCCACCATCGTCTGCGTAAATAAAAACTTGCCCTGCACGTCTCCTTTAAACTGTGCCCCTCACACCTTAAAACTCTTCCCCCTAATATTTGAGTTAAACATCCTGGGAAAAAGATTCAGTCTACCCTATCTATGCCTCGTCATTTTCTATTACTTTTTGAGTCACGGTGATAAAGAGATACAGGACGAAACAGGCCATTCGGCCCATCGAGTCCACACCCGGCCATTGATCACCCAATTACACTAATTCTATATTAAACTCCTTGTTTTATTCTCCTCATATATTCATCAATTCCCCCCGAGATTTTATCACTCATCTACACACTCGGTATTTTATTGTGGTCATTTAACCCATCAACTTGAATGTCTTTGAGACAATGGGAATATCGAGACAACCATTAGGTCACAGGGAGAACGTGCAAACGTCCACATAGGCAGCACCCAAGATCAGGATTGAACCTTGGTTCCCTGGTGCTGTGAAGCAGCAGCTCTATTAGGATGGGTTTATTATTGTCACATGTACTGAGATACGGTGAAAAGCTTTTGTTTGTGTGCTATGCAATTAAATCAGAGTTTGGACAAATTTGGATTGTTTTCTCTGAAACACGAGGTTGAGGAGAGATCTAAAATTATGAGAGGCATTGGTAAAGCAGACAGTCAGAACCTTTTTCGATCCTAACCACGGGGGCTGTCTTTACAGAGATTGCACATTCTCCCTGTAACCGCGCGTATTTCTACAAGTGCTCCAGTTTCCTCTCACATCCCAAAGACGTGCAGGTCTGCAGGTTAATTGTTTTTTGTAAATTGTCCCCAATGTGTAAGATAGAACTAATGTGAATGGGTGATAGATGGTTGGAGCAGACTCGGTGGGCCGATGGGCCTGTTTCCTAAACTGATACGCTGTGACGGCACCTGGTGGCAACTCAAGGGCACAACGAACCATCGGCTCTGGAGGGCGATGTCTTGGTGTGGGAGGTGCGAGTCACGGGGTCAGTACCTGAGTTGGTATTTAAGGCCGGGCAATGCCTGTGACCTCGGGGGAGTAGGGAACTGTATTGGAGAGAATAAACACGCCTAGTGCACACAACTCGTGTCCGACTAGTTTTTGGCTGGACTCCTGCGAATCCCCGCTACACTAGTCGGCCGTTGGCAGCCTCTCGCCTTCTTTAGCCGTCACCTGCAGCGCTACAGCGCTTTCGACCGGGGGTTGGTCGTCTTACACCTCGCAGTGCAACACTTCTGGTACTTCTTCGATGGCCGTTCTTTCGTAGCCTTCATGGACCGCAAGCCCTTGCTTTCGCGAAGGTTTCAGATCCTTGGTCCGCCCGGCAGCAGCTCCAGGTGATGGCTATTTCGGAGTATACAACGGACGTCCGACACATCACCAGGAAATGCAACCTAGTGACGTATACTTTGTCCCATCCAGCAATTGTAGCCGCGGTAACCAGGTCCTCGGGAGTAGATTACTCCTCCTTGACAGCGGCCCAGCTGGTGGATGATGAAATGCCGGCGTACCGCACCGCGGTCTCTGGCTTGGTGCTTGAGGACATGCCGTTGGGTCCCTCGGGCTCCATCCTCTGTGACGTATCCACGGGTCAGCTGAGGCCTATTGTTCCGGTGGCCTGGCGCCGTCGCGTCTTTGAGGTGATCCATGGGCTGTCCCAACCATCCATCTGGGCCACGCTCGCTATGGTGGCCGCAAGGTTTATGTGGCACGGACTTCGGAAGCAGATCGCTGCTGTGCCTGGGCGTGCATGCCGTGCCAGACTTCGAAGGTGCATCGACACGTCCGGGTGCCCTGTTCAAGACTTCACAGTGCCATGTCAGCGATCACGTGCATGTGCACGTGGACATCATGGCGCCAATGCCTCCGTCCCAGGGTGTTGCGCACCTGCTTACAGTGGTGGACCATTTTACGCGGTGGCCGGAGGCCATCACGCTTACGGACACTTCAACTGAGTCGTGTACTCGTGGCAACTTGGATTGCCCGCTTTGGGGTTCCACTTCACATCACGTCCGACCGGGGCGCCCAGTTCACGTCTGAACTGTGGTCCGCCATGGCCCGCCTGTTGGGGACGCAGCTCCACCACACGACAGCGTACCGTCCCCAGTCAAATGGGTTGGTGGAGCGGTTCCACCGCTGTCTGAAGGCTCGTCTCACAGGCCCTGGGTGGATGGACGAGTTGCCGTGGGTCCTGTTGGGGATTCGGACGGCCCCCAAAGAGGATCTGTCATTGTCCTCCGCGGAGTTGTTATGTGGTGCTCCGCTCACCATCCCCGGGGAGTTTGTCCCTGCCGCTGATTGGTTCCAGGAACCCCCGTCATCGGTGCTGATACACTTGCTGGAGAGGGTCGGCGCCCTGTTTCCCATCCCAACGTCGCATCATGGAGTGGCCCCGCCCCATGTGCCACTGCCGCTGATGGGCTGCCCATACGTTTTTCTTCGCCGTGACTCCCACAGGTCACCCTTGCAGCGCCCGTATGAAGGTCCGTTTCGCGTGCTGCAGCACGGGCCTACTACATTCGATTTGGACATGGGAGGCCGGCGTGAAACTGTGTCTATGGCTCGTTTGAAACCGGCCCACTTGGACCTGAGCGAGCCATTCCATGTGGCTCAACCTCTCCGTCGCGGGCGTCCGCCGTCCCGGGCTCCCGGAGATTCTTCCGAACTGAACAAGCCCCCAGAGCGTGGGATTGTATCTGCGCGTTCGGGCCGCCTCGTTCGGCATCCCGTCCGGTTCGGTGCCTCTGGTTCTGGGGGGGGGGGGGGTCATGTGGCGGCACCTGGTGGCAACCCAAGGGCACAACAAACCATCGGCTCTGGAGGGCGGTGTCTTGGTGTGGGAAGCGCTAGTCACTGGGTCGGTACCTAAGTTGGTATTTAAGGTCAACGCCCGTGACCTCGGGAGAGTAGGGAGCTGTATTGGAGAGAATAAACACGTCTAGTGCACACAACTCGTGTCCGACTAGTTTTTGGCTGGACTCCTGCGAGTCCCCACTACAATGCAAGTGAATTGTCTTTATTATATCTTCTACATTGTGACAAATATCTGAAAATAATGTTATAAATGTTGTCTTTTTCTGAAATTGGCATATCTCTAAACTAAACTAAATCTCTATGCATTGGAAGGAACTGCTGATGCTGATTTATACTGAAGATAGACACAAAGTGCTGGAGTTACTCAGCAGGTCAGGCAGCATCTTTGGAAAAAAGAACAGACTGGGTCTGAACTGGGTCAGACTTCAGTATGAAGAAGGGGTCCGATACAAAACATCACCTATTCTTTTTCTCCATGGATGCTGCCTGACCCACTGAGTTACTCCAGCTCTGTGGGTCTAAACTAAATCTCTACCAGCTATGTCACTCTGCTGCCTAAAGTTGAGCTATCATTGAATCTTGTACAGTCTCTGTTGAATAAATAATTGTTTATTATATGTTCTATTGACCATTCCTGTTCTGTTCTCTCCCAGTTATTCCAGATACTCTCCGTGCAACATCTGTAGCCCAGGAGCTGAATAAAGTGGAGGGAGATTCGCTGGAGCTGGTGTGCGAGGTCTCTGAGCAAACGCCGTACCACACGCACGTGGCCGTCACGTGGTATCTCCAGAAGGCAGATCAGAGTCTCAAGATCATCTCGCTGACCCGGGATTTCATCCTACGTCCCGGAGAGTCGTACAAGCAGAGGCAGACGTCGGGCGACGTCCGACTGGACAAAACTGGGGCCACGTCCTACAGACTCACCATCTACAGACTTCAACCGTTTGACCAGGGGACCTTCTACTGTGAGGCCAGAGAGTGGATTCAAGACCCAGATAAATCCTGGTACACCATAGCCACCAAGCCCTCCGATAGGACCACTGTCAACGTAAAAGCCTCCGGTAAGGCATTGTTTTAGAATGATTATTCCTCAAAAAGGTACATCAAAATCACTATTGCCAAAGTCTGAAAGAATAGGGTATAGAGAAGGGTCCCGACCTGAAATCAGATCTAAGAGGATTGAAGAGTATGGGTGTCAGAGGTTATGGGGAGAAGGCAGGAGAATGGGGTTGAGAGGGAAAGATAGATCAGCCGTGAATGAATGGCGGAATAGACTCGATGGGCCGAATGGCCCAATTCTGCTCCTATAACTTATGAACTTATGAAGAGTTGCTAATTATGAAGCTAGAAGAGGAAATGTAGGTGGAAGGGGAGAGAACGAGGTGTTGGGTCCAATCAATCATTTTGTCTCATACCTTCTGTATTTTTATCTCTTTGGTCTGAATAAGGGTCACGACCCAAAACATCACCTCCTTTTCTCCAGAGATGCTGCCTAACCTGCTGAATTACTGCAACACTTTGTGTCCTTTTGTGCCAACAAGCATGTACAGTTCCTTGCTTGTACATTTTGAATGTTCAAGTAAGTCTTGTACAATCACATGCTTCATATTTAGAGTCTGACAACATGGAAATGGGCCCTTCAGCCCATCTTGCCCATGACAACCAAGATGCCTTCATTAGTGCAGGAGGCAACTGCGATTGCCAGTTGATGCTGAAGATCGACACAAAATGCTGGTCAGGCAGCATCCCTGGAGAAAAGGAGCAGGTGATGTTTCGGGCCTGAACCTTTCTTCAGCATAAAAGTAGAGCAGGGGGAACTGGAGATAGGAAAAGGCAGGAACAAATCAAAGCTGGTAATAAGATGACCAAGGTAGGGTGGAGCCCATAATGGCCCATTTGTTGGCTGGGGAAGAGGTGATAACGTCTGCCACCACTCGTCCCAGCTACCTGCATTTAGTCTGAATAGAAACATAGAAAATAGGTGCAGGAGGAGGCCATTCGGCCCTTCGAGCCAGCGCCGCCATTCATTGTGATCATGGCTGATCGCCCCCAAATAACCCGTGCCTGCTTTCTCCCCATATCCCTTGGTTCCACTAGCCCCTAGAGCTCCATCTAACTATCCTTCTAAACTCTATCCTCCTAAACTTTTCCTATTCATGTATCCTGCCTTTTAGAATAGAATAGAATAGAATAGCCTTTTATTGTCATCCAGACCGAAGTCTGAACGAAATTTAAGCAGTCATACATATAATACAATACAATAAAAAACAACAATAAACACATATTAACATCCACCACAGTGAGTCCACCCAACATCTCCTCACTGTGATGGAGGCAAAAGTCTTAGGGCTGCAGTCTCTTCCCTCCTCTTCTCCTTCTGCGCTGAGGCGATACCCATTTTAGTTGTAAATCCTGACCCTAGGATTCTCAAGCAGTCACCGTTAAATGTATGTCTGTGTTTTGTTACAGATAAGAACTTCAGTGTTCATTTGGAGAATGAAAAGAAAGTCTTCACGGTGGGAGAGAGCTTGGAGTTGAGGTGTGTCATTGTGGCTCAGAATATACAGGACCGATATTTCTCAGAGTTGTGGATTTATAACGGCACGCAAATCGTCAATATTGGCCGCAATGCCGTGCCAACGGTCCATGCTGACTACACAACCAGAGAGCGTTTGGGATATATAAGGTTTGCAAAAGAGACTGATACAACATATCTGCTGAAGATCTACCACCTTCAGGTGGAAGATAGTGGCAAGTATCACTGTCGGGCCACTGAGCATGAGAGGACGGTGACAGGAGATTTCATCGGCAGAGACACGAACAAATCTACGAAACATTTAATAATTGTGCTGCCTGCCAGTAAGTAACTGTTCAAAATTGTTAATCCACCCTTGCAGATTTTCTCCTTCAACCTGCCTCTTTAACTCCTTCCTCAACTCCATCCAGGGACTCCGACAGCCCTTTCAGGTGGGGCAGGGGTTCACTTGCACCTCTACCAACCTCATCTACTGTATTCGCTGTTCTAGGTGAAGGCTCCTATATATCGGCGAGACCAAGCATGGACTGGGCGATCGTTTCGCTTAACACTAACGCTCAGTCCGCATTTACCTACGTGATCTCCCGTTTGCCAAACATTTTAACTCCCCTTCCCGTTCCCATACAGACTTTTCTATCCTGGGCCTCCTCCATTGTCAGAATGAGGCATTGCCACATGTAAATTGGAGGAACAGCACCTCATTTTTCGCTTTGGCAGCTTACACCCCAGCGGTATGAAAATTGACTTCTCTAATTTGAAGTAACCCTTGCATTCCCTCTCTCCCCATCCCTCCCTATCCCTCCCTCACCCTAGTCGAGCTGCTAGTTTTACTGTTCATATCCCTTCATTATCACCTCTTCCACAGCCAACAATGGACATTTGTGAGCTCCACTTTTCCTTGGTCATGGGTGCCGGCTCTTTTCTTCTGAACCATTTCATACTTCTAGTTTACCTTTCCCCGAAGAAGGGTCTCGACCCAAATCGTCACCTATTTCTTTTCTCCAAAGATGCTGCCTGACCCGCTGAGTTATTCCAGCATTTTATAGGAGCAGAATTAGGCCATTCGGCCCATCAAGTCTGTAAAGGAGTCCAGTCTGACACACTGTAATCTTTACTGAGTCTTTAATACAGGCCATGTTAAACACATCCCAGTACTGACTGCATCTAGTCTTCAGGCGTACTGGAACCAAGGGAGGAGTAAGGGGAAGATATCACAGTTATACTGAAATGACTGGGCGTGGTTAGTGGTATTGAGGTAACTACATTATAGGTTGCATGCATAAACCATCTACATCCTTTCCCTTAGAAATTTAAAATTGAAGTTATAACAGTGGCAAATTTAAACAAAATCACCTTAACGGACAGGAGGTTTGACAACCCGACCCGAGCGTGTGCGTATAGCACCATCACCCTCCCCACCAGATAAAAGAGGAGGCGGAGCAGTAGCAGCCGGGAAGGAGAAAGTCGGCGGAGACCCAACCGGGAATGCGGGAGGTGACCCAAGCGGCACAGGCGAGCCAGGAGGAGAGACGGAGGAGAAGGAGGATAGGGAGAGCGTGCAGGGGAGGAGATCATTCGCCCGGAACCAGGAAGCGCAGGGGGAGGAGAACGCGGCAAACGAACTGACCGGGGCATGCAGGGCTCTGCGGGGTAATTAGTAATGACAGGCTCGAAACGCAACGGAGGAGCGTAGGGATCCGCAGGAGGAGGCTGAGGCCCGTTAACGGCTAACAGGTGCTGGCGGCTCCGGCGGTAGACAGTCCCATCAAAGTCCACCAGGTAAGATCTCGGGGAATCGACCACACCAACAACGGTTGCGAGTCGGGAGAATCCGGTGGCTGTCTGCATCCGGACGATCTGGCCAGGCAGTAGTGGTGAGAGCGGGCGGCAGGACTTGTCGTGGGAGCGGCGCTGTATCTCATGCTTGTGAGCAATCCGTTGCTGGACGGCAGCAGGCTGGAGGACCTTGGGCACCAGGAATTGTTGGGCGATCGGCATCGGTGGGCGAAGCACGCGGGACATCAGACGCTGGGCAGGGGATCGCATGGTAGAGTCCCGTGAGATGTTGCGAAGGTTTAGTAGACCCTGGTAGAAATCACCATTGGAGAGACGAGACTGCTCGAGCAAATTCTTAGCACTGCGGACAGCTCGCTCGGCCAGGCCGTTGCTCTGCGGGTAATCGGGGCTGCTGGTATAGTGAGTGAAGTTTCACTTCACAGCGAAAGCCTGGAATTCGGCACTGGTGAACTGACGGCCATTGTCGGTCTGCAAGCGGACCGGGGACCCAAATGTAGCAAAATGTCTGCGCAGCTTACTGATAACCATTTCAGAGGTGATAGCAGGGAGAAGGTCCACTTCAAACCAGTTGGAGTATGAATCAACCAGCACCAGGTAGTGCTTGCCTCGCCATTCGAATATGTCAGCAGCCAGCGAGGTCCAGGGCATGGCAGGCGCAGGCTGCTGCAGAAGTGGCTGGCGCTGCTGATGTGGGGCCAGGGTGTTGCAATCAGGACAGGAGGCTACTCGGGCTTTAATGTACTTGGCCATGCCGGGCCAATAGTATTGTTCCTGGGCATGTGAGATGGTGGCATCGGCTCTGGGATGCCCCATGTGGGCAGCTTTGTAGTACGAGTCATATAGGGAGGCAGGGACGACCACCTTGTGACCCTTGATGACGATGCCGTCCCGGAGCACAAGCTCGTCGCGGACCAGAAAGAAAGGGAGGGCACCCGCAGGCAGCGAGGTGCGTCTGCTGGGCCACCCCCGCTGGATGTCAGCTGCGAGCTGTTGCAGGTCGGGGTCGTTGGCGGTGTGCTCAACCAGGCACTGCAGCTGTTTAGAGGGAACAAAGTTGACATTGAGTACCTGCAGATCCTCCTGCTCGTAAGGGTGCCTGTCACAGGAGGACGGGGGGCCCGGGACAGCGCGTCGGCCACATGCATCTCGGTGCCCCTCTTGTACACGATCAGAAAGTCGAACCGCTGGAGCTGTAACATCATGCGCTGGAGTCTAGCAGGAGCGACATGGATAGGCTTGTTGAGGATGGTCACCAAGGGTTGGTGATCCGTCTCGACGGTGAACCTGGTACCGAAAAGGAAATCCTTGAACTTGGAGCAAGCGAATACAACCGCAAGAAGCTCCTTCTCGATTTGTGCATAGCGCTGCTCAGTGTCCGTCATGGTACGCGAGGCATAAGAAATGGGCTGCAGCGAGCCGTCATCATGGAGTTGCAGGCAGGCAGCGCTGAGTCCGAAGCGGGAGGCATCACACGTAACTACAATGGGACGTTGCAGATCGAAAAACTTGAGAGTCGGTGTGCTAATCAGCTTTGTTTTGAGAAGGTCGAAAGCCTGCTGGTGTTGGGGAAACCAGGACCAGGCAATGTCTTTTTTCGTCAGTTGCCTCAGGGGTGCGCTCAGCTCGCTGAGGTCGGGGATGAACTTCCCCAAATAGTTGACCATGCCCAGGAAACGCTGCAGGCTGGTCACGTCAGTCGGAGCAGGCAGCTCGGTGTTAGCGTTGGTCTTCTGCGGATCAGGTTTCAGCCCGTGGGCTGTGAAGATGTGGCCAACATAGGGTACTTCAGCTACACGGAACTTGCACTTTGACGGGTTAAGTTTTAAGTTGATCTGGCGAGCGCGGTCTAGAATCCGTCGGAGGTTGCGGTCGTGCTCAGCAGCATCTTTCCCATAGACCAGGATATCATCCACGATAATGGCACACGGCAGGCCAGCAAACAGTTGCTCCATGGAGCGTTGAAACACTTCGCAGGCAGAGTTGATGCCGAACGGCATCCGCAAAAATTTGAAACTTCCGAAGGGGGTGCCAAAAGTGGTCAAGTCTGAGGAGTGTTTGTCTAGAGGTATTTGCCAGAATGAGCTCCTGGCATCAAGGACAGAAAACACCGTGGCCTGGCCGACCTGGGCAGCAACATCTTCTACAGTCCTCATAGGGTAATGAGGACGTCTTATTGCCAGATTTAAGTCTTTGGGGTTGATGCACACCCGTATCTCGCTCTTCCCCTTCTTCATGGTAGCGACCATGGTGGAGACCCACTCGGTGGGATCGCTGACGGCTGCAAGCACTCCCATGTCAACCATGTTCTTCAGCATGGCTTCGACCTTGCCCTTCATGGCAAACGACACCCTGTGTGGAGCACGGATCACTGGTACAACCGATGGGTCAGTTGCGATCTTGTATACAAGGGGCAGCTTACCCAGTTCATCGTCGAATAGGTCAGGGTACTCGGAGAGCGGATCCAGCATCACCCGTACTTCGTGGACAGTACGGTCAAAGGACACCAGCCCGAGACCCTGACACGCCTGATTGCTCAACAGAGTCACACAGTCACAGTCAAGGATGAAAAAAGACAGGCCACGCAAAGATTTCTTCAGCACGCAGTGGAAGGTGGCCCTCCCCACAGGTTTTAACTCCTCTCCCCCATAAGCACGCAAAATGGAGCGATCAGCAGTTAACAGCTCATTATTCCTTATCTTCCTGAACAGGGATGTTGACATAACATTCACCTTTGCCCCCGTGTCGAGCTTAGCAGTGAAGGACTTGTTGTTTACAGTTTACAGAAGGATCGGGGAGGCGAGATTGATTATGAAGGAGAGTGTAAACACTGGCATCTCCCATGGAAACGCTGGATTCAGAGTCAAGGGCAGTGTCGACAGAAGACTGTGAAGCGAATTCGTTATCAACTTGTTGAAGGTTGTTTAAAACTTGCCTGGGAGCTGGAGGAACGTTCCCACGGGAGCGACAGGCAGCTGAAAAATGGTTCATCTTCTTACAGAAATTACAAGCTTTCCCAAATGCTGGGCATTGCGACTGCATAGAGTGGACATAGTTGCAGTTGGGGCACTTCCTGACAAACGGGACCCGAGCGGCATAAGTCAGCCGCGGTGCAGGGCGAACGTTGTCTTGCTTGCGACGCGGCATAGCAACACCAGTTAGATTAACAGTCCGATTATCAGATCCCCTCTGCCCATGTGGCGGTTCAACCACCTCAGCTATACGGCATGCATGCATAGCCTCAGTCAGGGTGAGATCCGGTCTGCGCAGCAGCTCTGCTCGTAGCTTCTGGTCTAGCATGCCGGTGACCAAAATATCTCTGGTGAGCTGATCACGCATGTTCCCGAAACGGCACCGCTGAGCAAGGTAGCGCAGGTCAGCGATAAAACATTCAACAGGTTCATCAGGCTGCTGTTTCCTTGTAAAGAATCTAGCCCGCTCCAATATACGGTTGGAGGGCAAGTCACAAATCTCCGCAAACTTGCGTAAGAGACATACCGGGTCGTTGGCAGATTCCGCCGGCTCGATGACCTGGTCGTTGTCATCCAGGACCGCTGGATTGTAGGTGAAAGTCTGAGCACGTTTCATAGCATCGGGACCGGCAAGGTTCAGCAGGAGGGAGGCTTTGACCGCTTCAGGGTCGTTTCGGTGAACGATGTTGATGAAGTGATTATAGTCCATCACGAAAGTGGCCCATCGCTCCGCAATGTCAGCGTCAAAGACAAGGGGAGAGGGCTTGCGGCACGAGAATGCCATGGTAAATGGGGAATTAATCACTAGTAAAACTAGGGGCAAATAAAACCCGATAAACAGGAGGCGTGCGTTTAACTTACTGACACCATGTAAAGGTCTCCAGTCTGACACACTGTTATCTTTACTGAGTCTTTAATACAGGCCATGTTAAACACGTCCCAGTACTGACTGCATCTAGCCTTCAGGCGTACTGGAACCAAGGCGGGGAGCAAGGGGAAGATATCACAGTTATACTGAGATGACTGGGCGTGGTTAGTGGTATTGAGGTAGCTACATTATAGGTTGCATGCATAAACCATCTACAAAGTCTACTCCGCAATTAAATCAATCATGGGAGATCCACCCTTCCCTCTCAACCCCATTCTCCTGCCTTCTCCCCATAACCCCTGACACTCTTACTAATCAAGAATCTGTCAATGTACACCATTAAAACATCCATTGACCTGCCCTCAACAGCCTTCCGTGGCAATGAATTCCACAAGTTTAGAGGTACAGAGTGGAAACAGGCCCTGTGGCACACCATGTCCTCACCGACCATCAATCACCCATTCACACTAGTCCTATGTAATCCCACTTTCTCATACACTCCCCCCTACACACTGGGGGGCAATTTTCAGAGGCCAATTAACTTACAAACCCGCACGTCTTTGGGATGCGGGAGGAAACCAGAGCACCCGGAATAAAAACAAAAAATCCAGTACTTTCTTTCTTGTTTAAAGTGGGAATTGATAGTGAAATGTCCCTGTGGGGAGATAAGCCCAAAGGAAAGTGTTCGCCCATCCGCAACAGCAATATATTCTTTCCAACTGTAATTATTCACGGTCAGTGCAAAAGTCAGTTTCTATAGGTAACTCTGCGTTTGCGATAACCTGACACTTAATCTTCGAGAGGAACTAATTGGGGATGGGATCGCCACAGGGTCAAACTGGAGTTCTCTATCGTTGGAAATCATGTGGGCTGACCCATCATATCAGGACTCCAGGCAGTACAAAGTGCACACATTGTAGCTGGAACGATGAAGCATTTTATCTCCAATAAGATTCTGTTGTTTCACAAATCAGACAATTTTGAAAACAGAATTATCATCCTCAAAATGGCGTATTTTCAATGTACATGTGCAGAAATGGATAATATTTAGACTAGTCCCGTAGTAGTTACCAAGGACTTGGAGAAATAGCATCATATTTGCCCCAGATTTTTGACAGTTCTTGGTTTTATCTGACATCAGTTTTCTTTATCTGCTATCTCCCATCGCCAAGACCCCCATTCTCTTTTATCCCTCCTCTTCCCGCAAATAGCGCCATGCAGCGTGGAAACAGGCCCAACTTGCCCATGCTGACCAACATGTCCTATCTACACTGATCCCACCTGCCTGCATTTGGCCCATATCCCTCTGAACCTATCCTATCCATGTACCTGCCTCAACTATTTCCTCTGGCAGCTCGTTCCATACAACCACCACCCTTTGTGTAAAAAAAGTTAATTTACATTTGTCTGTCTCCCTCTTCCCCTGTCTCCTTCCACCCATATCCCTGCCTCCAGCTTTACATTTCACTCTGCTTATCTGGCACCCTTTTGTCTCCTTTAAATCTCTGTCCTTTGTCACTTACTCCACTCATCTGCCAATTAATGTCCCTCTCACCTGTATCCATCTGTCACTTTCCAGGCTTTGTCCTGCCCCCACCTCTCTTTTCCCAGCTTTCTCCTCCTCCCCACTCTGAAGAAGTGTCCTGACCTGATATGCCATCCGTCCATTCCCTCCACAGATGCTGCCTGACCCCTGAGTTCCTCCAGCACTTTGTGCTTTGCTCCAAAATAAAGCAAGATGATATGTATTTTGTGTTCATTAACAATGGCAGAAAAATCAAGCTGGATGGATCTTGAAAAAGAAAAACATTGTTTCAGACACTTTGGAAAAGTAATAGCATTTCTTCACATAGTATTGGCACCTCGCCAACTAATGAAGATCCAATCATAGAAAAATTATTTTAGGAACAATAAGACTAATTAAATCAATCATTCTGCTTTCCACTGCCACAATTAAACAAATCTTTCAAGCAGTATTAGTAGTAAAATTAATTAATTACTATCAGATTTAAAACTGCGCTCATCAAAAATCTACGCCGTTGCTTATTTTGCAAAATTAGATACAGATCTCAACCAGAAAACTCATTTTTAAGTAATTAGTGGATTTACTTGGCTACAATTCCCATAAAATCCAAAACATTGGTTTTAATGATGTGAAACGTTGCATCTTCCCCATCCCTGCTATTCCTTACATATCCATTTACCTATCTAAAAGCCTCTTAAATACCACAATCGCACTTGCCTCTACCACCACGTTTGGCTGCACGTTCCAGGCATCCACCACTCTCTTTGTTTTTAAAAAAAAACTATCCCCGCACATCTCAGAGACCCAGGTTCTATCCTGACAACGGGTGCTGTCTGTACAGTTTGTACGTTCTCTACATCCGAGTGGGTTTTCTCCGGACGCTTCCGTTTCCTCCCACATTCATACAGGTTTGGAGGTTAATTGGCTTTGGCAAAGATTATATATTTTTTAATAGTCTGATGGTTGTTGGGACAAAGCTATTATTGAACCTGGTGATCACGGTTTTCTTGCTCCTGTACCTTCTTCCTGATGGTAGGATTGAAATGTGAGCGTGTCCAGGGTGGTGGGGGTCTCTGATGATGCTGGCTGCCTTTTTGAGCTAGCGACTCCTATAGATCCCTTCGATGGTGGGGAGGTCAGTACCCGCGATGGACAAGGCAGTGTCCATCACTTTTTGCAATCTCCTTCAGCATTGAGCGTGGGAGGTAGACATTTTCAAACTTCTGTACATTTTGCCTGATGGGAGAGGGGAGAGGAGGGAGTGACCGGGTGCGACTGGTGCTTGAATATTGCGGTGGCTTTGTCGAGGCAGCGTGGTGTAGATGGACTCGATCAAAGGGAGGATAATGGAAGGGAATTGGGGAGCAAGCTGGTGGGTCTTGAAGGCTTGTTTTGCCAATGCTACCGATTGTACTAATGGTGTTCTGTATTCTACAGAGAGTAGTTTGAACGTGACTGTCACCAGTAACACCACCAAAGTTTTGGAGGGCGGCATGCTTCAATTTGTATGCAATGTTAATTTGCCGATCGGCAACCACAATCGCCTCTCCATCACCTGGCAGATGATCAACAAGCGGGGTCAGGCCAGTGACGTTATCAGCCGGGAACAGGATGGGACCCAAGTCATTGACACATCCTACCACAAGCGGGGGGCCAGCGGAGACCTCAGGCTGGTCAAACAAGGGCCGGGCTCCTTTGTGTTGCAGCTCCACAATGCAGCAGTGTCGGATGACGGAGAGTATATCTGCACCATGGCCGAGTGGATCTCAAGCGCGGCCAGAGATTGGCAGCTGGTCGGGAAGCAATCGGCCCGCATCGGCGCAGTGGTTACTCCACTTGGTAAGTGTCAGCACCAAAGACCTGAGAACTGAAAATATCTGTGATATGGAATGATATGAAATGAAAATATCTAGCATGGAATGAACATTGACTTCTCCAGTTTTAGGTAACCTCTAACAAGGTGGTGGCACAGTGGCGCAGCTGTAGAGCTGCTGCCTTACAGTGCCAGCGGCCTGGTTTTGATCATGACAACTGGTGCTGGCTGTACGGTGTTTATACGTTCTCCCTGTGACTGCGTGGGTTTTCCCCGGGTGCTCAGGTTTCCTCCCACACTCCAAAGACATGTGATCTTTGACCAAAAAGGTTTGTAGGTTAATTGGCCTTGGTAAAAATTGTACATTGCCCCTTGTGTGTAGGATAGGGCTTGTATACTTGGGTGATCAATGGTCGGCATAGTCGGTTATTTTCGGGTTTGAATTGGGACCTTTCTACAAACTCATGTTAAAGCTGGCGCTGGATGATAGAGGTGCTTTGTAAAGGCAGCAATAGATTTGGGGAAAAGTAGAAACAAGGAACGGCAGATGGTAGTATACAAGAAAAGGCACAAAGTGCTGAAGTAACTCAGCGGGTCAGGCAACAACTCTGGAGAACATGGATAGGTGATTTTTCTAGTCTTCTGAAGAAGAGTCCCCACCCAAAACGTCACCTATCCATGTTCTCCAGTGATCCTGCCTGACCCACTGAGTTACACCAGCACTTTGTTGTTTAACTGAAACTATCTTGCGCTTTAGTCTGGTGAGTACATGACCATCCAAAAGAAGTGCTGGAATATGTAGGCACATAGGGATTGCAGATGCTCGTTTACAAAACAATAGACACAAAGTGCTGGAATGAGTGCTGGATCTGACAGTATCTGTGGAGGATATGGAAACGTGATGTTTAAGGTTGGGACCCTTCTTCAGACTGATGAAGTACAGGGAAAAAGCTGGAAGATGGGTGGGGCAGGACAAAGCCTGGCAAGTGATAATAGACACAAAAAGCTGGAGTAACTCAGCGGGACAGGCAGCGTCTCTGGAGAGAAGGAATAGGTGATGTTTCGGCATGTGACCCTTCTTCAGACGAGTGGATGCAGGTGAGGTAGGGGTGGGGTGATTGACAAATGGTTATCCAAAGGCTAGAGATGAAGAGACAAAAGGGAGTGAGGTAAGGAGAGAAGGATAGAAGAGGCATGAAATGTGATGCCAGAGAAAAGGATATAGATGAAAGGGGGTGATGGGTGGGGGAATGGAAAGGGGAGCAGGGTAGTGGGAGAAATGTGTGCGCTTCCAGTTGTGGCACAGGGAAGAGGGCAGGGGAGGTATGTTTCTTGGTTATTATTAACCTAAAACTGGAGAATCCTATTTGGTTGTGAGCTCCCTAAATATGTCAATATTTGTAATATGCCACTGATATTGTTCAATATGGCTAGATTTTCCAGGGCCATATGTTGACTTGGGAACCAACTATTTTAGTGTTTTACAAAGAGAGTGAGTTAATTGATAATTATGTAATTAAGCTGCCTTTAGAAAAGAGCAACCATCCATGATAGAATTTTATGAAAAGATTGAAAATGATTTTGTTCAATCTTAAATGTAATCAAAGCAAATTATGGAGCTGGCTACAGAGATTGGGGAACTACACTACAAGGGATGGTGATGAAATACACAATGACTAACATTTCATGAATTAATGCAGTTTATCGCAAAAATACATCTCTTTGTGGCACAATAACCCAACTGGAAAGATTAGCTGAGAATGACAAACAAGAGAAATTGGCAATAATGTCAGACAAAAGGAAAAAGCTGATAACCTGCCAGAAGGCTCAGCAACCCCATGTAATGAAAAGCATAAAGGAGGTTTTTTTTTAATAAAGGAAAGTAAATTAGAATATGAATGAATATAGAAACAGATTTCAAATGCCCATTGGTTCAGAGGTATTTTATTGTCAAATGGAGCTAGGTACAGTGAAATTCTTTTTTTGTACACAGTTCAGTAAAAATCTTGCCACAGGTCCACCACCGATTTTCCAGTACCCTTGTTTCCAGAGCCTATCCGTATTATCTATCCCGCAAAGTCGACTATGAGAACAGACCGCATGGGGCAAATTCAACCTGCTGATCGGCCGCGGAAATTGACGATGGGAACGGATCCGCCTGTCCATTCCCTCCACAGATTCTGCCTGGCCCGCAGAGTTGGTTTTCTTTAGGTTGGTTTACATAGAAACATAGAAAATAGGTGCAGGAGTAGGCCATTCGGCCCTTCGAGCTTGCACCGCCATTCATGATCATGGCTGATCATCCAACTCAGTATCCTGTACCTGCCCTCTCTCCATACCCCCTGATCCCTTTAGCCACAAGGGCCACATTTAACTCCCTCTTAAATATAGCCAATGAACTGGCCTCAACTATCTTCTGTAGCAGGGAGTTCCAGAGATTCACCACTCTCTGTGTGAAAAATGTTTTTCTCATCTCGGTCCTTAAGGATTTCCCCTTTATCCTAAACTGTGACCCCTTGTCCTGGACTTCCCCAACATCGGGAACAATCTTCCTGCATCTAGCCTGTCCAACCCCTTAAGAATTTTGTAAGTTTCAATAAGACCCCCCCTCAATCTTCTAAATCTTCTAAATTTTTAAGATGCTTTTTAAGATTACTTTTAAGATACAGCGTAGAAACAGGCTGAGTTACTTCTGCACCTAGTGTCTTTTTATAATATCTTCCCACTGACTATTTAGATGTTGAAATTATTGCACTTTGGCACCAACACCTTTTTTATTTGTTGATGGCTTTACAGAGAGTGGTTTCAGCGTAACAGCAATAACACGGACACCCTCGGTGACGTACGGTAATGCGTTTGAACTCCAGTGCTTCATCAGACCAAACTATCCTTCCTGGGTGTCTGTATCGTGGAGGTGGAAATTCCAGTCATCCCAATCAGGCAACATCTACGACATGGTCACGTTTGCCCGCGACACGTCTATCATTTGGGGAGATAAGGTCACAAATTTTAAAAGCAAGACGATGATAACAAAGACGCCCAATAACGTCCGGCTAACCGTCTCCCAGGCGAGTGATTTGGAGGCGGGGAGATACCAGTGCATTGCAGAACTTTGGCATCCGAATCAGATGGAACAGTGGGTGAGGAAAGCTGAAAAATCGTCAAACATCCTGGAGGTCAAGGTCAAACCGCCAGGTAAGTGCCTGAGATTCTCTTTCAGTCAGATAGCGATGCACTTGCCTCGGTTTAATACATCAATATGTCTGCAGTCTAGCCTTGCAGGCACCTGTCTGTTTTCAGTATGGTTGTACATTACAAGCCATTTAAGCTTCTAAATCTGTTTGCTGCCTTATTAACATTCTACAGCCCTGAATATTTGGTTGACAATATTTCAATTGTCTAAATGTTTATAATACACTAATTCGTATTCCCGTTTGGACAGCACATTTCCTGTTAATGATGTTAAATTCTGCAGTCTGCTCCAATTGTTTTCCATATATTCGCATTTGCTGAATGTATCATATTTAGTAAAATACGTTTAGAATAGGTGCGGGTAGACCAGAAATGTCGACTATTTCCTTCCTATAGGTGCTGCCTCATCCGCTGAGTTTCTCCAGCAGTTTCGTCTACCTTTAGAATAGGTGCTGCTCAATTCTCAGTGTAGAAGCAAGGAAATGCAAATGCTAGTTTAGCAAGGAAAGCGGTAACCAGTCTGAAGAAGGGGCCCAACTCGAAATGTCACCTATCCATGTTCTCCAAGGATTCTGCCTGACCCGCTGAGTTACTCCAGCACTTTGTGTCTTTCCCTGTTCAATTCTAATTTTTTGAATGAAAGGTTCAGCTTGGGAACAGGGCCTTTGGTCCACCAAGTCCACGCCGACCTTCGATCACCTGTTCACACTAGTTCTATGTCATCCCACTAATGCATCCACTCCCTGCACACTAGCAGCTATTTACAGAGGCCAATTAACCTGCAAACCCACACGTCTTTGTGATGTGGGGAGAAACCGGAGCACCCAGAGGAAACCCACGCAGTCACAGGGAGAATGTGCAAACTCCACATACACAGCACCTGAGGTCATGATTGAACCCAGGTCTCTGGCACTGAGAGGCAATATTTTAATTGTCTAATGCATGAACCAATAAGTCTTATTACTGTTTAGGCAGCACATTTCCTGGTAATTACTTAAAACTCTGCATTATGCTCCAATTTCTTTCTATATACCTGTACTTGTGTTTATTGAATAATAATAATAATAATAAATTTTATTTATGGGCGCCTTTCAAGAGTCTCAAGGACACCTTACAAAAATTGAGCATGTAGAGGAAAAACATGTAAGGGGAATTAAATAAATAGTAGAGACATGACTAGTACACAAAGTAAAGACAGAATTCAATACAAAACACAGTATGAGGCAATTAATGCACAGATGAAAAGGGACGGGGACGTGGGGCTAAGGATAGGCAGAGGTGAAGAGATGGGTCTTGAGGCGGGACTGGAAGATGGTGAGGGACACGGAATTGCGGATCAGTTGGGGGAGGGAGTTCCAGAGCCTGGGAGCTGCCCTGGAGAAGGCTCTGTCCCCAAAACTGCGGAGGTTGGACTTGTGGATGGAGAGGAGACCGGCTGATGTGGATCTGAGGGACCGTGAGGGTTGGTAGGGGGAGAGGAGGTCAGTGAGATATGGGGGGGCCAGATGGTGGAGGGCTTTGTAGGTGAGGACCAGGATTTTGTAGGTGATCCGGTGGGAGATGGGAAGCCAGTGAAGTTTTTTGAGGACTGGAGTGATGTGATGCCAGGATTTGGTGTGGGTGATGAGTCGGGCGGCTGCGTTCTGGACCAGTTGGAGTCGGTTGATGTAGGTGGAGCTGATGCCAAGGAGAAGTGAGTTGCAATAGTCCAGTCGGGAGGAGATGAAGGCATGGATGAGTCTTTCAGCAGCGGGCGGTGTGAGAGAGGGTCTGAGTTTGGCGATGTGGAGATGAAAGAAGGAGGTTTTAATGACATGGCGGATGTGAGGCTCAAGGGAGAGGGTGGAATCAAAGATCACGCCAAGGTTGCGGGCCTGGGGAGATGGGGAGACAGTGGTGCCGTCGATGGTGAGAGTGGGGTTATTGATTTTGCTGAGTGTGGCTTTGGAGTCTTATCGCTGTTGAGTTTGAGGAAATTATGTTGCATCCAGGTTTTTATAGCTGACAAACAGGAGTTGATATGGGAGAGGGGGGGGTTGTGGGGGGATTTGGTGCCAAGGTAAATCTGGGTGTCATCAGCGTAACAGTGGAATCTAAATTTTAGAATACACCCTGGCAACATACATTTTAAGTAGGTACTGTGTAATTGTCATTTCAAACCTCTTTTTTCTCTGGAAGATATTGATTACTCGCATACTTTAATAGACATTGGGTAGCTTGTGCAGGGACACCATTAAAGGGTGGCACAGTGGCACAGCTGATAGAGCTGCTGCCTCACAGAACCAGAGGCCCGGGTTTGATCCAGACCGTGGGTGCTGTCTGTGTGTGGAATTTGCATGTTCTCCCTGTGACCGCGTGGCTTTCCTCCAGGTGCTCCGATTTCCTCCCACATCCCAAAGACGCACGGATCTGTAGGTTAATTGGCCTCTGTAAATTGCCCCCTACTATATAGAGAGTGGATTTGAAAGTGGGATAACTTGGATCTGGTGTAAACGGGTGATCGATGGTCGGCGTGGGCATGGTGGGCCGACAGGCTTGTTTCCATTCTGCATCCCTAAACTCTAAACATTACGTAAACTCTTGCTAAAAATAAACACACAATGCTGGAGTAACTCAGTGGGTCAGTCAGCATCTCTGGAGAAAATGGATTGGTGACGTTTCACCTTCCAACATGAGGCAACATGTTTGTCCCAAAACATGGCTCCATCACACTGCTCACACTGTCCGTCTCACTGTATTGTGCTGCATCAGCACTTTCCCTGTTGTGCCCCTCACCTTGATGAGGCTTCTTAATTAACTCTAGGGCACACAATGAACTTAGTCGCTATCAGTCGTAGTCTCTCTCCCTTTTCTAAGTCCATTGTTTAAACTTTATCTCTATCTTCCTCTGTCTTTCCATCTCTGTCGTCTCTCTTCATCTTAAACATCCCTTGATGTGAGAGTTAGCTTTATTCAGATACCTTGTGAGAAGAATTGAATGGTGCTTGTAGCCAGTAGTGTTCCTGCTGTAGACTTCCAGCAGTAATTACTGTCCCTGTGTGTCAGTAGTAATGAATGTTCAGCTTCGAGCCATCTGTCAGAACAAGCGGGAATACAAGATTTCACCCTTACCTCCTTCTCTCGAATTATTCATTGGAATATCCGAGAGCTGCCTCAGATAATCTCTAATCCTCTTTATCATGGGGTATGCTTTTGTTTAAACATTAATTTAATGCTGAAAAGTGATTTTTTCAGTTGTGGTGAGCATTTTCGTCAGAAGCCTTTCACAACATCAGATATAACATAGAAATATGAATAAAGAAGAAGGTACTAAAACATTTTCTTATGGGAGCACTTCGTATCTAATATAAATACATCAAAATCTGATGAATGTGCTCCATTATAAAATGGGCGCCAAATTGTAATTGGCATCCAGCATACATGTGCTTTGCATAAGATTCCAGCATCTGCACTCCTTGTGTCTTTGATACTATTTCAATATTAATTTTGTTGAACGAAAAATAGTTTTTTTTTTAAATACTATTTTTAAAGGATGGATTTTAAGCCATGTTCATGACTGCTTTTAACTCTGGGCCTTTAAATTGTAACAAATAATAATTAATTACATGGCAAGGTGCGTAAAAAGACACAAACATAATGAGACACCTGTAGCTAAAAAATAATTAGTAGTGTGGTTATGTACTAGCAAGTTCAGTACGTTAATTCAGGTGAGAATTATGATCGGCAGAAATGGAAAATTGAACTCAAAACTGAATTGTTCCTGAACCATAGAGCAAAACAGGAAACCCCACGACTGCCTAGACATAAGGATAACGATAAAAGGACCAATGAAAATTCATCTGACAGGTCATATACAGCACGGAAACAGGCCCTTCGGCCCAACTTGTCTATGCCGACCAAGATGCCCCATCTAAGTTAGTTCCATTTGCCTGCATATCCTTTTTGACTTCTCAAGTGCCTTCAACACAATTCAGCCCCGACTGCTAGGGGAGAAGATGGAGAAGATGAAAGTGGATCCATCACTGGTACTGTGGTGTTTGGATTACCTTTCCCTCAGACCACAGTACGTGCGCCTACAGAACAGTGTCTCGGGCACCATCTTGAGCAGCACAGGGGCTCCACAAGGAACTGTGCTGGCTCCGTTCCTGTTTACCATCTACACAGCGGATCTCCAATGTAACACCAACAGCTGCTTTTTGCAGAAGTTTTCGGATGATACAGCTGTTGTCGGCCTCATTAAAGGGGGCAATGAGGAGGAGTATAGAGACATAATAAGTAACTTTGTGGAGTGGAGTGCACACAATAACCTCCATCTTAACACCAAAAAAACAAAGGAGATAGTTGTGGACTTCAGGAGGGGGAGGAGGAGGACTCAAGCAACACCAATCACCATTAAGGGCACTGAGGTGGAGGTGGTCGCTAATCACAGGTACCTTGGGGTGCAGCTTGACAGTGAGCTGAACTGGAAGTGTCATATGGAGGCGGTGTACAGGAAGGGACAAAGCCGACTGTATTTTTTAAGGAGGCTGAGGGCATTTAACATCTGCCAACCCCTACTGTGCAGTGTCTACCATTCAGTGGTGGCCAGTGCTCTGTTTTTTGCTGTGGCCTGTTGGGGAGATGGCGCCCGTATAGCGGATAAAAACAGACTGGACAAGCTAATCAGGAAGGCCGGCTCAGTGGTCGGGGCTGAGCAACGAACGGTCCAGCAGGTGGCAGAGGCCAGAACTCTGAACAAACTAGGTTATATAATGACCAACCCCACTCACCCACTCCATGCCCTGAAGGTGATCAAGAGCAGCATCTTCAGTCAGAGGCTGATTGCACCAATGTGCAAAACTGAGAGACATAGGAAGTCCTGTTTACCAGCTGCTATAAGGTTATATAATGCGCATAAATAACTGCACTTTTTTTTTAAATTAATTGTATTTTAACTTGTATTTTAACTTGTATTTTAACTTGTTAAGTATGGAAGCCATTTGAGGAAATGTGTGGTGTTATGTCTGTCTTGAAGCTGTGTGGCACTGTAATTTCCTGTAAAGGATTATTAAAGGTATAATCAATCAATCAATCAATAAACCTTTCCTACCCATATACCTGACCAAATGTCTTTTAAGTGCCCTTAACTATCTTTGCCCTTAACCTTTCCTACCCATATACCTGCCTCAACTATCTCCTTTGGCAGCTTTTTCCATGTACCCATCACCCTCTGTGTGAAAAAATTTCCTCCTCTCACCTTAAACCTGTGTCCTGTGGTTCTTGATTAGCCTACTCTGGGTAACAGACTCTGCATTCAGCCTATCTATTCCCCTCATGATTTTATACACCTCCACAAGATCTCCTCTCAGCCTCCTGCGCTCCAAGAAATAAAATTCTATCCTGCCCGACCCCTCCCTATAGCTCAGGCCCTCGACTCCTGGCGATATCCTTGTTAATTTTCACTACGCTCTTTCCAATTTAATGGCATGCTTCCGATGGCCGGCTGATCCGAAATGAACACAATTCTCCAATTGTGGAGTGTTCCTTGATCGTTCCAACTAATGCTTTATGCTTCCCTTTCCAACAGACTAAATCCACCCTTGATATATTCATTCAACATCTTTGATTTCTCTCTTGCCATTTCTTCTAATAGCTAGTCCCTGACTTACTGAGAGTTTCTTATATTTTCTGTTTGAAATTGATGAGACTTAAAAAAAAAAAAATGAATCTGAATTAATTAAAATTATATTTTCACATCTAACAAATTATTTAGAAATGTATTAATATTACATGTTTAATTTACATACACTTCATCATCCTGCTCAAGATCACATTGCTTGTTATTTAACTGAGGAAATTGATAGCTGGTACACTTCGCTTTAGTTTAGAGACACAGCAAGGCAACGGGTCCTTCAGCCCACCGAGTCTATGCTGACCATAGATCACCCGTTCAAACTAGTTCTATATTCTCCCATTTTCTCATTCACTTCTCTACACACTAGGAGCATTTTCACAACAGGCAATTAGCCTTTTGTAGGTTAATTCGCTTCTGCAAATTGCCCTTAATGTGTATGAAGTGGGTGCAAAAGTGGGATAGCATAGAACTTGTGTGAATAGGTTGACTGATGATTGGCATGGATTTGGTGATCAAAAACTACAAACGCTAAACCTGCACGTCTTTGGGATGTGGGAGGAAAGCAGAGCACCAGTCACAGGGAGAACGTGCAAACTCTACACATGGACAGCACCTGAGGTTAGGATCAAACCCGGGTCTCTGGTGCTGTGAGGCAGCAACTCTACCAGCTGTGTCATTGTGTCACCACACAGTGGAACGGTACTGAGAATACAAATTTGTATATGACCCTCCAGCATTTTGTGTCTATCTTTGGTATAAATCAGCATCTGCAGTCCCTTGTTATTACATTTTTTGTGCTGTTTCTCTCCGGTTCTGTAGCATTATCTTATTTTGGCCTTAACCTTACAAATTGCTGCTGTTTCTGGTATATATTGTTTGTTGGCTGCTTTTTGAATTGACCCCTGAAGATGCCACAGAAGCACGGTTAGGCTGAATGCTAATAAAGTTTGAGCTTTGGTGGGAAGTTAACTTCACATCATCATCCAAAAAGGATATAAAGAAACATTGCTTTTCACTATTTTTTCATTTGGTAGAGTTAAATATTGTTGTTTTCTGTATTTTATAGTGTAGACATTATTTATGACAATGTTGCCAGGACTTGAGGGTCTGAGCTGTTGGGTGAGGTTGGGCAGACCAGGATTCAATTCCTTGGAGCACAGGAGGATGAGGAGTGATTTGCAGAAGTGTATAAAATCATGAGAGGAATAGATAGGGTGAATGCTTAGTCTTATACACAGGGTTGGGGAATAAAGAACCAAAAGTAGGTTTAAGGTGAGAGGGGAAAGATTTAATAGGAACCTGAGAGGCAACCTTTTCACACAGAGGGTGGTGGGTATATGGAAAGAGCTGCCAGAACGTTCCTTCAGCACTGTGTTTTGTTCAAGATTCCAGCACCTGCAGTTCCTTGCGTGTCTCTACATATCCACATGTAGGAATCACTGGGTTCCTGCTGACTCCGGTAAATAGCAGCAGACATAAAAACATATTTATGGTGCAGGAGGAGGCCCTTCGAGCCAGCACCGCCATTCATTGTGATCATGGCTGATCGTCCCCTATCAATAACCCGTGCCTGCCTTCTCCCCTTGTCCCTTGACTCCACTAGCCCCTAGAGCTCTATCTAACTCTCTCTTAAATCCATCCAGTGACTTAGCCTCCACTGCCCTCTGTGGCAGGGAATTCCATAAATTCACAACTCTGGGTGAAAAGGTTTTTTCATACCTCAGCCTTAAATGACCTCCCCTTTATTCTAAGACTATGGCCCCTGGTTCTGGACTCGCCCAACATTGGGAACATTTTTCCTGCATCTAGCTTGGCCAGTCCTTTTATAATTTTATATGTTTCTATAAGATCCCCTCATCCTTCTAAACTCCAGTGAATACAAGCCTTGTTTTTTCAATCTTTCTTCATATGACAGTCACGCCATCCCAGGGATCAGTCTCGTGAACCTCTTCACTCCTATACTGAAATCCTCTTGTTATGAAGACCAACATTCCATTAGCTTTCTTCACTGCCTGCTGTACCCGTAAGCCAACTTTCAGTGACCCCCAGGTCTCACTGCACCTCCCCCTTACCAAACCTAAACCCATTGAGATAATAATCTGCCCCCTTGTTTATGCAGCCAAAGTGGATAACCTCACATTTATCTATATTATACTGCATCTGCCACGCATCTGCCCACTCACTCAACCTGTCCAGGTCACCCTGCAACCTCCTAACATCCTCTTCACAGCTCACACTGCCACCCAGCGTTGTGTCATCCGTAAACCTGCTAGTGTTGCTCCTAATTCCCTCTTCCAAATCATTAATATATATGGTAAACAGTTGCGGCCCCAACACCGAGCCTTGCGGCACTCCACTCGCCACTGCCTGCCATTCTGAAAAGGACCCGTTCACTACTACTCTTTGCCTCCGGTCTGCCAACCAATTTTTTATCCATGACAACACCCTACCCCCAATACTATGTGCTTTAATTTTAGTCACCAGTCTCCCGTGCGGGACCTTATCAAAGGCTTTCTGAAAGTCTAGATACACTACATCCACTGGCACCCCTTCATCCATTTTACTTGTCACGTCCTCAAAAAATTCCAGAAAATTAGTCAAGCATGATTTCCCTTTCATAAATCCATGTTGACTTGGACTAATCCTTTTACTGCTATCCAAATGCCCCATTATTACCTCTTTAATAATTGACTCCAGCATCTTTCCCACCACCGAAGTCAGGCTAACTGGTCTGTAATTCCCCGTTTTCTCTCTCGCTCCTTTCTTGAAAGTGGGATAACATTAGCTATCCTCCAATCCACAGGAACTGATCCTGAATCTATTGAACATTGGAAAATGATCACCAATGCATCCACTATATCTAGAGCCACCTCCCTGAAGACCCTGGGATGCAGACCATCAGGCCCAGGGGATTTATCATCCTTCAGTCCCATTAGCCTACCCAATACTATTTCTTGCCTAATCAAAAATTATTTCAGTTCCTCTACCCCCTTAGATCCTCTATCCTCCAGTAAATCAGGGAGATTGTTTGTGTCTTCCTTAGTGAAGACAGATTCGAAGTACCTATTTAACTCTTCTGCCATTTCCATGTTGCCCATAATAATTTCTCCTGACTTTGCTACTCTTTTTCCCTTAACATATCTAAATAAACTTTTACTGTCCTTCTTTATATTCCTGGCCAGCTTCCCTTCGTACTACATCTTTTCAGCCTGTACTGCCCGTTTTGTTTCCTTCTGTTGTCCTAAGAAAGTTTCCCAATCCTCTGGCTTCCGGCTACTCTTTGCTGAGTTATACATCTTTTCTTTTAGTTTTATTCTATCCCTAACTTCTCTTGTCAGCCACGGTTGCCTCCTACTCCCCTTAGAATTTTTCTTCCTTTTTGGAATGAAATGATCCTGCGTCTTCCGGATTATGCCCAGAAATTCCTGCCATTGTTGTTCCACCGTCATTCCTGCTAGGATCCCTTTCCAGTCTACCTTGGCCAGCTCCCCTCTCATGCCTTCATAGTCCCCTTTGTTCAACTGCATCACTGACACTTCCGATTTAACGTTCTCCTTCTCAAATTGCAGATTAAAACTAATCATATTATGATCACTACCTCCAAGCAGTTCCTTTACCTCGAGTTCTCTTATCATATCTGGTTCATTGGACAACACTAAATCCAGAATTGCCTTTTCTTTGGTCGGCTCCATTACAAGCTGCTCTAAGAATCCATCTCGGAGGCATTCTACAAACTCTCTTTCTTGGGGTCCTGAACCAACCTGATTTTCCCAGTCTACCTGCATATTGAAATCCCCATCACCACAGTGGCATTACCTTTGTTACATGCCAGTTTTAACTCCTGCTGCAACTTACACCCTACATCCGGGCTACTATTTGGGGGTCTATAGATAACACCAATTAGTGTCTTCTTGCCTTTACAATTCCTCAACTCAATCCACAGTGACTCTACCTCGTCAGACCCTATGTCTTCCCTCGCAAGGGACTGAATTCCATCCCTCACCAGCAGAGCTACCCCCCACCCCTCCTCTGCCCACCTGCCTGTCCTTTCTATAGGATGTATAACACTGAATATTAAGTTCCCAGGTACGATCCTCCTGCAGCCACGTCTCAGTAATCCCCACAATGTCATATCTACCAACCTCTAACTGAGCCTCAATCTCAACTACTTTACTTCTTATACTTCGCGCATTCATATACAATACTTTTAATTCCTTATGCATCTCACCTTTCACATCAATCCCTATTACACTTGGCCATGCTCTCCTATGCCTTGGTGAGCTTCCTTTCCTGTTATTTCTGGGGTCATTAAGCATCCCTTTGCTCTCTTTCCCTTTAACTCCATCCTCGACTATCCCATTTAACACCCCATCCCCCTTATTCAGTTTAAAACCACCCGAGTAGCAATGGCAAACCTGCCTGCCAGAATGCTGGTCCCCCACCTGTTAAGATGCAATCTGTCCCTTTTGTACAGTTCCCCCTTACTCCAAAACAGACCTCAGTGATCTAAGAATCTAAATCCCTGCCCTCTGCACCAGTTCCTCAACCACACATTCAGGTCCCGTATCTCCCTGTTCCTGCTCTCGCCAGCACGAGGAACTGGAAGCAAACCAGAGATAACAACCCTGGAGGTCCTGCTTTACAGCATTTTTCTGAGCTCTCTAAAGTCATGCTGCAGAATATTCATCCCCGTCTTTCCGACATCGTTTGTGCCGACATGCACTACCACTTCCGCCGGCTGTTCACCTTCGCCCTTGAGGATTTTCTGCACTCTGTCCGTGACATCCTGGATCCTGGCACCAGGAAGGCAGCACACCATCCTCGTCCTCGAATCCCATCTGTTCCTGCAGAAACCCCTGTCCGTACCTCTCACAATGGAGTCTCCAACTACAATGGCGTTGCCTGACGTTGGCCTCTTTGGTTTTGGCTCAACAGCCCTTTTTGCTTCGCAAGCCAGTCCGCCGCTCAGTGTGATAACGTCTTCTGTCCCGACAGCTTCTAAGTGGGTGAACCTGTTCACAAGAGGTACAACACCCGGGGACGTTTGCATTCCATGTTTCCCTCCCTTTCTCACCGTCACCCACCTTCTCTCTTCCAGTACCTTAGGTGTAACAATCTTACTGTAGGACTTGTCGAGGAACAACTCCGTTTCTCGGACGAACCTGAGATCATCCACTTGCTTCTCCAGTTCCCCAATGCGGTCCATCAGGAACTGCACCTGGATGCACTTCTCACATTTGTAGCAGCCAGAGGCACTAGCAGTGACCTTAACCTCCCGCATACTGCAAGCATCACACGGAATTAGCTTGCTTGACATCTCCTTCTTTCGTCTCTCCCTCTCCAGCCTTTTGCATAGCCTCCTCTCCTCAGCCGAAGACTCTCAAGCCAAAGACTCGCACTTTTCTCACAGGGCACTTCCCTCACAAAGCCGCTCCCTCACTCCCTCACCCAGACCCTCAAGTCCTGGCAACATCGTCATAAATCATCTCCGCATTCTTTCCACCGTAGTCAAGTCATGTATTTCTTTATCAACATGTATTGATAACGGTACAATCAAATTTATATGTGATGCAGCTTTACAGGCCCACAAACACAAGAACACACACATAATGTGCAATAATAGTAATACAATAAATTAATGATCAGTAAAACTGGGACATACAGTCAGTGAGTCATAGTCATGGAGTCAGTGTGCAAACAACCTTGGGTGCTGTCTGTACGGAGTTTGCACATTGTCACGTTCGCACTTTTGTATCATATTTGTAAACCAACAACTGCAGTTTCATGTTTCTACATTTTGTCCCCCCCCCCCCCCCCCCCCCCCCACAATCAGTCCGAAAAAGGGTTTTGACCTAAAACATCACCTATCCATGTTCTCTAGACATGCTGCCGGACCCACTGTGTTACACCAGCACTTTGTGTCATTTTCTTGTAAGCCAGCATCTGCAGTTCCTTGTTTCTGCAGATAATCGGGTTGTTTTGATGCATCTCTGAATGTTGTATCTGACTTCATCATTTTGTGTATAAACAAGATGTTAAGTGTCAAATCTCGAGAACAGCTCACTCTAAATCAAAGGACCTGATTGTAATGAGTCCAATCTACACTGATAAATGCTAATTCAACACGAGGCAGCTCCTCTAAGTTTGTAGAGGCAGAGTCATATCACTCTAAACTTGTCCTATCCTGTCTAAACGTTTCTTAAACTTTGCAATAGTACCAGCCTCAACTACCTCTGGCAGCTCGTTCTATGCGCCCACCACCCTTTGTGTAAAAAAAGTTACCCTCGGGTTCCTATTAAATCTTCCCCCCCCTTTACCTTAAACCTATGTCCTTTGATTCTCGATTCCTCTACTCTGGGCAAGAGACTCTGTGCGTTTACCTAGTCTATTCTCTCATGATTTTATACACCCCGATACGATCAACCCTCATCCTCCTGTGCTCCAAGGAATAGAATTCTAGCCTGCTCTACCTCCCTCTCAGGCCCTCGAGTTCTGACAACATCTTTCCAATTAGAATGGTGGCTGTACAAGATGAATTTGTAATGTTGTTAAAGCCTTAGCGATGTGTTAGAGGCCACGATCTACTGTCAAGATGAAAGGGAGACTCTGAGCATTCGCTGCTTCTGTCGCCGAAATGGTACAAACCCTTCAGGCAAGATTTATGTGTGAGCATCCAGAGGTTGATATCTGAGCGGCGCTGCTCTATGTTTAGTTTCATGGGGAGTGCATCTTGCTGACTGGCTAATTGTGGATATGCACTGAGTGGCGCCGTCAGCGATGGCAGCCTCGCCAACGGTCTGTCTGTCTTTTCGTCTGCTTTGTTATTTTTTGTGTGTTTTAAAAGTATGTGTTAACATTCTCTGGTTTGTTTTATGTGAGGGGGAGAGGGGGAAACTTTTTTCAATCTCCTACCTTGCCGGAGATGCGCTTGCTTTCCGGACCGTATCTCCGGTCGCTCTGCGGCCTAACGTCATGGAGCTGGCAGCCTTCCTGAAGACTGACTTTGAGCCCCACCGTGGGGCCGTGGACTTATCATCGGAGCCTGGGATCGACGCTCCAACCATAGCCTGCGGATTTCAACATCGAGGAGCTCGCAGTCTCGGGTAGAGACCGATGTCGGGAAGCTCCATAGTTGTAGGAGGTTCGACCAACCCCGACCCGGGGTCCGATCGCCTGGCGCGGGGAGCTGAGATCCCCCCGATGCGAGAGCTCGACCACCCCGACGTGGATTGGTCGACTGCCGGCTGCGGGAGCCAAGATCGCCACGACAACGGAAGGTTCAAGTACCCCGACCGCGAGAGAACATAGAATTGAACTTTTTTTGCCTTCCATCACAGTGAAGAATATGGGGGAGTCACTGTGGTGGATGTTCATGTTAAAACTTTGTTTGGGAGTCTTGTTGATCTTTATTGATGTGACTGTATGACAAATCAAATTTCTCGTATGTTGCAAAACATACATGGCTAATAGAGTGCTATTATGATTATGATGAAAGCTGTGCAGGTCAAGAGTATTTAATTGTTGTATTCACTGAAAAGAGAACAATGAAACTGGTACTTACTGGAGGTTTACAGGCCTGTATATGCAATAGCACACAGATAAATAGAAAACAATCAATAATGTAACAGATTATTAACATGGATAGGTGATGTTTTGGGTCCGACGAAGGGTGCCACAGTGGCGCAGCAGTAGAATTGCTGCCTTATAACACCAGAGGCCTGGGTTCGATCCTGACTACGGGTGCTATTTGTACAGAGTTTGTACGTTCTCCCTTTGTCCGCGTGGGTAATCTCCGGGTGCTCCAGTTTCTTCCCACATTCGAAAGATGTACAGATTTGTAGGTCAATTGTAAATTGTCCCTAAATCGTAATCATAATCATACTTTATTAGCTATGTATGTTTTGCAACATACGAGGAAATTGATTTGCCATACAGTCATACCAATAAAAAGCAACAGAACACACAAAATACATTTTAACATAAACATCCACCACAGTGACTCCTCCACATTCCTCACTGTGATGGAAGGCGAAAAAAAAGTTAAATCTGTGGTCGGGGGCCTCGAGCCTTCTGTTGTCAGGGCGATCTTGGCTCCCGTAGCCGGTGGTCGAGCCTTCTGCATCGGGGCGATCAAGCTCCCGCATCAGGAGGATCTCAGCTCCCCCACGCTGGACGATCGGACGGCGGGTCGGGGCAAGTCGAACCGCTTGCAACTTTGGAGCTTCCCGACATCAGTCTCTACCCAAGACTGTTAAATTGTTAATTATTAAAGCAGAGATTGACAGATTCTTGATTAGTAAGAGTGTCAAAGGTTACAGGGTGAAGGCAGGAGGATGAGGTTGAGAGATAGATCACCCATCATTGAAGGGCAGAGTAGACTCGATGGGCCGAATGGCCTAATCCTGCTCCTGTGACTTATGAACTTACTCCAGCACTTTATGTATTAACCAGTATCTACAACCTTTATTTCTGAATTATTATCAGTATCACCAGGCAACAAAAGCTTTTTACTGTACCTCGGTATACGAGACAATACACTAAACTTATAATTCAAAAACCGAAGTCCAGGGCAATTTTTTTTACATAGAGGGTGGTGAGTGCCTGGTACGCACTGCCAAGCAAAGGTCCTATAGCAAGCAAGATGGACCACTCCTTCTAAATGCAATGGGCTGACTTGTAGTATGCAACAGAGCGGAACATGGACCTTTTTTTCAACCATTTCAGTAACCCGCCCAGACCCGACTCTCAGTGTAATCAACGTTGCGGGTGAACAGTTTGTGTTAATAAATTATAATTCTGAATATGAGGAGAAGATTTTTCCCAAATAACTTTTATTTTTACGAGGATGTTTCCGTAACCGGCTTCCGGCTCCACACTAGTATCCCATGGGACCTTTGGTGCGGAGACGGATGCCGGTTACGGAAATGGGGCCCCCGAAAATTACCCATGAATCTGCCCATGACCGTACTACGTCTTTTTCGTCGAGTGATCTATCTTGCTTGCTATAGGATCTTTGCTGCCAAGGGTGGTTATGACTAACTGAAAGTCTTTTAAAGACCACTAACGTATCTGCTTCAACCATCATCCCTGGTTTCCTCCTACATCCCACAGACATGAAGGTTTGTATGTTAATTGGCCCCCAGTAAATTGCCCCTAGTGTGTATGGAGTGGATGAAAGGAAGCGGAATAACATAGAATTAGTGTGAACGGGTTGTCAATGGTCGGCAAGGACTCGTTTGGTGTAAGTGCCTGTTTCCATGTTGTATTTTGCAATCAATCAATACTGAATTGTAAAGGAAAGTCTTGAGTGGGCCAGTCAAGCTTTCTTCCCCCACCCTGACAATCAGTCAAAAGAAGGTCCTGGCCCGAACCGTCACTTATCCATGTCTGAGTTACACCAGCATTTATGTTTTTTTTTTTGACTGGGCCAAAGATAGACACAAAGTGCTGGAGTAACTCAGCGGGTCAGGCAGCATCTCTGGAGAAAAGTAATAGGGGATGCTTAGGGTTGGGACCCTTCTTCCGACTAAAAGATAGAGGTGGCGGGAGGGGGAGGGAAGAGAGGGACTGGAGGCAAGAAAAGGCCAGAACCAGAGCCGGCTACACATGCCCTCAGGAAGGGTGGAGTCCATAATGGCCCATTGTTGGCTGGGGAAGATGTGCTGACTATAGGGATGCGAACAGTGGAACTAGTAGACTGGTTAGTCAAAAAAAATAATCCGAAATGGGTGCAAACGTGAATGGAAATTTGACTGAAACGCTGAACTAATCATTCTGAATAGCTAAATCACCTACATTTTGTACTACTACAAATTGCAGCAACCATCAAAAACAAATAATAATCCTTTAATCAAATTTTTGGATTGTTTACAGGCCCTCATTAAGTCAGACTAGAAAGATGCATAGTCTGAGAATAAGAAGCTGTCGTTTGGGTAATAACTCTCCTGCTTTTGTGTGTACTAATGAAACTATTGGCCAGATTTAGCTTCTGGGGAAGGTGATTATGCAAATTGTGTTGTCTTTCGTAATAAAGCAGCAAGCCTCTCAATGCCTTCATTAGCGAGGTTCCAAGAAGCTGAAGGAAGTAGCATAATATCCATCTACTCCCAGGCAAAGAGTACCAATTATTGTCCACTATCACTAACTACGTGTGTTCAGTCGAGAATTTAGACATTAAAGCTTTTCCAAAATGGAGCCATATTTTTTTTTTTCTCCTTAAAATGTGCTTTCAGTTGCTCACATGACAACCCACCCTTTATCAACCTAAATCGCCTCCAATTCACTTAAACTTTAGACTTTAGAGACACAGCATTGAAACAGGCCCTTCGGCCCACCGAATCCTGCCCTATCCATTATGCATTATAGCGTCACCTATCCATGTTCTCCAGAAATGCTGCCTGACCAGCTGAGTTACTGCTGCACTTTGTGTCCATATCAGTATTCAGTATTTCTTTAATATCATTTTCACTGAGTACTCGCATACACAGAGGAAACGAAAAAACGTTGCTCGATCAGTTTCCATTCAGTGTAGTTAATAAAAAAGGATAAATACATAGAGCTTTAAAACAAATTAAAATTACCATCTAAAAACAGAAAGTAGGCCTAAAATTTACAAAAGAATAAAAACAGACATCCCGACCAACAGTGGCTTTACTTTGACAGGTGCCTAACTGTCAAAGTATGGACGAGGTTGAATGTGTATTCAATGAATATTTAATCTATTCTGCTCTAAATCTTTCCATGCAGGTATGAAAGTAATTATCTAATAAATAACCATATTGTCACATTGCAATATAATGGATTCATACTGTCTTATCCATAATGCCAGCAGAAATTTCTACTTCAGAATAACTCCTTAAAAATTTGATGCATATAATTTGCAGAGTTGATGCGTAATTGCGATTAGAACAAAATATTAAAGGCCCAGCAAATTAAAGAAGCATTTAGTGTAATTGTGAATTTAAGGCACTTTATTCATTTAAGAAAATTAAAGTTTAGTTTGGTTTAGAGATACAGCATGGAAACAGGCCTTTAAAGTTGAGTCCACACCAACCATCTATAACCCATTCACACAAGTTCTATGTTATCCCACTTTCACAAGTCTTTGGGATGTGTGAGGAAACCAGAACACACAGAGGAAACCCACATGGTCGCAGGGAGTATGTGCAAACACCACACAGTAGCACCCGGGGTCAGGATCGATCTTCGGTCTCTGGCACTGTGAGGCAGCGTCTTTACCTCGTTGGTAGGTAAACTAACAAGAAGGAGTTCCAGTTCTAATGAAAAGACACAAAATGCTGGAATAACTCAGCGGGACAGGGAGCATCTTTGGAGAACATGGATAGGTGACTTTTCAGGGCGGGACCGTGAGATGGGTCGTGACCCAAAAGATGACCTATCCATGTTCTCCAGGGAAGTTGCCTGACCCGCTGAGTTATTCTAGCATTTTGTGTCTTTCCTTGATAAACCAGCATCTGTAGTTTCTCGTTTCTACATATTAAAGTACAGGTAGTTAGTTGTGGTAGAAGGAATGCTGCACAGTATTTGCATAATTCTGTCAATGATTGTATATGTGTTTTTCACCTGTGACTGCCTGTCTGACAGTCTTTCCATCTTCCTCCTTGTGAACGTAACAGCCTGTGTGGTTATATCTTCGTTACTATTCGTGTTTTATGTGTTGTTTGAGTTGTTCCTCGTACGTGGAGCAAGTCATATGTGCGGCTAGTTATTCTGTGGCTCAGAAATACTTTTAACAAACAAATGGAGATTATATCTATTGTTCGCCATCCTTTCTTTACACACCCTGCAAGTTTTTTGTAACGTACAGCGATCAAAATACAGATGTGCCACTCTAACTTCCTTCTTTGTCCTTTCCACCTCGTTCTTTCGTAAATTTACCCAAATGTATTCACCCTGATGGAATACTCACCTGTTTATGAAATGAGCCATAAAATTAAACATTATATGTGGAGAATGCATTGTAAATTGGGTAGGCTTCTTCGAGTGTTGATCTGCATTTGAGACATCCTTTAAAGGTGTACTTGCAGAAATTGCAAGTTGAAGGTTGTTGTGAGAGGATTAAAGGTATTGTTTAAAAAAATTAAAGCTTGATCCTCATTTCCAAATAATTTGGGGTTAGACAGCAGATCTATGATAAAAGCATAAACTAGATGAACAGCATGAACCTTTGTTACATAAACATCAAGGTAGCACTGTAACACGTTATCCATTTATACACGCCTGCTCTGTTGGCTTCTATTAATCAATGTGTATAGCAGATGCATTGTGTGGCTTCAAAGTCCCCTGAGTGCCACATAGAGCTCTCTCTCTCTCTCTCACTCTCTCTGCATCCATTTGTCTGAGAACTGTCATCTGTGCAGTCCCTGGTTTTAATTGCAACGTGATGTACAACACTGTGGAATGTAGTCAGCACTCAGCCGGTTTGAAGTGGGCGACAACCCTGTGGCATTATCAGTAATGTTCTTCTAAAAACCGTCGGATCAGCATCCACTCTCAACAAATGCTGCGCTTGGAGCGGCTATTTCTGGTTGCATTGTGAAATATCTTTTAGAATGTCGGGTACCGGCTGAGGTGTGCCATGGTGTAGAGGGCCTGGAAGTCCACCAGCCCAGTATTTGTCTCCCTGTGACCTCCTGACAAAGACTTTGGGGCACTGAGGGGTTGGCAGTGGATTATTTGATAACTATATTTCAATGCGGATTTTACACAAGATGTTGCATTATGCTGGCAAGACATGCCCCTGTTTGAGTATCTGAAGGGGCTGCTCCTCAAGTTTAGTTTAGTTTAGAGATACAGCGTGGAATCAGGCCCTGCAGCCCACCGAAGTTGCACCGACTAATAATTATCCTGTACACTAATTCTATCCTAAACACGAGGGACAATGTCAATTAACCTAAAAAAAATGCACATTTTTGGAATGTAGGAAGAAACCGGGGCACCCTAGAGAATCCATGCGGTCACTCGAAGAACGTGCAAACTCCATACAGACAGCACCCGTAGTCAGGATCAAACCCGGGTCTCTGGCGCTGTGAGGCAACAACTTTACCACTGCGCCACTGTCAGCCTCAGTATTGACTGCATTTTAGCCCCCGCTCCTGATCTTTGGTCACTCAATACAGAGGGGGGAAGAGTCCGTCAGTCGGCGAGGGTTGGGAAGCCCCTGTCGGTTTGCTCCTAGGTCTGGCCAACATGGCCATTGACGGATCCGGGTAGTCGGGGTTACTGCCCGAGTCGACTGCCTGCCCTTCTTCATGGCCCACGCCTTTGCTCGCGTGTCCCTTCCGTGAACGCTGGTATCCCTGAGTCCCACCTTACCTTTTATTTTCTCCACCCCCCCCCCCCATTCCTCCTCATCTCTCCTATCTGATGCCCTTTTGCCTCATTTTTATCTCTAGCCTTTGCCAGACTCCACCAATTTCACTCCCGGTGCCCCTCACCTGTATCCACCCGTCATTTCCCAGGCTTTGTCCAGCGCCATCTCTCTCTTCCAGCATTTTCCCCCTACTCCATCAACCTGATATAAAATGTCATCTGTCCATCCCCTCCATAGATGCTGCCTGACCCACTTGGTCCTGCCAGCACTTTGTTTTTTTGCTCCAATTCTGTCCTTACGATCAGCCAAACACCTACAGATTTTCTGCCAATCAAGCCAAACTCAAGTACAATAGATAGAGTAAAGGGGAAGATACAGAGTGCTGAATATAGTTCTCAGCTTTGTAGCGCATCAGTTCCATAGACATAGATACATAGACAATAGGTGCAGGAGTAGGCCATTTGGCTCCTCGAGCCAGCACCCTATTCAATGTGATTATGACTGATCATCCACAATCAGTACCCCGTTCCTGCTTTTTCCCCATACCCCTTGCTTCCACTTGCCCTAAGAGCTCTAACTCCCTCTTGAATGCATCCAGTGAATCGGCCTCCACTGCCTTCTGAGGCAGAGAATTCCACAAATTCATAACTCTCTGTGTGAAAAAGTTTTTCCTCATCTCAGTTCTAAATGGCCTACCCCTTATTCTTAAACTGTGGCCCCTGTTTCTGGACTCCCCCAACATCGGGAACATGTTTCCTGCATCCAGCGTGTCCAAGCCCTTAATAATTTAATATGTTTCTATAACATTCCCTCTCATCTTTCTAAATTCCAGTGAATGCAAGCCCAGTCGCTCCATTCTTTCATCATATGACAGTCCTGCCATCCCGGGAATTAACCTCGTGAACCTACGCTGCACTCCGTTTCAATAAGATCCCATCTCATCCTTTTAAACTCCAGAGTGTACAAGCCCAGCTACTCCATTCTTTCATCATATGACAGTCCTGCCATCCCGGGAATTAACCTCGTGAACCTACGCTGCACTCCCTCAATAGCAAGAATGTCCTTCCTCAAATTAGGAGACCAAAGCTACACACAATACTCCAGGTGTGGTCTCACCAGGGCCCTGTACAACTGCAGAAGAACCTCTTTGCTCCTATACACAACTCCTCTCGTTATGAAGGCCAACGTGCCATTAGCTTTCTTCACTGACTGTTGTACCTGTATGCTTCCTTTCAGTGACTGATGTACTAGGACACCCAGGTCTCGTTGTACTTCCCCTTTTCCGAACCTGACAACATTCCAATAATTATCTGCCTTCCTGTTCTGACCTCCAAAGTGGATAACCTCACATTTATCCACATTATACTGCATACAGGTTCGACCAGTCCTGACGCGAGGTTTGATCGCCCGGCGCGGGGGAGCTGACATCCCCCCGATGCGGGAGCTTGATCGCCTCGACGCGGAGGGCCCGAACGCTGCCGGCTACGGGAGTCAAGATCATCCCGTCAACGGGGGCTCGAGGTCCACGACCGAGGAAGAACAAAAGGAAGAGACTTGAACTTTGGTGGATGTTCATGTTAAAATGTGTTTTCGAGTGATCTGTTGCTTTTAATTGTATCACTGACCTGGCCAATAAAATGTTTGTACTTGGCGAATAAAGTGTGATTCTGATTCTGATCTGTCATGCATCTGCCCTCTCACCGAACCTGTCCAAGTCATTTTGCATCCTCGTAGCATCCTCTTCACAATTCACACTGCCACCCAGCTTTGTGTCATCTGCAAATTTGCTAATGTTACTTTTAATTCCTTCATCTAAATCATTAGATTAAGTGCAATGTCCGCAATGGGGTAGAGGTGAATAGAACAGTGCCCTAGTTTATGGATAGATTGTGCAGAAACCTGATAACAGAGGGGAAGAATCTATTCCCAAGTCTGGTGGTGCGAGCTTTCAAGCTTCTGTACCTTCTTCCAGACGGGAGCAGGAAGGAGTAACAAGGATGAGACAAGTCTTTGATTATGTTCTCCACTCTTCAGAGGCAGTGTGAAGTGTAGATGGAGTCATCTGGTCTGTGTGATGGACTGAACTACATCTAAAACTCTATGCAATTTCTCATGGTCTTGGGCAGAGCTCAACCATGTCCACTTTGGCCCCATAGTTGCTGATTGGGCATGTACTCCACCATGCTTCCTGAAGTCGATAACTCACATTTTCTAGTGTTAGGCCCGTGAACAAAATGTTACCTGGTCACTGCGTCTCGGGCGAACCTTCTTCTGCGTCTAACTGTTAGCTCCAAATTTCTGAGCATCTATTCCACGCAGTAATTTGTTCCCAGAAACCAACTTACAAAGAGGAATTGTTTGATTACATGGCCACTTGTCACCGTGCAGCCTGAGGAACCTGCAGTCCATGAGTTACTTTTGAATAGCCAGCAGGAGTAACATTACATTTGGCATGATAATGTGTGAGTACTTTGATTAATTATTAATTTGGAGCACATTTGCACAAGAAAGATGCAAACACAGCAACTACACAGCAGCTTTTTGGATATAAAACCTGTTGTACATCACATTGATGACCTCAATGAATATTGCAAGGCAGAGAGAGCGTCAGCGCTCAATTGCTCTAGGAAACGTTAAAAGCAGGAACCGAGGGAAATATTTTTTTGTTTATCACCTATGTTTCATACCATCTCGGGAGCTTTCTAGATAAAGTCAAGTTTAATGTAGAAACAAGGAAGTACAGAATCTGGCTTATATCAAAGATAGACACAAAGTGCTGGAGTAACTCAATGGGTCAGGCAGCATCTCTGGAGTGAAAGAATGGGTGGCATTTCGGGTTGGAGTCCGAAGAGCCCGACCTGCAACGTCATCCACCCTTTTTCTCCAGAGATGCTGCCTGATCCGATGAGTTACTCCAGCACTTTGTGTCTGTCTAAAGTCAGGTTAAAGTTTAGTATCTTTTACTAAACTGCGCAGTAAATGTTTGAATAGGAACCCAAATTTATCCATTGGCAAAACAAGTCTGAAGAAGGGTCCTGACGTGAAACATCACCAGTCCATGTTCCCCAGGGATGCTGCCTGACCCATCAAGTTACTTCAGCATATTGTGTCTATCTTTGGTATAAACCAGCATCTGCAGTTCCTTTTTATTATATTTAAAAAACAAGTTTTTGTTGATTGAAAGATACAGCTTTGAAAGAGGCCCTTCGGCCCACCGAGTCCACGCCAACCATCGATGACACGTTCACACTAGTTCTATGTTATCCCATTTTCTCAAGCTCTCCCTACACACTAGGAGCAATTTTACAGTGTCCATGCACGTCTTTGGAATGTGGGAGGAAACAGGAGCACCCAGAGCAAACCCACGAGGTCACAGCGCCACTGTTATTCGAATAATTTACCCTCTGTGCAATTGCTTCATTGACTGGGGAAGATAAATTTGTTATATGTTCTTGAGGCAATGTAGCTTCAAATTTGATTCTCCGTGTTATCTGTTGATTCCAAGCAACAGTGGTGAAATGTTTATTTGATGGTGAGTTCCTAGAGACCTGGAACTCAGTGGGTGAAGAGTGCAGGAGTAGATGAAAGTGGTACAGTGGCGCAGTGGTAGAGCCGCTGTCTCATAGCACCAGAGACCCGGATTTGATTTTGACCTCTGGTCCTGTGTGTGTGGAGTTTGCACGTTTTTCCTGTGACTACATGGGTTTCCTCCGAGTGCCCTGGTTTCCGCCCACATCCCAAAGACGTGCAGGTTTGTAGGTTAATTGGCTTCTGTAAATTACCCCTGGTTATCCCTAGAGTGGAAGAGAAATAGGGTTAATATAGAACTAGTGTGAACGGGTGATCAATGGTCGGTGTGGACTCAGTGGGCCGAGAGCATAGAATGGCACAAACCCACAATGTCTGCGCCGAACATGATGCCATATTACGCTGATCTCATCTGCCTATACATGATCTATATCCCTTTATTACTTGCAATGGACGACCAGAACCGCACTCAATACTCCAAAGGCAGTCTAATCAAGGTCCTAGATTTTGTTTCTGTGCTTTTGTTTTTGTTTCAATCAATCAATCATTGAGTATCTTGCTAATAACCCAATAGTCTCGGTGCTGATTGGGATAAAAGGTGTCCTCTTTATGGATAGTGAGCCTGAGAGAGAAAAAATGAGGACGTTTTGACTTTAGACGTTAGACATGCAGTGCGGAAACAGGCCCTTCGGCCCACTGAGTCTGCACCGTCCTGTGATGACCCCGCACACTAACACTTTCCTGCACATTAGGGACAATTTAGAATTTTAGAAGCCAATTAACCTGCAAACCTGTATGTGGTAGCCACTTAGCTTCACCCTGTCTTCAATCATAGTGACTAAAGGAAAGATTCCTTGAACAAAATGAAAATCTGTCACTATACTGTATATCTTTGGAGTGTGAGAGGAAATCGGAGCACCTGGAGAAAACCCATGCGGTCACGTGGAGAACGTACAAAACTCCGTTCAGACAGCACCTGCAGTCAGGATCGAACCCGGGTTTCTGGTGTAAAGCAGCAATTCTACCACTGCGCCACCGTACTGCCCCAATTTATTATTAATAAAATGTGTTCACTTTTGTCATGCCAGTGACCAGTACATTGTTTGTCTTCACAGAGGCAAGACTAGAAGTCAGCCAACTAAAGCGAAACTTGGTGGTGACGGAGAATGACAATATTCGCCTGAGCTGTGTCATCACAAACCAAACCAGCACCGACTCTCAATTTTCTGTCCAGTGGTACGTTCAACGCTCCCAAGAGGAAGCGGACAGGCTGATTCTGAGATCAAACCGGGATTGCATGTTCGAATACGGCAACGAGTTGTTGGGGCACGAGAGGATGGAGAGACTGCAGGCAGCAAAGACTTCCAGTGGCCATTACACCTTGGTCATACACAAGGCTGACGTCGATGATAGTGGCAAATACTACTGCCTGGTGCAGGAATGGCTGCTGAGTCCCAACAACAACTGGTATAAAGTTGGAATCAACATGTCGGGATTGACTTACGTCACCGTACAGCGACCAGGTACTCAATCTTTCATCCCCCTCCTCTCTTCCCTGGGCCCCACCTGGACGCTCACTATCTCACCTACCCATGTTCTCCAGAGTTGCTGCCTGAGTTACAGTTCCTTGTGTTCCCCCCTGAAATTTTCCTTTATATCTTCTATTAAATTCTGAATCATGCATACTTGTGAATAACACTGTGAAGTATTATCTTTAGAGTAATATCTAAAATGTGAAGTAATATTAAACAGTTATCTGAGGGGTGGAGTATTATCTGAGGGGTGGAGTATTTTTCTGAGGGGTGGAGTATTTTTCTGAGGGGTGGAGTATTTTTCTGAGGGGTGGAGTATTTTTCTGAGGGGTGGAGTATTATCCGAGAGGTGGAGTATTATCCGAGAGGTGGAGTATTATCCGAGAGGTGGAGTATTATCTGAGGGGTGGAGTATTATCTGAGGGGTGATTATGTGAGGGGTGGAGTATTACGTGAGGGCTGGAATATTCTCTGAGATTTGGAGTATTCTCTGAGGGTTGGAGTATTGTCTGAGATGCTCCCACTTATCTACCTTGATAATCCAACAAGAAAATACAAACTGCTGGAGTAAGTCAATGGGTCGGGCAGCATCTGCAGGGGGAATTGGACAGGCGATGTTTCAGTCGGACCAAAGATCCCGATCTGAAACTTCATCTGACCATTCCCTCCACAGATGCTGCCTGACCTACTGAGTTCTTACTGCACTTGCCGTTAATCTGCACAATTAGTTTCTGATGGCTCTGCTCTTATTGAGAAATGAGCAGAGAGTGTTGTGCACATGTCTTGCTCCATGATGGGTGGTGGTCTGTATCATCCTTCTGAAATTGTCCTTTTTTCTTGCCTTAAATGAAGATTCAAAAGCTATTGCAGATCTTGTTTCCTGGCAGAAGACATCAGATTAATCCGACTAATTACAATTTAAGTCCAAGTTATTATCATCTCCTAAGGATTTCAGAGTTATTTGCAGTGTTAATGGAATTGTAATATCCCACAAAATGCTCTGGTGCTCAATTTCAATTTTGTGGCCATTACACCCGAGTGGACTTGCCCTGAGCAGTTGCCTCTTTTGATTTGCATGTCAACTAAACTGAATGATTCAGCCTCGGGGTGATTATACTTTGTCTTTAGCTTAGTTTAGTTTAAAGACACAACTTGCAAACAGGCCCTTCGGCCCACTGAGTCAATGCTGACTATCGATCACCCATTCACACGAGTTCTGTTCCCTCCCTCAAAACTCTCTCCACTCCTTAAAAACCGGGGGCAATTTGCAGAGGCCGATTAACCTCCAAACCCGCAGGTCTTGCGTCAGCCTTCCACGCCCCTTTCATTGAGGTGCTGCCAGATTCTCTTGCTCTTGACCCTACCTCATTCCGTTATTGCACGTTAGTTGTGTTTAACTTCCTGCACTACAATCTTTGTACCATTCTGCTGTGTCCGCATTTATCATTTTATTTATTGTTGTTTCTATCATTACTATTTTTCACTGTGAACTTAATGAGCTCATGCAAGCAAGGAATTACATTGTACTCTGGTGTGTCTGACAATAAATTTATATATTTCCATCTGAACCAAGAACCAAAATCCACTTTCGTTCGGTCCCCAAAGAGAGAACATTGAGTATAACAATGAATACTGGTGGTCAGCTCGGCTATAAACTAATACAGCACCTTAATAGTCAAGAGTGTTTTATTGTTATATATCCCAAAACGGAACAATGAAATTATTACTTGCAGCAGCTCAAATACTGCTCAGTAGATACCATAATAAACAGCAAAAAGAAGATCAGTAAATTAAGACAAAACTATATAGGTCAAAAACAAAGCCTGAATTTCCTAGCGCCAATAAGGCAGTTTGTAGTTTGGACCTTACTTGGTGTTTGTAGTGCTCAAGAGCCTGATGGATGCTTTAAAGAAGATGTTCCTGAACCTGGAGGTCATGGTTTTCAGGTTCCAGTACCTTCTTCCTGATGGTTGGAGTGAAACGAGAGCATGGCCAGGGTGGTGTGGGTCCTAAATAATAAATAATAATAATGATAATAAACTTTATTACGGACTCGAGCTCCAGACAAGGGGCAACATTACATTAAAAAAAATGCATTGCATATTAAATATCATAAAGTAGATATAAAATATTAGTATACCACTTATAAAAGCATCATAAATTATATATTTTTAAAAACACAATACATAAGTTAAAAATCCAGATTAAAAGAATGATCAATGTCCGACAACGATACCAGTGTCTCCACAACTGGGATTCGTAGCGTGTAGTGCTAACCCTTATGTTTGACAAGGCCACAATAATTACATTTTTAGAGTCATTTACCCTGCAAATGAATTTATACATGTGATGTCTTAGAATAGCTTCTAAAGTACTGACTCCTGCAGCCACAAACATATTACTGGCACTACACCATCTAGGTTTCCTTAGCAGTGTTCTCATGGCATCGTTATATGCCACCTTTAGTCTCTGCAAACATGTCTTTCCATAGTTCGACCACAGGTGCGCAGTGTAGAGTGGTGTGCAGTATGCTCCTTGATGAAGCTGGTTGCCTTTTTGAAGCAGCACCTCCTATAGATCCCTTCGATGGTGTGGAGGTCAGTACCCGTGATGGACAAGGCAGTGTCCACCACATTTTGTAACCTCTTTCGTTCCTGGGCGTTGGAATTGCTGAAACAGGCTGTGACGCAATCAGTCAATATGCTCCCTACTGTACACCTTTAGAAGTTCAAGAACACATTTATTGACATACCAAAGCTCCACAAACCAGATGCGTTGATGGGCTTCACCTAAACCAAACACAACTAATCCAAACATAGCTGGATGCTGAGGAAATTTAATTTTCCACTTGGCCTGCCCAGCATCATTTGCAGAATTTCCCACCAGATTGAATAATAATGAAACTTGAGCAATCAAACTTCCTATTAATTAAATTAACATTTTGTGTAACCTCCACAGATAACAATTTGCAGACAGTGAAGATGGAAAGGGCAATTTCCGTGCCAGAGAACGGTCAGATTCGATTGGATTGCAAGATCAGCAACCGAACCAACTTGGACTCCCAACTCTCAGTGGTGTGGTTTGCACAGAATTCCCTGGATACAGACAAATATCCCATTTTCAGCCTGAACCGGAATTCTGTTTTTCAGTATGGTAGCTCAACGGACAACATGATGAGACTGAGGAATAGACTGCAATATGAGAAACCTACCAACGATTTGTACAGTTTGATACTTCAGAAGGCCACCATCTCTGACACTGGCAGCTACTACTGTTATGTGGAGGAGTGGGCAGTCGATCCCAATAATATGTGGTACAAACTAGGAGAGGATCAATCTGGATTAACGACTGTCACCGTACAGCAACCAGGTACAGTAGAGTTGTTTCAGTGTGGGGAAATGTGTGCTTCCCATTACCATGAGATGCTAAAACATCACGTCACCACTTTGGGAAAACGTTTAACTCATAGTTGTATGGTTCAATTAGCTTTTATTAACAAATAGTCATGGAATTGTAGAGTCATACAGCACGGAAACAGCCTAACTCGTCCACACTGGTCTATATGCTCCATCCAAGTGAGTTCCTATTTGTCCTCATTTGGCCCATATTCCTCTCAACCTTTCCTGTCATGTAACTGTCCATGTGTCTTTTAAATGTTGTTACAGTACCTGCCTCAAATACCTCCTCTGGCAGCTTGTTTAGATTTCCTATTAAATCTTCCCTCTCTTACCTTAAACCTTTGCTCTCTTGTTTTTGATTCCCCTACTCTGGGTAAATGACTGTGCATTCACCCTATCTATTGTCCACGATTAATACACATCTTTGAGATCATCTATATATAACCTGTCAAAATCAATGCATTTTGGTTATCCACTTAGTGGGAAATGTTTCTCATTATTGACTCAATCATAGATTCATATAGCATGTCCTTTGGCACAACTTTAGTTTAACGGGTGGCACAGTTGTGCAGCGGTAGAATTGCTGCCTCACAGCACCAGAGACCTGGGTTCGATCCTGACCTCAGGTGCTGTCTGTACGGAATTTAAACGTTCTCCCTGTAACCGTGTGAGTTTTCTCCAGGTGTTCTGGTTTCCTCCCACACTTCAAAGATGTACAGGTTTGTAGGTTAATTGGCGTTGGTAATTTGTCCCAAGTGGTAGGATAGTGATGGTGTATGGGGATTGCTGGCCAGTGTGGACTCGATGGGCCGAAGAGCCTATTTTTGCACCGTATCACTAAATTATACTAAACAAATGGTTTACTTTGTCTGTGAACATTCACACAAGAGTGGGGTGTGGATAAAGGATAAAACAGCAGTGTGGCCAGCCAGCTGTCTACAGTAAATTTGGCATCTACAGGGGTCATCTTGCAAAGCACAGATGATATTAAATGTACAAAGCCAAGCAATCAAATCGAATGTTTTAGTGTTGTCCTGCCAGAGGCAATCTCTTTAAAAACTCATTAACACTACCGATGTTAATATTGACTGAATCAGAATCTGACTTTGTTTTTTTTTAACTAATTAAATTGAAATATCACACAAGCATTGTAACATTTAATGATTCTATAACAACATTTAAAAGACATTTGGACAGGTACATGGAAAGGAAAGTTTAGACAGATATGGGCCAAACGCAGGCTGGTGGGACGAGTGGCATGTTGGTCGGCATGCGCACGTAGGGCCGAAAGGACCCATCTTCACATTCAAAGAAGGGCCCCAAACCAAAATATTACCCATCCACACCCTTCAGAAGTACTGCCTGACCCATTGAGATACATCACCACTTTATACTCTACGTAAGATTCCAGCATCTGCAGGTCTACAGTGGACCTTTGCAAACTGCACCTGTGCATCTGAACCAGAATGGCCCAACATCCTTGTGGTGAGTTTGCCACTGCAGATGGGACAGGTTTACACTTATCTGACAGGGGACTGGGACACGGATATATACTTGGAAGGGAAGGGTTATTGTAGACATTGCTCGTTTGGGTGCAAGGAGGCACGAGAGGAATAGATTACTTAACTGCAATATTCTCTAATGAAGGCATGTGGGAATAGCTTGGTTAGGTAACATGGACAAGTTGGGCCGAAGGGCCTATTTCCATTCTGTATTAATTACTCTTTGATTCTACGTCAAGGATAGTGACTGAGATTATTAAAGTTAAATACAATTTGCTCACTTAAGTCGAGGAGCTTGTCCTTAAGAAAGGCAAAATATTGACTGAAGAAGGGCCCCGGCCTGAAATGTCACATATCAATATTCTGCAGAGGCTGCCTGATCCGCTGTTATTCCAGCACTATATGTCTTCATTTGTCCCAACTTCTATACTCGGTACCCTGACTGATGAAGGCAAATGCATCAAAAGCCTTCTATAACACCTCATCCACTTGTTACGACACTTTGAGGGAAATATGTATCTACACTCTGAGATCCCTCTGCTCTGCAACATTCCCCATGATCTTACCATTCACTGTTAAAATTCTGGGCCGGTTTGACATCCCACTGATCTGCAATAAACTTAATTAGCCATTGCTCTGCGCACCTGCCCAGCTGATCAAGATCTTGATGTAATTTCTGACAACCATCTTTTGATAGGCAGTACATCAGTAAGTATACTAATTGTCTAGGGCACCTAGGATCCACAACAAGAGTCCGATTCACTTGGTGCCTTTGGTACATCCGTCGTTTTTTAATCTTTGGTTGCTTGACGTGGCCAGAGCTGTTTGATATGATGGGACTTGTTTCAGTCTTTGCCTGAAGGAGACAATGTCAATGTTAGAGTGAATTCAATGAACCTTTACTCACAGTGGGAAACAAATTCATAAGTCAGAGGACCACAGTAGTGTGACCTTAGGACATGAATTTCCCGAGGCAGCTCAAGATTGGTCGTCTTATTTTAAAGATGGATAGAGGGCAAACTGTCTTTTGCAGCTTTCCAAACATTGAACATTAAAATATGTTTATTTTTGATTTCACAAACAGAATTTAAAATGCAATTGGATAAAACAGAATTGAATATTACCGTCTCAGAGAAGGACCTGTTCCAGCTCAGCTGTAATGTGACCCAACAAACTCAAGATAACTCTCGATTTGCTGTGTACTGGTTTGCTTGGAAGGTCAAAGAAGACATTGATGGGATCGTCAAGGAGACGATTCTGAAAGTTGATCACAATTCGGTATTTGGTTTCGATGCCTTGACGGACAGGGCTAAAAGCATGAAGGACAGATTGCAGTTCGAGAGGCCATCCAACGGATTGTACACTCTGACAATACATAATTCAGGCAGAGGTGACACAGGGAATTACTACTGCAACGTAGAGGAGTGGATTCAAAATGCCAACAACATCTGGTACAAACTTGGAGAGGATGAGTCTGGGCTGCTTACTGTCACTGTTCAAAGCAAAGGTAATTTATCATAGAAATATAGAATGATGACAGGTGGCTATTTGGCCCATTGTGTCCAGTGCAGCTCATACAGAATATGATTCCAACCACACACTGTGTTAAGAGATTTTCCCAACACTGTTCTTAATTAATGGAATATGAAATATAGCACATGGAACATAGAACGGTACAGTCCACAATGTCCATGCCAAACATGATGTCAAAATTAACTAATCTCCTCTGCCCACACATGATCCATATCCATGCAAATCAATTTACCTATCTTGGGGCAACACAATGGTACAGTGTTAGAGTTGCTGCCTTACAGCATCAGAGACCCTGGTTCGATCCTGATTACAGGTGCTGTCTGTACGGAGTTTGTTCGTTCTCCCTGTGTTTTTTTCCGGATGCTCTGGTTTCTTCCCACTCCAAAGACGTACAGGTTTGTAGGTTAATTGGCTTCGGTAAAATTGTAAATTTTCTGACCTTGGGTGCTGTCTGTGCGACGTTTGCATATGCTCCCTGTGATCATGTGGGTTTCCTCCGGGTGCTCCAGTTTCCTCCCACATTCCTAAGGCATGCGGGTTTGTGGATTAATTGTCTTCTGTAAATTGCCCCTCATGTGTAGATGGGATAATGTGAAAATGGGATAACATAGAACTGGTGTAGGGGGTGATTGGTGGTCGGCGCGGACTCGGTGAGCCAAAGAGCCTGTTTCCACGCTGCATCTCAAAAACTAAATTATGGCCTTTAAAGATTTATGGAGAACATGAAAGGATTTAGACATTTAAAAGGTCATTGAACACCTGTTTCTTCCATGTGTGAGTGACTGACTTGCTGACTTTGCGATGCTCTAAGGAAATAACCCAACACCCCTTCCTTAGAGCCGCAGTGAAGGGTCAGCTGCATTATGTGACCAGGGCCCTTGGAGTGGGGTTTGAAAATCACAATCATCTGGCCGGGAGATAAGGGAACTATTATAGAGCTACAAACACTATAGAATGGAGTCCAATGAAATCCGGCTGCAAAATAATTAATATATTTTATATTACTTCTGAATTTGTCTCATAGTATCTGAACTTGTCCCGTTGGTGCATAAAAAATGACTTAATCTGAGAGTCAAACGTTTATTTTATCATTCTGTACCACCAAGGCATGATGAATTCTAACCAAATATCTGTTTTTTATGTTTAAAAATAAATGTGAAATATATTAAATTTTATCTTGGATTAATATTGGTATGCGAGTTCAGACACATCTTGTAACTTTGGCACACTTTTATAGAACATAGAACAGTGCAGAAACAGGCGCCTCGGCCCACAATGTCTGTGCCAAACAGGGTGTGAAGTTAAAATAAACTCCTCTGCTTGCATCTGATCCAACCCCTTCATTCCCTGCACATCCATGTTTCTATCTAAAAGTATCTTAAACATCACTATCTTATCTGCTTCCACCACCACCCCTGGTAGTATTCCTGATGCCCACCACTCTGGAAAAAAAAAACGCTTGCCCCATACATCTCCTTTAAACTTTGCTCCTCTCACCTTAAAGCTATGCCCCCTAGTCTTTGACAACCTTGGGGGGGGGGGGGGGGGGGGGGGGAGATTCTGCCTGTCTACCCTATCTGTGCTTCTCATAATTGTATATACTCTATCAGGTCTACCGTCAACTTCCAACACTCCAAATTCGTCCAACTTCTCCATATAACTAAGGTACTCATCCAAGAAGCATTCTGGTAAATCTCTTCTGCTCCCTCTCCAAAGCCCCCACATGTTTCCTATAATGGGGCGAACAGACTACACACAATACTCCAAATACAGTCTAACCTTTATAATCACATGTCAGACCGCATTTGGAGTATTGTGAGCAGTTTGGTGCCCAATATCTGAGGAAGGATGTGCTGGCATTGGAGAGGGTCCAGAGGTTAAGAGAATGATCCCAGGAATGCTTGGTTTAACATATGATAAGCGTTTACGGCACTGGGCCTGTACTAGCTGAAACTAAAAGGATGGGGGGGGGGGGGGGGGATCTCATTGAAATGTACCGAATAGTGAAAGGCCTGGATAGAGTGGATGTTTCCACTAGTGGGAGAGTCTAGGACCAGAAGTCATACACACAGAATAAAAACATATACCTTTGGAATGGAGTGTTCAAAAGGGAACTGCAGATGCTGGAATATAGAAGGTACACAAAATTGCTGGGGAAACTCAGCGGGTGCAGCAGCATCTATGGAGCGAAGGAAATAAATTGCCCCTCATGTGTAGATGGGATAATGTGAAAATGGGATAACATAGAACTGGTGTAGGGGGTGATTGGTGGAGTCTGAAGAAGGGTTTCGGCCCGAAACGTCGGAGTCTAAAGAAGGGTTTTGGCCCGAAACGTCGGAGTCTGAAGAAGGGTTTCGGCCCGAAACGTCGCCTATTTCCTTCGCTCCATAGATGCTGCTGCACCCGCTGAGTTTCCCCAGCAATTTTGTGTACCTTTGGAATGGAGATGGGATAGAATGTCTTTAGTCAGAGAGTGGTCAATCTGTGGAATCCATCGCCACAGAAGGCTGTGGAGACCAAGTCAATGGATATTTTTTAATGCGGAGATTGATATATTTTTGATTTATATAAATCCTTTCATGTTCCCCATAAATCTTTAAAGGCCATAATTTAGTTTTTTAGATGCAGCGTGGAAACAGGTGCTTTGGCTCACCGAGTCTGCGCCGACCACCCCCTACACTAGTTCTATGTTATCCCATTTTCACATTATCCCATCTACACATGAGGGGCAATTTACGGAAGACAATTAATCTACAAACCCGCATGCCTTAGGAATGTGGGAGAAAACCGGAGCACCCGGAGGAAACCCACATGATCACAGGGAGCATATGCAAACGTCACACAGACAGCACCCAAGGTCAGAAAATATACAATTTTACCGAAGCCAATTAACCTACAAACCTGTACGTCTTTGGAGTGGAAAGAAACCAGAGCATCCGGAAAAAAAGTCAGGGAGAACGAACAAACTCAAACTAGGGACAATCTGGAGTCCAATTAACCTACAAACCTGCATGTCTTTGGGATGTGGGAGGAAACTGGCACATGGAGAATGTGCAAACTTTACACAGATAGCACCAAAGGAAAGGATTGAACTGAGGTGTCTAGCGCTGTGAGGCATCGGCCCTACCAGCCACACAAATATCAATGTTCAATTTATTTCCTGTCATTCCCGTTATGCTAGTTGATATTTCTTTCCCTTCACGCTATGTCACTAAATTACGAGGCACACACTGTGCCTAAGACAACTCCTTTGTTCTAACTAAAAGACACACTGAGAACAGCACTCTGCCCACTCGGCATGTCTTTCATCCAAGGCATTTGAAAGATTCTGGAAATGAATCTGTTGTTATTACCTTGTGCTCCAATGGGGGGAAAAATAATCAAGAGGGCAAATGTTATTCTGAAATTGGTGAAGAGCTCCTGAAAAATTATTATCTTTAATTTGAGTTTCCTCCAGGAATAGAAGATACATTTCATCGGCAGCTGGCATTTAAAAAGGGTAGAGTTACCATAATGTTCTACCCTTTGACATAAACCATGTTATTCTGGTTTAGCTGCCTTAACAACTCTTGGTTATGCTTCCTATTATGGGGCGAAGAGAACTACACACAATACTCCAAATGCAGCCTAACCTTTATAATCACAGGTCAGACCGCATTTGGAGTATTGTGAGCAGTTTTGTGCCCAATATCTGAGGAAGGATGTGCTGGCATTGGAAAGGGTCCAGAGGTTAAGAGAATGATCCCAGGAATGATTCGTTTAACATATGATAAGCGTTTACGGAACTGGGCCTATACTCGCTGGAACTAAAAGGATGAGGGGGGGATCTCATTGAAATGTACCGAATAGTGAAAGGCCTGGATAGAGTGGATGTTTCCACTAGTGGGAGAGTCTAGGACCAGAAGTCATACACACAGAATAAATACACATACCTTTGGAATGGAGATGGGATATAATTTCTTTAGTCAGAGAGTGGTGAATCTGTGGAATCCATCGCCACAGAAGGCTGTGGAGACCAAGACAATGGATATTTTTTAATGCGGAGATTGATATATTTTTGATTTATAAGGGTGTTAGGGGTTATGTGGAAAAGGTAGGAGAATAGAGTTGCGAGGGAAAGAGAGATCAGCCATGATTGAATGGCGGAATAGACTTGATGCGCTGAATGACCTAATTTTGCTCCTATAACTTATGAACAAACCAAAGTCCTATGAATCTATATACACCAACATTATACTTCCTCACATTTTCAGTGTTTAAGGTGCTAGATAAATGCAAGTTACAGCAGGTGACAGATGTGCAGCGATTGCAGTTGTCAGTTCTATCGCATTGTTAATGGGTTTTTTGGGGGGGATAGTGAGTGCCCCAGGGCAGTTCATAGAGGTGTGCAATTTGAAACCTGTACTTCAGTTTCACATTTCTTTTGGTCATCAAAAAATGAAACCATTCTTTGTCGAGTACAAAACCCAGTAGCGTGGGATTCAATAACAGCTACTTTTGATACTCTTTCGCCTGTTTGTTCTGCAACACCGTGGCATCAATCACCGTACATTCTCTCAACCACCCAAGACAAAGTGACTTGAAAGTGTACCCGATATTGAGCCATACACTGCATGAAAATTGTGTATTCATCAGCTTTTCCATTTTATTCATCATAAGATCATAAGACACAGGAACAGAATTAGGCCATTTGGCCCATTGAGTCTGCTCTGCTATTCAATCATGACTGATCTATTTTTCGCTCTCAACCACTGTCTTCTCCCCGTAACCTTTGACACCTTTACTAATCAAAAACCTGTCAATCTCCGCTTTTAAAATACCCAATAACGTTGACTTGCTTCCGCCGCCATCTGTGGCAATGAATTCAACAGATTCACAACCCTCTGGCTAAAGAAATTCCTCTTCATCTCCATTCTAAAGGTACATCATTTTATTCTGAGGCTACGCCCTCTGGTTCTAGACTCTTATTTGCATCATATTATCTTGGTTTAGATTTATTATTTTCACATGTACAGTGAAAAGCTTTGTTTTGCATGCTACCCAATCAAACCAGATAATAGCATGCATAAATGCACTCAAGCCGCACTCAAGTGCAATAGGTAGAGTGAAATGAAAGAGTGCAGAATATAAATACTAAGTTTATTTTGGGAACATGAGCCTTGTTACCAATTTGGATTTTGTTTAAATAAAAGCATTTTTGTGCGGCTGCTGGGAGAGAAAGCCAAAAAGACTGCGTCTGAAACGAAAGCAGAAAATGCTAGAAATAAATAGGATGTCTCGTTAAACAGTGTAAAAAAATTGACAATGCCATTTCTGTGGGGATAATACTTCTTCACAATTAGAAAGGGTGTACTTATAATTGTAACCCAGTTTCTTGTGAGTTGTTAAGGCAGCTAAACCAGAATAACGTGGTTTATGTCAAAGGGTAGAACATTATGGTAACTCTACACTTTTTAAATGCCAGCTGCCGATGAAATGTATCTTCTATTCCTGGAGGAAACTCAAATTAAAGATAATAATTTTTCAGGAGCTCTTCACCAATTTCAGAATAACATTTGCCTTCCTGATTATTTCCCCCCCCCCTCCCCCCCCCTCCCCCTCCCCCATTGGAGCACAAGGTAATAACAACAGATTCATTTCCAGAATCTTTCAAATGCCTTGGATGAAAGACATGCCGAGGAGGCAGAGTGCTGTTCTCAGTGTGTCGTTTAGTTAGAACAAAGGAGTTGTCTTAGGCACAGTGTGTGCCTCATAATTTAGTGACATAGAGTGAAGGGAAAGAAATATCAACTAGCATAACGAGAATGACAGGAAATAAATAGGCGATTGATATTTGTGTGGCTGGTAGAGCCACTGCCTCGCAGCGCTAGAGACCTCAGTTCAATCCTTTCCTTTGGTGCTATCTGTGTAAAGTTTGCACGTTCTCCATGTGCCAGTTTCCTCCCACATCCCAAAGACATGCAGGTTTGTAGGTTAATTGGCCTCTAGATTGCCCCAAGTATGTAGGGTGTGGATGAGAGAGTGGGATAACATTGAGGTAGTGTGAACGGGTGGACTTGGTAAACTGAAGGCTGTGTTTCCATGCTGTATTTCTAAACTAAACTAAAAGCAAGTTTCTGATCTTTTTTGGTATTTGTTTTCTGCAGGTTCAACCCTTCATCAAGCAATTTGTTCAAACGATGCTCTGTTTTACTTCATATTCTTTTATCCCTTTCCAATTTTTGGGGTCCTACTTATTGCCATTTTACTTACACGCTACAAGACTCTAAACGCGCAGAAAAAGTCTGATGCAAAGAATGGTGTTCCGCTACTCTGGATTAAAGAGCCAGCGGTAACTTATTCCCCAACAAGTCTTGAGCCACCGGATTTCAGAATAGGACCAGGAAGCATCGCGTAACAAAGGAAAAAGAGAAAAGAATTTTGGACAAATAAATTGATGTTCAACTGAGGTAATATTGAACTAAAGGTGAATATTCACCCCAAAAAAGATGATCAAAATTTGAAAGCAACATCCTCCATCCCTTGTATCATGAATGAAGATCCTGAGGGTCAATCGATTGAGAAATGGGGGAAGAAATGGTACTTTTATCGTTAAAATGTTTGACTCAATTGGCCTCCTTCCCAATACACCTAGAAGACTTACTTTGTGTAGCTGGTATATTTTGTTTCACACTAATGTGTTTATCTTTAAATGGAAGTTCATTCCTGATTGTATAGCACTGACTGCAGCATACATCAGCAACATGCGCTGCGTTTGCCTCGGAAATTCCAGACTGAACGCAATGTACCATTGCTGCTGTTTGGCTTGGTTAGCGCCTCGGACTGTCGATGAATTTCTAGTCCTAATTTGCCAACTATTTTCACTGCATGAGCACTCTGCGTATTACATTAGTCTGCTTTGTGTAATAGGTCTGATGTCATTAAAACCAGATAATCTTCTAAATGTTAAGAATACACAACTGTACAATGGTAGAAAAGGATTGAACTATGATGGAGGATATGTTTTCTTTTAATTGCCCAGTTAGTTTGGTTAATGAACCGAAGAGTCAATGTAATATCCAAAGCAAGTCGCAACTGGATGAACTGTTATCCAGTCAGATCCCTGGTAACCAGCACAACTTGAATACTGAACAATGGAAGGCATGGAAAAAGAGTGGGATATTCATGGAAACCAAGGAAAAGCCATGGGACTGAAGGCTCATCGATATTGTGTCAGGCAAAACTCCACATTTGATCAATGGGATGTGCAATGGAGAAGCCAAGGAGGACATTTTGTGTAGGCAGTGATGTTCCTTAATGTTGTAATTGCATTCTGACCTAAACTGAGACAACTTACCCAAATGCAGAATGTGGGACAACAACATTATATTCCTTCCAGTGAGTACAGTGAAGATTATTAGCAAGTACAGCCAATCTTTCTTGTTTATGAATTTTTGATATGGATGTCTGATCAAGCTGCAACTTTACAGAATGGAGTTTTCATGCAGTTTTTTTAATATTTTTTTTTGCACTTTTTGAAATAGCTTTTTATTCCGTGTTTGAACAAATTTCATTATATTTACCTGTTTTGTTTCAATAGTGTTCTTTGAAAGAGTGCTGTTTGATCAAGAGAAAGGGTTACAGATCTGAACAAATCTAATGCCCTACAAAGTTCAAGTTGTTATATGGATGTTAGACTTTGCTGTAAAATCTGCCAAACTAAATTACATAATACTTGCCTCAGCTTACTTACTGTGAAGAATCTTCAAAGAAACTCTCATGTACTCCAACAAAGCAACTCCATTTTAAATTACTAAATCAAACTTAAAATCACAAATGGGGCAGCACAGTGGCACAGCTGCTGCCTCAGGCGCTGAAGACCCGGGTTCGATCCTGACTACGGGTGCTGTCTGTGTGGTGTTTGCACATTCTCCTTGTGACTGCATGGGTTTCCTCCCACATCCCAAAGACGTGTGAGTTTGTAGGTTAATCGGCCTCTGTTAAATTACCCCTAGTATGTAGGGAATGGATGAGAAAGTGGGATAACATAGTGTTCGGCGTGGACTCGTGGAAGCCAATGGTCCTATTTCCAAGCTGATGCTTTTATTGCAGGAACCACATGGTTTTAATTAATAGTTGATTATTTGATACAGCCTTTAATGATTTCATAGCTGATCACATCAAGCCAGCTGATCAGAACTGCAGCAGCTATTTTTATAGTTTGTTAGTCCATGTGAAGAATACTCCTATTGTATCGCATATAATCTCTATATAATGAATCTTAGACCAACATACAGGTACTTGACATAAGTCCATGGTAAATCACTGCAAACTTAAACAGTTTTAGCTTCTGCACTATTGATCTCATTCAGTGGTTCAATGGTACTTTATTGTCACACGTACCTAAATACAGTGAAATTATTTGTTGTGCGTACAGTTCAGTAGAATCATACTATACATAAACTCACAAGTACAAGAATGGCACAATTGTAGTGCAAGAATAGTAGATTACGCTGAGGCAGTACACAAAGAGTCGCCACGTTTTGGCACCCTGATTTCAAGTTCTTAAAATAGAGCTTTATCTTGGCCTTAAAGGCCAATAACCCTGACAACAACAGATCCTGTCATTAACAGAACTAATGAACAAAAGAGCTGGTGGTTCTGGTAAGATCCTTACAATTTCTGTTTTTTTCTTAGATGTTCCTTCTAGACAAAACCAATAAGAGGTTCAGACGGTATTTTGTTCCTTGAAGTGTTGAATGTGTTCAAGTTTTGGTGTCTGTACTTTACGAGCAGAGATGATTCATGGCTAACAACAGGGTAACCAGCTGCTCTGAAGTTTCTTTGAAGCATGCGTTTAGGCTATGTTTATTTATCAAGAGTTGTTTCAAGAGATGGTATGTCATCTAAGTTTGAATTTAGATGTCGGATTCATTGTCAGACTAACAATGTAGCCCAAAGATCTTCAAGTGAATACAGTATGTGATCAATGTAACACGATATCTTTATTACCAAAACAGCAAAGACATTTAACCACTAACCTTTTCTAGGCAGTCTCTCAGAACTGAATGTGACGTGCTTCCACCATGGTCTTGAGATGGACATGCTTCTATGTGTAATGTGAGCTGGTCTTTCCAAGCCAACATGATCCTTATAGAGTATGGTTCTGGTCCAATGGTAAGGAGAGCCAAGGCAACAGGAGGCCTAGCTTTGCTAAAAAAAAACACAACGTGATGGAGTAACTCAGCGGGTCAGGCAACCTCTGTGGAAGACATGGATAGGTGGCGCTTCAGGTTGGGACCCGTCTTCAGATTGATTGCAGTGTAGGAGTGCGGGAAGGACAAAGCCTGGCAAGTGATAGGTAGATACAGGTGAGGTGGGTGGTGAGGGGTTGATTGACAGATTAGTGGACAAAGGCCAGAGATGAAAAGAAGACAAAAGGATGTGAGATAAAAGGGGAGACGAGGAGTGAAATGTGAAGCTAGAGGGACGGATATGGGTGGAAGAGGAAGAAGGTGGGGGGATAGTGGGAGAAATGGATGAACATCTGGGTTGGGTACAGGGAAGAGAGCAAGAAAAAAGCTAGGGGTTGGGTCTGGGTACCAAGCTTTGGTGCACCAACTTAACATGCACGCACATAATCTGGCCCCCATCCTTTTCCTTGGCCCATCTTGCAGGTACCACATGCTCTCGCCATCCACCCCTTCACTCTTTCCTCCAGCAGTTTCCCTTGCATGGTCTCCCAATCGTTCTCTCCCTCCCCTAACTGGCTTCTAAGGTTTCTCCAGTGTGCAAGTTATCTGTTGCTTCCCTCTCCCTTCACTCACCTCTTTCATTTTTAATCCCTTTCCCCTTCCATACCCTCTCAATTCCTCCACTATCATGTCGCAGCTCCTTGCTGTCTCCCAAGAGTGAGGCTTTTAAACTAGCACTGCTACTTGCCCTCTTGGTGGACCGAGATGCCATGAGAAGTGAATTGCTTAGATTAGTTTAGAGATACAGCGTGGAAACAGGTCCTTCGTCCCACCGAGTGCGTGCCAACCAGCGATAACCCACTCACACTAGTTCTTTCCTATACACTAGGGATCATTTCCAGAAGCCAATTAACCTGCAATCCTGCATGTCTTTGGAATGTGGAAAGAAAGTAGAGCGCCCGGAGAAAACCTACATGATAACAGAGAAAGTTCAAACTTCATACACATACCACCTGTAGAAAGAACCTAGGTCTCTGGCGCTGTAAAGCAGCAACAGACCGCTGCGCCACTGTGCCGTTCTGCATTCAGATCATACTATGCAAGAATACAATCAAGCCATGCACAGCATAACAGGTAGAGCTAACAGAAGAATACCAGAGGGCAGAATATAGTTTTACAGCATTGTGGCATTACAGTTCCAGACAAAAAGTCCAATATTCGCAATGAGGTTGGTTGGAGGATTGGGACTGTCCCCTAGCCTATGGGAGAATCTTTCAGAAGTCTGATAACAGAAGGGAAAAAGTCTGGTGGTGCGTGCATTCAAGCTTTTGTAACTTTTGTCTGACGGGAGCGGGAAGAAGAAGGAATGACCGGGTTGGGGAAAGGTCCTTGAATATGTTGGCTGCTTTCCTGAGGCAGATGGAGTTGATGATGGGGAGGCTTTGGCCCAACTCGTTCATGCGACCAAGGTACTAAATCTAAACTAGCTCAGCTTCTTCACTGTAACTAGGTCAAGCCAACAAATTCGAACTTTCTTGGAATGACCTGCTGAGTTGTCTAACAGAATGAAATGATCCTGATATTTATGAACTGCAACATTTGGCACCACGGTAGCAATGCATGAATAAGGGAGCAATTACAGGTATATACCAATTAAATCTAGGCAGATTAAGCTGAGAAAGGCATAACTAATTCAGCGCTAGACTTTAGAGCTCGAAAGACCATAGCAACTTCAAAAAGCAAATATAATTGGATCTCTTCTGGAGCTTGAGTGAATGCACAAATACTTTGCAGACGATTGAATAATTGAATAGGAATATGAAACACTCGGCATTTAAAAGTTTGTGTTTGGCACTTCATTGCACGCTGTAGAAAAATTCCTATGTTCAGCATTATTTTGGCAATACATGTCATGCAAGCATACTCCTTCATTAATATTTAAATGGATGTATAATGACATGAATGATGTACCGCATTCTCATCATACCCTACAGGGAAATAGATTATGAAGGAACAATTGCAAATGCTGCAATTTTCCAAGGGTAATAATTATTAACATATTTTTTTATAAGCTTTCACTATCTACTTGAGATAAAAGCAGTTTTCTAAAAATTGGAAATACAGACCAACATCCTCCATTCAAATTGGGTTCTGCATATAAAATCCAATTGAAATTCTTAGTTGTCATCAATGTATCTGGATGGAAATAAACTTCTAAAAAAAAAGAGAAAGAGACAGTCCTGACCCCCCCCCCTCATCTACCTCATTGGAGATCTTCAAACCATATTTAGACTTTACTGGACTTTATCTTGCACCCTTTATCCTGTGTCTGTACACTGTGGTCGGCTTGGTTGAAATCATGTATAGTCTTTTCGCTGACTGGATAGTACGTAACAAAAAAGCTTTTTACTGTATCTCGGTACAGGTGACAATAATAATAATATATTGTTAACTAATAAAAAAGAAAATTTAATTTCACAAAATAAAAATTAACATCGCAAGTTTTTCTTCACAATCTGTGAAGAAATATAATTCATAATTTATTTATACTTTGAATTAATGCATTTAATCAAAGTGAGTATTTTTTCATCTTCAATTTTTAAAGTCTGAAGCAGAATTGCATGTCGAGTATTACTGAATCGAAAATGATGACCAGAATATGATGACCACTTGCTATTCTAACTCTCTTTTTATTTTCTTCAATATGATCATTTCTCAATTCTCCTAATTTCAGTGGAATCCCATTGGAATATGAACAAATTTTCAATGCATTTAATCCATTCAAATGCCCAATTTTAAGTCTGACAGTGATTTTCAATATGGTATTCGATTATGTTTGGCATAAAAGCATTGCCCGAGTATCTTTTTAATTGAAATGTTCACGTCGTGCTTTAATCTGTTCCTGCCTGGTTTTACCAATTTGACTCTTTGGAACAAACTATGGATTTAATAGCTGCCAATCAGGAAGGAGTAATTGAAGGCATGCCAGTATTCCAACCAGGGAGTCTCCTCGCCCGCTTCATTGCTTCTCCCGGCCCAGGTTTGCTCATTACTTTAGTTAAGCTGTCACTCACAGAATCGTACACTTTAACCATCAATCATTTGTTAGCCCTTTTTTTCCCTTAAAAAAATGCAGCTTGTTACATTGTCCCAAAATATACCTCTCCATTATTTTGCAAGATACAATTCACTGTTAAAAGTTACCATTTAAAATAAAATCTCATCTCTCAATTTTGCTTAAATCTATGCATTTTGGTTATCCACTTGGTGAGAAATGTTTCTCATTATTGATTCAATCATAGATTCATCCAGCAAGGAATTGTGCCCTTTGGCACAACGGGTAGCACAGTGGAGCAGCGGTAGAGTTGCCGCCTTACAGCACCAGAGTCCTGGGTTCGATCTTGACGTCGGGTACTGTCTAAATGGAGTTTGTACGTTCTCCCTGTGATCACATGGGTTTTGTCCAGGTGCTCCAGTTTCATCCCACATCCCAAAGACATGAGGGTTTGTTGTTTAATTGGCCTCTGTAAATTGCCCGTACTGTGTAAGGAGTGGATGAGAAAGTGGGATAACTTAGAACTAGTGTGAACGGGTGATCAATAGACAATGTGGGACCCATTGGGCCGAAGGGCCTGTTTTCATGTTGCATCTTTCAATCAATCAAACTGAGGTCTCAGTCTTCCAGTTCCTTCATCAGCTGAAACGCAAGCTCTGGGATTAGCTTGCCTGTTTGTCTGGGGAAAGTAGAGGAGAGAAGGACGATCAGCTATGATCTTGGAACAGAGCAGATTTGAACAGGCAAATTATCTCCTCCTGATCCTATGATGTTCTGAGGGACAGGAGAAATCCCCCTCCAATCCTGCGTACATTTGAATTTCAAAGAGGCAAGAGGTTGTATGTTCATACCCTTGCTAAATAATAATTAAATGCATCCTTAAAGTCAAAATCAAATTTGACACAGTGCTTCATGAATACATAATTTTGCATTACTTACCCATCATAGTAAATTCATTAAATACTTAAATAAAACAGCATATTTCCATCAGCATACTGGAGTGCATTTAAAATTGAATGATCAAAGGGTATTTGGTTGGGATGAATGTTTCTGCTGAAAGGTAAATATGAGTGAAATTAAGCTACGTTAAACTTTCCATCTAATTTACAGTTATCAAATGTAATTTATTTACCAGAACTACACTAACTCCATCGTTAATGGCTTTCATCCTAATCTTGCACAGTCACAATCTGAAATTTCCATGCCATTTGTTGCTGGACCTTGGATTGTGGGGATAAACAGGCTATACATGAACACAAAAAGACACAAAGTGCTGGAGTAACTCGGCATCTCTTGAGAATATGGATAGGTGACATTTTGGGTTGAGCTCTTCTGGCTGGAGACGGGTTACATGAATGGTACCTGAGCTGCTGAGTTGTTCCAGCACTTTGCATTTTTTTTGTGATCCAGCAGCTGCAATCTCTTGTGTCTCTTTTACAAGAACAATCATTTGTCACTAAAGGGGGCGGGCATAGTGACGCAGCGGCAGAGGTGCTGCCTCACAGCGCCACAGACCCAGATTCGATCCTGAACACGGATGCTGTCTGTGTGGAGTTTGCAAATTTTCCGTGACCACGTGGGTTTTTCCAGGAGCTCCCAGATCCCAAAGATGTGCGGGTTTGTAGGTTAAATGGTCTCTGTAAATTGTCCCCAGAGTATAGGGAGTGGATGCGAAAGTGGGATAACATGGAACTAGTGTGCCGGTGATCAATGGTCGGTGTGGACTCAGAAGGGTGTCTTTCCACACAGTATCTCTAAACTTCTGCCTAAACTCAATGGCCTACTCCTGCACCTATTGTCTATTGTCTAAAGTTAGATCCAATTGGATCCAGAGTTTCTTCAGAAATGAATTTTGTTTCATTCACGATTTCTCAAATATTTACAAGTTTGACCAATCAGAAGGTTCTGCTTTGGCCAAGTTGCATTTGATCAATTCTAGTCAATTTGTATTGTTGTCACTAAACAAAATGGTTGCACTTTGTAACTATAGTGATGGCATATTTCAACATAAATTCAGACTCCCTGCACTGCCTTCAAGGAGAGGTATTATATATTAAAATAAGGACACAAATTGCTGGAGCAACTCAGCAGGTCAGGCAGTATCTCTGAAGAACATGGATAGATGACGTTTAGGGTTCTCGATCTTAAACATCACCTATCCATGTCTTCCAGAGATGCTTCCTGACCTGAGTTTCTCTGGCAATGTGTCCTTTTTTGTGTATTAACCAGAATCTGCAGTTCCTTGATTCTACGAGGTGGTATACATAACATGGCCATCCTGGTTTGAAGTCTTATAGTCAACGTGTTTAACGAGCTTTGCAATATTAAAATTAACCTATGGGTCATAAGTGTCACACACCAGCCTGATGTACAAGCTTCTTGCTGGGCAGGCAATTATTTAGGCGTATCCTGTTACTCAGTTATCGCGGTGTTTTTTATTGTGAGGTGGAAGCCTTTACTACAAACCATAACCACAAACATTTTCGTACTGTTTGCACTGTAATATGTACTCTAATCTAAAACTCTTATAATCAGTGGGCACTTCAGTTGGAATGTAAACATAGCTTAACTTGTGGGATATTCCCAATTTCACATTGTTTGGATGGACATCCTATTTTAGAAATTTTCTATGTATCAATAGTGCATGATACGGCTGAATTTACTTTGTGATACAAATGTTTAATGTGAATTTTACATTGTGATGCGCTTTGTTTGAATCCTCGTGTAATTTAGTTGTTAATAAAATGTTGGATCTTGAAAAAAATTGTAGTGGATTCAGCCCAGTCTAAACAGATGGTGATTGTGAAACTAAATGTTTCTATTTAAAGACCTGCTGGCTCTCTTCTCTTACCCCAGTGATTGATTTTGCTTTTATAGTTGACGAATGGTATCAAGGTAAACAACCTGAGAAGCTGCATTGCTGGCATAAATTGGGTGAATTATGTGTTAGCCACAACATTGGAAACATTCCTCGTTCGTCTTCCAATGGAGCATTATACTTTCTTGACTCCACCTGAAAGAGCTAACATTTCATCTGAAAACGAATATTTCTCACGCTGCTGTACTCTGGTGTTGGGCAGAAGGAACTGTTTCCATGTTGTGTGGCTCCAAGACTCTCCCTGTCTGGTAAATGGGAAACTAATCACCTGGACTGTTTTATCCTTTAATGTGATGTTGCTGTTGCTTTATCCTTCCAGTCAAATGGGAATTATTACATTATACTCTTGACTTGTAGCTGTAGATGATGGAACCACGCAAAGGATTCTGGTGTGATGCACAATATACATTTTCATATTTGCTCCCAAATTCATCTTTCTTTGCAGCTGGTCCAGTTGAGTTTCGAGTCATTGGTCACTCCCAAGATGCTATTGGGAGGAGAGCATAACAATGATGGTGCCACTGGATGTGAGGTAGTTTGGTTCTCTCTTGACTGGAATGGATTAGCAGTCGTACAGCACAGTTTGTCATTTACGAGCGCAGCTCTGTATGTTGTCCATGTCTTCCCGCATACAGGCATGGACTACCTTCATCTTGCAAATTACAAGCTGAGCTGAACAGTTCGAGCACGGTAAACATCACACTGTCAGTTGGGGAATGTGCAAAGAATATAGAATGGTGGCTTGAGGAAATCATCCGTGGCCTGAGATTGAGATGATATGCTCCCAACCATCACAGCTAACTACATTTGTGACAGTTAAGACAGCAATTGGAGAGCTTTTCCACTTAAATCCACTAACCATTTTGATTATGGATCCTGGTACTGCACTCAGTCAAACATTGTCAAGCACAATCAGTCTCACTGTCCCTCTGGAAGTCAGTCATGTTTACAAAAAGGATTATGATAATAAACTAAACTAGGTTGAAGGCTAAATGTCCATGGTGAACCCAAATAGCATATGATATTGGTCAGAAATTATTAAACAATAGCACTGGTAGCAACTATTCCGGGAGAAGTCTGAGAGCCCAGTAATTGGGAACTAGAGTCATCAAGTCATGCAGCACAGAAACATGCCCTTGGGCTCAACTTGTCCGTACCAACCAACATGCCTCTTCTGCACTAATCCCACCTGCCTGTGTTTGACCCATATCCTTCTAAACCGATCCTATCCATGTACATGTTCAAATGTTTTTCAAATGTTGTGATAGTACCTGCCTCAACTACCTCCTCCAGCAGCTCGTTCCACACATCTACCACCGTTTGTGTTTTTAAAAAAAAGTTGATCCTCAGGTTCCTTTTAAATCTTTCTCCCCTCTCCTTAAACCAATGATTAGTACCAATGATAAATAGCACCAGAGAGGAGGCAATAGTTATACATTTTTGGGGGGCACCAGAATTGGGAATCTTGAGCAAAACAGAGCACTGGATGCATTCAGCAGGATCTGTGGAGGGAATGGATAGATGACGTTATGGGTCAGGACCCTTTTTCACACTACTGTCATATGTGGCAGGATACATCAGCATTTGCCCTGCTTGGTGAGCTCAGCTGGCATGGTGTAGAGTAAATCAGATCAACTATGCACCTGGATATGGAGAGGATCTTTCCAGTAAAGGGAGAGTCTAGGTCCGGAGGGCACAGCCTCAGAATAAAAAGACGTATCTTTAGATATTGATTTAAAAAATAGGAAGGCACATTACTATCTAAATGGTGTCAAGTTGGGAAAAGGAGTACAACGGGATCTGGGGGTCCTTGTACACCAGTCTATGAAAGTAAGCATGTAGGTACAGCAGGCAGTGAAGAAAGTGAATGGCATGTTGGCCTTTATAACAAGAGGAATCGAATATAGGAGCAAAGAGGTCCTTCTGCAGTTGTACAGAGCCCTAGTGAGACCACACCTGGACTATTGTGTGCAGTTTTGGTCCCTTAATTTGAGAAAGGACATTCTTGCTATTGAGGGAGTGCAGCGTAGGTTTACAAGGTTAATTCCCGGGATGGCGGGACTGTCATATGCTGAGAGAATGGAGCAGCTGGGCTTGTACACTCTGGAGTTTAGAAGGATGAGAGGGAATCTCATTGAAGCATATAAGATTGTTAAGGGCTTGAACACGCTAGAGGCAGGAAACATGTTCCCGATGTTGGGGGAGTCCAGAACCAGGGGCCACAGTTTAAGAATAAGGAGTAAGCCATTTAGAACAGAGACAAGGAAACACTTTTTCTCACAGAGAGTGGTGAGTCTGTGGAATTCTCTGCCTCAGAGGGCGGTGGAGGCAGGTTCTCTGATGCTTTCAAGAGAGAGCTAGATAGGGCTCTTAAAAATAGCGGAGTCAGGGAATATGGGGAGAAGGCAGGAACGGGGTACTGATTGGGGATGATCAGCCATGAACACATTGAATGGCGGTGCTGGCTCGAAGGGCCAAATGGCCTACTCCTGCACCTATTGTCCATTGTCTATATTGGAGATGAGGAGAAATGTCTTTAGTCAAAGCATGTCACAGACAGCGGTGGAGGCTAGCATTGGGTATTTTTATATTTTAGATTGATTGATATGGTCTGGATTACTAAGGGTGTCCTAAGTTATGGAGAGAAGGCAGGGGAATGGGGTTCAGTGAGAAAAAATGATTGAATGGAGGAGCAGTCTCGATGGGCCGAATGGTGTAATCCTGCTCCTATGTCTTTTAAATTATGAAAGATAGAAAATAGACACACAGCACTGGAGTAACTCAGAGAGTCAGGATGCATCTCTGGAGAAGACGGATAGGTGACATTTCAGTTCAGGGCCCTTCTTTAGACTAATTGCGGTGGGAGGGATTGTGGTCTCGACCCGAAACGTCACCCATCCATGCTCTCCAGAGATGCTGCCTGACCCAGTAAATTACTCCAACAGTTTGTGTCTATTTTGTAGACCACTGTCTGTAGTTATTTGCGTCTCCAGATCAACTCTAATTTGATTTACTGGGATCATGGGGATCACAGAATAATTTTCAATGGCAGCCACTGAATGGGCTCTGCTGTTCCCGAGTCTGATGGTGTGCACTTTCAAGCTTCTGAACTTTCTATCGGGTGCGAGCAGCAGAAGAAGGAGCAGGTAAGTGGAAGAATAAATCGGAAACTTACTGGCTGCTCGAGAATAAACAAAGCCTGGGCTATTTTAACACTCAGATCTATTTAAATACCACCATCTGACTAATATACAGAAACAAAAATCAACTCTTATAATTGCAACAGACTACGGTGGTATTGAAAGGATAGAATTGTCCTATGGCAAAGATATTTGTGATTAAATGGGATTGACTTAGTCAATTAAATCAATTAACCTTTATACACCCCTCTATACTTAGCTCAAACCTAGTCAATTCTTGAATTTCCACGACCAGCTACTATTCAGTGGTACAGGTATGCACATCATAAGACATAAAAACAGAATGAGAACATTCTGCTCATCAAGTCTGCTCTGCCATTTGATCGTGGTTGATCTATTTTTCCCTCTCAACCACATTCTCCTGCCTTCTCCCTTTTGTGGGTCCATCACTGATTTTCCAGCAACTGATGGTCCGGCATCTCATTTAATTCGGACAAAATTACGAGATTACACTTGAAATCCCCCCGGAAGTCCGCCTACAAATGTGATGCCTAGGCCAAGTGAGGCAGGGATCACAATCCAAGTTTCTCTAACCTCTGCTTATAGCTAATATCCTCTAATCCAGTCTTCCACACAAGTCATGTAAAATCAATTCTAGAATCACCCAAACCCAGAGCGACTCCTTACTGTCATGTTAAATACTCCAGCTGCTAAAAGGGTTTTGTCTTTGATCAGATTCATTAATTCTTCAATATTAAATATAAACTATTATCAGTTTCTTAAACACATTTATCTGAACCGTGTACAGGTTTTATATTTTACCTACTCAGTACAGGAAAAGGACCAAGGTAATTAAGCTGTCCTTTTAAAAAAAAAACTCCAACTTTGCTTGTTTGCACAGTGTGTGATGGTTTTCATCACTGAAATTACCACAGTGGATTTGACAGGAGTTAAAAATAACCCCTGTAATTATTGGGCATGGATGAAAACAGAGTAGCAAATTGGCGAGGGTTTGATGAAAATGTCAAAGGGAGCAGGATGAAGGGCGATCTTACTGCTGGAGTCTTTGAGAATGAGATCAGACACAAACCTCTGCCTGGGAGGTTCGGAGGGGTGTGCTGTTTTTCTAGCCACTGTCTCCTCAGAACATTGTTCTACCTTTGTATTCGAGGTAATAACAGGATAATGATCCAGGACTAAACTGCTTTTACCAAACGTAACGGTAATGTATTAACCCTTTGGATTTCTAGCATTAAAAATAAATTCCCAATTAAAAAGTTGTTAATTCACTCCCAGTGGTTCCACGGGCAGTTTTAACAGTGCAGGAATATACTTAAAATAAACTTAATATAGAACAGAGAACAGATAATAATTCAGTACATTGATGACTGCATTGGTGCTGCCTCCTGCACCCATGCAGAACTCATGGACTTCATCAACTTCACCACCAATTTTCATCCTGCACTCAAATGTACTTGGACCATCTCCGACACCTCCCTCCCCTCCCCTTTCTCACAGTCTCCATCACAGGAAATAGACTATTGACTGACATCTATTAGAAACCCACTGACTCCCACAACCATCTTGACTACCCTGCTTCCGCAAAGACTCTATCCCCTACTACCAATTCCTCCGTCTAAGCCGCACCTGCGTCCAAGATGAGGTGTTCCATACCAGGACATCCGAGATGTCCTCATTCTTTAGGGAACAGGGGTTCTCCTCTTCCATCATAGATGAGGCCTTCACTCGTGTCTCCTCGGTATCCCGCAGCTCTGCCCTTGTTCCCCCTCCCCCTAGTCGCAACAGAGAGAGTCTGCCTAGTCCTTACCTTCCACCCCATCAGCCGTCGCATACAACACAATCCTCCAAAATGTCCGCCACCTCAAACGGGATCCCACCACTAGCCACATTTGCCCATCTCTACCCCTTTCCGCCTTCAACAGAGCCGTTCCCTCTGCAACTCCCTGGTTCACTCATCCCTTCCCACCCAAACTGTAAAATGACTTGCTTGTCACACAAAGTCTTTTACTAGATAACTTTATTATAAGCACTACACACACAATGCACTAGCTGTCCGTGGTCATCACAGGAGCTAGAGAGAGAGCTGGAGGTGGGGAAGCTACAATTATCCAAGAGACAATGGGGAGTGGTTAGTAGTGGTGAGGTTACTATGTTAAAGGAGCATGCACTGATCTACATCCTTCCTCTTGGAAACAAAGCATTGCACTTGCACAGAGCGACCACGGCTCATACGCTAGAATTAGAAACCACGCAGGGAACAGTTAAAACATATCATTATACAGGCTACTCAAACTCCCCGTAAAGGACAGGCGGCTTGACCAACCGCCCAGAGCGGGTGCGCAACCCGCCTTCCCCCTCAACCGCAGGAGCCGCAGGGACGGGGGCAGGGACAGAGACGGGAGATCCGGGTGAAGAGCGACCAGGGAAGGAGGAGAACGGGAAGCGAAACAGGTACACTTGCAGGCGAGGCAGGAAAAGGAGGCTGGCGTGAGCGGGGCACAGAGAGCTGAGAGGGCAGTTTCCGGGGCATGCGAGGAGTGGCAGGGGCAGGAGGAGTTTCGGGCAGAGGGGAAGGGACAGGCGGTGAACACGGGTCTGCGGGAGGCGGAGCAGGCTCGTTGACAAGTAGCAGGTGCCGGCGGGACCGACGGTACGTGGTGCCCTCGTAGTCAACCAGGTATGACCGGGGAGAGCCAGCATTGCCAACGACAACGGCCAGCCGGTAGTGACCGGAGGGGGACTGCATCCGGACAACCTGGCCCGGGAACAGACGGGGAAGGGGACGGGACGACTTGTCAAAGGAGCGCTTCTGGATGGCCTGCTTCTCGATGATGCACTCCTTGACAGCGGCAGGGCTCCGGACCGTGGGCTTGAGGAATTGCTGAGAGACCGGGAGAGGGGGGCGAGTGGTGCGGGACATGAGGCGCTGGGCAGGCGAACCGAGTGCGGGGTCCGGGAAATGTTGCGGAGATTGAGGAGGGCAAGGTAGAAGTCAGAATGAGAAAGCCGACAATGTTCCAGCAGCTCCTTGGCGCTGCGGACAGCGCGCTCCGCAAGGCCATTGCTTTGCGGGTACTCGGGGCTGCTGGTGATGTGGTGAAAGTTCCAACGGGCGGCGAAGGCACGGAACTCTGCGCTTGAAAACTGGCCGCCGTTGTCGGATTGGAGAGTCACCGGGGACCCAAAGGTTGAAAAGTGGCGGCGAAGCTTCCCGATGACGGCAGCAGACGTGAGGGAAGGCAGCTGGTCCACCTCGAACCAGCTGGAGTAGGAGTCCACCAGGACCAGGAAGTGTTTGCCACGCCATTCGAATATGTCAGTGGCGACAGCCATCCACGGCAACTTGGGAGCCGGCTGCTGCATGAGAGGTTGGCGCTGTTGATGAGGCAGGAGACTGTTGCAGGCAGCACAGACGGAGACCCTGTCCCGGATGTCCTGAGCCATGCCCGGTCAGTAAAACTGGCATCATCCGCTGCAAACGGGAAGAGGCAACATGGATAGGCTTGTTCAAGATAGAGACCAGCGGCTGGTGGTCAGTTTCAATGGTGAAGGTGTTGCCCAGATGTAGTCCTTGAATTTGGAGCAGGCGAACACCACGGCAAGGAGCTCCTTCTCGATCTGAGCGTAGCGCTGCTCAGCAGGGGTCATGGTGCGAGAAGCATAGGAAACAGGCAGCTGCTTGTCGTCATGGAGCTGCAGGCAGGCGGCACCGAGGCCGAACTGAGATGCATCGCAAGTGAGGACAATTGGCCTGTTCAGATCGAAGAACTTGAGAGTCGGGGTGCGTGCGAGCTTGGACTTCAGGGCCACGAATGCCGACTGGTGGTGCGGGAGCCAGACCCAGGCATTGTCCTTCTTGATCAGCTCCCTCAGGAGAGCACTCAGTTCGCTGAGGTCGGGTATGAACTTCCCCAGGTAGTTGACCATGCCCAGAAATCGCTGCAGGCCGGGCACGTCGGTGGGAGCGGGCATTTCGGTGACCGCTGCCATCTTCTGGGGGTCTGGCTTTAGACCCCCGGCCGTGAAAACGTGGCCTACGTAAGTGACTTCCGGAACACGGAACCGGCACTTCTTCGGGTTGAGTTTGAGATTGATCTCACGAGCCCTGTCCAGGACTTGGCGGAGGTGCAGGTCGTGCTCCGCGACGTCCCTCCCGTACACCAGGATGTCTTCCACGATGATAGCGCACGGCAACCCGGCAAACAGCTGTTCCATGGTGCGCTGGAAAACCTCGCTTGCTGAGTTGATCCCAAAGGGCATGCGGAGAAAACGGAACCTGCCGAAGGGTGTGATAAAGGTGGTCAGGAAGGAGGAACGTTCATCCAGAGGGATCTGCCAGAAGGAGCTCTTGGCATCTGGGACCGAGAAGACTGTGGCCGGACCGACCTGTGCAGCGACGTCCTCCACTGTCCGCATGGGGTAGTGCGGGCGCTTGATGGCAAGGTTCAGGTCTTTCGGGTTGATGCAGATCCTGATCTCGCTCTTGTCCTTCTTGGCCGCGACGACCATGGTGGAGACCCACCGGGTGGGAGCACTCACCTCCTTGAGGATGCCCATGGCCACCATGTCACGCAGTGTGGACTCCACGCGGCCCTTCATGGCAAAAGAAATGCGGTGGGCCGGTTTAACACTGGGTTGACACCCGGGTCAACAACGATTTTGTAAGCACAGGGCAATTTGCCCAGAACGTCATCAAAACGGTCGGGGTACTCGCTCAGGGGGTCCATGGGGGCCTGCACCAGGTGGATGTCGCGGTGGAAAGAGACCAAGCCAAAGTCCTGGCATGCACGGGCGCCCAGCAGGGTGACGTTTTCAGAATCCAGCAGGAGAAAAGTGAGGGGCCGAGAGGTCTCAAGAACTGTACAGATAAGCGTGGCCTTCCCCACAGGGACCAGAACACCTCCCCCATAGGCATGAAGGCGGGAGTCATCGGGAGTAACCCTCTCCCCAGACCTTATCTGCTTGAAGAGGCTAACAGACATAACATTGGCAAAAGCACCAGTATCGACCTTTGCAGGGAAGGAGTGGCCATTCACAGTAACATGTACAGAGGGATCTGTTATCAATGCAGGTGCACCCAAAAGCAAAAACACAGTTGAATCACCATGGGAGGAGCTCGTATCAGAGTCAAGGAGTTCATCCGACTGGTACTGGAAACCAGTCGCGCTATCAGAGTCCACAAGGTTGTTTAGACTCCTTCTTGGAGCAGGAACCGGCTTCCCACGCGATCGACATGCCGCAGAAAAGTGGTTCAGCTTCCCGCAGGAATTACAAGTTTTACCCTGCGCTGGGCAAACGTTGAATTGGTGGGAAGAGAAATTGCAATTAGGGCAGCGACGAGGGGTGACCTTAGCGGGCGCAGCGGCGGTGCCCTGGCGTGGCGGGCCATTGTTCCGCCGGCGGCCAGCAGCACCGGTGAAGTTGATGTCCTGGGACACCGGTTGAGATACGGAGCCAACAGCAGAGGCCATGCGAGCGGCATGCATAGCTTCCCTTAGCGTTAGATCAAGCTTCATCAGGAGCTCATCACGTAGCTTAGAGTTCAGGAGACCGTTGACCAGGACATCCCTGATCATTTCGTCCGGGGTTATCGTTTCAAGGCGGCACCGCCGAGCCATATGACGCAAAGAGGCAATGAAAGCGTCTATATTCTCACCGGGAATCTGACGCCTTTGGAAGAACTTAAAGCGCTCGATAATGTTATTGGTAGGGATATCGCAGAGGGCAGTGAATTTAGCCATGAGACATACCGGGTCGTGACGGTCTTCACCAGGGGCGAACTCGAACGAGGCATAGTGTTCCATGGCCTCCGGGCCAGCCAGGTTGAGGAGCAGGTGAGCCTGTACAGCAGGAGTGGCATCAGGATGAGCGATTGCAATATAGTGTTCATAGTCGCGCTGGAAGACAGTCCAGCGGTGGACGATATCCGTGTCAAAAACGAGCGTGTCGGGACGACGACACGAGTTGGACATAATAGAAACAGGGGGATGGGGACACAACTGGGAGAAAGCAAATAATAAAAATAAAGCCGATGAACAGGAGACGCGAGTCTACCGCTGTGACACCATGTAAAATGACTTGCTTGTCACACAAAGTCTTTTACTAGATATTTTTATTATAAGCACTACACACACTATGCACTAGCTGTCCGTGGTCATCACAGGAGCTAGAGAGAGAGCTGGAGGTGGGGAAGCTACAATTATACAAGAGACAATGGGGAGTGGTTAGTAGTGGTGAGGTCACTAGGTTAAAGGAGCATGCACTGATCTACACAAACCACCCTCTCCCCAGGTACCTTCCTCTGCAACCGCTGAAGATGCAACACCTGTCGCTATACCTCCTCCCTCGATTCTGTCCAGGGACCCCAACAGTCCTTTCAGGTTACGCAGAGGTTCACTTGCACCTCCTCCAACCTCATCTACTGTATCCATTGTTCAAGATGTGGACTCTTATACATCGGTGAGACCAAACGCAGACTGGGCGATCGTTTCGCAGAACATCTTCGCTCAGCTCGCATGAACCAACCTGATCTCCCGGACACTTGCTGGACACTTTAATTCTCCTTCCCAATCCTACACAGACTTTTCTGTCCTAGGTCTCTACCTTTGTCAGATTGAGGCTAAACACAATTCGGAGGAACAGCATCTCATATTTCGCTTGGGCAGCTTACATCCCAGTGGTATGAATATTGATTTATCTCACTTCAGGTAGCCCCGGCATTCACTCTCCCATCCAAGTTGCACTAGTTTCTCGTTTTCACCCCACAAACAGCTAACAATGGGCTGTTTACTTTATCATTGTTACTCTTTTACATATCTTTCATTCAGTGTTCTTTATCCCTCCACATCATCATCTATATCTCTCGTTTCCCTTATCCCTAACTAGTCTGAAGAAGGGTCTCGACCCAAAATGGCACCCATTCCTTCTCTCCAGAGATGCTGCCTGGCCCGCTGAGTTACTCCAGCTTTTTGTGTCTACAGTTTAAACCAGCATCTGCAGTTTCTTCCTACACAATACAGCACAGGAACAGGCCCTTCAGCCCACAATGTCTGAGCTGAACATATCAGGTTAAACAAATCTCTTCTGCCTGCACGTGATCCATATCCCTCCATTCCCTGCATTTCCATGTGCGTATCTAAAAGCTTAAATGCCATCATTGTATCTGTCTCCACCACCGCCACTGACAGTGCATTCCAGGCACCTACCACTCTCTTGGTAAAGAAAATTTGCCCCGCACTTCTCCTTTAAACTTTGCCCCTCTCACCTTAAAGCTATGCCCTCTAGTCTTTGACATTTCCACCTTGGGGGGGGGGGGGGGGGGGGGGTGAAGGTTCTGACTGCCTACCCTACCTATGTATATACTTCTATCGGACCTCCCCTCCAATTTCAGCATTCCAGAGAAAACAATCCAAATTTGTCTCACCTACTCATGTAGCTAATGCCCATTAATCTGGGCAGCATTCCGGTAAATCCCTTCTGTAGCCTCTCCAAAGTGTTAATAATTCTCATGCATCTTGTCAGATCTTTGATTAATTGATTTTAACGAACAGATATTTAAGGTCCAATGGAAAATTGACATGGGAACTCATTATTCTACTGATCAGGAATCTTGTGCTTAAACGTTAGATGGCAACAGGGTCATGAGGCACATAGAACTGCAGAAGCTGGAATCTTGAGAAAAACACTTGCCGGGCTTTGTCCCGTCCCACATCACTTTTCTACATTTCTCCCCCGACCATCTACTGAGGGGCAGCGCAATGGCACAATGGTAGAGTTGTTGCCTTACAGTGCCAGAGACCAGGGTTTGATCCTGACTACAGGTGCTGTCTGTACGGAGTTTGTTCGTTCTCTCTGTGATTGTGTTGGTATTCTCCGGGTGCTCCGATTTACTCCCATATTCCAAAGACTTGCAGGTTTGTTGGATAATTGCCTTCTGTAAATTGTCCCTAGTGCAGAGGATAGAACTGGTGCATGGGTGATCGTTGGTTGGTTTTTGACTTGTTGGGACAAAGGACCTGTTCCCATGCTGTATCTCTAAACTAAAGTAAACTATTTCCTCTACAGATGCTGCCTGACCCACTGGGTTCCTCCAAAACTTTGTGTTTTGCTCAAGATGATCAATTATTAAGTAAAAGCAGCAAGTAACATTTTCATTGTTCTGTTGTGACAATTCAACACTCTTGACCAAAGATCCTATAGCAAGCAAGATAGATCACTCGACGAAAAAGATATAGTATGGTCATGGGCATTTGGGACGACAGATGGCGCATTGGGACGACAGATGGCGCATTGGGACGACAGATGGCACAATGGGCTAAGTGTTCGGCTGGCAACCGGAAGGTAGCCGGTTCGAATCCCGCTTGGAGTGCATAATGTCGTTGTGTCCTTGGGCAAGACACTTCACCCACCTTTGCCTGTGTGTGAATGTGTGTGAGTGATTGGTGGTGGTCGGAGGGGCCGTAGTCGCAGAATGGCAGCCACGCTTCCGTCAGTCTGCCCCAGGGCAGCTGTGGGTACAGAAGTAGCTTACCACCACCGAGTGTGACTGAGGAGTGAATGAATAATGCGATGTAAAGCGCCTTGAGTATTAGAAAGGCGCTATATAAATCCCATCCATTATTATTATTATTATGGGCAGATTCATGGGTAATTTTCGGCCCCATTTCCGTAACCGGCTTCCGTCTCCGCACCAAAGATCCCACAGCGGAGCAAAGATACTAGTGTGGAGATGGAAGCCGATTACGGAAACATCCTCGAAAAAATAAAAGTTATTTGATAAAAACTTCTCATTTTCAGAATTATAATTTATTAACACAAACTGTTCACCAGCAACGTTGATTACACTGAGAGTCGGGTCGGGTTACTGAAATGGATGAAAAAAAGGCCCACGTTCTGCTCCATTGCATACTACAAGTCAGCCCATTGCATTTAGCAGGAGTGGTCTATCTTGCTCTAGGATCTTTGCTCTTGACTCTTGAAACTGAGTTCAGGCCAACATTCAACAATATCTCCCTTTAGGACGACCTATCCATTTCAGAATTCAATCAAGTGAATCTACTTTGATTTTAAGCTTGAATAGTATGCAGACAAATAGTGAAGTAGCAGTAACTAGCCATGGAATTAAACCAGTAAGGACTAGTGTTTTTCGGAAAAAATTGGCAACTCCTCAAAAAGTAGACCTGGCAATATATGTCGAAAACAAAATTTAGTGCAATGGGTTTAAAGCGATTGCTCTTTGAGCCCTTCTAAGGGCATTCAATCAAGGTGGGGTACTTCATCGAACAGGCTTCTGCAGACTCTAGCAACAGCCTCTAGGACCCAGGAGCAAAAATTTGTATTTCAAAGTGTAGTTGTTGCCCAAAAACAAAAGACGATTCCTGGCTAAGAGTTCAAGACAAAACAGAAATTATGCATAAATCATGGAGGTTGGAGGCAGAATGGGAGTGGGAGAGTCTAGGACCAGAGAGTGTAGGAAGAAACCTTAGGTGCTGGTTTATATTCCAGGTCCAGAGGGCATAGCCTCAGAATAAAAGGGAGTACCTATAGAATGAAGATAAGGAGGAATTTCTTTAGCCAGATGGTAGTTAATATGTGGAATTCTTTGCCACAGGCAGTGGTGGATGCCAAGTCATTGGGTATTGTTAAAGCGGAGATTGATAAATTCTTGATTGGTATGGGTGTCAAAGGTTACAGAAAGAAATAAGGAGAATAGGGTTGAGGGGTAAAAATAGATCACCAATGATTGAATGGCGGAGCAAACTTGATGGGCCTAATTTCGCTGAGAACCTCTTCAAGATTCTTGATCACCACCCCACAATCACAGAGGGGGTGAGAACCCCACAATATTGCCTGATGGTAGTTACCCACAATAATGCCAAGTTTTTCACCCCAAAACTTCAAACTAGGGTCCCAACCCAAAAACATCAGCCATCCATGTTCTCCAGAGATGCTGCCTGACCCGTTGAGTTACTTCATCACTTTGTGTCCTTTTTTTGTACACCAGCATTTACAGTTCCTCGTTTTAACTGGTTTTCACAGTGTGCATCGCTTTAAAATTTGGGAAAGGCTGCCCTCTAATGGAGTTTTCTGCACTTCAAAGTCCTTGATAAATGTAGATTGGAACCATGCAGCCTTGCTCTCCATTTAGAGAACTTTGTGTATCACTATAAATTTATACAGGTTTAACAATTTGGGATTGCCTTTCCTCAATGTCAATAATTATAAATTCTCCTCATGCGCATGCTTGGTATTGGTTTATTATTGTCACATGTACTCGGGAGCAGTGAAAAGGTTTTGTTTGGGTGCTATCCAATTAAGTTGGATCATACTGCACATGAACGTGCAGCTATTATTGGTATTAGTATATTATTGTCACATGTGAAAAGATACAGTGAAAAGCTTTGTTTGCTTGCTATCTTGTCAAATTATACCATACACGAGTACGATGTATAGTGTAATTTGAGGAAGGACATCCTTGTGATTGAGGCAGTGCAGCGTAGGTTCACGAGATTGATCCCTGGGATGGCGGGACTGACAAATGAGGAAAGATTGAAAAGACTAGGCTTGTATTCACTGGAGTTTAGAAGGATGAGGGGGTACTTATAAAAACATATAAAATTATAAAAGGACTTGACAAATCTAGATGCAGGAAAAATGTTCCCAATGTTGGGCGAGTCCAGGACCAGGGGCCACAGTCTTAGAATAAAGGGGAGACCATTTAAGACTGAGGTGAGAAAAAACGTTTTCACCCAGAGAGTTGTGAATTTGTGGAACTCCCTGCCACAGAGGGCAGTGGAGGCCAAATCACTGGATGGATTTAAGAGAGAATTAGATAGAGCTCTAGGGGCTAGTGGAATCAAGGGGTATGGGGAGAAGGCAGGCACGGGTTATTGATTTGGGACAATCAGCCATGATCACAATGAATGGCGGTGCTGGCTCGAAGGGCCGAATGGCCTCCTCCTGCACCAATTTTCTATGTTTCTAAGCGAAATATGAGGTGCTGCTCCTCCAATTTGCAGTGGGCCTCACTCTGGCCATGGAGGAGGTCCAGGACAGAAAGGTCGGATTCGGAATGGGAGGGGGTGTTGAAGTGCTGGGCCACCGGGAGGTCAGGTTGGTTAGTGCGAACCGAGCGGAGGTGTTGGGCGAGTCAAGGGGGGAAGGTAAAGCAACAAGTGTATCATTTCCTGCATTTGTAAGGGAAAGTACCAGGGGAGGGGATGGTTTGGGTGGGAAGGGACGAATTGACCAGGGAGTTATGGAGGGAGTGGTCTCTGCGGAAAGCCGAAAGGGGAGGAGATGGGAAGATGTGGCCAGTGGTGGGATCCTGTTGGAGGTGGCAAATATGTCGGGGGATTATCTGTTGTATGTGACGGCTGGTGGCGTGGAAGGTGAGGACAAGGGGGACTCTGTCCTTGTTATGAGTGGGGGGATGGAGAGTGAGAGCGGAGCTACGGGCTATAGAGGAGACCCTGGTGAGAGCATCTATAGTCGAAGAGGGGAACCCCTGTTCCCTAAAGAATGACATCTCCGATGCCCTGGTCTGGATCACCTTATCCTGGGTGCAGATGCGGTGTAGACGGAGGAATTGGGAGTAGGGGATAGAGTCCTTACAGGAAGCAGGGTGGGAAGAAGTGTAGTTCAGATAGCCATGGGAGTCAGTGGGTTTGTAGTAGATGTCGGTCAGTAGTCTGTTACCTGCGATGAAGTAGTCTGTTACCTGCGATGGAGAAATGGTAGGGAGATGTCGGAAATGGACCAGGTGAATTTGAGTGTCGGATGGAAGTTAGTGGTGAAATGGATGAAGTCAGTGAGTTCTGCATGGGTGCAGGAGGTAGCATCAATGTAGTGGAGGTAAAGTTCGGGGATATGGTCATGGTACAACTCGAACAAGGATTGTTCGACGTACCTTACAAAGAGGCAGGCATAGCTGGGGCCCATGCACGTGCCCATAGCTACGCCTTGGATTTGGATGAAATGGGAGGAGTCAAAGGAAAGGTTTTGAGGGTAAAGACCAGCAACAGAGTATTTGTAGATGGGGATTGGTTGGTTCTGTGGTCGAGGAAGAAACGGAGGGCTTTAGGACCCTCCTGATGGAGGATGGAGGTGTAGAGTGACTGGACATCTATGGTGAAGATGAGGGAGTGGGGCCTGGAAAGCGGAAGTCATTGAGGAGACGAAGAGCATGTGAGGTGTCTTGGACATAGGTAGGGAGGAACTTGACCAGGGGGAGAATAGGATGGAGTCGAGGTATGTGGAACTAAGTTAGGTGGGACAAGAACAAGCAGAAACAATGGGTCTGCCAGGACAGTCAGGTTTGTGGATTTTGGGGAGAAGGTAAAATCAGGCCATGTGGGGCTGGGAAACGATGAGGTTGGAGGCTTGGGAGGGCAGGGAGCCGGAAGCAAAGCCGAAAGTGATGAAGCCCGTGATGGTATTTGAGATAATGGCCTGGTGCTCGTCTGTGGGGTCATGGTCCAAGGGTTAAAAATGTTTTTAATCAAAGGTGACTTTAGTTACCTGTAAAAAATTGAGCACTAAAACATAATCTGAACTTCACATTTTTTTGTTGACCAAGGTAACTTTAGTTACAGGGACAAAATGACAACTAAAACACTATCTCATCCAAAGATCTCACCTCCAGTGGGGTTGGATGGAGAGTTCACCTCTCCCGGCCCCCGCTGCTCGTCTCACATTCTGATTGGTGCCCGTCGCCGTCCTTCACCGAGAGTGGCGTGGAGGCCGGGGTCCCGCCCCCTACAGCCCAATCCTGGCCGCTGATTGGACGAGAGTGACGTCGGTGCGGGTCCGCCCAGCGCTGGTGACCGTTGGGCCGCCGGTGTTTGAAGTTGTGTCCAAAGATCATCTTCGGTTGTGGCTCGCGCGGTGGCCCGAGCTGGAGGCAAACATGGAGAAGGTGATGTGCACGGAGCACGGTACGTGGCAATAGTGGTATTGGGTATTAAAAGTGTGAGGATGTAAGGCGAATGTCTTAGGAATAGGCGCCGATGTTTTAAACAGCGATCGCCGGATGTGACGTGTCGGCAGTCATCAGCTGCCCTCAGTTGCATTGGGCCATGTGGTTGCCCATGGTGCTGGGATGTCATCTCCAGCCCTGGACCTACCTGCCTGCCTCTGGTGCTCAGGTCCTAACCCTCTGAAATTCCACCAAGGGTAGTTTTAAGACTTTGATTTGGATTGGCATAATTATGGTGGTGTAAAAACGGTGCAACTGATGTCTGAAGAAGGGTTTCGGCCCGAAACGTCGCCTATTTCCTTCGCTCCATAGATAAAAGGGATCAGGGTGTATGGAGAGAAGGCAGGTACAGGATACTGAGTTGGATGATCAGCCATGATCATATTGAATGGCGGTGCAGGCTCGAAGGGCCGAATGGCCTACTCGTGCAGCTATTTTCTATGCTGCCTCACCCGCTGAGTTTCTCCAGCATTTTTGTCTACCAACTGAACATACAAGAGTGTTTTATTGTCATATGTCCCGGATGAGACAATTAAATTCTTACTTCCTGCAGCTCAACACAATATGTGAAAATGTAAACATAGAACATAACGGGGAAGAGGAAAAAAAAAGTTCAATAAGTAACAAATATAATGCAATAATAATATAGTCTTTTGCAGTTCAACAACGAATACACTCTGAGCTCTGAACTGCAAAAGACTATATTATTATTGCATTATATTTGTTACTTATTGAACTTTTTTTTTCCTCTTCCTCCATTATGGTCTATGTTTACATATTCACATATTCTAGCAATGTTACAAAATTTTGAGATTTTATAAATCAAGTCTGCAATTTATCCCATCAGATAAAGCATAAAAAGAAGTTTAATTTGACACCTAATTCACTTCAGTATTATCTTCAGTATTAAAAAAGTTCTGGCCATTTTCATACTCGGAAATTAGCATCTTGTTCCCTATTGCTTTTCCATTAACTTAACACAAAAGTTGTGATCAAGGACAGTCAAATGGCCATAACTTTATTAAAAATTAAGAGAACTGAAATAAATTTTCAGTTATTATATATTGAAGCATTCTGAAACAAATATTAAACAAGCTTACTTGGATGACCTGAAATTAAAGCATATAATTAGTTAGTTACCCAATTGTAGCTAATTCCAAAATTCAATTACTAGATCTAAACATCTATCCATTTCTTAAGAAAATATTTACATATTTAAATAGCCTAAGTGTCCAAAGAACATTCACACAAGAATTTACAATAAAACATGATTTTTAAATCTCATTGTCATTAATTTATAGGCCAAATGGAAGGAATTTAGTGTTTAATTGCTGTAAATTAATGGCCATTTAAATGAGCTTGCGAGTGGGATTTTGTGGAACGCGCTGGTTTGGAACGTTGCGATTGCAGTGATTTTGAAGCCCATGTCGGCATGAAAAATATTCCCGGTTTCGGATGGGCCCCCAAGTCACCTTCTCACAACTTAAAATTTTGAATAAAGGGATCTTAATAAGCACTTTTTAATGTAAAGCATACCTTGCCTTGTCCCCTACATAAGATCCGTCCCGTTGTCGGCGTTCGCGGCTTTAGAGGATGATTTTTAATCTACTATAGTAATTAAATAATCCAATCTATATAATATTAAAACTGTGTGCCTGCTGGCTGGCTGCTGGCTTTCTGCCTGACTTGTGGTTGCCAGCCTGTGGGTGCCAGCCTTTGATTCGTTGCTACGCCAACGTCAGACCCAGAGACGCCGAGTTTTTTCCCATTTCGGTAGAGATTTCACTTTTCATTCCAAGTATCCACTCCTCATTAAATTTTGTCGTGTTTATCTACACATTTTTAATAAAATCCTTCTTCCCTCCCCCGCCCCCACTCACTCATTTTGTCGCCTCCTGCTGGCCAGCGACCGTAACGGCTGCTGGCGCCCGCATCTCGCCTCAAAGACGCCATTTCAAAACAGCCGCACTGCTGATTCCTGAGCCGCTTGAGTTGGTGAACCACGTCTCCCGTGGGGGCTACGGGTAGGGAATGGCTGCGTTGGGGGAGCAGACCCAACGGGTCTGCATTTGTTTAGTTTAAAAATAACTGCAGCGAACGAATTTCTCAGCGATTTTTCGTCAGCAGCTAAGCAGGCCGAACAACCTCGATTTCAATAGCCTAGAGAAAACGGCGTTTTAAACCCGCCCCCCTCTCAAATGCGCCAAAGTCGTGCACACGGGCAGCGGCAGAACTGCAGCGCCGCTGAAGGTAAGTTTTGCAACATATCTACATGTTCTGTTGAGCTGCAGGAAGTAAGAATTTAATTGTCTCATCCGGGACATATGACAATGATGGTTGCAGGGAAGAAGCTGTTCCTGAACCTGGGCTTCACTGTTTTCAGGCTCCTGTACCTTCTTCCTGATGGCAATGGTGAAATGAGTGTGTGGCCAGGATGGTGTGGGTCTTTGATGATGTCCTTGACCTGTGGCTGCACCTTCCCTGCCCTACCTGGCTTCAGTTGCTGAGGTCCAAAACCTCTGAAATTCCACCAGGGCCAGTTTTAAGATTTTATTTTAGGAATTACGCAGGTACGTTGGTGTAAATTTGGTGCAACAGATGCCCAATTGGCATCTGGAAAAGACACAAAGTGGGACCTTCCTTCAGACCAGTCTGAAGAAGAATACTGACCCGAAACGTGAACTATCCATGCTGTCCTGAGATGCTGCCTGACCTGCTGAGTTACTCCAGCATTTTTTGTCCTTTTTTGTAAACCAGCATCTGCAGTTCCTTGTTTCTACAATTGACTTCTGGTCTGCCTTCAGCAAGATGTTTGTTGGTTTCCTGAGTTTTCAAACAGTTTGAAAGAAGGTCCAGACCTGAAAGTAAGCACAAAATGCTGGACTAACTCAGCGGGTGAGGCAGCATCTATGGAGAGAAGGAATTGGTGACGTTTCAGGTCGAGACCATTCAGACTGATTCCAGACCGGAAAGGTTGTCTGTCCATTTCCATCACAGATGCTACCTGACCCACTGGGTTCCTCCAGCATTATGTGTTTTGCTCAAGATCCCACAGTTTCCCCTAACTTAAACTAATTTTATGTAACAAACCCAATCTCCCAGTTTGGTGAATCTTTGATGCACTGCCTCTATAGCAAGTAAACCCATTTTCAGGAAGGATAGCGTAACTGTTTACGATATACCATGCCAAGTTGTGTGTGATTACAGGAAGACATCTTTAATCTCATAATGTATTTGAATAGTATCTTTATTACTCTAATCGCTGCTGCGTATTACTTCTGGTGTGTGGTCAAACATAAAAGGAGTCATGAAGTCACACAGCACGAATACAGGCCTTTTGACCCATCTTGTCCATGCGGAACAGTATGCCCCACCCATACTGGTTCCATTTGCCTGCGTTTGGTCCATATCTCTCCAAACTTTTCCGATCCATGTACCTGTCCAAATGTCTTTTAAATGTTGTTGTTGTTGTACCCGCCCCAATTACCTCCTCTGGTAGCTCATTCAATTCACCTGCCACTTTCTGAATGAAAAAATTGCTTGCACTCACCATAAACCTATGTCCTCTGGTTCTATCTATTCTCTTGGCTTTATGCATCTCTACAACTTCACTCCTCTTAATGTGCCCTCCTCTACATCGGCGAAACCAAGCATAGACTGGGTGACTATTTTCCGTACTCTCTACGTTTAGTTGAGAGATACAGTGATAGAAATAGGCTCTTCGGCCTACCGAGTCCATACCACACATTAATTGTTGGTCTGTCATCCTGCTTTCCCATCCTCTCTCTACACACTGGGGAAAATTTACAGAGGAACAATTAACCTACAAACCCGCCTGTCTTTGTGATGTAGAAGGAATCCGGCACGCCCGGAGGAAACCAACACAGAGGAAACATATCTTCACATAGACAGCACCCGGGTCTCTGACGCTTTGAGGCAGCAGCTCTACCAGCTGCGACACGTTGCACGCCGTGTGCCCACTGTGCACTTAGTTGTATGCCATTTTAAACTCCCATCCCATTCTCACACCGACATGTCTGTGGTCTATTCCATTGACAGCATGAGACCAAATACAAACTGGAAAACCAACACCTTGTATTCTGTCAAGGTAGGCTTGCATAATGGTGTGAACATTAACTGTTCCAATTTCAAGTAAAATGCACTCCTTGTGCTCCTTTCTATCTCCTTTTGATCCACCCAAATTTGCTCTCTCCTTTTGATTCAGGGCATCACACTGGCGCAGCTGGTAGAGCTGCTGCCTCACAGCGCCAGACACCTGGATGTGATCCTGACCTCGGGTGCTGTCTGTGTGGAGTTTGCCCTTTTTTCCTATGACCATGTGGGTTTCCTCCGGGTGTCTGGTATCCTCCTACATCCCTAAGATGTGTGTTTGTAGATTAATTGGCCTCTGTATATTGCTCCCTAGTGTGTAGGGAGTTGATGAGAAAGTGAGGTAACAGAACTAGTGCGAATGAGTCAAAATTGTAAATTGTCCCTTGTGTGTAGGATAATGCAGTGTATGGGAATCGCTGGTAGGCGTGAATGTGGTGGACTGAAGGTCCTGTTTCCATGCTGTATCTTTGATCGAGGATCAAGACTTCCTTTGATTTCTTTACTTGCTCCTTTTTTGATCGTATTCTCTTGTTTCTTGCAGGAGCCCTATGTATGTTGAAGACTGGAGTGAGAGATGGAGCTACCAAGGGAAAGAGTTTTTACCTTTGTGCAACTCAGCAGACTTCGCATTGTTCATTTGTACAGCTTGCTGAGTATGTATTGATCATTCAGGAGTGTGATGTTGAAGAGCATGTAGGAGCAATACAGGAAAATGAGCAATGTTTAGGAGCAGTATTCTAAATAGGCCCGATATTTGGTTGAGCAATGGTGAGAGTGCAGACGGATGATGGCCGGTGTCGAATAAGGGGCTGATGATGTGCAGCTGGAACCAGTTCTGGGATGGGGATGGGGATGGGAAATTCACAGTGGTATGAGGGTGATAGGCAGTTGGATCCAGGAGGGAGGGTGGGAAGCAGAAAGGCGTGGGGAGAGGGATAATGGAACCATTTGTCGTATCATAGCTGGCAGAGATAATATGTCTGATGTGGATATGGAGATTGGCAGGGTGAAAGGTGAGGACCCATATTGTTGTTTATTTTCATTGGATGGCTTTGTATGATCAGCATGCCCATCTAGCTTTCCACCCACCTGCTTTCTAGCCTATATATCCCGAGCTGAATTAATGTAATCCTTTTAATGTGAACCACTTGATGGTGATTGTTTCATAGTTATTTTGATATCCCAAAAATGCCATTAGAATTGTTCTTGTCTGTCTTACTCAGTATTCCTGTATCTCACTGCCTGGTACATGAAGACTCGATTGTGGAACTTCAAGCCATTCACAAAAAATCAGACACTCGGTCGTACCGGTAAGATTTATTATCCCTGCTATATAAACCACACTCATTCATGTTTCACTTAATGAGCAATGAATCAATGTAATGCAGAATTCCTTGATGTGTTACGAGTTAAGAGCGTTTAATTATCATATGCATTGACAACGGAACAATGAAATTCGTACTGCAGCTTAACAGGACTGTAAATTCGATAACACAGAGTAGATAATAATCAAAAATACTTTAAATTAGTAACAGTAATACTATGTAACTGTATTCATGCAAAAACAGTCAGAAGATTGTTGTGGGCCTCCTCTATTACCAGAGTGAGGCCACACGCAAACTGAAGGACTAGCACCTCATATCCTGCTTAGGTAGCTTACAACCCAACAGTATGAATATTGAATTCTCCAATTTCAGATAACTAACCCAGTAACAACCCTCCCCTTCTCTGTGCCCCACCTGGAGTTGTACCCATTTCTCTGTTCCCCCTCCCCTTGTCACCTCTCACCTATATTCCTTCTTCTGGCCTCACAATTCACACCTCTTCTGTCCTTAACTCACCTCTTGTATCCTTAACTTGTCACTTCATCTCTAGCTTTGTCCAACCATCTACCTATCAAAACCTCACCTGTGCCCACCTATCATTTGCCAGGTTTTGTCCTGTTCCTCCTCTCTTCAGCTTTCTCTGCTCACCCTACTCCCAACCACAATCAGTCTGAAGAAGTCCCGACCCAAAATGACACCTATCCATGTTCTCCAGAGATGCTGCCTGACCCAACGAGTTACTCCAGCACTTTGTGTCCTTTTTTTCCGCTCCAAACTCTCAGCTCTTGGATTTGGCACTCTCTTTTGCAACTAAATTATCGACTTCCTGACCCACAATCAGTAAGGATAGACCACAACATCTCCATGGTAATTCTCAACATTATGTCCCGCAAGGCTGCCTACTCGGCTCCTTACTCCCTGTACACTCATGACCTGCAGCCAAGTTCTGCAATAACTCAATTTGCAAGTTGCAGATGACACCACTATAGAGGGTTGGGTCTCAAATAATGACGAGACAGAGTACAGGAAGGAAATAGAAAGCTTAATAGCATTGTGTTAAGACAACGGCCTCTCCCTCAATTCTGGCAATACGAAGAAGCTAGCCATCGACTTCAGGAAGACTTCAGGAGTTGTATACTTCTCTGTACTATTTCTATACACTTGTACTTAACTGTAATTGTGCTTATGTATAGTAACATTTTGACTTAACTGTATCAAAAAAGGAACTTCACTCTCCCTCGGTAATTGTGACAAGTACCATTGAAGCGGGGAAGAGTACACGTCCCTGCCTTTATCAATGCCGCTGAAGTGGAAATTGTCTAAAGCTTCAAGTTTCGATATAAATATCACCAACAATTTGTCCTGTTCTACAGCGAAGGAAACACAACAATGCCTATACTTTCTCAAATGCAAAGGAAATTCAGCATCCCTCCAATGACTTGCCAATTTCTGCAGGTGCACCATTGACAGGAATATGTCAGGATGCATCACAGCTTGATATTGCAACTGCTTTGCCCAACACCTCAAGAAATTGCAGAGAGTTGTGAACAACATATAGTGCCTTTGCTGAAATATATTTTGTCTTCCATCATGCATAATCCCTATGTCATGAAATGATCTTGCTTCACAACATTTATTAATAGGAATCACATGGAATAATTTTCCTTTTGGAGTAGAAATAATGAAAGAAATTGAATGATTTCTGATGTTTGACTATATTGTCTTGTGCTGTTCGTGTAGGTTATACTATCGGTGTATTAAAGGGAAGGAAGATAAACTAAAATGGTGTGGAAATGTGCCTTGGCAGGTATGCTCAGATTCTTAATTTTAGTTTTGGATTCTTTGGAGATTTTGTTTTTAAATGTCGTCAGTGTTTCAATTTGTCTCTCCTGTCCTGAGAGAAATTGATGTCTATATAAGATATGGGAATGGAAGAAGTTTTGTCTGGCTTTGCATCACTTCTGACATGCATCACTTTAATGAAGAAGGGATGCAAAGGTGGTATTCCACAATTGGTTTTCAATTTTTATTAAAGAAATATGTACATATATTTGCTTTTCAGGTGTCATATCCAAACATTTCATCAACTAATAGAGATGACCATCAGGATACTCAGCAGTCCCTAGTTTCTGAGAATCAACAGCGAAATCCTTTTAAAATACCAGCCAAGAATCAGAAGCAGCCTACTTCCTGTATTACTACTAATAGCAGCAGTAAACAAGGTGCTGAACCTGAATCAGATAGGAAACACAATAAAGCTGTGGATGAATCGGTTGGTTTGGGTGGGTCACCACCAACATACAACGAGAAGGCAACAAAGAAGTCTTCTAATGGGCTCAAAATCAGTGAAAGGTTATGTGATGAGGGTGAAAAAACTCATGTTAAGGACTTTGAAAAGACTCAGAAAGAAACAAGGCCTCACCTTAAGTGTGATGCCAGAATGGGTGGCATTGACTCTGGCAGAAATCACAATTTGCCAAGTGATCCCTTGCCAGATGAAAGAGGAAAGGTTTCAAAGGTATCACATATAGTGGAGAAGGACAAGGTACCATTAGAATCTGAGGTGAAGTGTGTCCATAAAGAATCATTGAATAATTTGTCTCATCATGGAAACTCCGCACATGTGAAAATGGGCATAGCGAAGGATGGACAGGCATCAAGCAGTAAAAGTACAAATGAGAAGTCACTTGGCACTCAGAAGTGCAATGGAACGAGTGTATCCCAACAGAATGAGTCAACATATACTCCAGAAAACGATGTACAATGGAAACAAACAACCAAAGTTGAACGTGATGCCAGTTCTGTTCTCACAGCACATAAATCTGATTCAAACAAGCCAGCAAATGAGGAAAGTGAGTCATGTAGACAAATTGATGTCAAGGCTTCTGTGAGTATTTCAGCAGGAAATATCTATACCACATTTGAGCAAAGTGTGTCCAATAGTCACTCAGTGAATGTCAAGCAAAGCATAACTACAAAGAATCCCAAAACAAGTCATAAACAAGCAACACTCACAGCCTTTCCTGGATTTGAGTATGCATCAGGAAAGATGGAAACCAAGAAAACAGCAGCACTACACAACCAACTGACTGTTCAACTTCAACAGAGAAAGGTAATAGTCACGAGCAAAGATAAAGAAAGGACGGTGTTAATTTAGTATTGTTGATATTAAGGGCATTGATAGACAGGATTGCCATTATTGCCATCATTCGTTGCTTTGACAAGTTCATTTTGTACTGTTGCTTCCACTTTCGAAGCATTGTGCTTTTTTCTGGTCACACTGCTATAGGAAGGATGTCATTAAGCTGGAAAGATTGCAGAGAAGGTTAACAAGTATGTTGCCAGGACTTGAGGACCTGAGCTATAGGGAGAAGTAGGGCAGGCGAGGACTTTATACCTTGGAGTGCAGGAGGCTAAGAGGTGATCTTGTAGAGTTGTATAAATCATAGGGATAGGATAAATGCACAGAGTCTATATTACCCGGAGTAGGGGAATCAAGACCCAGCGGACATAGGTTTAAGGTGAGAGAGGAAAGGTTTAATAGGAACCTGAGGGGCAACATTTTCACACAGGTGGATATACACAAACGAGCTGCCGGAGGAGGGAGTTGAGGCAGGTACTATAAACAGCATTTAAAAGACACTTGGACATATACATGGATAGGAAAAGTCTAGAGGGATATGGGACCAGTTAAATGGGACAGTGGCGTAGCGGAGGTGTTACTGCCTTACAGTGCCAGAGATCCAGACTATGGGTGTTGTCTGTACAGAGTTTGCACGTTCTCCATGTGATCATGTGGGTTTTCTTCGAGTGCTCGAGTTTCCTCTCACATTCCAAAAACATACAGGGTTTGTAGGTGAACTGGCTTCTATAAATTACCCCGAGTGTGTAGGATCCGAAACTGGGAAAATGAATTAAATCGTTGGTTGGTGCGGACTCGGTGGGCTGAACGGCCTGTTCCCAGGCTGTATTTCTAAACTAAACCAAAGATGGGGCATCTTGGTCAACATGAACGAGTTGGCCCGAAGAGCCTGTTTCTATCCCCTGTTTCTATCCTCTATGACTATAACTCTACGGGGAATGTACATAATCATATTGTCATTTAGTCAATGATAGCAGTTTATTTCCCAGTTTCAACAGACTATAACTTGAAGGGTTTTGCTGTTTTCGGGCACCTACTGCAGGTCCTAGACAGGAGAGGTAGCAGGTAAGAAAAGTTCTGTTGACACTCTTGTGGTGACTTCCTGCAGAGCACGCTGTAAATAGTAATAAATAATTGATTCAAGGTAGAAGATCAACTGTAGGATAGATATTGTTGAATGTTGTTTGATTAAGTTGTGATTGCTCCACAGGACAATAAGTTCAAATTTAGAAATAAAGATCATTGAAATAGTAGCATTTGCCAATATTGTTTTTTCATGTTTGATTTTCTCATTTTCAGCATACTCTGAAAACAGTGAATATTACTGCCCTTCCTGATAAAGGTCAAAGGCTAATAAATCAGGTCAAAGAACTGGAGGATGCTCTTAGTACATTGCATCTGACTGCCTCAGACAAACAGGACAAAGGTACTGTATTTAGTTAATTAGAATTAATGACTGAATTTACTCGTACATCTTTGAATAAGACTAATGACTTCCAGTTTGGGCGGCACAGGAGTAGAGTTGCTGCCTTACAGCGTCAGACACCCGGATTCAATCCTGATTACGGGTGCTGTATGTAAGGCGTTTGTATGTTCTCCCTGTGACTCCATGGGTTTTCTTTGGCTGTTCCGGTTTCCACCCGCACTCGAAAGACATACAGGTTTGTAGGTTAACTGGCTTTGGTAAAATTGTAAATTGACCCCAGTGTGTAGGATAGTGCTAGTGCACAGGGTGATCGCAGGTTGGCATGCACTCGGTGGACTGAAGGGCCTGTTCCTCTAAACTAAGTTATATTCCAAGGAGCTGTACTGGAGGATATTGTACAAAGGTTGCGGTCAAGCCATGTTGGGGTTCATAAATAGAGATGATGTTGGTCCTAAGATAGGAAAGATGAGCAGCAAGATTGCGGGCGGAACTCAAGAGCTTCAGAGCTTATTATTGATTTAAAGATGCAGCATAGAACCAGGACCTTCGGCCCACCAAGTCCACGCTGACGTTCGATCATCTGTACATGCTAGTTCCATGTTATCCCACTTTCTCATCTACTCCCTACACAATTTACAGAGGCCAATTACCCTACGTCGCATGTATTTGGGATGTGGGAGGAAACCAGAGCATCCGGAGGAAACCTACAGTCACAAGGTAAACGTGTAAACTCCACACAGACAGACCTGTTGTCGGGATCGAACCCAGGCCTCTGGTACCTCTACCAGCTGCTGCAGTAACTGAAAGAAAGCACTTTTTCAATGAATCCTTGCTGCTTCTACATCATTTTTTAAAATCAATTCTGCTAGTAAAATAAATTTTCATTAGTTTTGATTTAAAAGTTCTGGTGTCATGTATAAATCCATACGAATGAAACAGCTTTTCTGCTCAGCAAGGGTTTTAAAAGTTAGCTAAAAGCTGTCTAGTTATTGTTGTAATTTCTTGCAGATACTTGATGTCAAGTTTTAGATTTACAACACCCTTTTAGTGGTGGTTCTCTTTTTTAACAGATTTTGGAGGGTGGGGCTGGGCTGGGGTGGAGGACTGGGGGAACGTCCCATAACTGAACCAGTCTGGATTTCCATCGGTCTGGTGGATTTGGAAAGTTTCCCTGACAAGATACTAGTAGATCAGAATCTAGGAACTGTGGTTAGTACACTCTGCTGTCAGATTGTACATAATGGATTCTGAAACCATCTCAACAAGGCAATGATAGACACAAAAAGCTGGAGCAACTTAGCAGGTCAGGCAGCATCTCTGGAGAAAAAGGAATAGGTGATGTTTCGGGTCAACCCAAAATGTCACCTGTTTCTTTTCTCCAGAGATGCTGCCTGACCCGCTGAGTTACTCCAGCTTTTTGAGTCTATCTTTGGTTTAAACCAGCATCTGCAGTTCCTTCCTCAGCAAAGCAATCGCAGCACACAGTAATTTGTAAATACAAATTAACATAAGAAATAACAGTGGGCATGGGCCATTTGCCCCTTGACCTGCTCTGCATTCAGCAAGATCGAGTACAGCACAGTGGCACTGTTGGTAGAGCTGCTGCCTCTGCCACAGCTCCGGGTTCAATCCTGACCTTGGATTCTGTCTGTGCAGCATTTGCACCTTCTCCCTGTGACCGTGTGGACTTCCTACTGGTGCTCCGGTTTCCTCCCACATCCCAAAGTTTAGAGGTTAATCGGTCTCTGTAAATTTCCCGTAGTTTGTAGGTAGTGGATGAAAAAGTGGAATAACATAGAACTAGTGTGAACGGGTGATCGATGGTGGGCCGAAGTCTTGGCTGGTCTTTTACTTCACCATTTATTTATTTTTTGCTCCATTTTCCACATCTCGGTTCCACTATTATTCAGGGATTCATTAAAAATGCAAGTTGCCTGTAAATTAATTGGTATAAACTGTAGAATTATAATCAAAATTGTCACTGCATTTCAACAATGTCTTTCATTGTAGGAGAAGAAATGAAGAACAGGCTAACCAATCCTTTTGATAAAAGTGTCACCACCTTAAGTAAACCAGCGATTGATGATCTAAAGTCTGCTGCCGTACTACCACGTTTCAATGAAGCTTCCTCGCTCGGATCAAGTCAATTTTCTAACCAGGTGTACGCAGGTAAACCATCGCAATGTTCCTTGCTCTGGGGAAAAAAGATTTAATTGATCGTTGCTGTAGGCTGCTCAGTCCATCAAGTCAATCTATTAGCACTGTCAACACAAGGAACTAATGCTGGAATCTTGCTGGAGTGCTGAAGTAACTCAGTGGGTCAGACAGCATCTGTGGATAATGTGGATAGGCGACGTTTTGGGGGAGTAGACCCTTCAGTAATTTGTATTTTTTGTATTGTTTGCTTTCAATTTACTTTTTTATAGTTTTTAATGCAATCATCTAATTCCTTTAAGAGCATTTAAGAAGACTTTGGTGTCAAATTGAACATGAGATTTATCTGGAAGAAGAAATAAACTGCAGATGCTAGAATCTTGTAGACAATGTTTTGGGTTGGGACCCTTCTATAGACTGATGCAGGCCTGACCCGCTGAGTTACTTCAGCAGGTTCTTTTTAAACTCAAGGTTGCAACATTTGCAGTCTCTTGCGTGTTATATTTTGAGTTTTACTCAGATTATAAATTCTATTTATATCAAACCCGGGCCTCTGGCACTGTGAGCCAGCAGCTCTACCTGTAACACCACTGTGCTGCCCTTATAAGTTCTGGAACGTGTTTTTTGTTACACATTGTGAAGTCCCTTTACTTCAGCAGATTTTCAACAGCAGAGTGCATGTGGTGGACAGAAAGGCCAGGATCGACTCTACACCATCAAAAAAGTGACCAGTGAGGCCATTGAACAACTCCACAAATCATTAGAGACTTGCCCAGACACGATTGATGAAACTGAAGATCCACAATACCTCAAGGTAAATTGCAATACAAAAGAACTGCAGATGCTGATTTATAGCAAAGATAGACACAAAAATGCTAGAGTGACTCAGCAGGTCAGACGGCATCTCTGGAAAAAATGGATAGGTGATATTTTGGGTTGGGACCCTTCTTCAGACTGATTGTGAGGAGGAGGAGGAAGAGCTGGAAGCAAGAAAAGGCCAGAACATATTGGGGCAGGCCAAGTTTACATTGTTGTAAACTGTGGAACTGTTTAACGGATTTTTAGTGTTGGAAGGGGGCATGAATGTTAGAGTATCACTCTCACTCTCTCTATCCCAACTTTCTCTGCTCTCATCTGCCCTGATCCTCCCTTAAACCCCCTTGTTCCCACAGTACCCCTCAGCCCCTCAAAAACGCTATTTCTTTCATCTCCCACCAATACCTGCCCATCACCCATCACATGAGCCAATCAATCCTTCCCTCGTGGGAGGGGGGCAAAAATCTCACTCCTTACTGCCCTTGAAGCTGCTGATCCCATTGTCTCTCTGTCACCTCTCCATCTCCTTTTCCCTACCCTCAGTCACTCCCTCACCTCTCCCCTTTCGCACTCTCCCACTAAAAACAATGTTTGAAGAAGGGTTTCGGCCCGAAACGTCGCCTATTTCCTTCGCTCCATAGATGCTGCTGCACCCGCTGAGTTCCTCCAGCAATTTTGTGTACCTTTAAATAACATTTCTTCTCCTCCCATCCCCCCACTCCGTCAACTCTCATAGATTGTGTATTGGCAGCAGAAATCCCATTGTGATGTCATTTTTGGTTTTTGGAATCTTCACGGCAGCTTGTGTAAATGAGATCCCATTGTGGTTGGACGACTGTGAGATACCATTGTGACATCATCACTGGAAATTGCCAGAATCGTCTCCCACTCACAGGCAGTTATTATTTTAAAAGTTGGGCTTTTTTTAAACTTTAAATATCAATAACTTGTGATATATAACATCAAATGTGAAGAAACTTGATACTAACGACCATGGGAAAAAGTTGAGTAAGATTCTGCAAAAATGTTTGCGCTATTGTGTACCGTTTTGGCGTTGTTCCTTGATCTCACAGACAGACAGACAGGCAAACAAGACAAGACAAGTGGGACCCATTGGGCCCTGTCCCCCAACGCGAGAGGTCTGGCCCCCGAGCGCAGCGTCAGCGCTAAACCCCCCCCCCCCCCCAGGAGCCAATCACCACCATCCCCCGCTCCCCCAACGCAACCCGTTTGCCCAACGCAATATTACACCACTCACCCATAGCCCCCAATTCTGCAGGCGCGGCTCATTTCCCCTCATCCCTCAACACTCCCTTTCCCCCCCCACCCCTCTTCACCCTCTTTCTCTCCCCTTACCTCCTCCACTCCCTCCTTCACCTCTCTTGTCCCCTACCCTCAGTCACTCCTTCCATAGCCCCTCTCCCCTCCCTACCCCCCTGACTGGTTGGACCCCGTTTCCGCTCCCTTGAGCCAATCAATCCTTCCCACGTGTGGGGGGAGCGGGAAGAGGCAGTCGGCGCTTCCCAGAGCCAATGAATGGGCGTGACTTTTAGGTTAGACAGACAAACAAGACGAGACTTTTAATAGACAAAGTGGGACCGGGGGGGGGGGGCGGCGTCGGCGCTCACCCCGGAGCCAATCACCCCCATCACCCCCCACAAGGAAATTTAGGGAATTTATGGAGGCAATCAATCGTCCATGCGAGGGGTGCTGGGAGGGGACCAGCGAATGGGCATCTTGGCCAGGCCCAGGAACAAACCGACAGGGAGATCCCCCCCCCTCCCTCCGATCGGCCCGCTCCACTCCCTGCCATTGTGTCCAAATACCAGGATCGTGTGACTAAAGTGCGACCAGAACTTGAGGAGCAGCCCCTTCAGATATTCGTACAGCAGCAGCAACCTCACACACTGTTTATACATATGGAACACAGTCTGTACCTCGCCGCAGAAAATACAGGAGGTCAGCAAGCCGACCGGCGTTCCCCTTACACTAGCACTATCAGACACACTAGGGACAATGAATAATCTTTACCAAAGCCAATTAATCTACAAACCTGCACTTCTTTGGAATATGGGAGGAAATCGGAGCACCCGGAGACAACCCACACGGTCACAACTCCACACAAACAGCACCCGTAGTCAGGATCAAACCTGGGGTCTCTGGCACTGTAAGGCAGCAGTTCTACCACTGCGCTACTGTGTCGCCCATATGTAATTGAAATGAAACGTTTTAAACATTATTTCAAACCTGTATATCTTCGCAGGTCACGCTATTAGTTCATCAGAGACAAGCGTTGGCTTGGTTATTGTGGAGAGAGAAGCAGAGACCATCTGGTGGCATACTGGGTAAGAGTTCCTTTCAGTAAGGTTGTAAAAAGCTGACCCATTTGTGGAAGAACAACTGAAGGGTGGAACGTGTATCAAGGTCAAAACACGAACATGCGGTGCTCTTGTTAACCTCAGTGCAAACCATGTGCTGTTTTACAGCAGCGTGTATCAAGAGGCCAAATGCTCTGTGGTTTTATTACCAAGATGCATTTAAATTAGAGTGCACCCTTTGAGGTCTTTGAATCTAAATGCTAGAAATAACTCCTGCTTCAGAACTTCTACAGTTGTGCTTCACACCATGTGAGAATTTGCCAACATTTAAAGTCGGTTGCCTCTATGAGAGATGTATCCACAATGGTACCATTTAAAAAATATATGCATGATCAAAAAATAAGGATGTATGGAAAGAACCTATCTTGGTCAAATATTTGTTAACCCATGTCAATCAAGTGGTATTCTTAAGCAACAAGATTACCTTCAATTCCTCAAAGGCATTCATATCGAGCACATGAAAAGGTTCACCTTTTGACCTTTGTCATAGTCATACAGCCCAGAAATAGGCTCTTCGGCCCAACTCATTGCCGACCAAGATGTCCCATCTATGCTTGTCATATTTACCCACGTTTGGCCCATGCCCTCTAACTCTTCCTATCCATTCACCTGTCCAAGTGTCTGTTAAATGTTGTTATACTACCTGCCTCGACTACCTCCCCTGGCAGCTTGTTCCATATACAGTGGCTTGCAAAAGTTTTCATACCCCTTGAACTTTTCCACATTTTGTCACGTTACAACCACAAACGTAAATGTATTTTATTGGGATTATATGTGATAGACCAACACAAAGTGGTGCATAATTGTGAAGTGGAAGGAAAATGATACATGGTCTTCAAATTTTTTTACAAATAAAAAACTGAAAAGTGTGGCGTGCAAAAGTATTCAGCCCCCCTGAGTCAATACTTTGTAGAACCACCTTTCGCTGCAATTACAGCTGCAAGTCTTTTGGGGTATGTCTCTACCAGCTTTGCACATCTAGATACTGAAATTTTTGCCCATTCTTCTTTGCAAAATAGCTCAAGCTCAGTCAGATTGGATGGAGAGGGTCTGTGAACAGCAATTTTCAAGTCTTGCCAGAGATTCTCAATTGGATTTAGGTCTGGACTTTGACTGGGCCATTCTAACACATGAATATGCTTTGATCTAAACCATTCCATTGTAGCTCTGGCTGTATGTTTAGGGTCGTTGTCCTGCTGGAAGGTGAACCTCCGCCCCAGTCTCAAGTCTTTTGCAGACTCTAACAGGTTTTCTTCCAAGATTGCCCTGTATTTGGCTCCATCCATCTTCCCATCAACTTTGACCAGCTTCCCTGTCCCTGCTGAAGAAAAGCATCCCCACAGCATGATGCTGCCACCATCATGTTTCACAGTGGGGATGGTGTGTTCAGGGTGATGTGCAGTGTTAGTTTTCCGCCACACATAGCGTTTTGCATTTAGGCCAAAAACTTCAATCTTGGTCTCATCTGACCAGAGCACCTTCCTCCACATGTTTGCTATGTCCCCCACATGGCTTGTGGCAAACTGCAAACGGGACTTCTTATGGCTTTTTTTCAACAATGGCTTTCTTCTTGCCACTCTTCCATAAAGGCCCGATTTGTGAAGTGCACGACGAATAGTTGTCCTGTGGACAGATTCTCCCACCTGAGCTGTGGATCTCTGCAGCTCCTCCAGAGTCACCATGGGCCTCTTGGCTGCTTCTCTGATCAATGCTCTCCTTGCCCGGCCTGTCAGTTTAGGTGGACGGCCATGTCTTGGTAGGTTTGCAGTTGTGCCATACTCTTTCCATTTTCGGATGATGGATTGAACAGTGCTCCGTGAGATGTTCAAAGCTTGGGATATTTTTTTATAACCTAACCCTGCTTTAAACTTCTCCACAACTTTATCCCTGACCTGTCTGGTGTGTTCCTTGGGCTTCATGATGCTGTTTGTTCACTAATGTTCTCTAACAAACCTCTGAGGCCTTCACAGAACAGCTGTATTCATACTGATATTAGATTACACACAAGTGGACTCTATTTACTAATTAGGTGACTTCTGAAGGCAATTGGTTGCACTGGATTTTATTTAGGGGTATCAGAGTAAAGGGGGCTGAATACTTTTGCACGCCACACTTTTCAGTTTTTTATTTGTAAATAAATTTGAAAACCATGTATCATTTTCCTTCCACTTCACAATTATGCGCCACTTTGTGTTGGTCTATCACATAAAATCCCAATAAAATACATTTACGTTTGTGGTTGTAACGTGACAAAATGTGGAAAAGTTCAAGGGGTATGAAAACTTTAGCAAGCCACTGTACCTAAGTGAAAAAGTTGCGCCTCAGGTTCTTATTAAATCTTTCCTCTCTCTCCTTAAAGTGTTAGGCCTTTTAGGTTAACAGGTTCACAACTTCATTAAACTGGACAACTGACTATTTTATGTTTTTTTCAATTATGAGAGGCATAGATAGGGTAGACAATCAGAACCATTTTCTAAGGATGAAAATATCAAATAGTAGAGGGCATAGCTTTAAGGTAAGAGAGGCAAAGTTTAAAGGATATATGCAGGCCAGGTTTTTCTTACATAGAGGGTGCCTGGAACATACTGCCGGGGTTGGTGATGGTGGTGGAGGCAGATATAGTGGTGGCATTTCAGAGTGGTGGCACCTCGGTACACGTAAGAATAAACAAAACTATATGCAGGGAATGGAGGGACACGGATTATGTGTGGGCAGGTAAGACTTAGATTTGGAACCAAGTTTGGCACAGACATTGTGGGCCTAAGGGCCTATTCCTGTGATCTATTGTTCTATGTTCTGGTGGAAACAAGCAGTTCTTTTTGGGTAGTATATTTCAGGTATGCCACTGGAGAAAGAATGATTGACACTGGTTGCTTGAACCAAATATTTGCTTCCTCCACGCTGTAATTGGATGTTTGGCTTTAGTAAACTTTTTTGCAAGTTTATATATGCACTGTTTTACTCTTTCAGCGGATGATATGGGTCTGGGGAAAACTCTAACGATGATTGCACTCATCCTAACACAACGTTGTAAGGGGAAAAAGGAAAAGGAGAAAGATACAGATGAATGGATCTCTAAAGCAGGTATGTGGTACAGAAAAGAATTGGAATTTTAAAAACAAGGGAAAAGGAACATGCACTCTGGATTGTCAATAGACAACAGGTGCAGGAGTAGGCCATTCGGCCCTTCGAGCCAGCACCGCCATTCAATGTGATCATGGCTGATCATCCCCAATCAGTACCCCATTCCTGCCTTCTCCCCATATCCCCTGACTCCGCTATCTTTAAGAGCCCTATCTAGCTCTTTCTTGAAAGTATCCAGAGAACCGGCCTCAACCGCCCTCTGAGGCAGAAAATTCCACAGACTCACAACTCTCTGTGAGAAAAAGTGTTTCCTCGTCTCCGTTCTAATTGGCTTACCCCTTATTCTTAAACTGTGGCACTGGTTCTGGACTCCCCCAACATCGGGAACATGTTTCCTGCCTCTAGCGTGTCCAAGCTCTTAACAATCTTATATGTTTCAATAAGATCCCATCTCATCCTTTTAAACTCCAGAGTGTACAAGCCCAGCTACTCCATTCTCTCAGCATATGACAGTCCCGCCATCCCGGGAATTAACCTTGTAAACCTACGCTGCACTCCCTCAATAGCAAGAATGTCCTTCCTCAAATTAGGGGACCAAAACTACACACAATACTCCAGGTGTGGTCTCACTAGGGCTCTGTACAACTGCAGAAGGACCTATTGGCTCCTATACTCGACTCCTCTTGTTATAAAGGTCAACATGCCATTCGCTTTCTTCACTGCCTGCCGTACCTGCATGCTTACTTTCATAGACTGATGAACAAGGACCCCCAGATGCTATTGTACTTCCCTTTTCCCAACTTTATGCCATTTAGATAGTAACCTGCCTTCCTGTTTTTGCTACCAAAGTGGATAACCTCAAATTTATTCGCATTAATCTTCATCTGCCATGCATCTGCCCATTCCCCCAACCTGTCCCAAGTCACCCTGCATTCTCATAGCATCCTCCTCACAGTTCACACTGCCACCCAGCTTTGTGTCATCTGCAAATTTGCTAATGTTACTTTGAATCCCTTCATCCAAATCATTGATGTATATTGTAAATAGCTGTGGTCCCAGCACCAAGCCTTGCGGTACCCCACAAGTCACTGCCTGCCATTCTGAAATGGACCCGTTAATCCCTACTCTTTGTTTCCTGTCTGCCAACCAATTGTCTATCCATGTCAGCACTCTACCCCTGTCATGGGCATGTCAAATATCAATGCAATAGCAATGGCTTTTCTCTTGCTTACTCAAGTGCAGTCGAGGGGCTTCTTACTGAAGAAGTAACACTTGATTTAGCGAAGGCATTTTTTTATTTGATTCAGAGGATTGTGGATTCAAGCCTTACACCAGAATTTGATGAACATAGGCTGACACTTCTGGGCAGCCACGGTGGCTCAGCGGTGGAATTGCTGCCTCACAGCGCTTGCAGAGTCAGAGACCCGGGTTCGATCCCGACTATGGGTGCTGTCTACAGAGTTTGTACGTTTTCCCTGTGACCACGTGGGTTTTCTCCGAGATCTTCACTTTCCTCACACTCTCCATAGATGCACATATATGTAGTTTAAATGGCTTGGTGTATGTGTAAATTGTCCTTAGTGTGTGCAGGATAGTGTTAATGTGCGGGGATCGCTGGACGGTGCCGACCCGTCGGCCGAAGGGCCTGTTTCTGCGCTGTACCTCTAAACTAAACTTCATTGTCTTGGTTGGTGTTGGAGATCCTATCTTCTTGGTGCAATATTAAACTGACAATTTGTTTGTGGTATGCAAATGAAAGCAAAGAGCCATGCGGTGGTATTAAAACCAAAGCTAGGAAGTTCTTTAGGTTCCTGGCCACTAAGGACACAAAGTGGTGAAGTAACTCAGCAGATCAGGCAGCATCTATGGAGGACATGGATAGATGACATTTTGGGTTGGCACCCTTCTTCAGTTAAATTGGTCCACTTTGAATATTTCCATAACTTTAGCTGTACCATGGAAGTATGTGATTACTGCCACTTTCCTCTCAATCTTTGCTGTTGCATCTAATCAAGGAAACTAGCATTACAATCACTAATCAAATTGTAAACCTTTTATTGTATTGCCAGTTACTGATCATAATGTGGTTTTATTGCAGGAAATTTAGCTTTATTTTGTTAATTTCTTAAAGTTGATGACTTTGAAAACTGATGTACTTTCAGAGATGATTCACTTTTACTTACATTGCAGTTTAGAAATCTTCTGGCTTAAAGGGTTTACTGTATATTCCTAAATCATAAGTTGTAATGGGTGAGCTCTGTGTTGTATTTTATCTAAACTGCAGTACTGTAATTAAGCAATTTAATATTCTCCATTTCTGGAAATGCTTAATTTCCTTGTTTGCACTCGACCCAGAAATATTCCGAGGGATGGTAGAAATGCGGAGTGAAAATGTTTCCATTACAAAATGGTATTGATGTGATATCCAGCAAATCCAAAAATGTTCCTGGTTCTCTTGTGTGCCATGTTTAATGCTGCATTCAAATATCTGCTTTCCAACAGAGAGCACTTTAGCCACATCTAATGGAACGCTCGTTATTTGTCCAGCGTCTCTCATCCACCACTGGAAAATGGAAATTGAGCGGCATGTCTGTGCTAAAAAACTAAGTATATACATGTACCATGGTTCAAACCGAGAAAAATCAACAAAGGTGTGAGTACATGAGGTGCTCTTTCTCCTATTCTGAAATGCTTTTATACAGATAGTTCTGCTTTTACACCTGTTTACAAATTGGATGTAAAGCAATCAAGAATTAATGAATTGGTTATAGCATGATTTCAGTCGGGAACAAGAGGATGAATTATAAGTTACTTTGGAAAATGGCAAGCAGGGATAAAAGCTGTCTTGGGGAGAAAAGGGTTCTCTGTAGCCTCCCTGTAGTCATCCAACACCATTGTTCCTTGTACATTCAACTCTGTTTTTCAATGCAAGTTCTGCTAGGTTTTTCCGTAACATAGCTGGTTATGATCTTAATTGCCATAAATATAGATTCACATCAATCTTTGTGTTAGTATCGTAATTCATCCAAATTAATGATTTTCTTCAATATTGCAAAATTAGGTTTGTAAAGTTGAAGCTGCACAAAAAAAACATGTGCATATAGATTAGTCCGTATGTTCCATTCTGAAGTGCCATTCTGTAGATTATATCTCAGAACTCCAATAGATGCTATTTAAGGAAGGCATTAGGCAAAGTCACTTGCCACTTTCTCCTTTCCAATTCCGCCGAAAGGGAAATGTATGATCGTGAACCTGTAGCTGTACGAATAGAGGACAAATACCATTTGTATGCTCCAATGAACAATAAAGCCAGCAGGAAGAACTAACAAACAAGAAAGAACATCTCACTTACAGTCATACAGCACAGAAATAGGCCTGCCAACCTATCTATGCTGATCAAGATTCCCCATCGAAGCTAGTCCCATTAGCCCGTGTCTTTCCCACATTCCTCTAAACCTTTGCTAACCATAAACTTGTCCAAATGTCTTTTAAATGTTGTTGTTGTATCTGGCTCAACTACTTCCTCAGACAGCTAGAGGAAGTTGGCATTCATGAGCAAACAGGAAGTGGAAATGAAATGAATGTTGTGACATTTTTTTATTAATCATAATCCAAGCCATTAACACAATAAAACACTTTTTTGTAGGCTTTCAGAATTTGATGTTGTGATAACAACGTATGGTCTTGTTGCAAAGGAGATCCCAGCGAAGAATGAGAAAGGAAAATGTACAGCCACAGATGAGGTATTTATAAGTTAAGGGCTGTGATTCATGAAGCTGTGGGTAGTTTTGAAAATAATGTATTGCCTTATCCATCTTGATGCATTGCTGATTTTATGAATGCCTGTTTATTGTTACTTGTTGGGAAAGTCACCAAATTAACACAGATCAGACTTCCAAACATTTTCAGATCCTGCAGAATTTATACGATGAAATAACAGTTGTTAAATACTTTCAGAAATGAGTGGATACGATATAGAACAGTATAGCATACGAATAGACTCTTCTGTCCACGGTGCCAAACATGATGTCAAGATAAACTAATCTCTGCTTGCATGTGATCCATATCCCTTCATTCCCTGCATATATTATCTGTACACTAGTAAAGGAGACAATAAAGACATAGTCATACAGCACGAAAACAGGCCCTATGGCCCAAACTAGTCCATGCTAATCAAGGTGGTCCCACCGGCCTGCGTTTGCCCCATATCCCTCTCAACCCTTTCTGTCCATGTCCATGTACCCGTTTTAAATGCTGTTGTTGTATCTGCCCCAACTACCTCCTCTGGCAGCTCGTTGCATATACCCACCACCCTCTGCCAAAAAGTTGCCCCTTATATTTCCATTACATTTTGCCCCTCTAACCTATAATGTTTTTTTTCCAAATCCTAAATTCAATTTGGAGCATTAAGATGAATGTAAGAAATGTGTTTATCCTTTCTATATTAATGTGTTCCAATCAAAATTACTTTCTATTCTGGTTTCAGGCCTTGGCAGAGGTAAAATCTTCACATTCCCCACTTCTGAAGTTAGCTTGGGCTCGGATCATCCTGGATGAAGCTCACAATATTAAAAACCCCCAAATACAAACGTCAATGGCCGTATGCAAGCTCAGGGCTGGAGCTCGCTGGGCAATTACAGGAACACCAATTCAGAACAACCTCCTGGATATGTACTCCTTGCTCAAGTAAGATGTCAGGCCAGAATAACAAACTGTGTTAAGCTTTGCTTTGATTGAACGACACAGCATGGAATAGACCCTTCGACCCACTGACCAGCGATCACCTGTTCACACTAGTTATCCCACTTTCTCATCCACTCCTTGCATACTAGGAGCATTTTACAGAGGGCCAATTAACCTAGAAACCCGCACGTTTTTGGGATGTGAGGAAACCAGAGTACCCGGAGGAAACCTACGCGATCAGGGAGGATGTACAAACTCCAGACACGGACAGGACACAAGGTCAGGATCGAACCTGGGTCTCTGTCACTGTGAGGCAGCACCTCCACCTGCTCTGCCACTGGTACTGCTGCTGCCACTATTGTTGCTATATCATTTTGAACCCTTTAATGTGTTATCCCACCAGAGGATTTCAAACTTACCCTGATAATTTTTTTAAGTTCCCCAAATAATAATTTTTAAATGTTACATAAGTTCATAAGTCATAGGAGCAGACCCATTCGACCCATTGAGCCTACTTAACTATTCAATCATGGTTGATCTATTTTTTCCCCTCAACCCCATTCTCTTGCCTTCTCCCCTACAATCTTTGACACCCTTACTATTCAAGAACCTGTCAATATCCACCTTAAAATACTCAATCACTTGACCTCCACCGCCATCTGTGGCAGAGTCCAAAATTATACATTAATTGAAGATAACCATGGAGTTTGGGTTGATTTTATTAGCTTTTCTAACCTTTCCTTCCTTCTTCAGATTTCTTCACTGCTCCCCATTCGATGACTTCAAGTTGTGGAAGAATCAAGTGGACAATGGGACAAGGAAGGGCGGTGAGCGCCTCAACATCATCACCAGAAGCCTCTTATTGCGAAGAAACAAAGGTCAACTTGACTCCAGTGGCAAGCCTCTTGTGCGTTGGCTTTTATCTTCCCAATTTTGACAAGGATAAACCATCTCAAGAAACAGTTTAGTTTAAAGATACAGCATGGAAACATGCCCTTCAGTTCACCGAGACCATACCGACCATGATCACCCTTTTATGCTAGGTCTGTGTTATCCCACTTTCTCACACGGGGCAATTTACAGAGGAGTAAATCTCTTTATCACAACTGTCAGCAAGATCTGTTTGATGTATTTAATTTGGGAACGTGGCTAAAGGCATGAATGCTTTTATGCTGCAGGTTAAAGGTAAAAATTAACTGCAGTTTTTCCTTTATTTGTCAAGTTTTCACTAACTAACCAGATGCAATCTATTTGTTTAAGAAGGAACTGCAGATGCTGGAAATCGAAGGTAGACAAAAATGCTGGAGAAACTCAGCGGGTGCAATATATTGGTTTCAAGCTTAATGAAAAGCTTCAGCTTTGGAGAGCATATTAAAAGCAGAACAGGAGTAAGATGATTGGCAGTGCTGCTGGTAGAGCTGCTGCCTAGCAGCTCAGAGACCCGGGTTCGATCCTAACCTTGGGTGCTGTTCCTGTGGAGTTCTCCCTGTGACCTCATGGGTTTCTTCCGGGTCCTCCCATTTTCTCCCGCATCCCAAAGACTTGCGGGTTTGTAGGTTAATTGACCTCTGTAAATTTCCCCTCGTGTGTAGGGAGCAGATGAGAAAGTGGGATAACATAGAACTAGTGTTCTATGTGTGTAAACACCTAGTGTAAACAGGTGATCGATGGCCAGTGTGGACTCAGTGGGCTAAAGGCCCTGTTTCCATGCTGTATCTTTCAATGTAAAAAAACAAGCCTGCTGCACCATTCAGTCAGACTGGCTGATGCAATCAATGGTACTTTATTATCATGTGCACCTAAGTACAGTGACATTCCTTTTATGCATGCAGTTCAATGACAATCATACTGCACAGTAGGTGTAATCATACTAAGTAAAAGAGTGTAAGACTCTCCAGTAATTACAGATGTCTGTCAATGTTTGCCTTGAAAGATTTTTGCCTCTGAGGCAGAGAATTCCAATGAAATGTGACCCTAATAGGGAATAAATTATTCCTCATTGCTGTTGTGAATGGACATCTAACTCTGGCTCCTAGTTGTAGATAACCCACTAAGGGAACCATCCACCCTAATCAGTCTATCTCAAAAACTTGCATTTCAATAAAATCACCTGCAATGCCAAACTCCAGCAAATACAGGCCCAGTTTGTTCCACCTCTCTTCATTTATTGCAGGAAAATGCACTGCCGATCAGTGCAAGTATATCCTGTAATACAGGGGCTAAAACTGTACACAGTGCTTCATGTGGATCCTTGTGTGCACTAGTTAAGGTTTCTCTGCTTTAAAACTCCATGCCCCTTGTCATTAAAAGCTCACAATGTATTTGCCTTCCAGATTCCTTTAGTTTATCTTGGAGATACAGAGCGGAAACAGGCCCTTCAACCCAACGACTCTGAGCTGACCAGCGATCCCCATACACTAACATTATCCTACAAGACACTAGGGACAATTTACAATTTTACCAACATTTATCAAAATTAACCGAAAAACCTGTATGTCTTTGGATTGTGGGAGAAAACTGGATCACCCGGAGAAAACCCACACAGTCACAGAGAAAACATACAAACTCCGTACAGACAGAACTTGTAGTCAGGATCAAACCCGGGTCTCTAGCACTGTCAGGCAGCAACTCTACCGCTTCGCTGCGCTGCCACCTTACCTGCTGCACCAGCATGCCAATCCTTTGTATTTCATCCCAGAAGACCCTCGCCCCCCTGATATATATATAATCTCTCAATATTTTTTTTAAATTTGCAGTTTCATTCTTTCTACAGTGGGTAACCCCTGTTTCCTGCATTCTATCTGCCAGATTCTTTCCCACTCGCCTAACCCATCTCTGGTCTTTGTGCATGCTCTATTGATTCTTCTCACAGCTTCACGACCCTCCATCTCTTGTGCCACTGGCAGATTTGGCTACAGTGCACCTGGTCCTGTTAATCAAAGTCATTCACATCAAGCACATGCAAACTTCATCTTTTGACATTTGACATGGAGTCATACACCACAGAAGCTGGTCCTTCGGCCCAACATCCATGCTGACCAAGATGTCCCATCTAAGCTGGTCCCATTTACCTGCGTTTGGGCCAAATCCCTCGAAACAAAGTACAGTATAGTGCAGGAATGGACCCTTTGGCCCACAATGTTTGTGCTGAACATGATGCCAAGTTAAACTGAGCTCATCTGCCTGTACATGATCCATATTTCTTACATTTCTGTACCTGTCATAAAGTCTCTTAAACACCATTGTTGTATCTGTCTCCACCACAACCCCTAGCAACGCGTTCCAGCCCCCCTAACCTGGGTAAAAGACTCGGTGCGTTCACCCTGTCTATTCCCCTCGTGATTTTTGTCATGCAGAAAATAGTACGACTGTCAAGTTTTGGTGAATCTAAATGACGATTAGCCTATGTGATTAGCCTATCACCATTTATTTTTTTTGTAAGTGCAAGGATTAATTTACACTGCAAAAAAATCTGTTAATTTTGAATCCATATTGTATTGATAGCAGGAAACATAAATAATTGCAAGTTGCAAAGCTCAAGAGAAAGAGTCAAGAAGGTTTTAACGGAACAATGAAATTCTTACTTGCAGCAGCACAACAGATATGTAAACATAGTATTTAGTATATACCATAATAAACCACAAAAAGAAGTTTAATAATTGATGTAATTAGCATGTCTTATTTATTTGTAGGTTGAATTACCTCAAAGATTTAATCGAAGTCATCGACTAAAGTTGTCGGAGGATGAGGAGGCAGTTTACTCTGTCCTGTATGCTCGTTCCAGGTACATTTGAGGAGTTGTGTTTGCAGGTACTATCGCAACATTTAAGAAACGTACATGGATAGGTTTAGAGTGATATGGGCCAAACGCAGACAGGTGGGACTAGTGAAGATGGAACATGGTGGTCGGCATGGGGAAGTTGGGCCGAAGGGCCTGTTTCCACGCTGCATGACACTATGACTAAACAGAACACACAGCCTCTATTTCCATCTTTTGAATGTTTCTTGGATAATGCCGTCCATTATCACTGCAAATTTGGTGTGACTTCCCATTTACATTTTTGTTTTGGTTGGAGTAAGAGTAAAAATTCAATCATCCCGTCAGGATGAAATTGGCAACTTGGCACAATTGTTTTCTTTGTCACAATTTTGAGTTTAAAAAGCAAGTTTAGAAGATGTATTTATTCAGCTTTCCCCTCTCCACAATATTGTGATCACCTAAGTAAATGTTGTAACGATTGATTTTGAACCACTTATTTATGGCTGTGGATTAATTTTTAAACACAATTGAAGTGATGAATTGCACATCCTATATCAGTGATGGAAGAGAGGTTACGAAATCTGCTGGGTATTGCCAGCATTGGTGCTGCGATTGGAAAAGTTGGAATGTTTGATGAGCAAGAAAGTAGAGCTTTAGCTGCCCAAGTGCAAATCATCCCATTACTTTTGTCAACTGCGTCATCGTCAGTGTGATGGCAGACCGATGGACCAAATCTCACCAAATGAAAGTGATTTGCTGATCGCATTCTTACTCCCCTTTGTAGCTATTGGATTCCTTCAAGCACAATTACCAATGTAAAGCAAGCTGGCCTCGAGGTTTATTCTTGGCTTGCCGAGGCCTATTGGATCTCCCGCTGACCATTTTAAATCCCCTAGCCATTCCCACACTGACCTTTCTGTACTGGGCCGCCTTCATTGTCAGAGTGAGGCCACACGCATATTGGAGGAACAGCACCTCATATTTTGCTTGGGTAGCTTATACATTTTGAACTGTCGTATTTTATTAATTCCTGTGCTATAACCATAGCACTGCATCATAGTTAAGATTTTCTCTGTGGTCTCACTTAACCCCACTGCACTGCTCTGCAAGAATCACGTGCTGAAATAAAAGTCAACGCCATTCTCTGTTTAAAGTCTTTTGTGAAATACAGCCCGTGAATGCCACCCCAGCCTCTGATGCAGATTGTTTGTGGAATTATTTTGTTTTTCTTCCTGTAGGTCAACCTTGCAGTCGTATCTGAAGAGACACGAGGGCAAGGGGCATAAAGCTAATTCATCACACGGTGCAGATAACCCTTTCAACAGAGGTAAGGAAGCAAATATTAATAAACGACATGGATTATTTTCAGCAAAAGTGGAAATGGTGAACTACTGAGTTTAATTGTCTAGAAGTTGGGTTAGTTTGTGCCTTTTTTTGAAGTGGAGCATAAAAGGAAAGTTTGCCTGTTTTCTGAAAATGCTGGAAGGACTCTGCAGGTCAGGCAACATCCGTGGAGTTGTGATGAAGAGTCGTTGATCCGAAACCTTAAAAGTTTACCCTATGGAAAACAAAACAGTTAGAATTTCTCATCAAAGTAAAAACAAAGAGCATAACACAAAGTGCTGGAGCAACTCAAATGGTCAAGCTGCGTCTGTGGAGGGAAAAGTCAGACAGTGTCGGAGTCTGATGAAGGCTCATCTGTCCATTCCCTCCACAGCTGCTGCTTGACACGCTGAGTGCCTCCAGAAGTGAGAAAACAGGTTAGGTAACGTTGCAGAGGAGTTGGGGATTGATGGAGAGGAGAAAGAGAATATCTCACAGGGGTAGAAACCAGAGTTGCTGAGATGATCATGATGTTGACAATGAAGTCTGGATAACAGATGAAGATTGGGGAGAGCAGGAAATAAAGGGAGAGAAAAAACACGATGGCTGACCATCGATCACCTGTTTACACTAGTTCTATGTTATCCCACATTTGCATTCACTCCCGAAACACTAGGAGCAATTTTACCTACAAATCCGCATGTCTTTGGGACGTGGACACAGGGAGAGCGTGCAAATTCCGTTCAGACAGCACACAAAGTCAGGATTGAACCCGGGTCTCTGGCGCTGTTAGGCAGCAGCTCTCCCAGCTGCGCCACTGTGCCGCCCTAATGCTGAACCTTAAACCAAAAGGAGCATGCTGGAAATGTCAAGCATGTCACATCAGGCAGAGTGTTTACAAAAGGAGAAGCAGAGTTAAAAGTGCTGAACCCTCCCACAGAACTAGCTAGTTCTGATACCAACAGAAAGATTTTTTAATAACTGTGTAATTCCATATTTAAGTTTGCAAAATGCCCAGACAGAGATTTATCTGTGTTGACACTTTCAGAGAAGTGTGTACTTGTACCTCTCAGTCTCGCAGTTCAACAACACTCCCCAGACCTGTGCCATTTCTGGTGTATGTCCTGCCCTGGTTTTACTTCCCAAAATGCCTTACTTTATAAACTTGTCTGAGTTTTAATTGTCATATGAACCAGTAACGGAACAACAATGCACTTTGCCATCTGTTTTTATTCAGTAGGTCGAGAGTTTGGTATTGACTCGGTCAGTGACGGTCCTTCCTCTTCCCAGAGAGCTTCACCTAATTCAAGTACTGTGCACATCTTGTCGTCACTGCTCAGACTTCGACAGTGTTGCTGTCATCTCTCTCTGTTAAAGACGGTAAGAAAGTATTACCCTCAGTTCCCTGACCATTGGATCAAATACATAATATATTTGTAAAACACAAAATATTTGTAAAATACATAATATATTTGTAAAATACCAAATATTCTTGGTGAAAACATTTGAGGTCAAATTACACAATAAAATTATTTGTAACTTAGCAAAGGGTGACTTTAGAGGAAACCAATTAAAGGTGAGAATTTATGGTAGAAGACCGTGTGGAATTAATTCCTGTCTAATGTTACAAATATTCTTCATGCAGACATTTGAGGTTAACTTGCAAACTAAGATAATTTGTAACTTTGTAAAGGAGAAAATTGGAAAACTTATGTAATTGGAGAAAAGTAATTAAAGGTTAGAGTTTATGGTAGAAATCAGTGGATTTCCTTCTGTAAAATTCCTCATATTTTTGGTGCATACATTTGACGTTAGATTACACAAGATTATTTGTAACATCGCAACAAAAGTATGTGGAGGAAGCCAATACAAGGTAGAAATGAGTGGAAATCATGAACATTCTTGATGTAAACAATAGAGGTTAAATTGTTCAACAAGATTATTTGTAACGTTTCAACAAATGTTAGTGGAGGAAGCCAATAACAGTTTAGAAATCAAGGTAGAAATCAGTGAGCAAGAACTGTGATGGAAGATAGGAAAGAATATCTCATTTGATAATGGGCCATTCTTTTCTCCCCATATCCCTTGATTCCGTTAGCCTGTTACTCTCACACACACACACACACACACACACACGCACACGCACACACGCACACGCACACGCACACACACGTACGTGGGACAGGGCAAGCGGGAGTTATGAATACTTAATCAACTATTTTAGATATATTTTAAATATTGACTGTCTTCCACTGCAGGCTCTTACTCAAACTGAGATGGAACCTGAAGGTATCAGCCTCTCGCTGGAGGAGCAGCTGAATGCGTTATCATTGACAGAGGTCACAGCCACTGATAACAAGACAACAGTTACCCTAAATGGAACCAGCTTCGAAGCAGATCTGTTTGAGAGCACTAGGCAGAGCACCAAGGTACATCAGATGTGTTTTTTGAATTGCTTGCAGGAAGGAAGATGTCACTGACAAGTCCTCCATTTATCGCCCATCTCTGTCATAGTCATACAACATGACTTAAGCCCTTTGATCCAACTTGCCCACGTCGGCCAACATTCCCCATCTACACTAGTCCCACCTGCCTGTGTACGGCCCATATCCCTCTAAACCTATCCTATCCATGTAACCGTCCTGAAGAAGGTGCCACAACCTTTAACTGCTTCAGTCCTTTTGATGTAGAAATGGTTAATTAGGGAGCTTCAGATTTAGACACTGCAGTTATGAAACAACAGTTATATATTTCTAATGGTGTATGACACGATGGTGATGGTTCTAGAATGTTGGATGGAGATGCAAGGAACTCCCAATGCAGGTTTACAGAAAAGGACACACGGGTCGGGCAGCATCACTGAAGAACATGGAAGTCTGAAGAAGGGTTCCAACCTGATATACATCCTATTCACATTCTCCAGAGATGCTCTTTCACGCTGAGTCACTCCAGCACTTTGTATCTGATCTAGACTCTTAAATCGCTGTGTTCCTGAATGAAAGAAAGACCATATCATTGATTGTGAAATACTTTATGTCTCCCATTCATTTTGCTTCAATACTGGTTGTCAAATCATTGTATATTCAATATCTCAAAGTGCCTTGCATTCCACAAACTCTTGAAGACACTGTCACACCGCTGACCATTGCAATCCGTCATAAAATTAAATGGATGATCAGGTTAGAGGAAGGGGATGTTGAACCAGACTTTAGGAATGCTTTTTACGCCAGTCCCTATCTGCCCAATAGTACATAAGCCATCTTCAAATATTTATGTGCACCAAATAGACACAAAATGCTTAAGTTACTCAGCGTAGCATCTCTGGAGTGAAGGAATAGGTGACATTTTGGGTCGAGAACCTTCTTCGGACCCTTCATAGATCCAGCCTGACCTACTGAGTTCTCCAGCACTTTATGTTTTGCTCTTAAAATAAATTTGTGGTCCACTGAAGAAACAACACGATCGACCACTCTGTAAGTGCAAGTTTTGCTGTACACTTCATACAGTAGAGCACATCATAATGCACCCCGAGTGAATTAATGGGATTAGATTTTTTTTAATCTGTTGTCTAGAAACATAGAAAATAAGTGCAGGAGTAGGCCATTCGGCCCTTCGAGCCTGCACCGCCATTCAATATGATCATGGCTGATCATCCAACTCAGTATCCTGTACCTGCCTTCTCTCCATACCCCCTGATCACTTTAGCCACATGGGCCACATCTAACTCCCTCTTAAATATAGCCAATGAACTGGCCTCAACTACCTTCTGTGGCAGAGAGTTCCAGAGATTGGGTTTTAACATGCAAAATGAACACGCTTCTGAAGCTCCATTTACCATTTAAATAATCGTAAACTCTCAATGCGTTTGGAAATCAATTTTACTCAGATGCAAGCTTACGATTATTTAAATGGTGAATGGAGCTTCAGAAGCGTTTTCATTTTGCATGTTAAAACCCACCCGAGAACCATGGGCGATTTTGCAATTTTACTGAAGGATTTCTAACTTTTAATACTTTTCATCTAACAAATGAATAAAGATAACAAAGCCAATAATGCCACTTTTGATGAAATACAGCGAGCAAACGCGATAATTCCCGATATTTTGGATCTTTAAATCTCCACGAAAAATGTCCGCAATCAACTTCCGCCTTTTTGGCCCCTTCAGCTCCGTCTTGTATTTACCTTAGTTTCTATCTTTTTTTTGGACTGTAAATTTAGGTAGCTGTTCCTCACGGGCACCCCGACTGGTACAGTAAATTGCAGCTCAAACACTGGCCGTTTTCGATGTTTTTAACGGGTGTGAAAGTGCGTGTTTTCCCATCCACTAACATGTACCGGAAGTGACGCTTGTCCTCCAGTTAAAATTTTCGGTCACGTGAGTGGGGATTTACGCTCCAGTGACCTTTCGTGAAATCACCCTATAAATAAAAGTATTCTCCAATACCGTGCTAAAACTGAAGGAAACGGAATAGATTCATAGCAAAGATAGACACAAAAAGCTGGAGTAACTCAGCGGATCAGACAGCGTCTCTGGAGAAAAGGATGTGGTGACGTTTCAGGTCGAGATCTTCTCTCCAGAGATGCAATCTGTTTGGCTGAGTTACTCCATATTTTGTGTGTCTATATTCAGTTTAAACCAGCATCTGCATTTCCTTCCTACATATAGATTCATAGCAACTTGTTTCAGCAACTTTTTCAGCACTTGAAAGTTTGGCATATAGTTTGGACGGCACGGTGGTGCAATGGTAGAGTTGCTGTCTTACAGCACCAGAGACCTGGGTTCTATCCTGACTATGATTGCTGTTGCTGGAGTAACTCAGCGGGGCAGGCAGCGACTCTGGAGAGAAGGAATGGGTGAAGTTTCGGGTTGACCCTTCTTCAGACGGAACTGAAGTCTCGTCGGTGAGAGTACTTGTGATTGGCTGAAGAAGGCTCTCAACCCGAAACGTCACCCATTCCTTCTCTCCAGAGATGCTGCCTATCCCGCTGACTTACCCCAGCTTTTTGTGTCTATCTTCAATTTTAGAGTTAAATAAAAAAATAGAGTGCTGGAGGAACTCAGCGGGCTAGGCGGCTTTGCGGCGGGAATGGAATAGGAGTTGTTTCGGGCCACGGTTCTTCTTCAATAGGAAGGAACTGCAGATGCAGTTGTCTTTGCAAAACGGCAAATGATTCTGGGAATGGTAAGGTGAGAGAGATATGAGAGAGAGAGAGAGAGATGGGGAGTAGGAGAGAGAGCGCGCACGAGAGAGGGAGGGAGGGAGAGAGCGAGAGACAGATACAGCGAGAGAGGGAGAGAGAAAGGGAGGGGAGGGGGGAGAGAGAGAGAGAGAGAGAAAAAGAAAGAACGAGACATAGAGAGATTCCGGCCTATTAACCCCAAGCACTGTGGTAGATCAACGCTTACAAAAATAATCATCCAGATCTTGAAATTTAAAATACTAATAGATTTAATCTGCTATAATTTTTAGAGGTACATTATGACTTTTTATATCCTTGCATTTTTTAAGCAGCAAGATCTTAAGTCAATTTCACTGGGTTATTACTTTTCCATTGGCAAGTGGTATGTTAATGAAACCGGAAGTCGGGTTGAGCATTCCAAGATGGCGGCCATTACGCTCCGTTACGTACTACACGTTGGATTACGCAGGAGTGGAGTATCTTGCTCCGCTCTATGATCCTTGGTTGAAACTATGTTATGTGCTATTGTAAGATTGGGTTAGGGAACTGTCATGCAATGTATTTTGCAGCCCGTATCGGTAATTGGCTTGTAGGGGTTGCCTCCCCCAAGTAATGTCACGCCCTTCGTTTGGAAGGGTATAAGAGGGTGGGTAATTCTTTGTGGTGAGTCGGTTGATTGTGATTTCTGTTCTGTTTGCACGAGATATTGTTGTCTTGCTTGGGTGGATCGGCAACCGTCCCTGCAGTTTGTTCTTCAATAAAGTAAGGTGTTGGAACCCAGAGTTTGACTTAGTGTTTGACTAAACCAGACTAGGGGGGTAGAACCGGAATTAACATTTCCAGGCCCCAGGTTATCTGATGTGATTTATCACCAGTGAACCGATGCAAAGCAAACTTGACTTTTTTTAACCTGTAGCTTTTTTTTTCAGATCACTGCACTATTAGAGGAATTAAAAGTAATAAGGAGCAGTCCAGAACCCCAGAAAAGGTAAATTTTCAGGAATTCATTTAACTGATGGGAAGATGCTTTCTGTAGGTATAATGAAGGCTGACTGTTTTATATGGCACAGGAGGCCGTTTGGCTCTTTAGCTCCCGGCAGAGCAATCCTATCCATTCCAATTACCCTCTTATTTTCCTGTACACCTGCAGCTTATTCCCTATTGTGTAGTTGTTAGCTTCCCTTAGATTAAACATGAAACAGGCTGGTACAATAACAACATCTATAAGGCATGTGGACAGGTCCATGGATAGCAAAGGTTTAGAGGGATATATGGGCAAAACGTGGGTAAGTGGGACTAGTGTAGATGGGCCAACTTGGTCGGTGTGGTCAAGTTGGGCCAAAGGCCCTATGCCGATGCTGTATGATTCTATAACTGTACAGCACAGGAATAGGTCTTTCAGCCCACAATATCTGTGCAGAACAAGATGCCAAATTAACTAAACTTTTCTGCCTGCATGTGATCCTCATCCCTGCATATCTATGTGCCTATCTGATAACCTCTCAAACGCCACTATCATAATTGATTCCATCACCATCCCTTGCAGTGTGTTCCAGGCACCCGCCACTCTGTAAAAAGAAAAACTAGATTATTTTGTTATTTAGTGATACAGATGATCCTCCACATTACAGAAAGGTTGATTTCCAAGCAAACCTTCGTATTATGAGTCTCTACAATGTGTAATCCTATTTCCCAGTGAAACCCAGGGTGTATTTTTCTCTCAATAGTAATGATGGTGCCATAGCTGCAGTATTATGTCAGGGGGCCACTTAAGGGGTTGATTGTCAGTTTCCAAAACAAATGTCCAGCAGCTACACTTGGAGAGAAACACGACTGCTGAGAAAAAAACAAACTGAAAGCTGGAAGGTGATGGTTTGGGTTGACAGGAATTCACAAATTCCACATTCCTTACTTATCTGACCTTCAGACTGCAACAGAGAGTTGCGATATCTCAGCAGAGTGCCAGTAGGACGAAAGTATTCAGCCAGCCTATACAAAACATTACAGTACTATAATTCAGCATTCTTTCTTTGGCACTGACATTCCCAGGACATAAAGTTTTCTTTGTGAAATGGTCTTTCAAATTCGTAGTCAGTGATCGATATTTCCCTGTCTGATTATGGTGGAATTGGCATGGAGTTGTGTGACTATGTTTAGAGATACAATGGAAACAGGCCCTTTGGCCCACCAAGTCCACGGTGATCATCGATCACCCGTGCACTGGTTCTATGTGATCTCAGTTTTGCATCCTATACACTAGAGACAATGTACAGAAGCCAATTATCCATCAAATAGCCTGCACGTCTTTGGGACTTGGGAGGAAACCGGAGCACCTGGAGAAAACCCACGGTGTCACAGGGCGAACATAGAAAGCACCTGAGGTCAGGATCGAACCCAGGCCTCTGGCTCTGTGAGACAGCAGCTCTACTGCTGCATCACTGTGCCGCCCTATCCGTATACTAGATGTACATCTAGTGCTATCCCTCATACTGTACCAATTTCCACAATGGACAAATAAATTGACTGAAGCTGTGATTTGACCTATTTTTGTCACAGTTAACTGTCATTGTCCACTTTCCCCACCCCTCCGCAGTGTGATTATTTCCCAGTGGACCAGTATGCTGCACGTGGTGGCTGCTCACTTGGATCGAATCAAACTAAGCCACGTTACTCTGGATGGTACCGTGACTCCGAAACGTCGTATGGACATGGTGGAAGAATTCAACACTAATCCCAAAGGACCTCAGGTACCAGCTGGCTGCCGCTTTGAGATTGCTGGAGGGGAAAGAATTACAGATACACTACTTGGGTTTTGTTTGCTTTCCAGTTGACCTTTCTGAAGGGTGCTGATGGTTGGTTGTCAGTCTCCATGGAGGTTATGCGGGACTTTGCTTAGTCACATACACCGCCCCTTTAACTCCAGGCAAATGGTCTTCCAACATTTGTGTAACACTCGGGTAGCACGATGGTGCAACTAAAAGAGCCGCCGTCTCAAAGCGCCAGTGACCCGGGCTCGGTTCTGACCTCAGGCACTGTCTGGTTCAATGGTTATTTTAGTATAGTGTACAAAGATACAGTGACATTTTCTTTTGCATACAGGTCAGTAAGATTATTGCCATACATGAGCACAATCCCCGATTACAGTGCACCCAATAATTGGGACAAAGACCCATCATTTAGTTATTTTCCTCTGTACTCCACAATTTGAGATTTGTAATAGAAAAAATCACATGTGGTTAAAGTGCACATTGTCAGATTTTATTAAAGGGTATTTTTATACATTTTGGTTTCACCATGTAGAAATTACAGCTGTGTTTATACATAGTCCCCCCCATTCAGGGCACCATAATGTTTGGGACACATGGCTTCACAGGTGTTTGTAATTGCTCAGGTGTGTTTAATTGCCTCCTTAATGCAGGTATAAGAGAGCTCTCAGTACCTAGTCATTCCTCCAGTCTTTCCATCATCTTTGGAAACTGTTATTGCTGTTTATCAACTTGAGGACCAAAGTTGTGCCAATAAAAGTCAAAGAAGCCATTATGAGACTGAGAAACAAGAATAAAATGGTTAGAGACATCAGCCAAGCCTTAGGCTTACCAAAATCAACTGTTTGGAACATCATTAAGAAGATAGAGAGTACTGGTGAGCTTACTAATCGCAAAGGGACTGGCAGGCCAAGGAAGACCTTCACAGCTGATGACAGAAGAATTATGTCGATAATAAAGAAAAATCCCCAAACACCTGTCCGACAGATCAGAAACGCTCTTCAGGAGTCCGGTGTGGATTTGTCAATGACCACTGTCCGCAGAAGACTTCATGAACAGAAATACAGAGGCTACACTGCAAGATACAAACCACTGGTTAGCTGCAAAAATAGGATGGTCCGGTTACAGTTTGCCAAGAAGTACTTAAAAGAGCAACCACAGTTCTGGAAAAAGGTCTTGTGGACAGATGAGACGAAGATTAACGGCGCAAGCAAAATATGGAGGCGAGAAGGAACTGCCCCAGTTCCAAAGCATACCACCTCATCTGTGAAATACGGTGGTAGGGGTGTTATAGCCTGGGCATGTATGGCTGCTGAAGGTACTGGCTCACTTATCTTCATTGATGATAAAACTATTGATGGTAGGAGCAATATGAATTCTGAAGTGTATAGACACATCCTATCTGCTCAAGTTCAAATAAATACCTCAAAACTCATTGGCCCGCGGATCATTCTACAGCAAGCAATGATCCCAAACATGCTGCTAAAGCAACAAAGGAGTTTTTCAAAGCTAAAAAATGGTAAATTCAATTCAAAATGGTAAAGTCGATCTGAACCCAATTGGGCTGAAGAGAAAATTGAAGGGGACTAGCCCCCAAAACAAGCATAAGCTAAAGATGGCTGCAATACAGGCCTGGCAGAGCATCACCAGAGAAGACACTCAGCAACTGGTGATGTCCATGAATCGCAGACTTCAAGAAGTCATTGCATGCAAAGGATATGCAACAAAATACTAAACATGACTACTTTCGTTTACATTACTTGCTGTGTCCTAAACATTATGGTGCCTTGAAATGGGGAGACTATGTATAAACACTGCTGTACTTTCTACATGGTGAAACCAAAATGTATAAAAATGACCTTTATTAAAATCTGACAATGTGCACTTTAACCACATGTATTTTTTTTCTATTACAAATCTCAAATTGTGAAGTACAGAGGCAAATAAATAAACGATGGGTCTTTGTCTCAAACATTATGGAAGGCACTGTAAGCATTGAATGCATAGAAACAGCCCACTGAATCCATATGCAAGAGTCGCCAGGTTTTGACGGCATTTTCATAGTCCCAGTTGCTGCTGGCCATGAAAGCCTGCTATAGCTGTCGTCTCCATCCGGATAGCCGGTGAACCTCGCCTCGTCCCTGTCCTCTCCCTGCTTTCAGTCTTCATACAATGGGGGTGCCTCCTGCAGTTGACCCTGAGGGCACGGAAGGTAAGACCCCCGGTTCCCCTTGTGCAACGTCCGCTGCCGTTGCCGAAGCTGAACCTCTAGTTTCCGGTTTTTGGGAGTATGCAGGAGACGAGCCTCAGACCCACTCCAGGCGGGCTCCCCTGTTCCGCAGCGGGCGAGCCAGGCCTGCTGTTTGCCGGGGAATGGTAGCGGCATGCGGCCTGCTGGAAGCTTCTGTATAGACTTTGCACATTTCCCCGTAGGTTTCTGCCAGGTACTCCAGTTTCCTCCCTTGTCCCAAAGACATATGAATTTGTAGGCTAATTGGCCTCTTTAACTTTCCCCCAGTTTGTAGGAGAATTGAGGGGAGTTGATAAGAACATGGGGGGGGGGGGAAGATAGGACGAATGCAGGAGTCCTGTAAATGAGCTGTAGATTATGACTGGTGCGGACTCTGGAGACCAAAGAATCAGTTTCTTTGCTGGATCTCCACTCATGCAGAGGGTGGTGGAAATATGAAACAAGCTACTCGAGGAAGTGGTTGAGGCAGGTACAATAATTACATTAAAACACAATTGGACTGTTACATGGAAAGAAAAGGATACAGGCCAAAAGCTGGCAAATGGGACTAACTTAGATGGGGCAACTTGGTCTGAATGGGTGAGTTGGACCGAAGGACCTGTTTATGTACTGCATGACTCTGCAGCTTGCAAATAATTGGTAGTCAGATGAAAAGAATCTGTAATGAGGAACTGGGAACTGGCAGAGCACTGAAATTAACTCTTAGAATAGTGGCCCTGATGTATAAGGAATGATTTGGTCTCCATTGCTGTAATGAAAGGAGATCTCATTGGCATGTACAACAATTCTGACGGGGCTAGACAGCCTGGATGAGAATATTTATCATGGTTTAGAGACCACAGCTTAGGTACAGGATAAGATAAGTATTTGTGACTAAGATCGGGACAATTCTTCACTGAGACATGAACTGTGAAATCCCTTATTTTCTGCTTTATATAGAGCATAGTACAGCACAGGAACAGGCCCCTTGGCCCATGATGTCTATGCCAAACATGATGCCAAATCTTATCTGCTTCTTTCCACTTGGGACCAAACATAACCTGTCTATTCCCCTGCGACCAAACTATTCCATGAACTTTTATCTTTAGGATGTGCACAGTGAATTAGACAACATATTCTACGGAGGATTGTACTTTAAGGTTTAAAATTAGGAATTTGAGCTATTATAATGATGCTTAAGATTTTTGGTGTATAAATTCACTCTAACTTTGAAGGCGACTGATTTTAAGTAAAGTCACTTGCACAAGCACTGTTTGTTTAACTGACCCCCATATTTAATCTGGTTTATCAGTAATGTGTAGTTTCTGAAACCAAGACATGCTTTCTGTCTTATAGGTTATGTTGGTCTCTCTTTGCGCTGGTGGTGTGGGTTTGAATCTCATTGGAGGCAATAACCTCTTCCTGTTAGATATGCACTGGTAAGATTAAAGATCAGCAGTCATGCAGTGAGCTACTATAAAACAGTTTTTATGGATGCGGATATTGATTATTGTTATCTTTTCTCTGAGCCGCTGAATTATTGTGAACATCGTCTTGCCGTGATTTTGTCCAATTAACTTTTCGCTCTTTAAATACTCACTTGTTTTCACGCTCCTCTCCTTTCTTTGATTCAATTCAATTCAACTTTAATGTCATTGCACAAATACTGAGTATGGGTACAACGAAATGCAGTTTTGCGTCAGTCCGTAGTAGTAGTGCAATATAGAAATTAAAAAAAAAAAGAGGATACAGAATAATCAAAAATACAGAATAATTAAACAATGGGGACAGAGGGACCGGAGGAATCTATCGGCGGGACTCCGAGTTCAGCAATGCGACGGTATAATTGTAGAAGCTGTTCCTCATCCTACTGGTACGAGACCTGAGGCTCCTGTACCGCCTCCCTGATGGGAGGAGGGCAAACAGTCCATGGTTGGGGTGGGAGGGGTCTTTAATGATCTTCCCAGCCCATTTCAGACACCGTTTTCGGTGGAGGGCATCCATGGCAGGGAGCGGGGCACCGATGATGTGCTGCGCGGTTTTCACCACCCGTTGTAGTGCCTTCCTGTCCGCAACAGTGCAGCTGCTGTACCATACCGTGAAGCAGGTGGTCAGGATGCTCTCGATGGTACAGCGGTAGAAGTTGGTCAGGATCTGGGGGGACAGGTGGGCTTTCTTGAGCCTCCTCAGGAAGTAAAGGCGCTGCTGTGCCTTTTTGATCAGCTTGGAGGTGTTGAGGGACCAGGACAAATCCTCCGAGATGTGTACCCGAGGAATTTGTAGCTGGAGACGCGCTCCACCTCAGTCCCGTTTATATGGATGGGGGTATGTCTGCCCCCTCTGACCTTCCTGTAGTCGACAATAATTTCCTTCGTCTTGGAGTTGAGGACGAGGTTATTGTTGGCACACCAGGTTGTCAGGTGCTGGACCTGATGTGAATGGAGTCAGGTCAGTATCAATATATCATAAGACAAAACCTGGCAAAAGTCAACTGGGAGTAGGTACTTGCAGGGAAGTCTACATCTGATAAGTGGGAGTTATTCAAAAGTGGGATAGTGAAAGCTTGGGGCCATTGTATTCCTGCAAGGGAGAAACCCAAGAAACTGTCGATGTCAAGGGTTGGATAAAAGGGAAAAAATGCACATTTGGGATTTTGGATTATTATTGTTACGTGTACTGATTTACAGTGAAAATTATTTTGTGTTCTAACCAGGGTGCATTCATGAATTTAACTTGTTTTCAGGAACCCAGCACTGGAGGAGCAAGCATCAGATCGAATTTACCGTGTTGGACAACGCAAAGATGTGACCGTGCACAGGTAATTGAAATATCAAACTAGATGTCCTTTGTTTCCTTATAACAATTATAAGAGAAGTATGGTAAAAACACATTTTTAATTTGTTGATCTATAAGATCACCCCTTCAGCCTCCTGTACTCCGGGGAATAACGTTCCAGCCTGCCCAACCTTTTTCTATAGCTCAGGCCCTCGAGTCCTAGAGGTACATCTTGCAATCGTGATGTCCCAGTGATGGACAGTGCGTGTTTTGGCTGACATTCAAACAGGCTACATTGGCATGGAGATCACTGAGTATCTTGAAATAACACAAAGTGCTGGAGTATCTCAACGGGTCAGGCAGCATCTCCGGAGAACATGGATAGGTGACGTTTTGGCTTGAATATCTGAAGATGGGTCTCAACCCAAATGGTCACCTATCCATGTTCTCCAGAGCTGCTTCCTGGCCTGCTCAATTACTACAGCACCTTGTCCTATTATGTATTAGCCAGCATCTGCGGTATTTGTTTCTAATGAGCATCTTGATGTGGATAAAGAAGGAGCAACTGAGAGGAGGGGGGGGGGGGATGCAAGAGCAGCAGAATCCTATTAAATCACTGATGCTTCAGGCATAATGAAAGAGGAGGAGTTATTTTAATATATAGGCTGGAAGCATAGATATAGGTCAGAAAGGTAATTAATTTGAATGCGATCAAATTTTCGAGCCTGACCAAAAGTACGTCACCATAATTCTATTAAAAAATCACCAACTCAGCTAGAGTGGGAGCTTGCTGGATAAAGAATAGACTCAATGGGCTGAATGGCCTAACACTGATCCTATCATTATGTAACTATGTTCACAACAAGGACATGCATGCGGAAGTGCCCAAGAACAAACTGTTCGATTCCTGCCCACATAAAAGGGGAAAGAAATGTGACAAAGGCTAAATCAAGCAGCAAGAAGTATACATTCAGTTTTTGGCAGTTCTGCCCGTGAAACATTTAGAAACAGCTTAATTTAAAACACAACATTTTTAAATATGTTTTTGGACTTAAAAAACACTTAAAGTGAACATATTCATTGGTCTTATCAATCTGAAGCTGGGATCTGTCACCTATCCATGTTCTCCAGATATGCTGCATGGTCCACAGAGTTACTCCAGCACTTTGTATATTTGTTGGATATAAACCAGCACCTGCAGTACCTTGTTATATATTATGTTTGAACAGTATTAAGGGGACAGATCTACACTTACCAAGTTGAATAGCTGTGGTTTGCAAACATACAGAGGTGTAAATGCAGGGACCTGAGATAAATCTAAAGCATAGCCTAATGGGAACAAAATTGCAAAAGGCAATATGAAACAAAACTTAAGAAAATTAACACACCCATGGAAGAAAGTTAGTCAGGAGCAATGTCCTTTTTAAAACCCATGGATTGGAGGGGATGGACAGGCAGCGTTTCTGGTCGGGACATGTCTGAAGGGTCCCGACCCAAAACACCTGTCCATTCCCTCCACAGATGCTGCCTGACCCACTGAGTTCCTCCAGCACTTTATGGTTTGCACTATATCTCAAGGATTTGACCATCTCTAATAGCAATGCAGGAGACCACAACATATATATGCAGATGGTAAGATAGTATCGCTGGAGTTTAGAAGGATGAGGGGAGACCTCATTCAAATCTACCGAATAATGAAAAGCCTGGATAGAGTGGATGTGGAAAGGATGTTTCCACTAATGGGAGAGTCTAGGACCAACGGTCACAACCTTTGAATAAAAGGACGTGCCTTTAGAAAGGGGACGAGGAGGAATTTATTTAGCCAGAAAGTGGTGAATCTGTGGAATTAATTGCCACAGATAGTGGTTGAAGCCAAATCATTGGATTTTTTTATGGCCGTGATTGACAGATTCTTGATTAATAAGGGTGGCATGGGTTATGGTGAGAAGGCAGGAGAATGGGGTTGAGTGGGAAAGATAAATCAGCCAAGATTGAATGGCAGAGTATATTTGATGGGTCGAATGGCCTAATTCTGCTCCTATGACATAACATTCCAGACAAATTGAATCGCAGTTTAGTATGAAAACATTTTTTTTTAAATAACTCAAAGTTAAGATACAAATAGATTTAATGCTATCACTGAAATATCAGATATAAAATTACTCGTATTAGTACGGTATTAGCCTGTTTACTGTCGCCGACCTTGCTGTCAGCAGAATTGTTCTTCATTGGAACAACACCACTATAAGAATGGAGGAAGGTGTGCAGTGTAGGTTCACCAGAATGATGGCTGGGTATCAGGTGTTCATCAAGGAGAAGTGAATATATAAACTAGACTCGTACTATCCTGGAGCACAGGAATCTAAGAAGCGAGTTGATTGTTGGGGAGGGATGAAGATGTTGAAATATTGCTAGGCTGGACCAATTTTCCACTCATCTGGGGAATTAAGACATGGGGAAAAAATCCATAAAATTAGCCAAGGTCCTCAGGAAGCAGTTACAACTGCAGATGTTGGAAACCAAGGCTGTTGGAAACACTCAGCAGGTCAGGCGCCATCTGTGGAGAGAGAAATAATTAGCATTTCACATCAAAGTGTCTGTGTTACAACTTCAGGAGATACTTTTATGAACAAACAGGTTGAAGTGTGGAATTTATTCCCATAAATGCAATTAACATTTGATTTAATCTTAAATCTGCAAATGTTAGATTTTTTTGCATGCTGAGGATAATTAACTTTGAAGGATGACAGGAATACAGAATAGGAACAGTTTTATTGACTGGCTGATATAACAGGTATATGGAACTAAATCAACTATTTTCTATCTGCCTTTATAGAAAGCAGTATAGTACCTACATTCAGTTTCTCAATGAAAATATTGATCGATTTCATGTGGAATACTTCCTTTGATGTGTAATTTCTTGGAGGAAAAACATAACTATTTCAGGTCAAACTCATTTGTCAAACTATAGATAGTGAAAATACAGCATCCTAACTGGGTCAGGCTGTCCTTGAATAACTCGTGTCACACTAGCTTCAAATGTATCTGATTGGTGATTGTAGCTGAACTTGTTTTCTCCAGCTATTAAAATATCCATGGTAAATGTTGTATATAAATAAATTAAATTTGCAATTGCAGCATTATGCATTTATAAAGAATCGGTGCTATTCCCTCTAGGTTTGTGTGCAAAGGAACAATCGAGGACAAAATCTTTGAACTTCAGGAGAAGAAAAAGGAACTGGCGAAGAAAGTGCTGTCAGGGACTGGAGAAATGTTTACCAAGCTTACTCTAGCCGACCTTCGAATCCTATTCGGTGTTTGAATCAGAGTTAAAGAAGGTGTTAAAAAAACCCCATAAATTGCTGGAGTAACTCGGCGATTCAGGCAGCATCTCCGGAGAACACGGATAGGTGGCGTTTTGGTTTAAGACCCTTCTTCAGACCCCTATCCATGTTTTCCAGGATGCTGCTGTCTGACTCGCCGAGTTGCTCCAGCACTTTGTGTCTTTTTTGTAAACCAGCATTTGCAATTCCTTGCCTCTCAAAGGCTTAGATCAACGTGCAAAAAATGTTCAGAAAACTACGGAATGTCTGAAACATCGAAGTGGAAGATAGTATATAATTATGTTGGCATACAAAGATTACATGTCCTTGACTCAATTATGTTTGATGTATACATTTATTTCATTTGGTTAGAATTTGCTTTCATAATCAAAAGATAAAGCAGTGAATGCATCACTAAAGTTATGTTGTCTTATCTGCGAACTACTTGGCTTTCACAACTTGATTTTATTTTTCATCTTTTTAAGATTAAGGCCGCTTATCTACTCATTATATTTGCACTCAAAAAGAATTGGTGAATCATGGATTGTTAATGTGTGGAGGGGAGATACAAAGCAGCTCAAAATTGCAATGCGAATCATCTTTGCTCAATGTGTTTAGGTACATTAGACCTACATTGTCAAAGAATTAGTACAAAGTCACATTTCAGGCTTGTTGAACAAACGTTGAAACTTGATTCGTTGCATGTTTTTTCGGGAAAAGTAGAAACAAGGAACTGTGTTACAAGGAACTACTTTACACGAAAGGACACAAAGTGCTGGAGTAACTTAGCGGGTCAGGCAGCAACCATGCGGAACATGGATAGGTGACGTTTTGGGTGTGAAGAAGGGTCCCGACCTGAAACGTTGCCTATCCATGTTCTCCAGAGAAGCTGCCTAACCCATAAGTTATGCCAGCACTTGGTGTTTTTTTTACTTCAATTCCTTGGGCTACTTACCCTAAAATTGACTGTTTCTTATATTTTTGTTGTCCCCAATTTATAGCCATGCCTAAACTGTAAAATTCAAGCATAATGCACAGTTAAATATTTTGTTTACATTAATTTCATAACTTTTCACTGGAAGATCTCATTGCAAATCTTGGCGGCACTCCACCGAATCATCTGTCTGGAACTGCGGGAAAGCATTTGTCTACCCATACCATCACAGCAGAAAACTTTTTTGTACGCAGTGAAGGAACAGAATCAGCTGAGGCAAAAATCAGCTGAGATTCCATTCAAAAATGGTCTAATGAGATGATTGTTGAATTATGCAGTATTTTTAGTTTGCTGAAAAAATCTGCATTAGTGGTTGGTAATGTTTATTACTTAATCTATGTTAGTAAATTTCATACAGGTCAACATTATTATAGATAAACCTCGTAGTGTAGATTCAATCTAAATAAATATTTTGAGAAAACTTGTTGTTTTATGGTAAAATTCAATGTTCAATTGTTATGAAGGGAATGATTATAAATCATTTGCATCAAAACGGAAACTTCTATCCAAAAAGGTAAATAATTATTGTTAATTCAAATCTCTACAGTTGGAGCAGCTGGCAACACCTAAATCTGAAAAGAAATAGAATTCCTTAAAGTCATGCCAATATTAAATAAAAGTTAAGTATCTACATGTGATGCAGGGAGTTTGTAGGTTTATCCTATATCGAGTCATCTGAGTCTACTCAGACAAGGGTCTCATTGATTCCCATCTGCCCTATAATAATTCAGCAAGACCAAGCGTAGACACGGTGACCGTTTCGCCAAACAATTCCACTCGGTCCACCAAGGCCTGCTGAATTTCCTGGCTGCTAACCATTTTAACTCCCCTTCCCATTCTGGCCTTTCTCTCCAGTGCTTCCTCCATTACCAAAGTGAGGTCACGTCCACAATGGAGGAACAGAATCTCGTATTTCACTTGGGTAGCTTACAACTCAACGGCATGAATGTTGAATTCTCCAATTTTAGGTAACTAACCTATAAACACTCCTGTCCCCCTTTTTTTTTAAACCCTCTTCCCTGTGCCCCACCCATTTCTTCTTTTCCTCCAACCCCTTCCACCTATATTCCTTCCTCTGGATTCACATTTGCACATCTTCTATCCTTATTTCACACATTTTGTCTTTACATCTCTGGTCTTTGTCCAACAATCTGCCAATCGCCCTCTTTCCTGACCTGTTATCCACCTATCACTTACCATGCTTTGTCCCACCCCACCTCTTTTCCAGCTTTCTCCCCATCACCCATCCACGCCAGGCAGTCTAATATTTGATAAGGTCCCACATAGGAGATTAGTGGGCAAAATTAGGGCACATGGTATTGGGGGTAGAGTGCTGACATGGATAGAAAATTGGTTGGCAGACAGGAAACAAAGAGTAGGGATTAACGGGTCCCTTTCAGAATGGCAGGCAGTGACTAGTGGAGTACTGCAATATATCAATGATTTAGATGAAGGGATTCAAAGTAACATTAGCAAATTTGCAGATGACACAAAGCTGGGTGGCAGTGTGAACTGTGAGGTGGATGCTATGAGAATGCAGGGTGACTTGGACAGGTTGGGTGAGAGGGCAGATGTATGGCAGATGCCGTTTAATGTGGATGAGTGTGAGGTTATCCACTTTGCTATCAAAAACAGAAAGGCAGATTACTACCTATATGGTGTCAAATTGGGAAAAGGGGAAGTACAACGGGATCTGGAGGTCCTTGTTCATCAGTCAATGAAAGTAAGCATGCAGGTACAGCAGGCAGTGAAGAAAACGAATGGCATGTTGGCCTTTATAACAAGCATTTAGTATAGGAACAAAGAGGTCCTTCTGCAGTTCTATAGGGCCCTAGTGAGACCACACCTGGAATATTGTGTGCAGTTTTGGCCCCCTAATTTGAGGAAGGACATTCTTGCTATTGAGGTGAGTGCAGCGTAGGTTTACGAGGTTGATTCCCAGGATGGCGGGACTGTCATATGCTGAGAGAATGGAGCGGCTGGCCTTGTATACTCTGGAGTTGAGAAGGATGAGAGGCAATCGCATTGAAACATATAAGATTATTAAGGGTTTGGACACGCTAGAGGCAGGATATATGTTCCCGATGTTGGGGTAGTCCAGAACCAGGGACCACAGTTTAAGAATAGGGCGTAAGCCATTTAGAACTGAGACGAGGAAAAACTTTTTCTCATAGAGAGTTGTGAGTTTGTGGAATTCTCTGCCTCAGAGGGGGGAGGAGGCTGGTTCTCTGGATACTTTCAAGAGAGAGCTAGATAGGGCTCTTAAAGATAGGGGATATGGGGAGAAGGCTGGAATGGGATACTGATTGGGGATGATCAGCCATGATCACATTGAATGGCGGTGCTGGCTCGAAGGGCCGAATGGTCTACTCCTACAACTATTGTCTATATAAGATGGATCCTGACCCAAAATAGTTGATGTAAGTTATGATGCCCAAAACATGTATTTGGCTGTACAAGCATCCCAGGAAAGGTTATAGCCAAACGCATGAAAAAGCATTCTAGTACTGCAAGCAGTCCAGTTCTAATAGAGTAGAAATGTTACATTAAATTCTCTTTATTTCCCAGACCTTCAGAATAACCAGTAATGAACTATTCAAATTGATGTAATGCATGGTGCCAAATCGATTGGAAATGTTTATTTGGTGGTACAACGTTCCTAGGAAAAGTTATTGACAACCATATGAAAACGGTTCTAATTACTGGAAGTAAGTTAGGCTTTTCCAATACAGAGTAGTAATGTCACATTCAATTGTGTTTATTTCAGCAAACCTTTACAAAAATGGTTGTAAACTAGTCTAGTGGATGTAATACATAGTGCTCAATCGATTGGGAATGTTTATTTGGATGTACGACTGTCCTAAGAAAATTTACTGCCAACCATATGTAAAAGCATTCCACTTACTCCAAGCAGTACTGTGAGGTGTATCCAATAGAGTGGTATTGTTACATTCAATTGCCTTTATTTCAGTAGACCTTCACAATAACCTGGTGTTAACCTGTTTTCTTGACGTAAAACATGGTGCTGAATCGATTGGAAATTTTTATTTGGATGCGTAGCCTTCCCAGCAAAGGTATTACCAACAATGTGGAAAAGCAGTTTGCTTACTGCAGGCAATCCAGTTATATGTTTCCAATACAGAGGAGTAATGTTACATTCAATTGCCTTCAGTTCAGTGGATCTTCACAATAACCAGTTGTAAACTAGTCCAGTAGATGAAACACATGGTGCTAAATCAATTGGAAACATTTATTTAGTAGTACAATCTTCCTAGCAAAATATTGCCAACTGTATGAAAAGCGTTCTACTTACTGCAAGCGGTCCACTTAGGCATTTCCATGTACAAAGTAGTAAAATTGCATTCAATTTTTAAGCAGAAGTTCACAATAATCTGTTGCAAATGAGTATAATTGATGTAATACACTATGCCAAATCGATTGGAAATGTTTACTTAGTTGTACGACCTTCCTATGAAAAGTTACTACCACCCGTATGAACAACATTCTACTTACTGGAAGCACGCAAGTTATAGGTCTCCAGTATCCAGTAGTAATGTTACATTCAAAATCTGTTATTTCAGCAGACGTGGACACAAGGATTGCAATAAATTAGCAAAGTGGGTTAGGGGAAAGTTTTTAAACTGCAGCTGTCAGAAATCTCAAATAAAAATGGGGATTACGGGAAATAACAATGTACAGGTCTCAAATTGTAGGAAAAGAAAGTGTTAATGGTTCAGTTTGAAGTCACCTCCTCAGAACTGGGAAGGAGACAAGAGAAGCTTATAAAGTCTTCCGAATTTATTGTTATATGCACAAGTATGGTGAGATACGGGTACAATGAAATCAACATACCACTCCCTAATCTCATGTCCTTTTCCTTGGTAAAAGTACGTTGTGTACCTTACTCTAACACCAAGCATACTGTAGATTCACCCCTTTGTCCATGACTGGACTTACCTTTACCCAAGCTATCCTCTTACCGCTAGGATACATTTAAAATGCCTTGGGATGTTCTTTCCTGCTTCCTTAACACACCTCAAGGATTTTACATAGAACATAGAACAGTACAGCACTGGAACAGCTCCTTTGGCCTACAGTGTTTGTGCCGAAACATGTTGGCATGTTGAACTGACAAAAACCTCCGGGAACCGCACGGAAACCTTAGGTGGGGCGCAAAGTCTCCAGAGGTTTCCGTTCAGGTTTCATAAGTGGGACAGGGGCATTACAATGCTAGAGACCCAGGTTTGATCCTGACTAAGGGGGTTGTCTGTAAGGAATTTGTACATTCTCCCTATAACTGCATAGGTTTTCACCAGGTGCTCTGGCTTCCTCCCACTAATTGGCTTTGGTAAAAATGCTTAAATTGACCCGAGAGGGTAGGATACTGCTAGTGTACAGGGCGATTGCTGGTCGGCGCGGTCTTGGTGAAGTGAAGGGCCTGTCTCTGCGCTGTATCCCTAAAGTCTAAATCTGCCTGTACATGATCCATATCCCTCCTTACACTTCCATGCACATACCCCAAATCCTCTTAAACACCACTGTCATATCTGCCACAACCACCACACCTGGCAGTGCATGCCAGACTCTGTGTAAAAAAATCTTGCCCCGCACATCTCCATTAAACTTTCTTCCTCTCAACTTATAGCTATGTCCCCTAGTGTTGGACATTTTCACTCTGGGGGAAAAAGGTTCTGATTGTCTACCCTATCGATGCTCTTATAATTTTACAAACCTCCATCAAGCCTCCCCTCAACTACCGGTGTTCCAAAGAAAACAATCCAAGTTGTCTGTCCGCCATTATCATATAGGGGGGGTTGCACGTAAGGTCACCGGGTCAAAGGGCTTGACGCACAGAGTAGCTCAATCCATCTGGAGGACATCGCAGCTTCCGGTATATGTTGTTAATGCACGAAACGCGTACTTTCCTACCTGTTAAAACCCGCCAAAATGGTGAATTTTTGCGCTGTAAATAATTGTGGAAGTCGGGGTAACCGTGAGAGACATCTATCCTACTTCAGAATTCCAAAACTGAAGGGAAATGAAGGTAAAGAGAAGCGAGTGCTGAAGGGACAACAACAGCTAAAGTGGTTGGCGAACATTGGCCGTGCAGATATCAAATTGGAAAATATTGGGAATTATCGCGTTTGCTCAAGGCATTTCATCAACAGTAAGGCATTATTTATGTTTTTTCTTTATTCATTTGTTATCTAAAAAGTTTCAGAAGTGATAAATCTATGTAAAATTGTAAAATCGCCCACGGTTCTCAGGTGGGTTTTTACATGCAAAAAGAAAACGCTTCTGAAGCTAAATTTATAATTAAAATAATCGCAAACCATAAGTGGGTTTTGAAATAAATTTTACTCAGATACAAGCCAAGGAATGGCATAATTGTTAGCTGTTAATTGGACATAATCACACTCAGCAAATTGACAATATCTTTGAAAGGGAGTGGGTGTTTAAGCTGTCAGGACATTTTATTATTTGCCAAAATATATTTTTCAATGTTTCTTGTTTAAAGCCTGCACAATTACCCACAATTATTTATTTATTTATCATCTAATTACAAAAAAGCCTGCAGCATGGAATGATGTCACCAATCCTGATTGGGCACCAACTGTGAATATGGGACGCGGCGATGACAATGAGCAGGATAGACAACGTGCACAAGAACGCCATGCACGTACAACAAGAAGAGAGAGCATGAAGGCAGATTTGGTCGCAGCTCAAGCATCCGTAGCTCTGCAAGATGATGCTGAACAGGTTAATAATTATGAGAACTTTGAACCGGAGCTGCAAGTACTCCATCAACTTGACATGGAAACACAAACACCAGTCAAAGAGACAATGGACATATCAACACAAACAGACATGTGTGCAGCAGACAGAACAGTACTGGAAGCACAAGCAGACAATAACAATAAAGAGCTTGCTAAAGCAAGACAAGAAGTAGCCTAAAGTAAGTTTACACAAGAAAGCCTTTCCAAGGACGACAAAAAGGTTAGGTTCTACACGGGTTTACCAACGTTTGCCATTTTGATGCTGGTCTTCAATTATGTTCAGGACAAGCTCCCCAAAAGACATTCACTAACACATTTTCAGCAGTTGCTGATCGTCTTGATGAAGCTCCGACTTGCAGTGCCTCATGAAGATCTTGCATATCGATTCCTTGTTAGTGATTCCACAGTATCGCGTGCATTCAATAGTGGGATTGATGCCCTTTACGGCATATCCAAGTTAATTATTTGGCCTGAAAGGGAGGTTCTGTGGAGAACCATGCCCATGCAATTTCGGTGGACATTTGGAAAGCGTGTGGCAGTGATTATAGATTGCTTTGAAGTATTTTGTGATAGACCTACGAGTTTAGAGGCGCGCGCACATACTTGGTTGAACTATAAGCACCAAAACACCATCAAATTCTTGATAGGTATTACACCGTGGCAGCATGGGGGGGAGCAGAGGCACAGATAAAACAATTACACTTTCATCTAACTTTTTTGACAACCTGCTCCCTGGAGATGTCATTTTAGCTCATCGCGGTTTTGACATAAAAGATGATGTTGGATTTTACATTTGTCAAGCAGAAATCCCTGCTTTTACAAGAGGAAAAGCACAACTATCTGCGCTGGATGTGGAAAAAAACTCGTGAATTAGCAAATTTACGCATTCATGTTGAGCGTGTGATTGGTGGTGTCAGGCAAAAATTCCTATTTCAAAGTCATACTGTGCCATTGGAGTACATGGTGACCAACTCTGGAAATCAAGTACCCAAAATAAAATTGCAAGGATCTGTTGTGCACTTTTCAACTTAAATGAATCCATAATCTCACAGTAGGTGCAGACAGTTGTGCTTTAGTATGGTGTATATACGAACAATAAAAACTTTCTAAAAAGTTACTTGGCTCATCAGCATTTATTATGGATGAAATTGCAAGTAATTGCCAAACCATCAAATAACAAACACAGTAGCTAAAGTGCACTTCAAAATCTTTAATATTAAACTTAAATAGAACAGTTTCAAAAAGTGACTGGTGTTTTTTAAAGTGAACACAAAATAGCCTATTACGTGGCTTTATGCAGTGCAAGGGAAACGTGGTATACAAATGATAGACTTTGTATTTAACAGAAACATGTTCAGCAAAACACTTGCCATTCATTTCTTTTTGGGGGCTTTTCTTTTAGATTTTGGGAGGCGCCTACAATCTGGGCAAAACCATTTTTTTGGTGTTTCATAATTATCTGGCAATTTCAGGCATTCAAATTGATACCACGAAATAGGACACTTTGGGTTATCGCACATGATCATTTTCCCGCTTTCCCCCTCCTAACAGTAGCACCATTTTTGTTCTTCCTGGTCATTGGTCTGCATGACATTCTCATAAAAAAAATTTGGGAGGACTGGTAAAATGCTTGCCAACAAGCTCCGGTAACACGCCTAAATTGAAGAACTGAGTGGCAGCAACTACAACATCTGTCCAAAAAGCATTATTACCCACTATGCGCTCTATATGGGGACGGACGTCATCACTGGTATAAACCACAAAATCGCAAAATGATCTCTACGAGACACAAATTTGGGCCTGCACCTGGTAGTAGTAAGCATGCTCTTTGGACAGATGAAGCTCACCATTCAAATTCTGAAGGTAAAACTGTTTGTCCTCTGCAGCGGACATTAAAGACATGTCCTTCTTACTGAATGGACATTTTATTTCACAGACACCAAGACGGTCATCCCCGCAGCATTGCTCAGCACACTGAACCAGTCCGTCCGGTGTTGCACCCAAATGAGGGTACTTGGGGTTTATGATCAGTCCTGAGTATTTCATCATGAAACCTGAGTGTTCAGTGCGCATATAAGCCGCATTGGCTTGCCTTGCACGCTCTTCTTGATCACAGCCCCATCTTGTTGCCTCAGTGCTAAATCTGCACAGATCGGGGTAACACACCGATTTTATAACACTAATTGCAGGAGAACCTGCATTTGTTGTGCAAAAACTTTTCATTTTTGATGCTGTTATGCGTCCTGCCCGCTACTGAAACCAGAGATCTGATTTTGCTTGCTGACGAGTGTGCGCCTCCACATTCTTTGCCCCCTCCTCTGTAACAGAACAATCAACATCGTCACATCTCTTTAGAAGATCAGCAAATGTCAAGGTGAATGTGCCTTTGCCCATTAGGTCTGTAAGAATCGGTGGAAATGCTACAACAGTCTCAGCATGAACAAATCTTGCTGCATAAGGGTCAACAGAGCTGAGTATGGCCGATTTTGTTGTTATCAGGGACAGGCCTAACAAAAGTGATTTGTCCTGCAGCACCTCCGATGCTCAAGATGAAGCAGATGACAATGATGGAGCTTTATCTCTAATTTGTTGCTATTTCAGCTCAGTCCCATCTATGGCAGCATCAAGCTTTCTTTTCTTCTTTGCTGCTGAAGAGAAGTCAACTTTGCTGACAGGCGCGGCTTTAACCTGCTTTCTTGTTGGTTCCATCCAATATGCCTTGACCTGGGCGACTGTTTTCTTCTCACGAATCCGTACTCCAGCATCAATAATAAAGAGAAGTGTCGCAATGTGGGTACGAACTTCTCCAAGCCCTGCCTTGCAATCATAGTGGGCACTGCATATCTGGCTATTTGCCGCAATAACCCACGGCATCAATGGCTTAGATGTCACGCCTACAGCTTGTGAGTGCAGAACCTGTAGTACAAGGATAATAGAAAAGAAAAAGAAAAAGTGTTAAAATAGCTTCCTATAAGTAATAGAATAAATTATATAAATAAGTATAGCATAATGATAGAAAACTTACTTTTCCACACACCACTCGTAAATCTGGAGAATTCTTTGGGAATTCAGTGTCGTGTAACCAACCATTTGCAAACTGGTTGTCTTTGTCCTGGGTCTCCTCCATTGTCAGTGAGGCCACAGACAAATTGGAGGAACAGCACCTCATATTTCACTTGGGCAGCATACACCAGAGCGGTATGAACATTGACTTCATTAACTTCAAGTAACCCTTGCTTTTCCTCTTTCTCCATGAGTCCATCTCTCCCCCTTCCCAGTTCTCCGACCAGCCTGACTGTCCCTCTGATGAAGGGTCTCGACCCGAAATGTCGCCTATTCCTTCTCTCTATAGATGCTGCCTCGCCCGCTGAGTTTCTCCAACATATTTTGTCTACCTTAGATTTTTCCAGCATCTGCAGTTCTTTCATAAACATTTCATCTCAATTTGCTTTGTTGTCTCCTTCTCCTAGCTAACGATGGTCTAACATTTTCCTTGATCTGCATCTCTTACACTTCCATACCTCTGTAACTCTCTCCCCTGACTCTCAGTCTGAAGAGGGCTCTCTACCCGAGACTTCCCGCATTCGTTCTCTGCAGAGCCGCTGTCCGTCCGCTGAGTTGCTCCGGCATCTCGTGAGTCAACGTTGGGGCGGGGCGGGGCGGCGCCGCGTTGGGTGACGCGACACGTTGCAGACGCGCCGGCTCCTGGCCCCGCCGCCGCTTTCTCCTCCTCAGCCCGGATTGACGGCCTACTGTGCGGCAACGATGTAAGTGGATGGGCCTCGGGGGCGACCTGGGGCTCGCCGCCTCACGCTGTCGCAGCGATGAATCTACGCAACGCTCCGACCGTGGGCCGGCGAAGGCCCACATGGAAGATCAGTCACTCTCCTGCCACCTTTGCGCCCCGTTTCCACCCCATCCCCATTACCTCCTCACTCCCTCAGCCCCATTAGCCTCCCACCATCACCCCCCCTCGCCCCCGCCCTTAGCCCTATCCCCAGTACCCCCTGCCCCATTAGCCTCCCCGTACCCCCTGCCCCATTAGCCTCCCACCATCACCCCCCTCGCCCCTGCCCTTAGCCCTATCCCCAGTACCCCCTGCCCCATTAGCCCACCAGTCCAGCAACCCCCACAATTGGAAGTATCCAAGGGTGGATCCTGCCTCTGAAACTCATTCTGTTGCTTTGGGTTGTGGCAGAGTGTGTCACTTTGTGGGGTGTAGGGCCTGACTCCATGCTGTATCTCTAACTGGAGCGGTAGAGTTGCTGCCTCACACAGCGCCAGAGACCCGGTTTCAATCCTGAGTACGGGTACAGAGTTTGTACGTTCTCCCTGTGACAGCGTGGATGTCCTCAGGGAGCTTCGGTTTCCTCCCCCATTCCAAAGATGTGCAGGTTACAGGTTAATTGGCTTCTGTAAATTGCCGCTCGGGTGTTGGACGTGAAACTGGAAACTAGTGTACAGGTTATCAAAGGTCTGCGTGGCCCGGTGGGCTGGAGGTTATGTTTTCACACTGTAGCCCTAAACTAAACATCTAGCCCGTGGATTGCTTGAGCTAATTGATTTCAGTCGGAATATGAACGGGAGACTTGAAAAGTTAACATGTGGATTGATTCGGTGAATAAAATTGGCTAATTCTGCAACTAATAAAACGAAACAAAGGTATAACGAAGGCGTTGCTTTTGCGAGCAGCTGGAGGCAAGAAGGCTGAACAGAGGGGGAAGGGTACAGTCTGCTGCTGTATGTGAGTGAGAGAGATTCTTATGGTTTTTCTTTCTTGGTGTAATGCTGTATTGATGGCAGGTAGAATGTTCCTCCTGGAGGACATGAGAAGTCTGGCAAACTGCTAGTATTCCTGCTGTTTACACCTGTGGGAATTGTGTCCAGGTACAGCTCACACTCACAGGCCGAATTAGGGAACTGGAGCTGCAGCTGGATAACCTCGGTTTCATCAAGGAGAATGAGAACTTCTATGATAAGACTTTAACGAGGAGGTCAGGCCTAAGGTTCAGGAAGAGAGTAGATGTGTGAGCACAAAGAAAGGGAGTAGGCAGAGAGTGCTGTAGGCAGGATGCTCTGTGGATTTTAACTTTCCCAATATTGACTTGGGCTCTCATAGTGTAAAAGGCTTAGACGGGTTGAAATTTGTAAAATGTGTTCAGGAAGGTTTTCATGCAATATGTAGAGGGTCCTACATGGAAGAAGGCATAGCTTGATTAATATCAAGGAATAATACAGAAGGTGCGGGATCAGTTCATTCCAAAGAGGAAGAAAGATTCCAAGGAGAGTAAGGGGCGACTGTGGCTGACAAGGGACATCAGGGACAGTATAAAAATAAAAGAGAAGAAGTACAACGTAGCAAAGATGAGCGGGAAGCAAGAGGATTGGGTAATGTTTAAAGAGCAACAGAAGATAAGGCAATACGGGGAGAAACGATGAGGTACGAAGGTAAGCTAGCCAAGAATATAAAGGAGGATAGTAAAAGCTTCTTTAGGTATGTGAAGAGGAAAAAATTAGTTAACACCAAAGTTGGACCCTTGAAAACTGAAAACGGTGAATTTATTATGGGGAACAAGGAAATGGCAAACAGGTACTTTGGATCCGTCTTCACTAAGGAGGACACAAACAATCTTCCTGATATACTAGTGGCCAGAGGATCTGGGGTGACGGAGGAACTGAAGAAAATCCACATTAGTGGGACATGAAATGTTGGGTTGCAGATGTTGGGTAGACTGATGGGACTGAAGGCTGATAAATCCCCAGGGGATGATGGTCTGCATCCCAGGGTGAAATGTTCATGGATGAGCCTTTTGGGCTCAGCGTCACTGTTCTGTTAGGTTTATGACAGATGGGGATCTTGGGGGCCGGCCTGTGAGTCAAAATTCTGAATTGAGGCAAGGCCAACTCGGTTGGTATTAGACAGGAACTGGACTGGAGCAGGTTGTTTGCGAGCAAAGGAAAGTCCAGAAAGTGGAATATGTTTAAGAGTGTGTTGACAAGAGTTCAGGGCATGCATGTTCATGTTGAGTGAAGCGTTTGACAGGAGGGCATTAGGTAGCTCGGATTAAGAAATAAATTGAGGCTCTGGTCATGAATAAGCAGGCATGGAACAGGTATAGACACCTGCGATTAAGTGTATCCTTGGAGGAGATTTGGGAACTGAGGAGCATACTTAAGAAAATCAGGGGGGCAAAAAGGGGGCATGAGATAACTGGCAGATAATATTAAGGACAATCCAAAGAGATTTCATGTACATTATGGGAAAGAATGTAAGTAGAGAGAGAATAGGACCCCTCAGAAACCAAAGCGGTCATCTTTGTGTGGAGTTTCAGGAGGTGGGCAAAGTCCACAATTTCTCCTCTGTTTGTACTGTGGAGAAAACCATGAAGATTGGGAAACTTGGGACAGTTAATGGAAGTGTCTTGAGGACTGTTATGTAGTCAAGGAGGTGCTGAACATCCTCAGGCGTATGAAGGTAGACACATCTCCCAGGCCTGATCAGATGCGTTTGAAGACATTGTGGGAAGCTAGCGAAGAAATTGCAGGTGCATTAGCTGAGATATATGAATCATCATTGGTGCCAGAAGTCATTTTTCACTGCACCAATTACCAGTCATCTCTGCTTTAATCAATATTTTGTCAGCATCCTCTCTGCAAACACTGATAAGAAGTACTCGGAATATCTTACTTGCTCTGTGTCTCTATCATCAGCCACATTTGACATGAATGGGTCTCGACTTGCCTCTGATATGTGCTTACTAAATACATTTTGGTAGAAACTGCTGTGGTAGAAGCAGTTCTAAAGACATTACATTGTGAATGAATGGTCAAGACTAACCAGCTATGAAACATTTTTAAGAAATAAAATGGATACAGTATTAAAGTATTTTGTATCTTGCAAAAAGCTACTTCTCATAAAGTTGTACAGAACAGAAACAGGTCCTTTGGTCCACCACATCCATGTTGCCTTTTACCTATCTACACCAACTTAATTTATTCACACTGGGTCCAAAGTCCTCTATGCCATGGTAATTCAAGTCCTTGTCAAAATGCAGCTTAAATGTCACGAGTAACTGCCTCTACCACTGCTTCAAACAGGGCGTTCCAGACTCCAAGCACGTTGAATGGAAAAAATTCCACCTCAGATTCCCTCTAACCTTCCTACTTTAAACCTGTGCGCTCCACCATGTGATAAAGGTTTCTTTTAATGATCCACAACATTTATCCCCATCATTTTTATTAACTATCATGTCACCTCAGCCTCCTGCACCTGGGAAAATAAACCTATGTTATCCAGTCTCTCCTTGTAACCAATGTATTTGATAAACTTTACATACCTAATCATTAGTTTTCATATTGATGTATTCTGTTCCATATTAACATTGGCAAGCTAATTCAACAAAGTAATTAGTATAATGATGTATTGATGTATCATGAGAATTTACATCGGGTTTTTATCGTCTGATGTAGGGAAGCATTGATGTTGTTTAACCCGCCTCCTTCATACATAGGGGATTTTCAAATTGAGTAGAAAAATGGAAATAAATTATTACAATGTTTGCATTGTACACAAGGAAGCAGTGAGCCTTTTGAACATTAGGAAACTGTACTAACATGTGTCTTTTTAATCTGCAGGGCGGATTATTGGAAGTCCCAGCCAAAGAAGTTCTGCGAGTACTGCAAATGCTGGATAGCAGACAATAAGCCTGTATGTTGCATTTTGTTATTTAATGCATTTTGAATGTCAGTGCAGGTGGCTTAGTTTGTAAAATTGCAGATGATACCAAGATTGCTGGAGTTGACACAAAAAGCTGGAGTAACTCTATGGGACAGTCAGCATCTCTGGAGAGAAGGAATGTTTCGGGTCGAGACCCTTCTTGGAGTTGAGGTCTGTGAGGAAAGCTGTGAAAGTAAACAGTGGGATATATATCAGCTACAGAAATGGTCAAACAAATGGCAGATGGAATTTAATCCAGTAAGTGTGAGGTGTTAGGAAGGTCGAATATAAGGGGAAAATATAAATTTAATGGCAAAACCCTTAACTGCATTGATGTACAGAGGGTTCTTGGGGACCATGTCCACCACTCCCAGAAATTGGCAACACAAGCAGATACTTGTTTAAAAAAAAAATCTCTCGAGATGTTACCTAACCCGCAGAGTTACTCCACCGCTTTGTCTATCTTTGGTATTAGCCTGCACCTGCAGTTCTTTGTTTCTACAAAGAAGACATGTGGTACACTTCCTTGTCATGTGGAGTCCACAAGTGGTAAATTAAATTGATTGTACATGATTTGGAAAGACACACACCTGTCTATATAAGGTCCCACAGTTGACAGTGCATGACAGGGCAAAAACCAAACCATGAAGATAAAGGAATTATCCGTAGACCTCCGAGACAGGACTGTGTCGAGACACAGATCTGGGGAAGGGTATGAAACAACTTCTGCAGCATTTCAGGTCCCGAAGAGCACAGTGGCCTCCGTCATTCTTAAATAGAAGAACTTTGAAACCACCAGGACTCCTCATAGAGCTGGCCGCCTGGCCAAACTGAGCAATTGGGGGAGAAGGGCCTTGGTCAGGGAGGTGACCAAGAACCTGATGGTCACTCTGACAGAGCTCCAGGGTTCCTCTGAGGAGATGGGAGAAACTTCCAGAAGGACAACTATATCTGCAGCACTCCACGAATCAGGCCTTTATGGTAGAGTGGCCAGACAGAAGGCACTCCTCAGTAAAAGGCACATGACAGCCCGCTTGGAGTTTGCCAAAAGGCACCTAAACAAGATTCTCTGGTCTGATGAAACAAAGATTGAACTCTTTGGCCTGAATGCCAAGCGTCATGTCTCTAGGAAACTGCTCATCATCTGGATAATACCATACCTACGTGAAGATGTATTGAGTATTGAGTATAGAAGTTGGGATGTCATGTTGCAGTTATAGAAGACGTCGGTGAACACAACATATTTAGAGTATTGTGTTCAGTTATGGGTGCCATGTTATAGGAAAGATGTTGTCAAGCTAGAAAGGGTGTAGAGAACATTTACAAAGATGTTGCCAGGACTCGAGGGCCTGAGCTACAAGGAGAGGTTGTTCTAAAGATTTTATAATGGGTCCATAATTGTCATCATAATTTATCTTAATTTTGACGTGCTGCTGTGTTCACCAAGAATCATAGTATTGTTGATGTATTTGTGTTGACAAACCTGGTAAATATGGCAAACCATGTTCAGAAGTAAATGAGGAATTAAGCAGTTAATATGGAAGTTTATTTGCAAAGTAAAATGAGAAACCTGAGAATTGGAGAAAAAACTTGGAATTCCATCAGATTTTCAATTCATTTATGCTTACAGTAAAAAAAAAAAAATCTAAATTTGAAAGCATTATTTTGGTTTAATTTTACTATTAAATGTTGGTCAGCTATGATCAAATTATGGAAGTTGTCAGTAGATGAGATTTTAAGCAATTAACTTATCAGCCGTTAATACTCAAAACTAGGTCCACTGATTACAACCTTTCTATGACGCTTTACCTCCTGCTTAAAAATTATAGCTTACCTTAAATTTTTGGGATTTTAAAGTTTGTCTAAGATTTTGAGAACTGCCGATACGCTATCAATTCCTTAACAGATGAGGAGGTATCCAGTTTTATTCCATTAAAGAAAATCTATATCTTCAAAATACTATGTATGCTGGAAAATCTTTCAATCTTCAAGTGTTTAAAATATTCAAATCATGATCGAAAACTCCCCCTATCACGTATGTAATTTAAAGTGACATTGTAGACATTTTTTGATGGAGAATTAAAGTAGGTAATTCCTTTCAGTTTAATTGGTTATCCCATTTCGCATCTATCTACACACAGTGCCCTCCATAATGTTTGGGACAACGACCCATCATTATTTATTTGCCTCTGTACTCCACAATTTGAGATTTGTAATAGAAAAAAAATCACATATGGTTAATGTGCACATTGTCAGCTTTTCATAAAGGCCATTTTTATACATTTTAGTTTCGCCATGTAGCAATTACAGCAATGTTTATACATTGTCCCCACATTTCAGGGCACCATGATGTTTGGGACACAGCAATGTCATGTAAATTAAAGTAGTCATGTTTAATATTTTTTTGCATATCCTTTGCATGTAGTGACTGCTTGAAGTCTGCGATTCATGGACTTCACTAGTTGCTGGGTGTCTTCTCTGGTGATGCTCTACCAGGCCTGTTTTGCAGCCATCTTTAGCTTATGCTCGTTTTGGGGGCTAGTACCCTTCTGTTTTCTCTTCAGCATATAAAAGGCATGCCCAATTGCGTTCAGATCGGGTGATTGACTTGGCCACTCAAGAATTTACCATTTTTTAGCTTTGAAAAACTCCTTTGTTGCTTTCGCAGTATTTTGGGATCATTGTCTTGCTTTCTGGTGCCCCAAGTTTTTGCAGCAGAACGTGAATAGCAGTGTCCATTTGGTCACGTGTGAAATGTGTGAATTAAAAGCAGAGTAGCCATTTTATATTTATTGGGGTTTTTTATTGATAATATTTTGCGTTTAAGCTTTCCATTGAAATACTTAATAGATCAAAATCATAAAATAAAAATCTATTTTGCTCTCCTATTTTAGCGATGTCCCTCCCGTTGAGTAACGTTGTCAATGCTATTTATCGCGCTATAACGTTTTTTTTTGGCATTCGTTGCGATTATAAAAAAAATTTAAAAATTAAAAATTCAAACAACTAGATTATAATGGCCCTGGCGTGAACTGTGGGCCTCGTGGTGTCCAGGATGCCGACATTTTGTAAGGGAGCTTAGAAATCAGCAAGTGTCTCATATGTCTTGTATGTCTTGTATTAAAAAAATATATTTATTCAAATTTTGAAAGTATTATATTTTGGTCGATTTTGATCACAAATTAGCTCAAAGGGATCATAGGTAGGCCTATTTTTAATGCTGTGGTATTTCATTATGATTTAATAACTTTCAAATTTGGCCACCCATGTCATAGGTTGGTACCCTTATTTACAGAAACACCCAAATATTCTCCCTTTTTCAAGTTGTTTACAAATAAGTTGGGATTGACTCTTTTTGAAGTTCTGTAGGAATTCTACTTGTATAATAAGTAGACTGCACTACTTTTGTCAAATGTTTCCTACAGAGTGTGGAGTTCCATGAAAGGGGAAAGAACCATCAAGAAAATGTGGCAAGGAAGATCAGCGAGGTATTCTTTTTCTCAAATTATATTTTCCTTTTTCTGTTTAAAGGACAGTTTTGTACAACACTTCATCTGTATTCCAGATTAAAAAGAAAAGTTTGGATAAAGCAAAAGAAGAGGAGAGAATTGCAAAGGAATTTGCTGAGATGGAGAATGCAGCTATGAAAGCTTATCAGGAAGATCTGAAGAGGCTTGGAGTCAATATTACAGGTAGCTGTGAATGTTACTGATTTTGAGGACATAGTTGTTTGTTATATTGGACTATTTGTAATTGGTAGGCAAGTAATCGAAAAATGGATATTGTCACAGGATTCCTGGGAAAAATAGTAGTTGTTTTAAAAAATAATCTTTTAAATAGTTTGATGTGACATCAAGCTGAAAGGTTGAAAGATGAGCATTTTATAAAATGGAGTTATTTGCTCTCACAGGCTTTTTTACTTGTATAACTCAATTGATTCTTAGGAAGTTTAACTGATTTGCTTCGGTCATCTTTTTCATCTTAAAAATAAAAATAAATAAGAGCAGGTAGTTTAAATCTCAAAGAAAAAACGTTTTGATATGAAAGAAAGAAATCACTTAATGTTGAAATCATGAAAATTAAATTTCTATTCTCTTATTATTCCCTTTTACTCAGTTTTAGAAAATCTTTGCTATTAGACATGCTTAATTTTATGGCGTAAGACTGTTGTTACGTCAAATAACAATTAATTCCAACAGAGCCATTTAATATATTTCACAAAGATTAGTTTGACATGAATATTGGACCAAATAAATTCTAAAAGGACACTTCACCTAATTATAAAAAGGTGGTCCACTCAGCACACTCAAATTATCAGCGATGTCTTTCCTTAATTTAGTTTGGTTTTACTACTAACTCTAGAATGGGAGTGTTTGCAGATGTAATTTGAACCTATGGCTCCTCGATGCATAATATTTGGTGTTTGAGCAGTATTCTTTATTCTCTGTGAATGCAGTTGTAGACTGCACTTTTCAGTAATTGGTGTCTTCGACAGTGTTCAGTTCCAGCATTTTTAGATGGGTTCCAGAAGTAAGATAAGGATGAAGAACTAAAGGAATAAAATAATGAAGGGAGAAGATGATTGTCATGGGACCCAATGATTTGAAGGAAATCATCCCAGCATTTTGAAAGAAAATTCCTTCACTGATGAGGAAAATCTCGAGTTAATATCTTCCAATGCTCTATAGAATTTGGAACTGCTTTGGAGGGTAGCAAATGTGACCGCACCTCAAGAACGAAGGGAGAATGGAGAATGGAAGCCATCAAATAGTTTCCCTGTCATTTGTGGCCCTTTGGCCCAACTCGGACATTGTGACCAAGATGCCCTATTTTGCAGAAATTGCAGATGTTGGAAAATCGAAGGTAGACAAAAATGCTGGAGAAACTCAGCGGGTGAGGCAGCATCTATGGAGCGAAGGAAATAAGCAACATTTCGGTTCAAATTAGGAATAGTCAGCATGGCTTTGTACACTGCAGGTCGTGAGCAAATGATGAACGATGAGGGTAGGGCGGTGGATGTTATCTTCATGGATTTTAGTAAGGCATGGATAAAGTTTGTCATTGTAGATTGATCCAGAAGATTAAGATGCACAGGGTTAACAGTGACTTGGTCGTATGGATCCAGAACTGGCATCCTGATAGAAGACAGAGAGTTATGGTGGAAGGACAATATTCAGGTTGGAGGTCTGTGGCCATTTGAGTTCCGCAATGATCTGTGCTGGAACCTCTGCTGTTTGTGATATATGCAAAGGACTTGGATGTAAATGTAGAAAGGTTGGTTAATAAGTTTGCAAATGACAACAAGATTATTGGGGTCGCAGACTGTGAGGAAGGCTGTCAAGGTATACGGCTGATCTAGAACAGTTAAAGAAATGGCCAGAAAAATGGCAGTAGGATTTTAATCTGTACAAGTGTAAGAGTTTGCACTTTGGGAAGTGTGGCATAGGAAAGATGCCGGGTCGACAATTACTAAACTGACACTCTTGTGATAGAGTGAACGCCTGATTAGGTTATTTATAGTGAGGGGTGACAGTGACGATGTCCCAATGAGGTGAGCTGTCGACCTTCTTGTCCCGGTGGCTCAGACTTGCCCATAAAGAGGAGATGCCAGCAGTCTTGAACTTGTTCCGGCAGCTCATGCTCGAGGGGAGGTGCAGCCTTCTCTTTGCAGGTCAGTCATGGTCTCAAAGAGGAGACCATGGTGATATTGGGTTTGTCCTGGCAGCTCATTCTTGCCTCTTTCTTGATTTCAAGTTCCCCAAGCATCTTAATATTCATCTAACTATCCTCCATGTCTTTCTCTTTGGTGAATAGAGAAGTAAAGTACTCATTTAGTGCCTTGCCTACAATCCAAGTATAAATTCCCTCCTTTATGCTTGAACAGTCTTACATTCTCCTTGGTTAAACTTTTATTAATGTACATATAAAAAAACCTTGAAATCTTCTTTAATCCAACAATCAAGACATATAGCCCTTTTTGGCCCTTCTAATTGGCTACCTGAGTTCTTTCCTCCTTGCTTTATATTCCTCAAAGCTGCTGTCTGATTGTAACTTCCTAAATATTACATGTGCTTTATTCTTCTTTTTGACCAAATTTACAATTTGATCACTCAAGATTTCCTGACATTGCCATCCTTATCCTTCCTCCTTACTGGAAAGTGCTGGTCCTGAAATTGTTCGGTTAGTCTTTCAACGAATCCCACCTCTGATGAGGGGTTACTCAATAACAACACCTGTTCACAATTCACTCCCTAGCTCCTAAATAATAATGTTGTATTCTGCCTTGCCCAATTGAGTACTTTGCCCCCAAAGTCCATACCAACCCTTATACATAACTACAGGTCCACCACCTATTTTCCGACAACTCGTGGTCCAGCACCTCCTTTAATTCAGACAATATCACAAGAGTGCACTTGAAATTATCACGGAAGTCACCCTGAAAATGTGGCGCCTCGGCTAGGTGAGGCAGCTGATCTCAACCTCATCGTGACTTCCGTGCTGATCAGCGGGTCGAATTTGCTCCCTGCGGCCAAGACTCCGCAACTCCGGCCCTCCCGGAGATGGGAAATCCGTTCCAATAGCCGACTTCCTCAGCTGGACTCTGGAACTCCGGAAGTGGAAGACATCAGTAACATGCCTGAAATTTAGAAGTCAGGGGACTGAAGTTAGTGGAGTGGCTATTACTAAGGAGAAGATGCATGGGAAGCTGAACGATCTGAAGATGGATAAGACATCTGAACTAGATGGTCTACACCCCAGGGTTCTGAAAGAGGTGGCTTTAAAGATTGTGGTAGTATTAGTGTTGATCTTTTAAGAATCACTAGAGTGAGGAGTGGTTCCAGAGATTGGAAAATTGCAAATGTTACTCCACTTCAAGAAGGGGGTGAAGCATAAGGAGGAAACTATAGGTTGGTCAGCCTAGCTTAAGTGATTGGTAAGATTTCAGTCTATTATAAAGGATGAGATTTCTGAGTATTTAGAAGCACATGCTAAAATATTCTGAAGTCAGCATAGTTTGTGAAAGGCAGATCTTGCCTGATGAATCTGTTGGAATTTCTTGAGGAAGGAAACAGCAGGATATACAAAGGAGAGAGTGGATGTTGTTTACCTGGATTTTCAGAAGGCCTTTGATAAGATGCCACACATGAAGCTGTTAAAGAACATGAGAGCCCATGTTATTAAAGGGAAGATGCTAGCATGGATAGAAGGTGAATGGAGTTGAGTTGGAAAGATAGAAGAGCCATGATTGAATGGTGGTGTAGACTTGATCGGCCGAATGGCCTACTGTTCCTATGACTTATGGACTTAAGACTCCTGCACCAAAGATTGCATTTGACTTCCCCACAGCACTTCACCTCCACACAGCTTTCCTAATAGGCTGATCCACTACACCTTGCCTTGTTTTTATTTGCTACTCAATAAATCTATTTGGATGCTGCAACCTGTCTAACGGTTACCTTTAAATTGTCCCGCCTCTCGGCTTAACTGCTTTTCGTTTCCTTCGCTAATCGCTCTCCTTTCAAACTCTCCCGCTCTTTTGATGCTGAAAGGGTAAAAACTGCAACTGCTTACCTTTTAAACACTCCTGCTCTTCTCTTGCCTCTCAGCTTCTGCATTCAGTTAACTTCGCTAATCACTCTCCTTTCAAACTCTCCCACTCTTTTGACACTGATTTCCCTTAAGTTGAATATCATTGGAGCAATGTAGGAAGCCAAAGAGGTCAGTGGGAGTGGGATGGAAAATTAATGCCCTGAACACTTAAAATTAAATCTCTCATGGGAAATGATAACAAAAAAATCAATTAAATTTAACACCATTCCGAAAACATCTATGGTGAGTATAAAATGTGAAATATTTTAAAGCAGACAAAAATGCTGGAGAAACTCAGCGGATGAGGCAGCATCTATGGGGCAAAGGAAATGGGCAACATTTCGGGCCGAAACCCAGCCTATTTCCTTCGCTCCATAGATGCTGCCTCACCCGCTGAGTTTCTCCACCATTTTTGTCTACCTTTGATTTTCCAGCATCTGCAGTTCCTTCTTAAATATTTTAAAGCATTCTGTTTCTGTTTGTTCTGTAAACAAATTGCAAATGTATTTCCTTATTAGATTCATCATCAAGCACAACTGAAAAAAAGCCATCAGTAAAGGTTTCTGATACACAATGTGGTACAAAGAAAAGTAAAGCAAACGTCTGGGTGGAAGGTGTCTCACCGGAAGGATATACTTATTATTACAACACTGGAACAGGAGGTAAGAATTGTAAGACTTCCAGTAAAATATAAGTATACTTACAAGAAACCATGTCTGTTGAACATTTGTGTCTCATTCTCCCAATTATAACAAAAATGGTCATTATTATTCAGAACTGCAAGCTTTTAAGGCAGAAATCTTTTGTTGCTTAATAAACCAAAAATAATACAAAAAATGACCTTTCATAATCTACCTTAATTCATTTTTAAAATTTTATTTTGTCGTCTTACTCTTTAGCAGAATTGATACCGATATTCGGAGCTGCTCTTAACAACATAACTAAAGTCAAATCCACTCCCAACTGTTCTATAATGAAAGCAGAAAATGCAGGAAACATTTAGCAGGTCAAGCAGCATCTGTGAAAAGATAAGCAGAGTTAATGTTTCAGGTTGTAAATCGTGATCAGAAAGGTCTTTGAGGATTCTTCAAATTAAAACATTAATTCGATTTCTCTATCCACAGATCGACCTAACTTGCTGATTGTTTCTAGCTTTTTCTTCAGATTTTCAATATTAACAGTTTTTAATCGTCTGTTCTGTATTGAAATGTAAAATAAATTGTTGATGTAATGCTTGAGAAACTGCTTATAGACATGCTTTTCTCCAGCTTGTGATTTGCTAGTTTTTATTCCTTCTACTGTGTTGTCTAGTTTTCATGTTTTTCTCCATGGTAAAAACAAGGAAAAGGTACTTATTGAGGTCCTTGAACATCCCATGGAGCTCTACACATGGATGAGGTGTTCTCTCTCTCTCTCTCTCCTTTTTTCTTTTCCCCCAGCCCCCTTTTTTTTGCTGCCTATACCTGTTCCAGTGCCTTAATTAAATATTCTGTCCATTAACTTGCCATCACGCGCTGGACGACGGAACTACTGATTGTATGCCTCTTCCACAGAGATGTCCATCTGTTTAACTTTTGTCTCTCGTGAGGCTTTGCTTTCCATCTTGCCATCTTCTACATCATTGTACCTTGATCTCTCTCACATTTTGGCAAATTGCATGTATTCTTTGATCTGAAAGAGAATTTCAACGCAACTGACAAAGACTAGCAGCAGCAAAAGTCTCAGGTTTTCGATCATGTTTGTATTTCAGCATGATTTTTCACCTAATTATTAAGATTTAGTTCAGTTATAGGCCCTTCGGCCCACCGAGTTTACACTGACCAGCGATGCCCGTACACGAGCACTATCCTACACACTAGGAACAATTTACAATTTATATCAAAGCCAAATTAACCTACAAACCTGTATGTCTTTGGAGTGTTGGAGGAAACCGGAACACGTGGGGAAACCCCCCACGGTCACGGGGAGAACGTACAAACTCCATGCAGACAGCACCCGTAATCAGGATCGAACCCAAGTCTCTGACGCTGTAAGGCTGCAACTCTACTGCTGTGCTGCCATTCCATCTTCATGGAACTTTAGAATCATAATTATTTTGCACAAAATCACCTTTCTTCTGCACAGAGCTGGTCATTAAATTGTTGACCTTGTAATCAGCCACCACACTAGCTTTTATTATGGCCATCTTTGCTTTTTTTTAATTCCCTTAATAATCACAGTGTCCATTTATTGCAATTCGATTCCATCATCTCGTATGCTTTTTTTTTTCTCTGGCTTGTAAACTGTGTTGCTCTGAATTTCACTCTTCAGTTTTTTATGAACTTAGGAAATTTTAATTAGTTGCAACATTCTCACTAAATGTTGCTTAGTCTCATCTCTTCTCCATTTTTTTTAACTTGCCTTCAGAAAATGTTTATTTACTGAACAAAAGTTGTTCTGTTTCACCAGAGTAGCTTGTGCAGAATTGTACCTAAGTTAACAAAGACTATGGTGTTGCCAATGCTATTTCAGTATCAAATGATGTAGTTAGATTTTTTTTTTAAATGTGTTTTATTTGAATTGTTATGCATCTGCATACCTGAATTGTGCTCACCCATTGCTTCATACAAGTTTTATTTGGGGGAATATTGTACAAAGTGCATGTCTGTAATATATGTCGCTTACTGAAGCGTATGTTCAAAAAATAACGTGTTAAAATAGAGGGATTTTCTTTTAACGTCGGCTGCCACACTAACCTGAAATTATTTGAGTTTTAGAGATACAGTGTAGAAACAGGCCCTCCGGCCTACCAAGTCCATACTGACCACCGATCACCTAGTTCTATGTATCCCACTTTTGCATCCTAGGGGCAACTAAAAGAAGCCAATTAACCTACAAATCTGCATCTCTTTGGAACATTGGAGGAAACTGGAGCACCCGGAGAAAAAGCAAATGGTCACAAATTCCACACAGACAGCACCTGTAGTTGGGATTGAACCCGGGTCTCTGGTGCTATGAGGCAACAGCTCTACCGCTGTGCTGGCCTTATTATTGGAATACACCCAGGAGGTTGGAAATCACAGTGGCATTGTACTTTAAGAACTTCCAAGTAACGTGCAAAATCTCTCCTTCTGATGTGTGTGCGTGTGTGCCTTTTACTTAAGGACAACACATCAAATGTTCTCTCCTGCTTGATTTCAGGAGTATTTTGTATTGGGGTTGCGGACACCAAGTTGCATCTAGGGATATGTGCAATAAACCACCTAAAGCTCGGTCCTCTTGTTTCTCCAAACTTGGTTCTGAAATGGAGAATGGGGCAGATTTCATATTTGCCCAACTTGCTCAACTTCAGTAGTGAATCAAGGACTTGGGAAAACATGAGTTGGTAACTGTCAACATGGATTTGATGTAGGCTATTTGATTTTAGCTACAGTCAATGATTTCTTAGAAGTTAACAGTGACAGTGAAAAGAGAGAGTGTGTAGTGTTTTTCAGGTTGTCGACCAGTGGTGTGCCACAAGGATTGGTGCTGTTGTTTGTAATCTATATTAACGATTTAGATGAAAATGTAATTGGCATGGTTAATAAGTTTGTGGATGACAGTGAAGAGCATTATCTAAGTTTGCAAAGGAATCTAGATCAACTTTACTCTGACAAATGCAAGGTGTTGCACTTTGCTAAATCATAAATCAAAGGAGCAGAATTAGGCCATTCATCCCATCGAGTATACTCGAGTATCGAGAGGGAAATCTATCTTTCCCTCTCAACCCCCTTCTCCCCAGAACTTTTGACACCCTTACAAAACAAGAATCTGTCAATTTCCACTTAAAAAATTCCCAATGACTTCCACAGCTGAACCTTGGTAAGTTAAACAGAAAGTGCCGGACGAACCCAACAGGTCAGCCAGCATCAATTGAGGGATTGGATAGCTGATGTTTCAGGTTGGGACTCTTCTTCAGATTCACCAGTTAAACCAGGACATCGCTTACTCAGATTAAATGGAAGGACCCCATAGAATGCGTAGAACAGAGTACCCAAGGGACATAGCTGTATCATTCCCTGCACGCCTCTGTTCATCGGTCATGGTAGATGGGGTTGTTTCCATGGAGAAGCCAGCAGAGGAGTGATTGGGGAAAAGGCTGATGATCAGGACGTTTGGGTCTGCGAAGCTCTGGGAGATTCCAAAAATTACTAACGCAGAGAATGCTGGCAACTATTTGCAGAGCTGCTCGCAAATCCCAGAAAAATCCGTGTTATTGAATTTAAGCGTACTCTATTCCTTTCAAAGTGGCATTGAAAATATTTTACTTGATACTGCTTTCTCCCTGTGACCGCGTGAAAATACCATAACCTAACTTGATGTCATCTGAAGAAGCAATATGTTACACAAGATGTCCTTCCGGTCTATTTTCTCATCTTTTAAACCACTTGGCTGTATTATACGAGTTTTTTCTTCAGCTAAATCTGTTTTTACTTTGACAAAACTTTAGATCAGTCTTCAGTATCGTTCTAATCACGCAGCACTAGCTGTTGTGTTATTTATCCAGTCTGTGTAGACTTTGTTTTTCTGGTCATGCTACGGTAGATATGGCAGATTTTAACACGCAGGTAGACTGGGAAAATCAGGTTGGTACGGGACCCCGTGGAGTGTCTCCAAGATGATTCTTAGAGCAGCTTGTACTGGAGCCTACCAAGGAGAAGGCAATTCTGGATTTGGTGTTTTGTAATGAACCGGATTTGATAAAGGCAAAGGAGCCATTCGGAGGTAGTGACCTTAATATGATAAGGTTTAATCTGCAATTTGAGAGGGAGAAGGTAAAATTGGAAGTGTCAGTATTGCAGATACTGACACCTCCCGCACCTATTGTCTATGTATCTATCTATGTTTCTGGGAACCAAATCTGTGGACAGAGTTTGTCAAGATTATGCCAGGTTGATGTTTTGATGCGCAGAATTTAAGTACTTACGGGTGGCACAGTAGTGGAGCAGTAAAACTGCTGCCTTACAGCACCGAAGACCCGGGTTCGATCATTAGTACGGGTGTTGTCTGTGTGGAGTTTGCACGTTCTCCCTGTGACCGCGTGGGTTTCCTCTGGGTGCTCCGTTTCCTCCCACATTCCAAAGATGTGCAGGTTAATTGGCTTTTGTAAATTGTCCCAAGTGTGTATGATGGAACTAGTGCATGGGAGATTGTGGTCGGCACGAACTCGGTGGGCCAAAGGGCCTCTTTCCACACTGTATCTCTAAGATTAAAAAAAGAAAACTTGATAATGTATAGGCCATTTCATGTTTGGTGGATCTTGTGGTATCTGACAGTGGTCCTGATTAACGTTGCATATGTTTCAGATTTAGATTGGAGAAATACAGCATGGTCCATCATCGATCACCCATTCATACCAATTCTGTTATTCCACTTTCCCAGTAACCCAGTTTTCTTTAGATCGTTTAGAAAAGTACTGATTACTATCCTACTTTATCAAGCTATTTGTAAGTCGAGTGTATAGGACAGGAACAGGCCTTTCGGCCCACTATGTGCATGGAACTATGATGTATGGCCATTATGGAGACTTGGTTATAAGAGGGAGAGTACTGGGAGCTCCCTTATTCATACCTATTGAGTGTAGACTTAAGAGACACAGCGTGGAAACAGGACATTCAGCCCACCGAGTCCACGCCGACCAGCGATCACCCATACACTTGCACTATCCTATACACGAGGGACGATTTACAATTTTTCACATGCCAATTAACTGACAAACCTGTACGTCTTTGGAGTGTGGGAGCAAACTGGAGCACCCGGAGAAAACCCATGCGGTCACAGGAAGAATGTACCAAATCTGTACAGACAGCATAGGCAGTATGGATTGAACCCAGATCTCGGGCAGTAAGGCAGCAACTTTATTGCTGCGCCACTGTGGTCACTGTTCCCAAAAAGCTCTTCCACTTTCAGATGTGATAAAGGAGGAGATACAAGAGGTGGGGGAGTTGCATTACTAATCAGGGAGAATGTCACATCGACACTCAGAGGGTTTGTCCACTAAGGCATTATGGGTAGACCTAAAAAAATTAAAAAGATCTAATCACTGATGTGATTATACTATAGGCCTTACAATAGCCAGCGAGAGTTAGAGGAACAGATTTGTAACAGCAGGTTGTGGAATGATGTAAAAGCAAAAGGGTTGTCACAGATGGTGACTTCCCCAATATTGACTGGTACTACTTAGTTCAAATGGCTTGGGTGAGGCAGAATTGTTAGATGTTTTCAAAGGGGTTTCTATAGATAGTAGGTAGATAGTCAAACTTGAGTAGATTCCAGACTTGTATGGCTTTGTCCAAGACTTTGCATCACTCTGAGCTTTCAATTTAACATTATAATATTGATACATTCTTCTCATCAGATTTTTTTTAAAGAAAAACTGACTGAGAGCAAGTTCCATATTTTTTTTTTTTTATCATTTTTGCATACTTAAGTAAATTTGTGAATTTATGCAGTGCATCTTTCTTGTTCAATTGCAGTATATATTACATTTTAAAAATAGGCAGCAGTATTTAAGGCAAGTATTAGAAGGAATAGGCAATGTTTCGGGTCGAGACCCTTCTTTAGACATGTCGTGGGGGGGAAAGAAAGGAAGAGGCGGAGACAGTACACTTGTGGGAGAGCTGGGGAGGGGAAGGAGGGAGAAAGCAAGGACTATCTGACATTGGAGAAGTCAATGTTCATACCGCTGGGGTGTGAACTACCCAAGCGAAATATGTGCTGTTCCTACAGAAAGGTTGGATTCGGAATAGGAGGGGGAGTTGAAGTGCTGAGCCACCGGGAGATCAGATTAGTTAGTGCGAACTGAGCGGAGGTATTGGGCGAAGCGATCGCCAAGCCTGCGCTTGGTCTCGCTGATGTAGAGCAGGGAGGTTGCATGGAAACACTACAATCTTTTTTTCTGCTTGTCAATTTCTAAAGTAACTTTTAGTTCCCGATTGAAATAGTGTCATAGCCAATTTGGCCCTAGTAATGCAAATAGTGTTCCCAACTTCATCACTTGTGTTATATTCAATTTTTGTTGTGGAAGCACACACTAGAACATAAGTACCTATGTTGTCCATTGTAGCCTATTTGCTATTTCGGTTCAGAACAATGAAGTTTTGTGTGTGCGCGGCGGGTATGTGTGTATTTTCATAACTCAGCAAAGTAACCACAAGATTTGCTGCATGTTTCCTTTTAAATGTACTTAGTTTGTCAGACATTTTTATAGATAAATCTAAAACTCTGGGTGCTCTCAAGTTTAAAGTTTGATTAGCTACGAGTGACTTTTTGTTATACGGAAGCAAAATGCATATGCCAAGTTATTCTAGCAGTAAAACTTTGTGCTCGGTTATTCAGTAGTGCTAAAGTTTGTACGCCATGGATGATTATAAAGATATATTAGAACTGTTCACTATGATTTAAGTCAAATTGTTAGCCTTTTTCATGGAGTGGTGTGCATTTATATTTCAAAGGCTCTGCTAAAGCTTTGTATCCATATGGAAATGGGAACTTGTAATATACAGTTTGTGTTCAGGCCAAGTACCAGTGACAGACTCACAGGCAATTATTTCTTCATTGTACAGAATCACAATGGGAAAAGCCTGAAGGGTTCCAAGGGAGCTCAAACTTTGTGCAGAGTGAAGTTGCACAACAGGTACTTTGTTGGTTTGGATTTGCCTCCCACATCATTGAGGGCTATTATATCTGTGGACCAAAATAATTCTACATTAACCTTTTTTTTGTAAATGAACATGCACTCCGGCGGTCACAATCCACTGCTTGCCAGTAGGTTCAATTAGTTTGAAGTATGGCACTCCTTATAGACGTATAACATTAGTGCATTTAAAGGTGCACCAACGATAGTGAATAAAGTCAGAGCCTTGGTTTATGAGGTTTGAGCAGGCAATATGCAGACAAAACTGCAAACATTTGGTTTCTGTGATCCTTTTTAACTGTTTTCCAAACCTGTACTTTCGGATATCCTGTCTGCACATTGAGCATGAGGCAGGTACATCATCACATGGTGGTGTGTGGTGCTTTCATGCCTGATGAGCGTCCAGTGCATATTACATTTTTCATGAGAGAAACTTAGGGTTTTTTTAGGATTGAGACTCATTTTAATATATCCTGGGAGGGAGGAACAAAATGCTCTTTTCCTTTCTCACCAATACATGGTTGGGTGCCAGGTATAGGCTAGATTTGGGGATATCATAACACAGTTCAGAGTTTTGGGTGGGCAGCTGTATATCGTCATGGAGTCATACAGCACGGAAACAGGCCCTTATGCCCAACTCGTTCCATGAGGCCCCATCTAAGCTATTCCCATTTGCCCACCTTTTCCTTTTCTCCAGAGATGCTGTCTGACCTGCTGAGTTACTCCAGCTTTATAGGTCTATCTTCAAATTAAACCAGTTCCTTCCCACACATGTCATCTGGGACTACTGTCATGACATTCTCCTTCATCAATAAAGCAACACCACCTCTTCTTTTACCGCCACCTCTCACTGGAAGTGTCTCTGAGTTCCCATGTCCTGCAGAAAGAATATACCACTGCCCTAGCTTTTATATTTACTGCACAAGACTGAGGTAGATTTATGAAAGAAAGGTGAGGGAAAAAAAACACCGGTGGTACCTTATCCCATCGCCATACTTGTGGCCAAAGCATCGCACTTGCTCTCCACAAAGCACTCTTGACCCAAAGCCTCACACTTGCCCTGTACAAAGCTCTCTCAAGTCAAAGCCTCGCACTTATCCTCCACAAAGCACTTGATCGCCACACATCCTCACCCAACACAGTTGTTCCACTAATGTGTACATTTTTTATACACTCACTCAGAGCAGTCATTCTGGGATGTTAATTGCCCTCATCTGCAAAACTGAACCAACTGAATTTTGTGATCACCGTTGTCAAATAGCATGATAGATTTAACAACGTGTAAATTTATTGGAGCTGGATCTCCTGAAGATGAACAGTTTGTATTCCAACTTCAAATGTGAGCGCAGCATATAGAGGACATGGATTTTTTAGTGTCTGAGTGATTAAGTATTGCGTGATGGAATTAGATCAAGGTTCAAATGTTGTGCATGTTATTTTTCATAATGTAATAGGATTTATCTGACGTATATCAAGAAATTGTGGTGTTGTCTTTTCAGATGAGTATTTTGTCCCATCGGATGCTTATAAAGGTTGCATGACACAATTTGAAGGGCACATGAGTTTACCCAGCGTTTGGCCGACATTTTCCCTTTTACAAATAATCGCACCTCCTCTAAACGCAGATGATTACAGTTGTGATGTTTCAAAAGCAGTTCATTGGCTATGATGGACTTTGAATGGGATACGGAATATGTAAATCTTGTATAATTTTAATCCTGATCCATTTTAGTTATGGCTTCATATTCTTGGATTGGTCCTTATCCTATTTCATAAAGGAAAAATACATGCACTTAACATTCCAGATCGCAAGGTTATTAGAATTTTATGACTTGCACTGGGCAATATATTTCATCTTCTTTATTGCTGTGCTGATAAACAAGCCAAGTCCTCTTTGACAGCCGTCATTTATTACAGCACTGATAATAATTGTGCTGGTTTGAACATGTGCTTGTCATTGTCTCACTCGGCAGCCACGGTCAAACGATCCATACAATGTACACATTCCTGGACACACTCCAGCTTGTGAGTGTCCGAAGAAACAACAGAGACAATGGCAAACAGAATGAAACTGGAACTGGGTACACTTTGCAACAGTTTGGTTAACTCATTAATGGCCAGATATGAATTGATTGAAATATAAACATTTGTCAGATTGGTGCTAATAGTTTCCATCACAGTAAACAACATTGTTTACATGTCCATAAATGTACCTGGTCTCATTCTTCGCATTATTGCATTCTTATCAGAACCTGTCAGCCTCTTCATGGGTAGAAGGAGCTACTCCAGAAGGCAGCACCTACTTTTACAATCTTATAACAAGAGGTATGTATACTGATAATGAATTGTTCATAGGAGCTTCTGTAGAAAGAGTAATCAAGTTAACATTTTAGATTTGCTAGGTGTTTCCAGCATTTTTTTGTTTTTATGTTGGATTTACAGTATCTGCAGTTCTTGTTTCCATTTATTATTTATGTTCCACCCTGATACACAATTTAATGACAAATTCTAGATTATAGGGCATGAATTTTTACTTTAATGTTTGCCTCTTTTTTTCGTGAACGAAGCTTCAGATAAACATCTAATTTACTACAATGTTTCAGCCTCCTAACCAGGCTACTGATAATGTAGAACGTTTTTGTTTGTGTGGTCTACATTGTCTCCCTATATTTGACACACTGGCTGAACCAAGTGGACACGGCTGATGAGGACCACTGTGGTACAAGAGCTAAACATTAATTGGGTAATGCTGCATGTCTTAACAGTACATTTCCCACCTCTTGTACAACAAGGGCAAATTTAGCTGTTGAATACAGGCTTGATGGTTATCTGAGGTTAGCTGAGGCGGTGACCTGAACTAACCATCTAGAGACCTGAGTTCAGCTCCCATCAAGGCAAAACTGAAAATGTAATTTGGGTTAAAAAAAAAATCCGAATTTTTAAATAACAATTGTATAGTAATGGTGACCTTAAAATGACTGATTGTCACCATTTATCACAAGAATCTCTCTGGTTCACTGATGTCCTCCGGATAAGGAGATGTGTCATCCTCGAGCCATCTATTTCATATGTAACCCCAGACCTGCAGCAATATGATTGCGCCCCCTGAAATTGTCTTGCAAGTTACCCCATTGTATCATAAAAGTTTCATGCATGATTCGTGGTTCAAGGGGGGACAGTGGCGTAGCTGCTGCCTCACAGCGCCACAGAAACGCTTTCAGTCCTGATCTTGAGTGCTGTTTGTGTGGAATTTGCACATTCTCCCTGTGACCACGCGGGTGTCCTCCATGTACTCCAGATTCCTCCCATCTCCCAAAGACGTGTGGATATGTAAATAAATTGGCGTCTGTAAATTGCCATTAATGTGTAAGAAGTGGATGCGAGTGGGTTAACATAGAACTGCTGTGAACAGGTGATCGATAGTCATTGTGGATTCAAGGGAGCCGAAGGGCCTGTTTCCCTGCTATCTGTAAACTAAACCAAACTAATGATGATTAAATACAACCTCATTGATATTTTGCATCATACAGCACGGAAACAACCCTTCAGCCCAATTCGTCCATGCTTTATCTAAGCTAGTCCAATTTGCCTGGGTTTGATCCATATCTCTCTAAACCTTTCCTATCCATGTATTTTAAATGCTGCTAGAGTACCTGCCTCGACTACCTCCTCTGGCAGCTCATTCCATGTACCCTCACACTTAACTGCAATAAACTCCTTTAGTCCTTGTTCATCAGTCAATGAAAGTAAGCATGCAGGTACAGCAGGCAGTGAAGAAAGCGAATGGTATGTTGGCCTTTATAACAAGAGGAGTTGAGTATAGGAGCAAAGAGGTCATTCTGCAGTTGTATAGGGCCCTAGTGAGACCATACCTGGAGTATTGTGTGCAGTTTTGGTCCCCTAATTTGAGGAAGGATGTTCTTGCTATTGAGGGTGTGCAGCGTAGGTTTACAAGGTTAATTCCCGGGATGGCGGAACTGTCATATGCTGAGAGAATGGAGTGGCTGGGCTTGTATACTCTGGAGTTTAGAAGGATGAGAGGGGATCTTATTGAAACTTGTAAGATTATTAAGGGTTTGGTTATCTGAGGTTAGCTGAGGCGGTGACCTGAACTAACCATCTAGAGACCTGAGTTCAGCTCCCATCAAGGCAAAACTGAAAATGAAATTTGGGTTAAAAAACAATCCGAATTTTTAAATTACAATTGTATAGTAATGGTCACCTTAAAATGACTGATTGTCACCATTTATCACAAGAATCTATCTGGTAAGGATATTTGTGGAAGGATATTCCTGCTAGAGGCATGAAACATGTTCCTGATGTTGGGGGAGTTCAGAACCAGGGGCCACTTTTTAAGAATAAAGGGTAAGCCATTTAGAACGGAGACGAGGAAGCACTTTTTCTCACAGAGTTGTGAGTGGAATTCTCTGCCTCAGAGGGTGGTGGAGGCCAGTTCTCTGGATAGTTTCAAGAGAGAGCTAGATAGGGCTCTTAAAGATAGATTCTTGTGATAAATGGTGACAGTCAGTTAGGGAATATGGGGAGAAAGCAGGAACTGATTGGGGATGATCAGCCATTATCACATTGAATGGCTGTGCTGGCTCGAAAGGCCTACGTCTGCACCTATTGTCTATAGTCATTCCTCAGTCCACTTGCCCAACTGATCAAAATCCTGCTATCCAAATGCATAACTATCTTATCCCCAAAATCCTCTCCAGTAACTTGCCTACATAGATATTTGGCTGACTGGTCTATAGTTCCCAGGTATTACTTTGCGCTCATGGCTAAATAGAGGCTTAACATTAGCCATCCTCCAGTCATCTGGCACCTCACCCATGTCTAACAATGGTTCATATATCTCAATTTTTTCCCCTGCTTCTCAGTGTCCTCGGATCATGCCCATGAATATGCCCAGGAGATTTATCTCCCTTCATATGCCTTAGGATGTCCAGCACCTACTCGACCATAATTCAGACTGTCCTCAAGATTTTGCCATTAGCGATTACAGGTCCTCACGTACAAACACGATAAAAACAGAGGAGAAAAACATATTGAGGACTTGCCCATTTCCTGCAGCTCACAACATAGAGGACCACTTTGGTTCCTGAGGGGCCTTATTCTCTCTCTAGTTACTCTCTTTGCTTAATGTATTTATAAAATATCTTTGGATTTTCCTTTTTTTTTTCTGCTAGAGCTATCTCTTGCCCCCTTTTTGCCCTCTTGATTTCCTTCTTAAGTATGCTCCTTAGTCCCCAACACTCTTCCAGAAATCCACTTGATCCCAGCTGCCTATACTTGGCCCATCCCTTCTTCTCATTCCTGACCAGACACTCAATTTCTCTCGACATCCAGGCTTCCTTACTTCCGTGCCTTGCACTTCACTGAAATGGACAATACGTGCTATGGCTGTTAGTGATGCCCACACCCCAGAAAATAAATAGAGAAGCAGCCCAGATAACATCCAACTTGAGCCAGCTTTAATTATCCAAAATTCACTTAAATAAAAGATGCGCCCTAAATACGTAATGTGTATTTGAGCTTTGTCAAGGGGCATCTTTGCCTACCTGACTATTGCTATTTATAGTTTGCACTAAGAGTTTCATTTACACTGCGTTTTAGAATCGCAATGGGAAAATCCGGAGGGCTTCATCGTTTCTCGTGAATGCTCAGATACAGCATGCAAGGATAAGACTGAGCCAGCAGGGTCCGCGAAAGAATTCATAACAGAGGAACGTGTTGAGATAAACACTGAAGATTACTCCCCAGGAGAAGAGGAGCAGCTGTCTAAAGACATAGAGGCTTCCATTCCACAAAGTGAAACAAACGCCTTTCTCCAGGTACGTGCTGCAACCTCAACCATAAAGTATCTTCAAGATTATTAAGCAATGCAGAGATGAGGTAAGCCTGCAAAGTCCGAGTGCATCTGCTGCATGGGGGTGCATCTTGACCTCCAGTTTGCATGTTTTCCCTGTGATCGCATGAATTTCGAAGTGCTCCGAGTTCTTCCCACATCCCAAAGACTAGTAGGTTGATAGAATTACTGATCACTGTAAAATGCCACCAATGTGTAGGTGAGTAGTAGAATCTAGGTGTTGAAGGAAATGTGGGGAGAAAAGGTTATCAGGAAATGGGATTGTTCTGTGAGCCGGCATTAGCTCAGTGTGCAAAAACAGTTTTCTTCTATGTTACAAGGAAATTGATTGAATTAATGGGACAAAAATTCCAGGACTGAATGTGCATCCCAAGGTTTTGAAGCAGGTGGTCCCAATACTGATTGTCAGTTCCCAAAATCCCATTGAGTACAGTTCAGACAAATTGGAAGGCAGTAAATGTTTAAAAGGAGGAGAGGAGTTTGCCTGACATCAGTGGTAGGGAGAAAAATAGAATCTATTACTCGGTAATGGGGCATTTAACGGATAATTGCATTGGGGAAAAGTGGATTAACAAAAGCAAAAATCATGTTTGACTCGGGATTTCACCGGCTATCCTGATGGCAATTCACATACTACTCCATGCTAAGCATATACTTGAGGAACTGCACACCCTCATCGATAGCTTGGAATGAAGTACCCCAAGGCCTTGTTCATAAAAGCCAGGGATGCACTTTGGTAAATATGACCACCTGGCTATGTTTCTACTCCATGCTTACAAGTAGAAACTGAAGTAGGAGGATTCTGTACAGAAAGTCACCCTTAATGACTGCTTTGAGTCAGTGGATAGGTCCATTTTCAAGATCTCTGCAGCATAACCTAAATGACTATGCCAATGCTGACACAGACATCATCAGCAAGTGTGCAGAGGATAAACCATACAAGAGCATAGCACAGGGACAGGCCCTTTGTCCCAAAATGTTTATTCCAAAAATGAAGCCAAAACTAACTTTTATATGTCTGCATATAATCCATATCTCTCCATTCCTTTTGGTGTATTCTGTTGTTTAGTTTTTTGTCATGTGTACGGTGAAAAAATATTTGTGTGATACCCAGTCAACGGAAAGACTATACACAATTACAATCGAGTTGTCCACAGTGTAGATACAGGATAAAGGGAATATCCATGTGCCTATCCAAAAGTCTCTTGCATCTCACTATCACATTTGCCTCCATCACCTACACGTTACTGGCACTCACCATTCCATACAAATCTCCTTCAAACTTTCTCATCTTAAAACTCTGCCTTCTAACATTTGATATTCCTATCCTAGGGAAAAAGGTTCTGACTGTCAACCCGATCTATGCTTCTCATAATTTTATAAAACATTTTTCACACATAGTGGTGAATCTGTGGAATTCTCTGCCACAGAAGGTAGTTGAGGCCAGTTCATTGGCTATATTTAAGAGGGCGTTAGATGTGGCCCTTGTGGCTAAAGGGATCAGGGGGTATGGAGAGAAGGCAGGTACAGGATACTGAGTTGGATGATCAGCCATGATCATATTGAATGGTGGTGCAGGCTCGAAGGGCCGAATGGCCTACACCTGCACCTATTTTCTATGTTTCTATATACTTCTATCAGATCTCTCCTCAACCTCGGGTGTTGGTCCGGAGAAAACAATCCAAGTTTGTCTAACTTCTCCCTGTAGCTAATTTCGCCTAATCCAGGCATCATCTGGTAATTCCTCTGCACCGTTTCCAAAATCTCCACATCCTTCCTGTATTGGGGTGACCAGAACGGCACGCAATACTCCAAATGTGGCCTATCAAAGTCCTTCAAAGCTACATCATGACTTCCATACTGTTATACTTAATGCTCCAACTAATGAAGGGAAGCATACCCTGTGCATTCTTTAACATGCTCTATTTGTGTTGCCACTCTCGTGGAGTTATGGACTTGGTAAGGTATGAACCCATACAACCATGTCACTGTTAGTCCTTTGCATCTTCATCTTCTGGATCGGCCTACCATGGAAGACTTTATCAAATGTCTTACTAAAATCCGTGTAGGCAATATCCACCATCCTACCCTGGGATCCAAGTAGGAATTTGGATCCACAACTGGATTGGCAGGAGTTTTAGCAGAAGGCAAGTTCATCAAATATTTGGAGAAATAAATGGGCCATAATTAAGGAGCATATGGGTAACACTGGAATTGGTATTGTGGTTGATAGAAAATGTATTCCAGGCTTGAGGTGGTGATTTATGGACTAATCAGGTGGTCTTATAAAGAAGTTGCAAATGGCATTTGTGGAGGGCAACCAAACCAAAATAATACACAATAAATGATAGAATAGGCAACAGTGAAAGTATCAGGATCTCAGAATGCATGTGAACAAATCCAAAGCATACCAGGCAGGTGATAATGTAGTTGAAAGTCAGTTGGAGAGATTCAATGGCATTAGATAGATTGTGCTGGATTTAGAAATATACCATTATAAGGTGAGACTATGAAAGTTGTGGCTGGTTTCTTTGGAAGACATGGGGAGAATTGAATGTGGTGTATAAAATTGAGTGGCCTCGATCGAGTATATGGATCAACAATTAGATCAATATGATGAATGGAAGGTAGAATGAATTGTGGAGATCTGCCTGAAGTGGTGGTGGTGGCAACAGAAACACTTCACCACATACAATAAGTACATGAATGAGCACTTAAGTTGTTATATAGCATTCAAGGCAACAACCAAAGAGTTGGAATGAGGGAAGAACTAAAATAGATATTTTTTGCCTGGCATAAACATAATAGTTATCCGTTGTGTTTGCAGAATCAAAATGCTGCAGGAGATGAAAGTGATGCAAAGTCTCCTGAAGAAAAACTCGATACAGAGGTAGAAACCACATTGCCCCAGGATGAGCATCAACAAGAAGCAAAGAAGAAGAGGAAGAATGTAAACCCATATGGGGAATGGGAAGCTGTAAGAGAGGAAGAAGAGTGAGTAGCTTATCACCAATATCACTGTAACTTTTCAAATCCATGTCATTGTTGAAAGAAATATACATTTCCATCCCATTTTTGCTACATTTTTGTTATGGGTTCCAAGGCATTCAATTTCTTCATGCATTGATTAATTTAACTGTTACATTGCTTTACTGTAGTCATCAGGTAATAATCAGATGATACAGACACTGCTGAAGGTACTCTGCTTACCTGAACCATCTGTTAAATGAACTAATTTCTGTAATTAGCATGCCAGTGTTTGCATATGATTGAAATCAGTTGATCACTTTTGATGTTTTTGAATTATGGCAAAAAAGATCCACGTTAATAATTTTTAATTTCAATGTCACATAACTACTGGGTCTTGCTTGCAGAATGATCAGCTTTGACATGTACAGCATGGAAACAGGCCATTCAGCCCAATGCATCCATGCCAACCTAGATGTCTACCTGAGCGAGTCCCATTTGCCCAGGTTTGGCCCATATACTGCTAAACCTTTATCATCCACGTACCTGCCCAATCTCAGATCCCTTTTAATTCTTTCCCCTCTCATAATAAATCTATGCCCCCTAGTTTTAGATTCCCCTATCCCATGGTGACCATTCATCTTATCTACGGCCATCATGATTTTAGAAACATCTGTAAGATAGACAACCACCAGGTGGCGCCACAATGGCTGTCTCGCCAGCAGTATGTCTCCTCCTTTTCTTTCTTTGTTGTTTTTTTAGTATGTGTTAAATGTATGTTTTAGTGTTCTTTAGCTTTGTTTTATGTGGGGGAAACGTTAAAAAAAATCTCTTTACCTCGAAGGAGATGCAAATTTTTTTTTTTCCCCCCCGTATCGCACTGCGGCCTAACATCAAGGAGCTGGTGGCCTCTTGCTGGGGATTGACTTTGGGAGCTCCAACCGCGGGAGCCTGTGGACTTAACATCGTGGAACTTGCACCCCCTTGGCTAGTGATCGACTTCGGGAGCCCCAAGCCGCAGGAACTTCGACCGCCCCGATCGCGGGAGCTTCGACGTCCCTGACGTGGGGGCTTCGATCGCCCTGACTGGATGGTTCAACTGCCCTGTCCGAGGGAGAATAAAGAGTGAAGATTAGACTTTATTGCCTTCCATCACAGTGGGGAATCCGCTGTGGATGTTTATGTTGATTTTTATGTTGTTGTATGTCTTGTTTTTTTTTTAGTATGGCTGTTTGGTAAATCGAGTTTCGCTGTATCTTAATTGGTACACGTGACAATAAAATACCCTTTGAACCTTTGAAGATCACTCCCCAACCTCCTATGCTCCAGGGTAAAAAGTCCCAGCCTTATTCTATAATTGGAAACCAGCTTCCTCCCCAGCCACTTGTTAAGCTTGACTGGTTCTATAAAATTGGAGATTTGAGCAGGACGTCAGTGTAGCGATGGGTAGGGGCAGTCTAGGCTGAAGGGAACCTAAACGTTGGGTATAAAAGTAATGTTGCACTGAGATGCTCCATTTTTGGACACCAGAACAAGTTATTCATGGCAGATATGCAGTCATAATTTGCACAATCTATATAGGAGAACCAAGAGAAAGAAGCTGCAGGTATAGTTGTGAAATCCAGAGAATATTTATCACGGGGCAGTAAATATGGGCAGTGCCATTACCTCTGGTCATTTGTGGATCATGTCCTATTCTAGATAACTGCCCATATAATCCAGACTGGTTCACGTTGTTTTAAAAGATAACTGCTTTGAGTGGTGCTGACTTTTTGAAGAGCTGTTAAACTGAGGCCTACATCTCGCCTTTCAGTTAGACTTTAAGTCGCATGGCACCAGAATCAGTCATTTTCCTGAATATCTATAATCATCCCTCACCCCACTTCACAGCTATCACTAGACCAATCTGCAGGGCATGTCCATAGTACTGCTGTTAGTGATGTAACATAGGCAATGAAGCCTAACCTATCAGTAAGTACAAAATTAATCAGTTTGGTCTCACCCTACCAGAGGTATTACCTTTATCATGTGCACCTCTACATCTCCTTTTCTGTAACTGGAAACTAACTTGTTTTCTGTCTTTCCCAGTTCTGACCAAAGTTTTAGATCTGAAACGTTAACTCTCTCAAGTCACTGCCCAATCCGTTCAGTGTTTCCAACATTCTCTGTTTTCATTATCAATCCAGTCATTGGTTTGTTGCTGTTTATGCATTGTCTTGCTAAGTGCTGAATAGTTGATGCTTTGATAATATTATAACAGAAATGAACGCCTTTTGTGGTTGCACTGAGCCCCAGAACATTCTTAAGGTTAAGTACGGTGTTGTGGAAGTTTTGCCGCTCTCAGATTGGCCCAAGTTTTACTGTTGGGACTAGTATATGCAACATAATCAATGTGGGCTTAAAACTTTCCCTTTATTTTACAGAGAACAGATAGACCTGCAGCTGCCTAAAGTAGAGTGTGCTGCTCCAGCAGTGATTGATGTAAGCCATGAACCCAAAGTCAAGTTTAAACAGAAAGAAATAACTTCACTGGGAAGCGATGCGGGAGGAGAGACCGTGTTTAAAAAAAGGAAAGTTGAAAAAGAAAAGTCTAGGAACTTTCGGCGAAAAGGGAATGATAACTGAATTTCTCAAAATGTAAAGCATAAATATATACAATGCTAGGAAGGAACTGCAGATGCTGGTTTAAATCTAAGATAGACACAAAATGCTGGAGTAAATCGGGACAAGCAACATCTCTGGGGAGAAGGAATGGGTGACATTTTGGGTCGAGACCCTTCTTCAGACTGATGGTCTGAAGACGGAACTGAAGAAGTCTGAAGAATGGTCTCGACTCGAAACATCACCCAATCCTTTTCTCCATAGAAGCTGCCTGTCCCGCTGAGTTACTCCAGCATTTTGTGTCCATCTTCTATATACAATGCTATCTGGCTTTGATTTCTGTAGTAAAGATGATCTTTCCAGATCTTCAGTTAGAATTCATTGCCTTGATTGGTGTAAAACTGCATTATTTTTTAGTAAATAAAATGGATATTTTTAAGTTGGTATTGTTTTGAATTAAGTTGGGAAGTCTGAATAAGAGCACAGGAACTGCAAACCATTTTTTCTGTTCACCTTATTCACGTTTCTACCTAATTTGACAGTGATTACTACTTTATTTTGCTGAATTGTTTTGTTGACATTAAAAATTTTTTGATGTACTAAGTATAAAAGAAAATAATGTATGCAGTGGTAGCTTATAAATTGAATAATATAGCTCTGTACTATGTTCTGTGGATTTAATGAATTTTTGAACATCACATCTTTACATAAAGTCCTTACATTAACAAGTTCACAATATTTTCCAAGTCGAGTTTATTGACATATGCACAAGTATGGTGAGATATGGGTACAATGAAAATATAGCTTGCACCATCATCATGGGACATAGACTCCGAAAACACACAAGAATATAAATTGTACATAAATTCTAAAAGACAGTGAAAAGTAAAAACTCATAAAATACGACATTTACATAACTTATGTAGGTAAAGGTACAGCTGTCAATAATAAAACTGTGAAATACACTCGGTATTTGAGATCTTATTGTGTGCCAATACAGATACACCACCGATTATCCTGATCCCGACCTCGGGTGCTGTCTGTATGGAGTTTGTATGTTCTCCCTGTGATCCCATGGGTTTCCTTCGGGTTCTCCGGTTTCCTCCCACACTCCAAAGACAAGTAGGTTTGTAGGTTACTTAGCTTCTGTAAATTGTCCCTAGTGTGTAGGATAGAACTAGTATATAGGTGATCGCTGGTTGGTGAAGTCTCGGTTGGCCGAAGGGCCTGTTTCCACGCTGTATCTCTAAACTAAACAGATTAAGCTGTTGCTAATTTTGAGGACTACTCACATCGTTTTGAGCACACATCGTTGATGGCAAATGGATTTGCACACTTTATTCTAGCATTGTCTCAGTGGGCCGAATGGCACCCTTCAATGCTGTTCCACAACAAATCCTATCGCCCCACATATTTTCCTTAACATGCTCTCCCCTCATTCCAATTAACCCACCTAGATAGTGTGCAGAGACCAGTTACCCAACCAATCATCGCATCTGGGATGTGGGAGAAAACCTGAGGAAATCACCGTGAGCAGATGGAGAATGTGCAAACGCCACAAGTCATTAATGGTCTGAGATAGCAGCTCTATCTATCCATAATTTGTTGTATGATTGGGAAATTTGCGTGAGACATTTTTAAAGTAATGAACAAATTTGGATGTGAGGTGTGGGAAAGAAATCCCTGTGTGTTCCAGCGTAACAGAGTTGACCATTTAATTTAAAACCTTAGTTACAGCTTATCTGCACCCATTTTTCATGAGATTTTCATCCATATCATGACTATCTCTGTTTTGACTGTTCTAGTTCCTCAGGTCAACAGAAACTTACCTGTGCCTTGCACTGTTCAGTTGGTCCATCACTCTTGTACTTGCTGACTTGCATTAGATTCTTGTCTGTCTATATTACAATTATATATACTGGCACCCATGCTTTCCAGTTTCTCAGTCGTCATTGCCATTCCATAAATCTCCATCTGGCAATCTTCCATAATCCCTATGCTTTCCCAGTTCTGGTCTATTAAGCAACATTAATCCCTATTTTTATTTCCCTACTAGTGTCAACCATCCTTTTGATGCTGGGGCCTTAAGCTCTCAGATTCCTTCATAAACACCTTAATCCGCAATCTGCCACTTTAATCAAACATTTATGGTTTCTCCATGTGGCTGGTTTTGACACCATTCCTATAAACTACTTCAGGGCATTTAACTTTAAAAACGCTGGAATTTTTGGGGTCTGATACAATTCAAACCCAAGATGTTTTTGCAGCCTCCTCATTTTTCAGCGTTGCGCATAAACATTGCTTCCTGTGAAGACATGATGTTTTCCTACAGGATGTTAGTTCAAGAATGGTGGTAACCCTAGGTTTGACAGGTTCGTTAGAGAACCCAGGGGGACTGAAGGCCAGTGAGCCTCACGTCAGTGATAGGGAAACTATTGAAGAGAATTTTTGGAGGTAGGATTTATTCCTATTTGGAAGAGAATGGCTAATTTGTGATAGCACAGCATAATATGCGGCAGGTCGTGTCTCACCAACTGGATTAGTTTTTTTGAGGTGATGACACAGATCGATGAAGGTAGGGCAGTGGATGTTGAATACATGAATTTTGATAAGGCTTTTGATAAGGTCCCTCATGGTAAGCTCATTCAGATGATTAAGATGTACAGAATTCACAATGAATTGGTCATATGAATTCATAACTAGCTTATTCATAGAAGACAGAGTTGTGTTGGAAGGTAGATATTCTAGCTAGAGTTCTGAGACCGGTGGAGTTCTGAAGGGATCTGTGCTGGGACCTCTATTAATTATATATATATATAAATGAACTGGACGGAATGTAGATGGGTTGGTGAGTAAGTATGCTGACAACACCAAAATTGGAAGAATTGCAGACAATGAAGAATGCTATCAGAAGGTCCAGCAGGATATAGATCAGCTGCAGGAATAGGCAGTAAAACGGCAGATGGAGTTTAACCTGAGCAAGTGTGATGTTTTGCACTTTTGGAGTTTGAATGCAAGGAGAATGTATACAGTTAATGGCAAGACCCTTAACTGGATTGATGTGCAGAGGGATCTTGGAGTGCTAGCTCACTGAAGGTTGTGGCATAAGTATAAAGGGTGGTAAAGAAGGCATATGGTATGCTTGCCTTCATTGCTAATGGCATTAAATCTAAATGTCAGGAAGTCGATGCAGCTCTATAGGACTTTGGTTAGGCCACATTTTGAGTATTGCATACTCAAAATGCTGCATGGTGGCACAACGGTAGAGTTGCTGCCTTACAGCGCTTGCAGCGCCGGAGACCTAGATTTGATCCTGACTACGGGTGCTGTCTATCAGGAGTTTGTACGTTCTCCCCGTGACCACGTGGGTTTTCTCCGAGATCTCCAAAGACGTACACATAAGTAGTTTAATTGGTTATGTGTAAATTGTCCCTAGTGTGTAGGATAGTATTAATGTGCGGGGATCGCTGGTCAGTGCGGACTTGGTGGGCCGAAGGGCCTGTATCAGCGCTGTATCTCAACTAAACTAAAGCATGCAGTTTTGGTCGCCCCATTACAGGAAAGATGTAGAGGGTGCAGAGGAGGTTTACCAGAATGCTACCTGGATTAGTGGGTTTCAGTTACAGGAAGTGGTTGGATAAACTTGGATTATTTTCTCTGGAACGTCGAAGGTTGACGGGAGATTTGATATGTTTGTAAAATTGTGAGGTATAGATTGGGTGGATAGTCAGATCCTTTTTACCAGGGTGGAATGTCCATCACAAGAAGGCATAGCTTTAACGTGAGGGGGAAAGTCGAATGGAGATGTGCTGGGAAAGTATTTTTACCTGGAACGTATTGCTAGGGGTGGTTTCTTCCCCCTCTCCCCGCTCCTGCGCCCTCTCCCTTCCCCCTCCCACTATTCCCCATCCCTCCCTTATTTCCATCTTCTCCCTCTTCCTTCCTTCTTGCTCCGCTTTCCTCTCCCTTCCCCTATTCTTATCCCCCTATTTTTCCTCCTTTTCTCCCCTTCCCACAACTCTGTTCCCCTCTTTCCCCTTTTTCACCTCCTTCCCCATCCCCTCTTCTCCATTCCTCCCCTTTCCCCTCCCTCCTGCTCCTCCCCTTTTTTGCCCTGCTTGCTGTCTGACCCGCTGAATTACTCCAGCTTTTTGTGACTACCACCATTGGGTGCAGATGCAGCGTTGACTGAAGAATTGGGAGTTGGGGATAGAGTATGCAGGAGGCAGGGTGGTAAGAAGTGTAGTCTAGATAGTTGTGGGCGTCAGTTGATTTATAATATAGATGTCAGTCAATAGTCTATCTCCTGTGATGGAGACAGTGAGATTAAGACTCAAGTCCCGGGTGCTAAACACTTTAACTTCCCCTCCCATTCCCATATTTCACTTGCGCAGTTTACAACCCAGCAGTAAGAATCGAGATTTTTTCTAACTTCAAGTAACCCTTGCTTTCCTTCTCTCTCCGTCCCTCCCCCAGTTTAGTTCTCCGACTAGTTTCACTGTCCTCATGATTCATTTTACTGATTATGTCTCATTGTCACCTTCCCCCTCAGCCAACAATGAACCATTCTACATTTCCTTGAGCACCATCTCTTTTGATCTGTCATTTTCACACCCTACCCTTCCAACTCTAGTCTCCCTGTTCCCTGACTATCTGAAGAGGGTCCCGACCCGAAACGTCACAGATTCCTTCTCTCCAGAGGTGCTGCCTATCCCTCTGTGTTACTCCAGCATTTGTGTCTATCCTCATTGTAAACCAGCATCTGCAGTTCCTTCCAACACACTACCTCTTCCTTCCCCTTGTCACCCTTACACCTCTTCCCTCCTCCCCCTTTCCAACCTTCCCCCAACCTCTTCCTTCCCCCTCCCCATTCCTCTTCCCCGCTCCATTCCTCTTCCCCACTCATCTCTTAATCCTCTCCCCACTCACCCCTCCATCCTTCTCTCCCTTCCTCACCCATACATCCTTACCCTATCACCTTCATATCGCCTCCTCCTGCCCCTTCTATTTCCCCCCTACTTCCCACTCCCCTTGTGTCCCCTGCCTTTCTTCCTCTTCCTTCCCTCCCTTCTCCCTTACCTTTTCATTCTCTTCCACCTGTCCCCCATTCTCCCTCTCTCTACTTCCCCTCTCCCTTTCCTCTCCTCCCACTACCCCCTTTCCCCACTTTTCTCCCTCTTCCCCTTCACCCCTCCTTCCTCTCCCCACTTCTTCCTCTGCCATCCTTCCCCCTCCCCATCGCCTCCTCCTTCCCATATCTCCCACACCCCAGCTTCCTTCATCATATACACTTCACCTCTCTCCCACCCTATACCCCTTCCCTCTCCCTCCCTTTACCCCTCACCTCTTCTCTCTCCCCCCCCTCCTTTCTCGCCCTCGCTCAACCCCACCTCCCTCTTCCACTCCGGCAGCGCCCAGTCAGCCCAAGCCCCGCCTGTTGCTCAGTTGTCAGGAGCAGCCTAGCTGTGTGCTGCCCGCCCGCCTGCAGCCTGGGGAAGGGTGGAGGCTGAGGCGGAGGCGGCCTGGTCGGTCGGTGCTCACCCCCGCAGTTGCTCTCACAAGGTTGCTGGGCTGAAGGGGCGCCGCCGGGCCGGCCCGCTGCGGATGGCGGCCGGCTCGGGCTCGGGCTCCGAGGCCGCGATGGCGGTGTGAAGCCGGCAGCCGGGCCCCGCTCACCATGCTGCGGCAGCTCCTGCACCGGGGCCTGAAGACGTGCTTCTACCGCTTGGGCTTCTTCATCGGCAACCACCCGGTGTTCTTCGCCTCGGCACCTGTGCTGCTCGCCATCCTGTTCGGCGCCAGCTTCAGCCGCTACCGGGTGCAGGACAACATGGAGTACCTATTCGCACCGCGCCACAGTCTGGCCAAGATCGAGCGCACCCTGGTCAACAGCCTCTTCCCTGTCAACCAGTCCAAGCACCTACTCTATTCCGACCTGCAGAGCCCGGGACCCTACGGTCGGGTCATCATCACCGCCCCGGGCGCAGGTAGAGGGAGAGGCGGCGGCAACCTGCTCGACCTGCAGCACACGCGGCTCATCCTCCAGGTCAGCAGCCCGCCCACCTCATCCCACTGGCACACCTCGTTCATCCCCATCCCTTACCCGGCCCTCATCATCCCATCACCTGGAAAACTCATCTCAACCCAGGCCTACTTCATCCCATCACCTGGAAAACTCATCTCATCCCAGGCCTACTTCATCCCATCACCTGGAAAACTCATCTCATCCCAGGCCTACTTCATCCCATCACCTGGAAAACTCATCTCATCCCAGGCCTACTTCATCCCATCACCTGGAAAACTCCTCATCCCAGGCCCATCTCATCTCGTCATCTCTATCTCAACCCCAGCCTTCCATTATCGGGACATCTCATCCCATCACACCTCATTCCATCAGTGGGACACCCCATCCCTTCACCAGGACACATCCCATCCAGGCCCGTCCCATCACAGGCCCACTTCATCCCATCACATTCTGGCTCTAACCTACCCATCCCATCAACAGCCCACCACATCAGTGCATGCCTACCGACCATTGGGCCACATCATCCCCGTATTGACCCCATTCATTACATCCAATTCCATCACTGGTCCAGCACATCTGGTCCCACACCAGCAACAGCCCAACTTATGCCATCCTGTTTTCTGCCCGAGCCATCCTGGCATCATCCCACCTCATTCCATCGCATCTTATCAGTGGCCTATCTCATCCCATCTCAGCACCAGCCCCCCTTATCCTATCACATCCCAGTACTAGTGTATCCTATCCCAGCATCCAGGCCATCAACCTGTCACCAGCCCATCTCAGCACAATGAAGCAGCTGTAGAGCTGCTGCGTCACAACACTAAAGTCGTGGGTTCGACCCTGATTACTGGTCCTGTCTATGCGGAGTTTGCACGTTCTCCCTGTGACCGTATGGGGTTTCTCTGGGTGCTCTGGTTTCCTCCCTCATTCAAAAGACATACAGGTTTGTAGGTTAATTGGCTTCTGTAAATTTCACCGAGTGTGTAGGATGCAATAGTGGGATAACATAGAATTTTGTTATGGGGGAATTGTTGGTCGGCGTTGACTCGGTAGGCTGAAGGACCTGTTTCCACACTGTACCTCTATATTAAATTAAACTTAATTCGACCACCAATACACCAATTTGCAGCAGTTTTTTGTTCCAGTAGTGACCAACTTCATCCAAAAGCGTTTCTCAGACCAGTCCATCCTCACACCAAACTCCAGCCCAGCCTCATACCATCTGGAGATATCCACCAGTTCTGCTTCATATCACGAGACATTGAAGACCATCATATTTGTTGACCCTGTAACATTAGAAAAGCCATTTTCACCTTGTCATCAGACACTCACCCTAACCAATTATATTTGACCAATTAATTTGCATTTTTTCAAGTTTGTAACCAGTGGAGTAGGTATGGGTAACAGGAACACTCGACACAGTATTGGAGTAACTTGGCAAAACAGGTTGCTTCTCAAGAGAACATGGATAGGCAAATTTTCAGGTCAGGACACCTTCTTCAGACTGAGTGCAGTAACTGGAGTAAGCTGGAAGAGAGGTGTGGCAGGATGGAGATGAAGGGGGGGTTTGATAGGCAGATGGATGGATCTGCAGTGCCCTTCATAATGTTTGGGACAAAGACCATAATTTATTTGCCTCTGCACTCCACAATTTGAGATTTGTAATAGAAAAAAAATCACATGTGGTTAAAGTGCACATTCAGATTTTAACAAAGATCATTTTATACATTTCGGTTTCACCATGTAGAAATATGTACATAGTCCCCCCATTTCAGGGCACCATCATGTTTAGGAAAAGCAATGTCATGTAAATGAAAGTAGTCATGTTTAGTATTTTGTTGCATATCCTTTGCATGCAATGCCTGCTTGAAGTCTGCGATTCATGGACATCACCAGTTGCTGGGTGGCTTCTCTGGTGATACTCTGCCAGGCCTGTTTTGCAGCCATCTTTAGCATATGTTTGTTTTGGGGGCTAGTCCCCTTCAGTTTTCTCTTCAGCATTTAAAAGGCGTGCTCAATTGGGTTCAGATCGGGTGATTAACTTGGCCACTCAAGAATTGATCATTTTTTAGCTTTGAAAAACTCTTTTGTTGCTTTAGCAGTATGTTTGAGATCATTGTCTTGCTGTAGAATGAACCGCCGGCCAATGACTTTTGAGGAATTTGTTTGAACTTGAGCAGATAGGATGCGACTATGCATTGCAGAATTAATTATGCTACTACCATCAGCAGTTGTATCGTCAATGAAATTAAGTGAGCCAGTACGTTCAGCAGCCATACATGCCCAGGCCATAACACCCCCACCACCATGTTTCACAGATGAGATGGTATGCTTTGGATATTGGGCAATTCCTTCTCTCCTCCATACTTTGCTCTTGCCATCACTCTGATCTGTCCACAAGACCCTTTTCCAGAACTGTGGTTGCTTTTTTAAGTACTTCTTGGCAAACTGTAACCTGGCCATCCTATTTTTGTGGCTAACCAGTGGTTTGCATCTTGCAGTGTAGCCTCTGTGTTTCTGTTCCTGAAGTCTTCTGCTGACAGTGGTCATTGACAAATCCACACCTGAAGAGTGTTTCTGATTTGTCGGACAGGTGTTTGGGGATTTTTCTTTATAGAGAGAATTCTTCTGTCATCAGTTGTGGAGGTTTTCCTTGGTCTGCCAGTCCCTTAGTGATTAATAAGTTCACCAGTACTCTCTTTCTTCTTAATAACGTTCCAAACAGTTGATTTTGGTAAGCCTAAGGTTTGGCTGATGTCCTGATTCTCAGTCTCATAATGGCTTCTTTGACTTTCATTGGCACAACTTGGTCCTCATGTGGATAAACAGCAATAAACGTTTCCAAAGGTGATGACAAACTGGAGGAAAGACTATACCTGCATTAAGGAGACAATTAAACACACTTAAGCAATTATAAACACCTTTAAAGCCATGTGTCCCAAACATTATGGTGCCCTGAAATAGGGGGATTATGTAATTTGTAAAATTTGTAAAAGCTGTAATTTCTACATGGTGAAACCAAAATGTATCAAAATGGCCTTTAATAAAACCTGACCATGTGCACTTTAACCACATGTGCCAGAGATGAAAACAAGACAAAAGGCTATAAGATAGGGAGAGGAGGTGCGAAATGTGAAGCCAGAAAAAAGGGATATAGTATATAGGGCTCTCGCTTAACTTTTTTTCCCTGTTGCCAGCCGGGCAACCTTGGAGCTTTTTAGGTTGCCAAATGACATTTTAGGTGGTCATTTAAGATGGCTTGCATGACGTGTGCTCGGACGAAGTGCGTAGGTACCAGTCGGAATTATGCTCAATGAAGCATTCACATATTATTTCTGCTTCAAATAAAGTCACAAACTAACATATTCACCAATCAAGACATGATATATACCACAATGACATGCAGCAAAATTATAATACGGTATCTCAACTCTTTTTACACATTGCAATTAATGCAATTTTTATTATTTCTTTCCACTTCCAAACAAAAATGTGGTTGGATTATTCATCATATGATCAACCTGTGTCAATAAATCCTGGACCTTGATATGCTTAACCATGCCCACTACAGATTGAGGCAAGCATGTTTTCTGTGAAGGACCGAAAATTATCATGACATGGCCATAGCATGGGTCGTTATTGCTATTGGTACAGAAACACTCTCGCTTCCCACATAATGTATCCACAACAAAATATACAGGTTGCAAGGAATTTTCTAAAGGCATTTTATGATAATAGCTGACAAAACTGACTATACCCATCTGACAGGTTAAACATTACACTAACTTACAAGAGATGGCCAAATGACATTTTAGTCCATCATTTCCACTTCAGAATTAACGTTAAAATTTCAACTGAAATATCTCCTGACCAAATTTGTGATGTATATGACTGACTAGAAGTAAAACCTGGATAAATCCAACGTATAGTTGTGAATGTTGCTCATTAAATAACTACAGTACTGATACTCCATATCAACAGCATTGATTTGCCATTAAAATGAATTCTGTAATAACGTGTCAGTGAGAATCGAACACTGCGGTTTTAATGTTTCATGTGTTCAAAATTTAATTAATCCATTTTATGGATTAAAACAAATAATAACATTGGGAATTAAAACATATTTGATTGCATTCCGTTATCAAACATACGTCAATGTTAGCTCTGAAGACATTTCAAGCACAATAGGGTCGGGAGGGGGTATATGAATCGGTGCAGGATGGATAGGTGTGGGTGGGGGGGGGCTTGAGAAGGCATTCGGTGTGGATTGGATGGATTGAGGCAGGGGAATTAGTGAGTGTTGGTTGGAGTAGGTAAAATTATGAGGGGAGAGCGCGGGGGATGTCAGTGGGGTTGAATGGAGGGGATCTGTGCAGGATGGATGGCGGGGACAGTGCAGGATGGATGGGGGGGACAGTGCAGGACGGATGGGGGGGGGACAGTGCAGGATGGATGGGGGGGACAGTGCAGGATGAAGGGGTGAGCAGTGCAGGATGGATGGGAAGGGGAGTCAGTACAGGATGAATTGGGGGACCAGTGTAGGAGTGATGGGGAGTGGCAGGAGAATCAATGCGAGGTGGCTTGGGAGATCAGTGCAGGATGAATAGATGTGTGGGGGGGGGGGGGGGGAGTGGGGAGCACAGGGGATGTCAGTGAGGACTGAATAGAGACAGGAATGGGGATCAGTGCGGGATGGAGAGGAGGGCTCTCATGATAAGGGGAGTGGAGGGGGGCGTATGAGAGAGGGAGGAAGGGGCAGAGGAAGGGCACACTCACACACGCGCGCGAGACTTCGGAGGCTTCTGTAATCGGTAATTTCAGCTCAATCCAGCGCTAAATGCAGTCCAAATGCCTGTCTCTCCTACAGCCCTGTCTCAATCCGTTGGTTAACCTGGCGGGACAGGCAGAGTGAGCTGGGTTTTGCGCTGGCTGTGGGCCTGGGGGCGCCGCGCCCGTCTGACTCCCGACGCCTCTGGCCACCCCCGGGCGTGGGAGGGGGGGGCTCTCGGGTGAGGACGGGGATGGTCCAGTAGCGGTTCGGCAGCGATTGCAGCGCCGGAGACCGGGATCGGTCCTGGCTGCGGTGCAGGTCTGCCGAGAGTGTTTTGGTTCGTCTCCCTCCTCCAATCACTTCCCCCCTCCCCAACTCTACTTCCGCCTCTGACCGACACCTCCCTCCTCCAAGGGTCTGTTTTGAAAGCGCCGCTGGCGGAGTGGCAGCAGCTGCCGCTAACAGGCCGGACGGGGCGGGGCGGAGTGCGGGGGGAGGAGATGGAGCAGTCGCCGCCGCCGCTGCTGCTGTGCGGGGCCCGACATCGCTCCGACCAACCGTCACGCCACACTTAGCATCTTTCCCACAACCGTCGCCGACACAAACCGTCACGTTCATTTTCTCCAGAGATGCTGCCGGACCCGCGGAGTTACTCCATTTTTTTTGTGTCTACGGTATAAACCAAGTTGCCAAGCCGGGCAAAATGACTCGCCGTTTAGGTTGCCCGGCGGCACTTTGAGTGGTCATTGGCACCCGGGCAACCGTTAATTTCGAGCCCTGATATAGGTGGGAAAGGAAGGTTAGGCGGTATATTGTTACAAATGGGTGAGCATCCAGATGGAGCATAGAGAAAAGAGGGGGAGAAAGTTCCACTGTCTGGTGGAACTTGACCTCACACTCAATGACTTTTCTTTTGACTGCTCTCACTTTCTTCAAGTTAAAGTTGTAGCCATGGGAACTCACATGACCCCCAGCTACGCCTGCCGTTTTATCCGTTACGTCGAGCAGTTCTTGTTCCAAACGTACGCTGGCATCTTCCTCGTCTTTTTCTCCACTATATCGACAACTGCATTGGGCTGCTTCCTGCAGCTGGGTAGAACTCAGTGATTTCATTAACTTTATCACTAACTTTCACCCTGCCCTCAAATTCACTTGGACATTCTCTGAAACGTCGCTCACCTTTCTTGATAGCTCGGTCTCCGTCACAGGCGACAGACTAGTGACTGACACCTACTACAGCCTCTAACTCCCACGGTTACTTTGACTACATCTCCTCCCACCCTGGCTCTATGAAAGACACCATCCCCTACTTCCAATTTCCGTGTCGAAGATGAGGCTTTTCACCTTGTTTAAATGTGTAAAGAGCTGAATGGCCAACTTGTATCTATTGCTTATGGTCTTGGAACTCATCTTCGTAATAGACACAATTAGATCTCCCATTTTCCCCTATTTGCCATCAGATCCCCGTCCTTATCTCATGCAGGCAAATTTCCACTGTCATGCCATCAGATACCCACTGTTTATCCACATTCAGATACTTGCACTTGTATGATCAAACAACCATCCTCAAATCATCCACATTCTCTGATATCTGGTTCCAGCATTCCCTGCAAACTGTCAGCTACTCACCCTAACATTATCACCTATCCAACTTCATACTCAATTGTATGCCACCCAATCACTACGCTGACACCATCAGATATGTCTTTTTTCGTATCAGACACAAGCTATCATGCAACCGATGTCCCTCCTAATACCACCTTCCAGCCATTACATTCAGTGGTTATGTACTTTAATAATAATAATAATAAGAATCTTTATTACGGACTCGAGGTCCAGACAAGGGGCAACATTACATTAAAAATGCATTGCATATTAAAAAATATCATAAAGTACATATAAAATCTTAGTATATCACTTATAAAAGCATCATAAATTATATATTTTTTAAAACACAATACATGTTAAAAATCCAGATTAAAAGAATGATCAATGTCCTACAACGAGACAACGATACCAGTGTCTCCACAGCTGGGATTCGTAGTGTGTAATGCTAACCCTTATGTTTGACAAGGCCACAATAATTACATTTTTAGAGTCATTTATCCTGCAAATGAATTTATACATGTGATTTCTTAGGATAGCTTCTAAAGTACTGACTTGCAGCCACAAACATATTAATGGCACTACACCATCTAGGTTTCCTTAGCAGTGTTCTCATGGCATCGTTATATGCCACCTTTAGTCTCTGCAAACTTGTCTTTCCATAGTTCGACCACAGGTGCGCAGTGTAGAGTGGTGTGCAGTATGCTCTAAATAGCGACATCTTCACCACATCTGCACACACACCAAATTTACACAAGAGAATATTGGCTTGTACATACAGCATGCGTCGTTGCCTATAAATATCCTCATCATCTGTCATTTGTTCTGTAATAATGTGCTCTAGATATTTTATCTTATTACAGACACTAAGATTATTGTCAGACAATTTAAAATCAGGAAATTTTAGACATTTATCCTCTTTGGTACTACAGATCATAACAGCACTCTTACTAGCATTATATTTAATGTCATGTTCCACACCATACACAGAACATATAGTAATGAGCTGCTGGAGACCAGCGCTAGATGGACTAAAGACCACAAGATCATCTGCATACATACTATGGTTCACTAAAATATTACCATTCACGCACCCAGTGTTACAGGCTTTCAATTGTTTAGACAGATCATCAATATATAGATTAAATAGGACTGGGGACAAAATTCCCCCTTGTCTAACACCATTGCTAACCCCAAATGGGGCTGAGACCCTATTGCCCCATTTTATTTGCATAGTCTGGTGGGTATACCAGTAGGCCAGAATTCTAACAATGTATTGAGGCACCCCTCTTTGACTCATTTTACCAAACAGCTTTCTGATTAACACGGTCAAAGGCTTTGGAAGCATCAATAAAGCACATAAGGATTGAAGAGTTTTTGCCTCTATATTTGTTTACAATCTCCTTTAGGGCATATATGCATAAGTCAGTGCCATGTTTAGCTTTAAAGCCAAACTGGTTATCTGTGGAGTTAACAAACTCATTTATTATATCCAGCAGAACTCTTTCTAAAACTTTTGACAATATGCTGGCTAAAGCTATGGGCCTGTAATTATTTAGGCTGCCTACTTTACCAGCTTTGTCCTTAATGACCGGCACTAACAGGACAGACAACATTGAGTCTGGTAACAAGCAATGAATCATAAAGCCAGTAAAACAAATAGCAAGGAGAGGAGCTATCCTCATACTCGCATACTTAAGATGTTCAGCAGAAATATGACCCAAGCCACTTGCTTTGTTGTTGGACAGCTTGTTCATGGCATGATACACCTCATGTGACATAATCGCCATCGAGTCATTACTGTCAATATTGTCCGCCCTATACAAGTCACCTTGGACACAGTTGAATAAAGTACTATAATGTTGTCGCCATAACTCCGCGATATTAGATGTTCCGGAGATTCCAACTACAGTGCATGGTAGAGATGTTTTGCAACTGTTAAGAGCTCTCACTTCCTTCCAAAAATCTGTAGCATTGTTACTTAGCAGCTTCTTAGCCATGGAATCAGCCCTCATAGCTTGCTCATTTTTACAGATGAAGCGAAGAGCATACTTATACCTTGCATTAGTGAGCTTCTTGTGCTCAAACACAGGCCCCTGTCTGGGTCTACCTGCCATAGCCCATGATTTAGTGGCTTCACGGGCTTCAGTATGATACTCAGCTACATACTTATTCCAGCCAGGCCTGATGTTATGTGTCTTATTTTTATGCTTGCAGTATGGCTTACTGCCTACACATAAAGCGCTTACTATATCATTATACATGGAGCAGATATCTCTCCTATGCTTCATATCTTTACAATTAACATTACTACATATTATTGCATCTTTAGGTAAATGAATATTGCTTAAGGATTTATCTGTATGGGCATAATAGGCTAGGATGTCTTCCTTTGTAAGCGTTGACCAGTCCAGTTTTTCTGTATTAAAGCTATTTCTATCTCTGGATACCACAGGTATGTGTTCAACATTTATTGTCATAGCAACAGGTATATGATCAGTCATTGCTGCCCCGTACAGAATGCTCATACACCCCAATGAGGCATATGCATCAGCTGTACTAATACAGTGGTCCAGCCATGATGTGGTGTGCCAGGCCTTACTAATATAAGTATAACTATCTGTAGGTAAAAGCACTTTGCTTGACAATATTAAATTATTATCTTGACAGAACTGATCCATATGATTGGCAAATAATGAGTTCCTATCTGAGATATCTGCATTCATATCACCAATGACATATACACTACAATAATTATTGTTTTGAATGAAAGAATAGATGAAAGCAAGTATTTAAATATTCATCCTCATTCTGATGGCATTCATAGGGTGTATATACATTCAGGATAACAAATTCCTTGTCGTTGTGAGCAAAGTGTATAGAAATCACCTTAATGCTATCAGATACCTATTTTTGTGCAATCTAGGTACTGCTCTAATCTCCAAACTCATGCAACCTAGATTTCTCATATAATCCAGTATGCCTGTTACCAGCAAATATTCACTCCAAATCTATGATAGCTTTAATATTATTAAATAATTATCAGATATTATCAAGTATTATCAGATATCCAGAACAATCGCACACATTTAGATGCACACACATATGTTCAGTTACCAACAAATACCCATCCTGATGCGATCAAGATGTCCACTCTGCTACATCCAGGTGTCATCAAATACCATCAGGCATGATACCACACAGAATGTCCAAAGATGCCAGCACTATACTGACAAATGTAGGTCCCTTACAATCAGAGACAGGTGAATTTATAATGGGAAACAAGGAAATGGCAGAACAGTTAAACAAGTACTTTGGTTCTGTCTTCACAAATAATCTCCCAGAAATACTAGGGGACCTAGAATCTAGTGGGAGGGAGGAACTGAAGGGAATCCACATTAGTCAGGAAATTGTGTTAGGTAAACTGTTGGGACTGAAGGCAGATAAATCCCCAGGGCCTGATAGTCTGCATCCCACAGTACTCAAGGAGGTGGCCCTAGAAATCGTGGATGTATTGGTGATCATTTTCCAATGTTCTCTCGACTCTGGATCAGTTTCTGTGGACTGGAGGGTAGCCAATATATTGCAACCCCATTTTTTAAGAAAGGAGGGAAAAGTGTTATAGCAGAGCATTTGGAAAGCAGTGACAGGATAAATCAAAGACAGCATGGATTTATGAAGTGGAAATCATGCTTGACTAACCTGGAATTTTTTGAAGATGTAACAAGTAGAATGGATAAGGGAGAGCCAGTGGATGTGGTGTATCTGGACTTTTAAAAAGCCTTTGACAAGGTCCCACAGAAGAGATTAGTGTGCAAAATTAGAGCACATGGTATTGGGGGTAGGGTATTGACATGGATAGAGAACTCGTTGGCAGACAGAAAGCAAAGAGTAGGAATTAACGGGTCCTTTTCAGAATGGCAGGCAATGCTTAGTGGGGTGCCGCAAGGCTCGGTGCTGGGACCCCAGTTATTTACAATATATATTAACGATTTAGACAAGGAAATTAAATGTAACATCTCCAAGTTTGCGGATGTCACAAAGCTGGGTGGCAGTGTGAGCTGCGATGAGGATGTTATGAGACTGTAGGGTGACTTGGATAGATTGGGTGAGTGGGCAGATGCAGTATAATGTGGATAAATGAGAGGTTAGCCACTTCAGTGACAAGAACAGGAAGGCAGATTATTATCTGAATGGTATCAGATTAGAATAAGGGGAGGTGCAACGAGACCTGGGTGTGCTTGTACATTAGTCACTGAAAGTAAGCATGCAGGTACAGCAGGCAGTGAAGAAAGCTAATGGCATGTTGGTCATTGCGAGAGGATTTGAGGGCCCTGGTGAGACCACACCTGGAGTATTGTGTGCATTTGGTTTCCTAATTTGAGGAAGGACATTCTTGCTATTGAGGGTGTGCAGCATAGGTTCACGAGGTTAATTCCCGGGATGGCGGGACTGACATACAGTGCATTTACAAAGTATTCAGACCCCTTCACTTTTTCCACATTGTTACGTTACAGCCTTATTCTAAAATGGATTAAATTCTTTATTTTTGTACCATCAATGAAGATAAGTGAGCCAGTACCTTCAGCAGCCATACATGCCCAGGCCATAACACCCCCACCACCGTGTTTCACAGATTAAGTGGTATGATTGGGATCTTGGGCAGTTCCTTCTCTCCTCTATACTTTGCTATTGCCATCACTCTGATATAAGTTAATCTTCATCTCATCTGGCCACAAGACCTTTTTCCAGAACTGTGGTTGCTCTTTTAAGTAATTATTGGCAAACTGTAACCCGGCCATCCTATTTTTGCGGCTAACCAGTGGTTTACATCTTGCAGTGTAGCTTCTGTATTTCTGTTCATGAAGTCTTCTGCGAACAGTGGTCATTGACAAATCCACACCTGACTCCTGAAGAGTGTTTCTGATCTGTCGGACAGGTGTTTGGGGATTTTGCATTATTATCGAGAGAATTCTTCTGACAACAGCTTCCTTGGCCTACCAGTCCCTTTGCGATTAGTAAGCTCACCAGTGCTCTCCTCTTAATTATGATCCAAACAGTTGATGTTGGTAAGCCTAAGGTTTGGCTGATGTCTCTAACAGTTTTATACTTGTTTCTCAGTCTCATAATGGCTTCTTTGATTTTCATTGGCACAACTTTGGTGCTCATGTTGATAAACAGCAATAAAAGTTTCCAAAGATGATGGAAAAATTGGAGGAAAGACTAGGTGCTGAGAGCTCTCTTATACCTGCATTAGAGAGGCATTTAAACACACCTGAGCAATTACAAACACCTGTGAAGCCATGTGTCCCAAACGTTATAGTGCTGTGATATGGGGGGACTATGTATAAACACAGCTGTAATTTCTACATGGTAAAACCAAAATATATAAAAATACCCTTTATCAAAATCTGACAATGTGCACTTTAACCACATGTGATTTTTTTCTGTTACATATCTCAAATTGTGGAGTACAGAGGCAAATAAATAATGATGGGTCTTTGTCCCAAACATTATGGAGGGCGCTGTATCTATTTCCCATTGGAAAGTGAGAATTTAACCTCTTTCCACCATCCTTTCAGGCAGTGAATAAGCAGAAAAGATTTTGCTCATCTCACCTCTAGTTCTTCTGCCAAGCACCTTAAATGCACAACTTCCAATACTTCAACCTATTGCCCATTGAAAGAGTTTCCTTGACCCTTGATTCTCGATTTCAAATAGATGCCGTGCTTTTAAAACGTTTCTTTGCAACTACCACAGTCCTTAAATACTAAAATTGCTTTCTCCTGTTTTATATCTTCAGTAGAAAATATTTCCAAAGTTAATAGAATTAAATTATGAGTTACTGCTCTGGTGAATTCCTCAAAGGGCCCAGAAAAACACTGCAAATTTCCACAGTCTTCCTAGCTCTCAAGCTGGGAAATCAACTGAGCCTGTGCCAGGTTAAACCTGGTATAAGTACAGCAGTCCATTCAAATGAAGGCAAGGAAATGGTTGCCAGGAGTAAGTCAAACATAACTTTTTTTAAATTTGATTTAATTATTAATTTAAATGTTTTGAGTTATGAAAGTGTGTGTTTTAATTTTTATACAAAACATTAATGTGAATTTATTTAAATATTTTTTATTGAATGGTTCTGGGAATTTTCAAATTTCTATTTTGTTGACAATTTTAAGTTTTGGGGACAGGGCTTCGCTGGCCATCAAAGCTATTCCACGAGTGCAACTGCCTGCACTCAGATAAGCCCTAGACTGCACGCAATCATGTGATATTCTCAGATCCATGCTTCTGGCAGGATACTGTTCCTCGTTCCGCTATGGACAAAGAGTTTCAGAAACAGATGGACTTGTGAAGATCAGTGTTTGTAAAAATAAAAATAAAATTCAGCCTTCAAGAACATTTCTTTCAAATAAGAAACTGGTCAAAGCATGATGAGCAAGTTCTGACTACATTTGAACCACTGCACAATTAGTACTGTAAATAAATATGATTCTAAGCAAAGCATTAAGCGCTAACTTTAGGTGATGGTTATTTGTTACTAACTCAAGTTACCATAAATTGAAGTTTTTAATTTAGATTGTTTTGGTTTCTTAAAAAATAATCTGAGGTTTACATTTAGGTTTATTCTTGTCACATGTGCTGATGTACAATGAAAAGCTTTTGTTTTGCATGCTGTCCAATCAAAACGGATAACACTATACATGAATACAATTAAGCCAAATAGAAGTACAAAAAGTAGAGGGAAGAGAAAGATACCAGAATGCAAATTCTAATTCTCAGCATTGTAGAGTAACAGTATCAGAGAAAAAGTAAAATATATGCAAATGAGCTAGGTTGGAGAATCAGGGCTGCACAGTAGCTTATGGAAGGACCATTCAGAAGTTTCTAAAGAGAGGGAAAGAAGCAGTACCTGAGTCTGGTACGCACTTTCAAGCTTCAGTATCTTCTGTCCGACAGACAGGTCTGTAGAAGTTTGTAAGAATAATTTGCGATATGCCAAATTTTCTCAGTCTCATGAGGAAATAGAGGCATTGGTAATTGCTTTTTGGCTGTAGTTTCAATGCTCTTGGTCCAGAACAGATTGTTGCAGATATTCACATCTAGGATCTTGAAATTCTCAACCATTTCTACGTTGGCACCATTGATGTTGATTGGGGCATGTATTTCACCACTTTTCCTGAAGTCAATAACAACTTCATCTTGCCGACATGGAGGGAGAGATTGTTGGCCTGACATTATGTTTCTAAGCTCTCTATCTCCTTCCTGTACTCATCATTGTTTGTGATCTGGCCCACAGTGGTGTCATCTACATAGTTGTAGATAGAGGTAGAGCAGAATTTTACCGCACAGTTATGTGTGTATAGGACTATACCCTTGCAGGACACCGATGTTTAGACTATTATGGAGAATGCTTATCCTTATTGATTATAGTCAGTAATGGGTCAGTAGGTCGAGGATCCAGTGGCAGAGAGGGGTACTTACTCCTCGGTCCAGAAGTTTGGAGATAAGTTTGGATGGAATTATGATATTGAAGCCGGAGCTATAGTCAATAAATAGAAGACTGGACATAGTTGTCTAGGTTCTCCAGAGATGAGTTTAGGGCCAAGCAGATGCTGATTGCTGTGGACCTGTTGTAAAGGTATGCAAACTGCTGTGGATCAAGGCTGTCTGGGAGGCTCAAGTTAATGTGCATTATCACCAGTCTCTGGAAGCACTTCATCATGGTGGATGTCAGAGCCACTGATGGTGGTTATTAAGGCACGCTACATTACTTTTCTTTGGGATGATAGTGGTCTTCTTAAAGTAGGTAGGGACCTCAAAATGGAGTAGTTGGGAGGATAAAGACATCTGCAAATACCTCTGCCAGCTGATCTATGCAGGTCCTGAGGACACAGCTGGAGACTCCATCCTGGCCAGTCGCTGTTAACAGGTAATCCTACAAAAATTATCAGGAGTTATTCTAGAAACTATTACAAAGAAAAACAAAATATGTTGAAGTGCAAAAAGTACAATCAAGCAGCATTGATTAACAGGTTGATGTGGGATAGTTTAGAAGGATGAAGGGGGTCTCATTGAAACTTACCGAATAATGAAAGGCCTGGATACAGTGGATGCGGAGAGGATGTTTCTTCTGGTTGGAGAGTCTAGGACTAGAGGGCACAGCCTCAGAATAAATGAATGTACCTTTAGAAAGGAGTTGAGGAGGAATTTCTTTAGCCAGAGGGTGGTGAATCTGGAATTCATTGCCACGATAGCTGTGGAGGCTGACTTTAGGTATTTTTTAAGTGGAGATTCATATGTACATGATTAGTAAGGGTGTCAAAGTTTATGGGGAGAAGGCAAGAGAATGGGGTTGAGAGGGAAAAATAGATCAGGCATGATTGCTGGCAGAGAAAACTTGATGGGCCGTATCTTCTAATTCTGCTCCTATGTTTTATGAACTTAGATACAGAGATACAGCGCGGATATAGGCCCTTTGGCCCACCAAGTCCGCACAAACGAGCTATCACCCGTACGCTAATTCTCTCCTACATACTAGGCACCATCTACAGAAGCCAATTAATCTGCAATCCTGAACGTCTTTGGAGTGGGAGGAAACCGGAGCACCTGCTGAAAACCCACGCGGTCACAGGGAAAACATACTAACTAAGTACAGATGGTACCTCCAGTCAGGATCGATCCCAGGTCTCCGGCATTGTCAGGCAGCAACTCTACCGCTGCGCTCACTGTGCTGCCCTTAGAATAGTTTCACTGGCATATTACTAAAACTTCCTTCCAAAATTGTAAGCAATGTCCTATGTGACCATAACTAAAGTCAACTATTTCTTCTTTCTTGACCTGTCTGGAACCTTAATCGTGGTTGAACATATTCTTGCATTATCTGTCTTCTGCAAGAAGCTGCAGATGCTGCAAACCTAAATTAAAAACAGAAAGTGCTGGAACTGCAAAAGGTCCGGCAGCATCTGTGGATAAACAATGTTAAAGTTTCAATTGATGATCTTTCATCAGAACAGTTCTGACGAAAAATTATTTATCAGAAACTAACTATTTCTCTCTTCTCAAATGCTCCCTGACCTGAATATGTCCAGTACTTTCTGTTTTTTATTCCATTAAGTGTAGGTCATTTACTGAAGACCTCCAGTGCATGTTAAGATGCTCCATCTTGCCTCTGATTGGACACAAATGGCATAGGTGAGTGAAAACCTCTATTTGAGCGGCAATGAAATTAATGGCTGAGTGACCTCCACAAAGACAACTTGAGCAAGAAAATCATTTTCCACTCTTACTGTGTTTAGCTCCCTGAATCTCCCCTTGAGTCAGCATTCTTATTGAAGGGTATTTTCTTTTCTACCCTAGTTTTTAACAAGGTTGGCAGTGGGAAATAGAAACATAGAAAATAGGTGCATGAGGAGGGCATTCGGCCCTTCGAGCCAGCACCGCCATTCATTGTGATCATGGCTGATCGTCCCCTATCAATAACCCGTGCCTGCCTTCTCCCCTTATCCCTTGACTCCACTAGCCCATAGAGCTCTATCTAACTCTCTCTTAAATCCATCCAGTGACTTGGCCTCCACTGCCCTCTGTGGCAGGGAATTCCATAAATTCACAACTCTCTGGGTGAAAACGTTTTTTCTCACCTCAGTCTTAAATGACCTCCCCTTTATTCTAAGACTGTGGCCCCTGGTTCTGGACTCGCCCAACATTGGGAACATTTTTCCTGCATCTAGCTTGTCCAGTTCTTTATATAATTTTATATGTTTCTATAAGATCCTCCCTCATCTTTCTAAACTCCAGTGAATACAAGCCTAGTCTTTTCAATCTTTCCTCGTATGACAGTCCCAGCCATCCCAGGGATCAATCTCGTGAACCTACGCTGCACTGCCTCAATCACAAGGATGTCCTTCCTCAAATTAGGAGACCAAAACTGTACACAATATTCTAGATGTGGTCTCACCAGAGCCCTATACAACTGCAAATTGTGATGGTTTCTCCAGAGCGACATTCTGTTGATGGGTGGATTAGCGACGGCTTAGGTTAAGAATGCCAAGTTTACTGAGCATGTAAATTGCCAGGCAAGAAAGACTAAATGACCTTCAACCTGCCCTACCCACATGATAGTCAAAACAAACCTGACTCCACAAGAGAAAGTCCCATATTTACATTTTCTTCTTCAGACCTCCACAACACCCTCCTGTAAGAACTTTTAGTTTAGTTTAGAGATACAGTGCGGAAACAGGCCCTTCGGCCCACCGAGTCCATGCCAACCAGCGATCTCTACACCCTAAAACACTACCCTGCACACGCTAGGGACAATTTGCAATTATACCAATCCAATTAACCTACAAACCTTTACATCTTTGGAGTATAGGATATCCAGGAAAAAAACCCACACAGGTCACGGGGAGAATGTATAAACTCCATACACAGAAGCACCCATAGTCGGGATCGAACCCAGGTCCCTGGCGCTGTAATGCCCCTGCCCCACTTAGGAAACCTGAACGGAAACCTCTGGAGACTTTGCGCCCCACCCAAGGTTTCCGTGCGGTTCCCGGAGGTTTTTGTCAGTCTCCCTACCTGCTTCCACTACCTGCAACCTCCGGCAACCACCTGCAACCTCCGGGAACCGCACGGAAACCTTGGGTGGGGCGCAAAGTCTTCAGAGGTTTCCGTTCAGGTTTCCTAAGTGGGACAGGGGCATAAGGCAGCAACTCTACTGCTGTACCATCATGCTGCCGTGTCACCTAGATACAGAGGTCCCAGTCTCTACACCAACTACCATCCTTGTCATGTTTCCACTCCACTTGGGCCTAGGACCACAAATCCCCTGAACTTGTGCCTGCAGAGGCAAACCTGGGACTGAAATGGTCTTTGGTAAACCATTGCTGTGATGCACTAGATTTCCTCAGCCTGTATCAACACTTAACTCTTGCACAGGTCATGAGATCATCTGGAACCTTTCTAATCATATTTCCAACACTGCTGTCAGGGCATTAATAAAGCGCAGAAATATACATTCACAAATGTTTGTTTATTCAATAACAGGGATCTTTTGAGTACATTAGTTTCTTTTTGCGTTTGTCAATGGCACAAATTTCATCAAACTAGGGCACGGAAAAATATCAGGCAGGATTCAAGGTTGAAAGTAAAGGTCAAGGCCACTTCATTTCTTCAGCTTAGCATTTAATAGGCAGTCACAAAGCTGCTACTATCCATTTAAATGCTGTAAGATGACATGTTTGAGTCGGTGTTCTGAATTTTACTGCTCTTTGTGCTCAAGTGTGAGCTGAATTCCAGCCATTAATGCAGAGCACAATGCCACCCGATGCTAAACTGCCCAGATTGCAAAAGGCTAGTGAGATTAACAACATTGAACTGACTGAGCAACAAGAAGCATCATTCAATTCTCTTTAGGTTCATTGGCCTCTTCATTTTATCTAAATTATCACAATATAAATGAAAGTAGATCAAGTAATGAATGGAGAATTACATAGTACATAGTGTTTGCTTTCTGGTCAATTTACTCCACAACCTCTTTTTACTTCTTTCCAGCTGCATTCATCTGTGACGCGGATTCAGGTACCAATGTTGGGCTTCAACTACTCATTTGCCCACATGTGTATTCTAAAGGACAATAAGATGTGCGTTCTGGATGATATTGTGCATGTGTTGGAGGAGCTCAGGGCTGCATGGATGCAGAACCACACAGAAATCGTTATCAGTTACCCAAATACCTACCTTAAAGACGGCCGGAAGGTCTTCATCGGACATCAGCTGGGAGGAGTAACTCTGCAGAACAAAGACCGAGTGAAATATGCCCGGGCAATGCAAATAACTTATTACCTGCAGACTCGCAATTCCTTGAACGACTTGGTAGCAGAGAAGTGGGAGTCGACCTTCTGCGAGACAGTAGAAAATTTCCAGAAATCCAATAAAGAGCTGGAGCTCTATCCATTTACATCTTCATCACTGAAGGAGGATTTTCAGAAGAGCAGCCAGGTTTCAGAGTGGTACCTGGTGACTAGCCTGCTGGTGGTTTGGATTCTGGCCATGCTGTGCTGTTCCATGCAAGACTGTGTACGCAACAAGCCTTGGCTTGGACTCTTGGGTTTAGTGACAATGGCTCTGGCCACCCTCACGTCGGCAGGGATTATCAACTTAATGGGAGGGAAGTACAACTCCACCTTCCTGGGAATTCCCTTCATTATTTTAGGTAAGTATACAACTGTAATTGCCATCCATCTTTGAACTATTACATTGAGACCATTACCATACAGATGGAGTTATTGCATATTTTACATTTTATCAATATTTGCAACAGCTGTACAAATCTTTATAAATGTGATCATCTTTTTTTTTAAATCTTACGGGCTGCTTCACAGAGCCAGAAACCTGGGTTCATTTCTGATCTTTGCTCTGTGTGGAGTCTGCACGTTCTTCCTGTAAATCCACCAGTTTCCTAAAGCTCTTCGCATCCCAAAGACGTGCCAGTCAGTGGGTTAACCGGCCACTGTAAATTACCCCGAGTGTGTGGTTGAATGATTGGATCTACGGAGAGATGATAAGAAAGTGAGGAGAATCATGTTTGACTCTTAGATTGTCACGAAGAGAAGTAGAGGGAATGCAGGAAGGCCAGTGAGCCTCACGTCAGTGGCAGTGAAGTTATTGGAGAGGATTCTACAGAATAGGATTTACTCTCATTTGGAAGGGAATGGGCAAATCTGGGACAGTTAGCATGGTGTTGTACACAACTTGTCACGTCTTACTAACACGACTGGGTTTTCTAAGGAGATAGTGAAGGAGATCGAAGAAGGTAAGGTGTTGTATGTTGTCTACGTGGATTTTAGTAAAGCATTTGATAAAATCCGCCATGCTTGGTTGATCCAAAAGATTAAGGTGGACATAATTTATATTGACTTGAACATATGGATTCACTACCGGCCAACTAAAGGCAGAGGATTCTTGTAGAAGGACGATATTCAGGCAGAAGGTCTGTGACCAGTGGAGTTCCACGGGGATCTATGTTCCCTCACCTCCGCTGTTTGTGCCATAGATAAATGACTTGAACGTAAACATGGACAGGTAGATTAGTACATTTGCAGATTACACCAAGTTTGCTGGGGATGCAGACCATGAGGAAGGCCATCAAAGTATATGGGATATACTGTAGATCGCTCTCCTTCTCTTTAACTTCATCCGTACATTTCCAATTTATTGACCCCCCCCCCCCCCATCTCACCCACCTGCCTGCCAAAAGCATATATTTTCTCAGAACCGTTGGTTGCTGTTGCCCAAATGGTCTCATGCACAAGTAGCAGCAAATTTGTGATCTGCCAGAGTTTAAGGTCTTTGCCCTGACCTCTACCGTTGCTTTGGGACATCAACTACCTGTCTCTAACAATATGAGCTCTTTATCATAGTTATCATAGTTACAGATCAGTTGGATTTGAGTTTTATGATCTGTTGAACTTTGTTTAGATTAGAGATACTGCATGGAAGCAGGCCCTTCGGCCCACCGAGTCCACCCTGACCATTGATCACCTGTTCACTAGTTCTACGTTATCCCACTTTTGTATCCCACAAACACGGGGCAATTTACAAATGCACCTTAGCCTACAAACCTGCACGTCTTTGGAATGTGGGAGGCAACCAGAGTAACCAGAGAAAATGTATATAATCACAGGGAGAACCTACAACCTCCGCACAGACAACATCTGCATTCCGATCTAACCTGGTGCTCTGGTCCTGTTCTACATCTTCTTCTGCAGATTGTTCCAGATACAATCTACCCTGGTTGCCCCTGAGGTCCCTCTCAAATTGCTCCTCTCACCTTATGCTCTCTAGTTTTAGAATACCCTGGGAAAAGGTAGAGAGAATTTGTGTTTTCCATGCCCTTCGTGATCTTGTACAGCTCAATAAAGTCACCCTTCGGCCTCCCACGCTCCAAAGAAAGGCCCATCCTATCCAGCCTCTCCCTGTAACTCAAGCCTGCAAACCCAACATCCTGGTGAAACTCTTCTGCACCATTTCTGACCATTTCCACATTTTTTCTGTGGGCTCTCAATTAGCATTCCCTGTTCAGCATTTACTGATGATTACAAATAACAAAATAACCCAGTTGGAGTCATAGTCATATTGCGCAGAAATAGGCCCTTTGGCCCAACTTGCGCACCCGTCTCACCTGCCTGCATTAGGTGTGTTCTGCGTCTAAACCTATCCTGTCCATGTACCTGTCTAAATGTTTCTTGAACATTATGATAGTACCTGTCTAAATTACTTCATCTGGTAGCTTGCTCCATGTGTAAAAAAAGTTGTCCCTCGGGTGTATATTAAATCCTTCCCCCCTCACCTTAAACCTATGGACTCTGGTTCTCGATTCCCCTTCTCTGGGTAAAAGGCTGCATCTATCCTGTCTATTCCTCTCATGATTTTGTACACCTCTATAAGAACACCCTTCAGCTTCCTGCTGTCCAATGAATAAAGCCCTAGCCTGCTCAACCTCTTCCTATACCCCAGGCCCTCACATCCTGGCAACATCCTCGTAAATCTTTGTCTGCATCCTTTCCAACTTAACAACATCTTTCCTACAACAGGGTGACCAAAACTGAACACAATACTCCAAATGTGGCCTCCCAATGTTTTGCACAAGATGCTGTGCCCTTTAAACCTCCACGCTCCTCCCTTTGACTCTGTGCCTTACTGAAGCCGTGATAAGCACTCATCAAGATAAATAAGCAGGGGCTAGGCCTCCCTCAGAGAACAGTCATAGGAAACTTTCATCATGTAGAAGACGATTGAAGGCACCCAGTGATTAGGTGTTGCTATAACGTGCCATTGCAACAAGCATCCTCCTGGACTGCATCAACTTTTTGACTCTCTGATTTTAATCAAAGCCTTTCTGTCTTCCTCTCCTCAGGCCATGGACTGTACGGCATGTTTGAAATGCTCTCATCGTGGAGGGAGACCATGGAGGACCAGCATGTGAAGGAGAGGATTGCCACTGTGTATGCTGAAACCATGCTGCCACTTACGCTCACCACTGCTATGTACATGGTTACATTTGGCATTGGTGCCAGCCCCTTCACTAACATAGAAGCTGTGAAGGAGTTCTGTGTTAACACATGCATTTCTGTACTTTTTAACTACCTCTACCTGATGGCATTCTATGGCTCTAATATGGTCTTCACTGGTTACCTGGAAAACAATTATCAGCACAGCATCTTTTGCAGGAAAGTGCCAAAGCCAGATGATCTACGAAGTAAACCTGCCTGGTACAGGTTTATCATGATGTCCAAGTTTAACGAGGAGGCAACAGCTCCAGGTGACACGAGCACCTATGAAAATCATTTCCTGCTTTGGTTTCTGAAGCAGTATTATTGTGATTGGATTACAAATACCTACGTCAAACCTTTTGTGGTTCTGTTTTATCTAATTTATATCTCTTTTGCCTTAATGGGCTACCTGCAGGTCAGTGAAGGGCTGGACCTCAACAATGTGGTGGCGACTGAGTCTCGTACAGTCTCCTATCGCATTGCCCAGCAGAGGTATTTCAGCAGCTATAGTCCGGTCATTGGGTTTTATATTTATGAACCGATTGAGTACTGGAATGCCAGTGTTCAGGAGGACTTGCAGGAAATAATGGAAGGGTTTGTTAGAATATCATGGTTTGAAACTTATTTAAATTACCTTAGAAAACTAAATGTTACCGCTTCAATGTCCAGAAACTACTTCCTAAACACATTGCGGAATTCCTTCCTAAAATCTCCTCAGTATACCCAGTTCTTGGATGATATCATCTTGGTGAGGAAACCAAACAATGAACTGGAGGTGGTTGCATCGCGTGTGTACCTGGTGGCTAAGACAGCAGAAAACACCAGAGAAGAGATCTATGATCTGCTGGAAACACTGAGGAAGCTCTCGCTGACGTACAAAGTGAAGTTTATGATTTTTAACCCTTCCTTTATCTACATGGATCGATATGCTTCGTCTGTGGGAGCACCCTTGCAAAACTCATGCATCAGTGCGTTGTTTGTTCTCTTCTTCACCGCGTTCCTGGTGGCGAACTCTTTGGTGAATATCTGGCTGATACTGACTGTGGCATCAGTGGAGTTTGGGGTTATTGGTTTCATGACTCTGTGGGAAGTGGAACTGGATTGCATTTCTGTCCTTTGCTTAATCTATGGAGTAAACTACACCATCGACAACTGTGCACCATTCATATCTACATTTGTCTTGGGCAAAGACCTAACCAGGACGAAGTGGGTTAAAAATGCTTTGGAACTGCATGGAGTAGCCATTTTGCAGAGCAACATTTGCTACTTGGTCGGTATAATCCCACTTACTTCTGTGCCTTCTAATTTGATCTGCACACTATTCAGGTGTCTGTTTCTAATAGCGCTTTTCACCTTTCTCCACTGCTTTGCCATACTACCTGTGATACTGACCTTTGTGCCGCCTTCTAAAAATTGGCCAGAAAGGAAAAGCCCCAGTAGCCCCGAGGAGATTGAGTGCATGGAGATGGTGGATCTGGATGGCACGCGAGTGGTCGACCACATCACCTCAGTCTGACGAACTTGTTCAGCTGGCCGATGCCAAGGGGATGGGGGGGGGGGGCAACAGTGTAGATGGGGTGGGGGATATGTGGCAGAGGGGAGATGGGAGAGGCTAAAAACTGTCTCCAAGAAACACAGCTGATATTTTTACAAAGAGCCTACAGCACAGATACAGGTCATGTGGCCAAACTAATCTATGTTAGGCACCTCCCATCCACTTTATCCCATCCTATCAGTATCTCCTGTCATTCCTTTCCACCCTGTATCTTCCATTTATCACCCAAACCACTCTGTAGAGTAGCCCCTGACTAACAAGGTTCCCACATGGATTTAATATGATCCTGCATTATATAATTTGGTCCGTATTTTGGGCCACTCCCACATCTACCATGATCCCCTTTGCAATTATCTACACTCATCATCCAGATTATTGTGACCAGCTCTGGGCTGTAGTGCAACAATTAGACACATCATCTAGGCCCCATTAAATGGAATGGCTGCTTTTCAAGTGAAAGCCTGGTGATCTAGCTGAGCTGATGGACTGTATACGCTGTGTGTTAGTTGCACCATCTAATCCCTGACAATAGACATCACTTTTGAACTAGGAAACTGAGATGCCGTGAAAGGGTCAGATTTTGTGACCTTTCAAAAGTTTCAAAAGTTAAATAATTCCAGCATCAACTCTTGACGAGGCTGGTTATTGTCGGAGGAAAATCTATAGATTGGATTAATGATTCGTGGAAATCCAGTTTGAATACTAGTTTGAGTTTAAAAACACCTTAACAAACAAATTTGATTGTTCATGAAACTTAACTTACCTCATTGTCCTGTACATGACAATAAGCACATATCATTGCGAAGGATATTGTCTTGGATTTTGAGTTAATAAACATTTTGAGGTGAAGTAGCAGAAGATTACTCAGTCCCAATGTACAGATCCTTTGATTTGGCACAAATCTCGTATTGATACTTTTTCAATGAAATGAACTTAGGTATTGCAAATTTTATTCATTTGGACCAATAATGGACCAAATCCTGCTTTTATTTTCTGATAAATGTTGCATGTTTATCTCCTGAGCAATTGCTGATTTTTTTAAATAATTGGGGGTGAATGATAAGTTATAAACTGCTAGTTGGTTTATTGGGTGACTATAACACTAATGAATTGTGTTCTGCACACAAATCGTGATCACACTGTAGTTCCGTAAATATAGAACTGCTACTATTTTCTGAAGCTGCTGCCACATTCTTTATGCACTGAATATGTTATGATGATGACCTGCAACAATCTACCCATTCAGAAAAGTGGACACTTTGGTTAAAAGGAGTGTCCAAACTTATAACCAGCTTAAGGAATTTCCCTCGGTGAAATATTGGGTGTTATTTCAAATTTCATATGTAATCAGGAATTTAAAATCGTTTAGACTCTTCCTCTCAAACTTTTGCACCACGAGGACATGTAGCACTTTTATTTCTTTTTTAACAAAACCCTGTTTTTGGCCCAGATAGCTTACTTCAGGAGCTTCTCGAATTCCCAGGAACAACATTGGATTAGCACATGGGAGATGGTGCCCTGCAACAGACCTGTCACAGATCGTTTCTGAGTCTTTACGAAAATTTAGATGGAACTGTTTTGTAAAGGCAGCTTTATTTTTAAGCTCTAAATTGGCCAGTGAAAATATCCCGGTGATAAAACATTTTTATCGGTGTCATAAATCTTGTCTTCATTGCCCAACGCATAAAGTAGAAGAGCACGGAGGTCATGACACAACTATATAAAACATCCACAGTGGAGAATTGTGTGCAGTTCTGGTCACTGCATAAAGGGAAGGATGTGCTTGCACTTAGTGCAGAGGAGATTCACCAGGATGTTGCCTGGGATGGAATGTTTCAGTTAGGAGGAAAGACGAGAGGGACTGCAAATTATTCCCATGGAGTAAAGGCTGGAGGAGTACCTAATGCAGATGTACAAAGTTCAAAAGAGCGTTGAGAGCTCAGATAGTGTTATTTTACTGCCAACCACTTCCTCTGGCAGCTCATTCTATATCCCTGCCACCCGCTGTTAAAGTTGCCCCTCGGATTACTTTTTCCCCCCCTCTGACCTTAAACCTATGCCCTCTAGTTCTTAATTCCCTTACCCTCGGTAAAAGATTCTGTGCATTTACCCTATTTATTTCCCTCGTGATTTTATACACATCTACAAGATAACCCTTGTAGCCTTTGGGCAATCCAAGAAATAAAATCCCAGGCTGCCCAATCTCTCCCTGTAGCTCAGGCCCTCAAGAGCTGGTTACATCCTCATGAATCCTCACTGCACTCCTTCCAGTTAAATGGGATCTTTCCTGTAGAAGGGTGGCCAAAGCTGAAGACTACATCACCAACATCTTGTACAACTATAACATAACATCGCAACTTCTCCATTCACTTTCTTGACTGATGAAGGGCAGCATGCCAAAGGCCTTCTTCATCACGCTATCTACCTGTGATGTTACCTTCAGGGAACCATGTACTTGCACTCCTTGGTCCCTCTGCCCTACAACACCATCCAAGGCCCTACCATAAATTGTGAAGTTCCTGCTCTGGTTTCAATTCCCAAAATGCAACACTTCAATTTATCTGAACATTTTAGTTCTTTTAGGAAGGAGATGAAGAGAAATTTCTTCAGTCAGAGGGTGATGAATCTGTGGAGGACAAGATCACCACTTATCCTCCTGCGCTCCAAGGAACGCCCCAGATAGCTCAGACCCTCGCGTTCTGGTAACATCCTCGTAAATCTTCTCTGCACCCTTTCCAACTTGCGCGGAAAGTTTGTGGTTGGGGCTGGAATGCATTGCCTGGGGTAGTGGTGGAGGCGGATACGATAATGCCATTTAGATGGGCACGTGGAAGTGAAGGGAATAGAGGAATAGGGATAACGTGCAGACAGATGAGATCAGTTCAGCCAGGCATCATGTTCAGCACAAACATTGTGGGCCGAGGGATTCTTTCCTGTGCTGTACTGTTCTATGTTCAATTTCAGTGGAGAGGGAGTGGGCTTTGGCTGATGAATTGTATGAGGGACAGAATCTTCGATTAGTGAGTGGTGGGAATGGGGAATGAGCTTTGATAAAAATGGCATGAAGGAAATGGAAGGTACACAAAATTGCTGGGGAAACTCAGCGGGTGCAGCAGCATCTATGGAGCGAAGGAAATAGGCGACGTTTCGGCCCGAAACGTCGCCTATTTCCTTCGCTCCATAGATGCTGCTGCACCCGCTGAGTTTCCCCAGCAATTTTGTGTACCTTCGATATTCCAGCATCTGCAGTTCCCTTTTGAACATGAAGGAAATGGATCTTGATTGGTGAATGATGAGGCGAGTTTGGGCTTTGATTAGTGGACATGGTGTAAGAAGCTGCCATCCAGCTACTGAGTCTCCCCCACATTGATTTCAGCTAGAGCTGATTTGTACCGTGAATTATTTTATCCTGCCTTTCAACCAAATCCCTCAGAATCTTTCCCTAACAAAATCTGCCAAAATCTTATAGTTGACCGACAATTTTCAGTTTTTATTTGGAGGCGAGTACAAGGTTTTGCTACTCTTTGTTAAGAACAGTAAAGAATGGAGGGTCTCATTTGGCCCATTGTCCTCATTGGTTCTTCCGATGAGCAGTCCAATTAATTAAGAATCACTTTTGAAATCTACCACAGGATCTCCTTCCCTCAATTCGGGTCTCTCGCCATTTGAACTGCTTCCTGTTCCGAAGGCATGTATTTTAAACAATCATCTACATAGAAGTTGTTCTTTACTGTGTTTGTCACCTCCGCTGGAAAGTGAGCTTTGTTGTCTTCAGCAGTCTTCCTTAATGCAAAGTTTGCACAACTTGGTGAAGACACAGCTCCAAAAAGATGTACCTTCATCCGGTATTCAACAAGATCTTGCTGCACATCACCCTCGGGCCACCACAGTAATCGCAAATAGTCAATATGCTTTTCTGATACCTTGACCTGTGAAACATTGCTTTTATATCAGCCATCAAAGCAACCGGTTCTTGTCTGAATCTGATGAGAACTGCAATGAGTGACTTGGTAAGGTCTGGATCCTGCATGAGTTGGCAGGTAAATGATGTTCCTTTGAAGACTGCTCCACAATCAAAGACCACCCGTAAGGTTCCATTGTTTGAGTGGTACACCCCGTGGTGAGGGATGTACCAGAGCTCTCCACCACTTTGATTCAGCTGGTCCATTGGTACCATTTCAGCATAACCATTGTCAATCATTTCTGTGAGGAAAGATGTGTATTCTTCATGAAATTTCTTATTCTTGCCAAACCTGCATTTCAGGCTCTGAATGAGCTGCTCTGCAATGCAACGGTTATTTGGCTTGCTGATGCTTTCCTGTTTGAAAGGTAAGTCTAGACAATTGTGTCCATCTGTCACTTTGCTGAGCGATTCATAATATCCAAGAATTTTACCTCTTCTCTGGACATTTCCTGTTTCCTTGCTGGTTCTTTCACTGAAGTTGTGATTGTATTGTTTGACCAGTAGCTCCTCTAGGTTTACAATGGATATTCGATTCAACGGATATTCAGCAGCAGGGCAGCCATTTTAATCCCTGCTGTCGTTGTCTCTTCTCAGGAGCCATTGCTGACCCACCCCAGCAGGGTCCTCGCGGGGTTTGGTCCATCACCTTGGCTGTTGTCCAGCTCCCAAGGTTCCAATACCTTTGAAGCTTTTGTCCCAATGAGTAGGTCAATGCCAGAGTCTATTTCTGGAATCTTGATATCCTTCAAGTAAGGCCATTGTATCATGTCTTCCTGTCTGGGAATGTTTAGTTGAGAAAGAGGCATGGTCTTATGTGTAAACACATCAGATAGTTGAATAAAATCATCTTTGTCCAGACTAGATATTTCGTAACCTGAGATATGATGACCGATCACAGGATCACTTGGTTCATGGTACGCAAGAGAATATTGATCTTTTGTGCTGTAGTGTTCAGCCTTCTTATCAAGCTTTCTGTGCAAAAGATAGATGAACTTCCATGATCCATCAATGCGTATGTTTGCAACACTGTGTCTCCCTTGTGGCTCTTTACCTGTACTGATACAATGTCCATGCTTTTCCTGTAGCTGACATGCCCTATCCCTCCATTTGTCTCTGAGCTTGTAAGGCAATTTTAGAAGGATGTTCTTCATATTGGAAGCAACATTCATTTCCTCCATATAGGTGAGATGTTCCATTGCACTGTAACAACCTCTAAGGAACAGTGAGAACGCTTGGAATGACTTCACATCCTCTGGTCTGATCACTGACCAGGCAAATGCCTTGACCATTTATGCAGTGGCAATCTTATGTTCATTATCAAAATGTTCTTTAAGTAGATCTTTTGCTCTTTGGTAGACCTCGGCTGGAGGCAAATGTAGGCAGCTGCGGACTAAGTCTTTTGGATGGCCACTTGTGCATTGCTCGAGAAAATGCAAGCAATCACCATCATCATTAGTCTTTCTTTCCACTCCTCTCTCAAATGCTGTGATGAAAACTTCATACTGCAAAGGATCACCATCATAAACAGGAATGTCTCTTGGTGGTAAAGTAGAAGAGAGACTTTGTTGAGCCAGAAGAGCAGTGATGTCATTTTGCCTCTAAATTAGGTTACAGATATCACCTTGGTTTCCATCATTCAGTATTGCGAACAGGCCCCTTTGCATTTGAGTCTGAACATTTTGCCTTTGACGAGAGTATTGAGTTAGGTGGGTCATATCATGAGAGAACAGATGGTCCATGAGTTGTTTGTTTTGGTCTGTTGCTGGGAGGAAGATTCAGATCCCATCAACATATTCTGTCTTTGTGCACTTGATCAGGTAATTATTCACCTGCATGTGGATCTAATTTAGCTGATGTTTCCCTTTGGGCTGTTCCATTTCTTTCTTTTTAATATACTCTTTTATTGGCATTCCACAACAAAAATATTTCCATAAAACGGGTTTCAGGTATAATGCTATATGTATACATCATCCACTTATGTTTGTCTTGAATTGCCTCTTTTTGAGATTTGTACAAAACAAATATAGAAACAGGAGCACAGTAAAAACTACAAACACTTAGGGAGTGATCCTTTCTTTACCATATAATCAAAAATGTGTAAAAATAAAGTCTGGTCTATGAGGCGTTACATAGTTAACCCAGTTTTCCCAGCGTGACACAAATAAATCTAGTTTAAAGTTAACATATGCTGTTATTTTTTCCATTTTATAAATGTCCATTGTGATGTCCATCCATGCATTCAGAGTTGGACTCTCCCTTGATAACCATTTCTTTGTGAGAGCTTTTTTACCTGCTACCATCAATATATTCAGTAAGTATTTTTTTTTTTTCCACCAGCCTTCAGGTATGAGTCCAAAAAACATGGTCTTACTCTCCAGGGGCACATGACATCTAAAAATGTCTTGTAAGGCATCACGTAACTCTCTCCAAAAATCTTTAATAACAGGGCAATCCCAGAGAACATGGTAATGATCTGCCTTTAAATTTCCACATTTTCTCCAACAAACTGGAGAGTTCTCACCTTAATTGGATTTCTGAGAAGGCGTAATAAAATACCGTATCAGGCTTTTCCAACTAAACTCCCTCCAGTTTTGTGAGCTGGTACACTTCCATTGATACCTCGATATTGCTGTCCATTCTTCCTCGGATATGATTATCCCTCCTTCCTTCTCCCATTTGATTTTAATATATAAGGTTGAGTGTGATTTAAGATTCAGTAACCCTTTATACATAAGCAGTTCCTTTTCTCAAATAAGAGCTTATCCCAGATATTCTAGAGCTGCTTCCATGGCCTCAAGTACATTAATCTTTGCATTAGTTGCTGCCAGCTCAGTCTTTAAATCCAGCTGTTCTTTCTCTCTTTTTAATTGTTATTTCTCTCTTTTCACTTGTTCTTTCTTTCTTTCTTTCCACTTGTTCTTCTTGTGCCTCAAGCTCATGCTTTTTTTTCAGGGCGGCAACCCGTTCTAAAAGAGCATCCCTTTCTGCCTGCGCTTTAATGCGAGCAAAGGCTGTTGAACATGCACATGATGAAGAACTGATTTGTGGCTTAATTTAGGCTTTGAGACATTGGAAACACTATGTCATCAGGTCCAATGTCATCTGAGTTTATTACACTCTGTTGTATAGCACTTTCAGCTATGGCGTGTGTAGTTTGCTGTCCAACATCAGATAACCACACCTTTACATCTTGTATAAACCCAATAAAAGTTTCCATTCTTTGTTGAAACCACTGATTTTGCTTTTCAAGCTCATTTTCAGGCAGTGGTACCTTCACCAATGACTCGTGGTTTTCTCTGACTTCATCACAGGGCTTGATTAATTGAACCAGGTTAGATTGTACTTCATTTGCATTTTCCTTTGATTTCATGAGCTCTTTCAGCATTTCAATTAACTTGTTAGCTTGTTTACATATCGAGTTTCTTGTCTTTCGACCCTTTTCAATGAACAATTCCAAGCCTTTGTCAGTGTATTTAATAACCCTTCTTTCCTTTTTAGAATCCTTTCCAACATCGCCATCTCGTGACTGAGCATTAGATCTGACCACAGACATACTATCCCTTTAACTATCTCTTTAAGACTCATTGAAGTGAAAGCCGTATGCCAACAGCACAATATTTCAAACAACTGATATCGTTGTGATTCTCAAGGTCACTTCTCAATTATCCATTATAGTAACCGTTTCCTATAGAGCTTATCATATATAGCTTCTCCAATAAAGTTTAATGCTGTACATACCCACTCTCCCTGTGCGTTGGCTTTTGGGGTTTCCAATCTCTTGTCAGTCAGATTAGCGCAGGTGGCGACCAGTTCCAGTTGATTGGGGATGGTGGGGTCAGGTTTGTGAAATAAAACAATCCCTGTTCCGCTTGAATGATTCACAAGCTCTAGTTTCACTCATAGAGCAAGTTCTCACTTAAGTGTAATGGAAATGTTCCGACCTTTCCGGTGGCCTCTTTTCCCTTTGCACAGGTAAGTAGGTGATCATACGCAGACCTAATAGAACAGATCTTCCAGTCGTTATTTCCAGTTTAATTGGTTGTTTATTGAAGTAGTTGTACAAACAAAGAGATGAACGTACCAGGCTTTCCTTATTCTGCATGCAAGTTGTAGCTGGCTGCTCTGTCCCTGGTCTGGTGAGAACTGTATGCTCTCCCTCCCTGTGCCTGCCACTTCCTGTCCCCTATGCCCTTATATATACACCACCCTGTGGTATAATGACTGCCCCCAAGTGTCCAAAATAATACGGCAAGATATATATAGACAAAATAATATAATATGCCAACAGCAGCTAGCCTAAACATAAATGGCTCCTACAGTATTATTAATATTACTTAAAACATTTGAATCAGTTTACTGGTTTACCTTCTGAATTTAACGGTATATGTTTATTTAATCAGTGTTTATGTTTTATCCTGGTATCATTCTGGTCAATCTACTGGAATATCTCTTTTTGGAGGTAGCTGAATGCACAGTTCTATTGATGGTCTCAGCAGAGTCTTTACTGCTGCTCCTTTCATCCTTTGAAGGCTAACATTACACTAATCTTTTTGGTTGTCTTGTGTACCAAGGAATAGGCTATGATAGGTGTAGTGTGCATTGTGTGAACGATGCTCCTTGTGGAAATAAAAGTACTGAAAATGCTCAGCAGGCCAGGCAGCATCTGTGAACTGGGATTGGAATTAACCTTGTGTGGTCGACCTTTCATCAGATAAAAAAACAGCCCAAAGACTTTTTCTATTGTTTTAATTTAAAGCCGTCACTAAAATCCCTGTCCCACTGTACGAGTTCATTCAAGAGCACTCCCGAGTTTTAAAATAAATCAAACTCGTGGAAGCACGTAGAATGTACGTAGCGGGTACGTCGGAGCTCAGGGACGTCTCTTAGCGGCTCGTAACGCTAACGGCAGGTACTCGGGAAAAGCGATAAGCTCGGGAAGACTCGTAACGATTTTTTAACATGTTGAAAAATGTCCACGAGAGCCTCGAGTACCTATTACCATAAATCTCCGAGTTCAAATCAGGGCAAACTCGGGAGAACTCTTGAATGAACTCGTACAGTGGGACAGGGCTTGAGGAAATCAAACTCTGACATAGTTAGAGATTACCTTTTCACATCAAAAAGGTTTGTTGTTATGTGTTCTAATGACTCTATTTCCCAGGGTAATTGAATCAAGAACGAGAGCCCACAGATTTAATATGGGAGAGGAAAAATTAAATAGGAACCTGAGGGGCAACCTTTTCGCACAGAGCGTGGTGAATATATGAAACAAACCTCCAGAGGAAGTAGTTGAAGCAGGTACAAAAATAAAATTTAAAAGACCTTTAGATGGATACATGGTTGGGAATGGTTTAGAGGGATATGTGCCAAATGAGGGTAAATGGGACAGGCTTAGATGGAGCATCTTGGCCAGCGTGATGAGTTGGACAATGGGTCATTTTCTTCGCTGTATGACTATGACAAAATGTGCACAATTGTTTATTTCCCTGTATGCAAATCAAAAGTTGAAAGATACACATTGGTAAACACAGTAAAGTGTTAAGGAATTCCCAGCAATGTCCAAGGCCTGCAATAGTCCGTCAGTACAGGACATGCCCTTCAGCCGACATGCCTGTGCCGGAGGGATAAGGATTATGTGCAGAGAGACACAAGTTTGTCTTGTTTGACACAGATATACTCCCTCCTATAAACAGTCTAAAGAAGTATTCCGATCTGAAATGTCACTTATTCATGTCCTCCAGAGATGCTGCTTGGCCTGTTGAGTTATTCCAGCCACCGGTGTTTTTTTTTAGATGTATTACTAGATCCCTTCACTCTACCACACTCCGTAGAGCCCTACTGTTCACTGTGGAGTTCCTGCCCTGGTTCGACTTCCCAAAAAGCAACAACTCACTGTTATCTGAACTGCAGACGCTGGATTACACCGAAGATAGACATAGAATGTAGAATGGATCATTGTTAGCTGAGGGGAAGGTGACAACAAGGCATGCAATCAGTAAAATGTAATCAGGGGACAGTGAAACTACTCAGAGAACTAGGATGGGGAGAGATGTAGAGGAAAAGCAAGGGTTACTTGAAGTTAGAGACGTTAAAATTCATATTGCTGGATTGTAAGCTGCCCAAGCGAAATATGAGGTGCTGTTCCTCAAATTTGTGTTGGGCCTCACTCTGACAGAGGAGGCCCAGAACAGAAAGGTCAGAATGTGAGGGGAAGTGTTTAGCAACCACACCCCAGTGGTATGAATATTGACCTCTAACTTCAAGTAACCTTTGATCTCCCGTTTTCACATCTTACCCTTCCATATCTCTATGTCTCCCACTCCCCTGACTCTCAGTCTGAAGAAGGGCCTCGACCCGAAACGTCACCTATTCCTTCTCCCAGAGATACTGCGTATACCGCTGAGTTACGCCAGCATTTTGTGCACATATCTTTTATTTAGAAACTACAATAAGCATCATCCCTTTAGGTCATTGCTTTTATGACATTCCACGATCCATACAGTTATCCTTTTTCCTTCTTTCCCATCCTTTTAGATTATGTTTCAACCATGATGATTGAAAGGTAAGAGGGCTAATGTTTAAAGGAGATGTGCAGGCCCAGTTTTTTTTTTCAGAGAGAGTGGTGGCTTGGAAGGCGCTGCAAGGGATGGTGGAGGAGGCAAATACAATTGTGGCGTTTAAGAGGCTTTTTGATAAGCATGTGTATATGCAGGGAATGGAGCGATATTGATCATGTGCAGACAGGGGGGATTAGTTTAACTTGGTATCGTGTTCAGAACAGACATTGTGGGCTGAAAGGCCTGTCCCTGTGCTGTAATGTTCTACCTTCTATGTTCTATTTGTTGTCAGCACAGTTGTTTATGTAGACAAATGGGTGGGTAAATAGTTGTTGGATAGCTGAATGCATGGGTGACATAGAGATAGATAGACAGACAGACAGACAGACAGACAGACAGACAGACAGACAGACAGAGACAGACAGACAAATAATTGAGGGTCAATTGGCAATTCGTAAAGTGAGTGAACGAACAAATGCATGCAATGATATTTCCACTAGTGGGAGAGTCTCGGACTAGAGGGCACAGCCTCAGAATAAAAGGACGTACCTTTAGAGAGATGAGGGGGAATTTCTTTAGCCAGAGGGTGGTGAACCTGTGGAATTAATTGCCACAGATGGCTGTGGAGGCCAAGTCTTTGGGTATTTTTAAAACAGAGATTGACAAGTTCTTAATTAGTAATGGTGTCAAAGGTTATGGGAAGAAGGCAGGAGAATGGGGTTAAGACGGAAATATAGATAAGCCATGATAGAATGGCGGAGTAGACTCGATAGGCCAAATAGCCTAAATCTGCTCCTATGGCATTAGCATTGGGGGACTGATTTGCAGATAGATTTTGTATGAAAAGACAATATTCACTCAGTGGATGGAGATGGGTGTATGAAATATAAAGGAGTTTTAGTGTTTGAAAGCTGATTGAACGGAGGCCTAAATGTGGAGGTTATTGGAGGTAGATACATTTTCAATAAATGGCCAATATTAATCAGATGAGTGGGGGAAGGGGACTAGTTGAACGAGTCAATGCATTTTGGATGGTCAGGAACTGGTGAAAATATCTGTAATAGATAAAAGAAAGCACAATCTCTGTTTGGATAGGATGTACACAGAGAGTGGATACGTGGGCAGTGATGGGTTAACATCAGATTGATGGATAAATTAAATAGGTTTTCTGCTGTATAAATGAATGAAAGAATAGGTGTTGTATCCATAGATACATAGGATAGTGGAGAGAGATGGAAGATAAACTGATCCATAACAGGATGGCAGTTGGTTGGCACATGAATATACAGGGAGGTGGAAGGTTTGAAAGAGATGGATATACAGAATGATCGTACGATGAATAGGCAAATGGACAGACAAATTGGCAGCCGGTGCAAAATAGGCGACTGGACAGACAAATTGGAACTTGGACTTATTCATGGGTAGTGAGCAACAAGTTAATTGGTGAAGTGGTGGCAGTAAGATATAATGACACATAGGTGGCTGATAAAAGCACGTTGGAGCATAAAATGATAATGCATTGGTGGAAAGATAGCGTAGTGGTCGGATGAAAAGATTGACAACAGTCCGGTAAATGATATGTGATGGATGTGAAACTGCAGATGTAGTGATGGATGAGACAATGATCGCTATATGGACTGATGCATGGTTGCCAGAGAGAAAGATGGAAAAATGAACAAGCAAGTTGATGGATGGTTTCAAGCTACATGGTAAGTAGCTGAATGAGGTTAATGGCAGCTGATTTGACGGATGGTGAGATTAATGGGTAGATAAGTACATAGTAGGAAGCAGAAATGGTTTTCAAAACTGAAAAAAAATTATACTTAACTTTTACTTAGACCGTTTACAATTTACTTTTTTAGGAATGCAAAATATAGCATTATTTGAAGTAACTAACTAATTAGGGCTGCAGTTTGGACTTTCAGGATACATTTCTAAGTATTTTAAGCAAGAAATGTGACCATTAGTATCAATTACTTAGTTATGTGATACTATTCACCAGACTATTATTTGTTTCCAAGAACAATTCACTTCTCTTGTGCTTTTGTATGCACACCCTGTAGGTTTGAACTAACTAGTAAATCTTCATAAATGTTGAGTGTTATTGAAAATATAGAGCAGTTTATGCATGGCCTTTGTGTATCGTGTAATGTCTAAAGTTAATTCATGTTTCTTTGGATGAGAATGAAAGCAGGCCTGTTATGCAGTCTTGGAGATTAAGATAAAAGCACAGAAACGTATTATGTAAATTAAACATCATCGAACATCCAGTCTCAGAGATTGATTTGCATAAGCTATAGGCTAAAAGGAAAGGGAGATAGGTTGTAAATTAAAAGATATCGTCATCATCAAAAATATTGAGCAATTTTCTATGTTTTACTCAATGTGAGGAAGAAGACAATGATTGGTTTCAGCATCTTTCAGTCGCATTCCAGTGACTGGAATATCATCATATATGCGGGTGCAATTTATGCTATTGAACTTGAAACTGGTCAAAGAAAAGAATATCTCTGAAAGGTAAAGATGAAGTGAAAACCCTGTAAAGAGATTTACACATCCCAAAACTCTGGGGCATTACCTTCAACGGTGGAATGATCCTTTTAGAATGTCTTATGAAAAGATGTCTCTCTTAGAGTTTGACTAAATACGTGAACTAATTTTCTCTTTGCTTTTTAAAGCTGCATGGGTTTAATGTTTGATGATTGTGCAGTTACAATGTCAGATTAAGAGAGATATTGCAGGAAAATGTATTTGAAAGCACACCTCGCACAGAATAAACAGTTATACTTCAGGTTTATTTGCACAGGAAAATAGGGATTTTTTTACAAGTAAAACTGCTGAGGAAAGTCTATCACAATTATGTTTAAACAGAATTCTTGGTTCCCTAGAGAGTCTCCATTTTCTGAAAGGACATGTTTACACTCTACTTTTTATAATCCAAAGTTTTGCTTTTCCTGCTTCGCTACAGTGGAGTCAAAATCCCTGCTGCGACATTTTCATGCAATGCTATGAAGTCTCTGTTCCCTCCCCTCAGCATGCTTGCAGTGAATATGCTTACAGTATAAATTTACAATTATGCATTTTGAAAGGGTTCCATTCGATGAATCACAGTTTGAGTTGCAACTAAACGGATATGTGAATTTCGTCAGTTTTCTATGCAAAATTACACTGTACACAAGGATCAAACTGGACTGAAATAAGGATTATGCATCTGTGCAATTCATCTAAACGACAAGGAAAGATGCCCACTTCGCAGCCAAGGATGGAAACTCTTGGCAATGCTGATCATTGCTTCTCATGTAAAATAACATTTCATTTTTCTGGTGTTGATCAAAATGTGCACTAAAAGAATCTGCAAATAATGATCAGGCTCGGAGTTAGTGGGCCGATTCGTGTGTCAGTGGAATTCCATTAGCCTGCCGAACATCTCTATTAATAAAATGAATGCTACTGATATCATATGTCAACAGTTTTGTTTTAGAAAGATCTATTTTTGGAGCTTTTGAGATAGTTGTTCTTATGTCCTCATAAGTTTTATGTAAAAAAAAAAGGCCAATAAATTGAAAGTGTTTGTAATAGGTGTTGAGTACTTTATATCACCATCGGGAGTAAGTTGATATTTGGCACTTTGGACTTTTAACATCTTGTCCTGTGTATTTGTAAACGTATCTGTAATGGAGGGGGATCTGGAGTCCATTTATTAGCTGAGTTTATGGAACTGTAAGGTTGGGAGATATTTATTGCGCCTGGTTTTCAAAAATACCGAGAGCGTTCCCGCGAGAGTGGGAGGGGCCGTGTCAAATTTCAGCTAAATGATTTACTGAAAGTCAACAATTATTTCTTTCAACAATTATTTTTTTATGGGTTCCTAGCAGGTGGTTACTGCAAATGTTTTGAAATCTATACTCTGATTCAGGTAATCCCAGTGCAGCGTGCGATAGCACAAAAACAGGCCATGCAGTCCACCATGTTCTTGTTGAGCATCCACACTAATCTCATTTCACAGCACTTGGACTTCTATGCCTGAACCATTCAAGTGCTCACCCGAAAGCTTCTTCGTTGCTGTGAGAGCACCTGTCTTCACACCCAGGCAGTGTGCCCCAGGTTGAAAAAAACCACTGGGTGGGAATTCTTTATCTCCTCAGGGTCCCCTTTAACTCTCTTATTCCCAAGCTGAAACCTACGTCTTCTAGTTCAAGAACATTGTTCTTGATGCTTTTAAGCCCTTCTCCATCCTGCTCCTTAGCCATACCTCTCAAAGTGCCGAAAAAAAGCCCAGCTAGGTATACATTCTAAGGCTATTTCCTCTTTGATGAACTTAAATTAACCATGTAGAAATATCCCTCCGCTGTTGCTCATGACACGAATATACATGACATGAGTCTCTCCATGATGAAAAATGCTGCATCTCAATATGCTTCCAGGTCCTTGACATATGTTCTCAGAACCATTGTGGCAGGGCTGTGTTTTATCCCCAATATTGCTGCCTTGAATTGGTAGTAGGCTCGATCCTTGGACTTTCCTCATGATGGTTACTATTCTGTTCTGCGGCAGTTAATTTCTCCACTACGTGAAAACTTTAGACCCAGCTGATGATCATAAAGGGAGTCGTGGCTCAGAAAAGGCAGAGTATCTCTTTGTGTGCTTTAATTAACTAATATACATGGATGCTTTCTTTTGCGATGAGGCTATGGAAAGAGAAAGTTTTTGTGGAGAGTGTGATCTGTGAATTGGGAAAGATAGAGATGCAAGTTATTTTTTTATTTCCACCCGAACAGATTTATTAGATTTGGTTTCATGCTTTACATAACACATAGAACATATTATCCAGATGTGCAAATTGCGATATATATCAATCAAACTGAACACGAGTGGCATATTGGCACGCCAGTTAGCGTCATTGGCTCAGAACTCCTGCAACCCACGATCAATCTCAACCTCCAACTCTATCTGTGTAGAGTTTGCATGCTCTCCTTGTAACTATGTGGGTTTCCGCCAGGATAGCTCCTGTTTCCTTCTGCATCCCAAAGATATGCAGATTGGTAGGTTAAATGGTCACTGGAATTTGCCCCAGTATGTGTGGGTACCTAGAGACTGGGATTGGGGGTGGATGGGGTTAATGGGAAAGGGAAAGGAGAAAATTAGATTATCGTACAATGGGTGCAGGTGAGTGATGGTCGGTGTGGATGATGGGCTGAAGGGCCTGTTTCCATGCTGTATGACTCGATGACCATCTCGATTCACCAGGAATCTTATGCCGCACACTCTCCACAATCTTTCTACTCCTTTACTTCTCACCCTTATTTTATCCAATATTCCCCAACAGTTTTCATCTCTAAATCTTCCACGTCTTTACATCCAGCAGTGGTGTGGTTTATCAGATCAGAAACAGTTTTTGTTTGAGATTATATTATCCTGCCACACAACTCCCAGCCAGGGCAACTAGGTGGACATGCTAGAGTGTTTCCAGTCAGCTGCCATCAGATACTCTTAAGGGCCTGTCCCACTTAATTATGAGACGGTCGAGCGAAGGTCGGGCGCGATTTCATGCGTACGCATGTGAAGATTTGAAGATGGACACAAAGCTGGAGTAACTCAGCGGGACCGGCAGCGTCTCTGCCAGTCCCGTTTCGTGTCGAGACTCTTCTTCAGTCTGAAATGGGTCTTGACCCGAAATGTCAACCATTGCTTCTCTCCAGAGATGCTGCCGGTCCCGCTGAGTTATTCCTCTATTTTGTGTCTATCTTCAATTTTCTGGGCCCCGCTCTTTCTTTTTTTTTTTTTTTTTTTTTTTTTTTTTAAATTATGAAACTACTTTTATTCAAAAAATAAACATAAACATAGAGTATTAACACAATCAAAGACTGCCTATGCTGACAGTTTACAAATAAATGATCGTCAAATTAATAACATCAACGTCAACTGGACCCACGAATGGCCGTTGAAGGTCGAGTGTTCCGTTTATCAACAAAACACTCGACCTTCAACGGCGACCAGTATTCATGGAAAGCCTCCTAAATCCCCATGGACACCACGTGTTCCCCCTTAACACTTAAACAAAATTATCAAATTAAAATATTAACATTCTTATCGATAATATATTCAACCTCCTGTGGTGACCAGCGTGCACAGAAGACCTCCACAGTCCCCATGGACACTGCGTGTTCCTTTTCTAGGGACACGCGAGCTCGGACTTAACCCCGGAAAAGGGGCAGCCAGGCGACCGGTGTGCGGCCATCAACTGCCCGCTGCCTGGACCCGCGAATGGCCATCTTGGCCAGGCCCAGGAGCAGACCGACAGGGAGACCCACTCCACCCTCCCATCCTTCCCCCCTCTGCACCGGATGCCCATAAATGAATAGTGTTGGACTAAAATGTAGCCAAAACTTGAGGAGCAGCCCTTTCAGATATTCGAACAGTGGCTGCAACCTTTCACACTCTATGTACACATGGAACACGGTCTCTACCTCACCGCAGAAATGACAAGCAGGGGAGGAGTCCGTGAACCGGCTCAAATACCTATTACAGGCCACGGCTTTGTGCAACACTCTCCACCCCAGGTCCCCGATGTAAAGGGGGAGGACTCCCTTGTAGAGAGACCTCCACTGGGGACCGCTCCCCTCGTCAGGTGGTAACACGGACCTCCAGGGTGTGTCTGGACGAAAGACGAGGGGGAGGAAGTGGAGAGTGTGCAGGAGCAGCCTGTACAGTACGCGCCTCTCCGCGTCACAGAACGGTACGCTGGGCATCTCGGAAAGGCGGCTCATGTTGCATGTGGCCGACTCTCGGGGAGGGACCCGGGCCTTGGGCCCTATGAACAATTCCGACTGAACGGGGGCAAGCTCGTCCGGAATCGTTCCATGCACACGTCTCTCCTCAACACCCACCATCACAGCCACGACACCCCCCTCCCCCATTACAGCCCCGCTCTGGGAGTAGAAGTGGGGGCGGATCTGGACCGCAACGGCCGTGAGCCCTAGGCCGAGCTCGGCAATCGTTTGCGCGATTTTGGCGCCTTTGAGGGGGGGGCGGGGTTAAAACGCGGGTTTCTCCTACCTTGTCCTGGATTATATTTCGTTGGAGTGCAAGCTTCTGCTGAAGAATCGTTCCGACGGGCGTTCTGTGTATTTTTTTTTTTTAATCGCCCGACAAGGTCAGCTCTGGAGTAATTTTAAAATCAGCTTCTAAAGCCGTCAACGCCGACAACGGGGACGGATTTCACGTACGGGACAGGTAAAGGAAAGCCGTTTATTTTATGTATAAAAGTGCTCCTTAAGATGCCTTTAATTCACATTTTACATTGCAAAACGGTGATTTGTTCCCCATACGAACCGGCAGTATTCTTCCTGCCGATATGGGGTTTAAATTCACCGCAACCGCCACGTTCCAAATGATCGCATTCCAGAAAAACCCACTCGCAAGATGATTTAAATGGCCATTAATTTACAGGTATTAAACATTAAATTCCTTCCATTTGGCCTATAAATCCATGACAATTAGATAAAAAAATTATGTTATATTGTGAATTCTTGTGTGAATGTTATTTGGACACTTTATAGGCCATTCTCACGTTACGAGCTGACGCAAGAGGTAACCCGAGTGAAGGGGTCGTGGTTGAGCACGATATAACAAGTGAAAGATCAAGAGGTTAACCGAGTTCCCACGGGTAGACGGCAGTTTCCCGTTTACTTGTCATTTCTGCGATGTTCCCAGTTCGTCTCCCGAGTTACTCTTGAGCCAATCCTGATTGAAGTTTTGTTTTAATAAGCAACAGTGTTATGTTTTAATAAGCAACAGTGTTAAAGAAGACCTCTCCATCCTGTGGCTTTGTTTTAAAGATATAATTCAGAGCGGCCGCATCTATTGATGTGACCTACAAAGGGAAAATGCGCACCATCCAGTGCCAGAGCAGTTATACTTATGATTTGTTTGAAACACACAGGTTTGATATGTTTTAATTGAATTTACTGCCATGTCTACACACTGCGGGGAGACGGGAGATTAAATCTTTGAATGTGGACGGATGTGCACATCAGATTGTTGTGAGACGGACTCAAGGTTCGCCTCCTGAGTTGCTTTGGTGCCTAGGCGTGAGTTGAGATGGAGAGAGGTGGGGGGGAAGCGTCATTAATCTGTCTGGGTGCCATGGCTCTTGGGTTAGGCTGGGATCATTCTCTGCGGGGTGATCTTAGTGTGGGAGACAAGTGTAGGATAGGTGTACTGACTGTGTGGGCAGAACTTTGGAAGTGATTGCCCACCAGTCTCAAAAGCCGCTGTGTCTCCCTGTCCCTGGGATAGCAGGGGGCGATCAAACAGCACAATACCCCCCTCCCCCTCCAACTCCAGAGGAATCCGCTCCCCGTTGGGCCGCTACGGCGACAAGTGGCAGTTCGCCCACAGCCCGAGCTGCGCCCCCTCATCCGCCACCCCAAGAACAAGACGTACCTTGCACACCATCAGCTTCTGCCCCTACGGGGAGCGTGTTCCTCTGGAGTTGGAGCGGGGCTGGGCTGGAGTTGCTGCTGGCTGTGGGTCTCTGGGATCTCCGTGCTTGCAGTGGGCCTGGGGGTCGGTGTCCCGTTGGTCCTGACGTCTCCGGCCACCCCCCTGGACAGGAGCTGAGACTGGGAACTGTACCGCCCTTGCCCCCTCCCTCTGCAACTGCAAACAACCACACTCTCCTGCTCACCTGCAAAGGCGGTACAGTTCCCAGTCTCAGCTCCTGTACAAGGGGGTGGCCGGAGACGTCAGGACCAACAGGAAGCCGCTCCCCGAAGGGCCGCTACAGCGACAAGTGGCAGTTCCCCCACAGCCCGAGCTGCGCCCCCTCATCCGCAACCCGGGTTCCTCTGGAGTTGGAGCGGGGCTGGGCTGGAGTTGCTGTTGGCTGTGGGTCTCTGGGTTCTCCGTGCTTGCAGTGGGCCTGGTGGGAATGGGGGTCGATGTCCCATTGGTCCTGACGTCTCCGGTGACTGGCACGGACCTGCTGGCATCGCCGACGTGAAGACAGTGCAAAGCCCCCGCGCCGGTGCAATGGGCGGGGAGCTGGAGAGGGGAGGGAAGGGGTCACACACATGGCCGGGAAGCAGAGGGGTGTAGGTGGGGGTGGTGACAGATGGGGCCAACAATGAGTGGAGAAAGACAGAAACACCGACGTGCAAAGGAGACCTACAACAGTGCATGATCTCTCTCGCGTGGCAGGTGACTGTCACTGGAAAATTGAAGGGAGCGACAATCTGCTGCTGCCTGCCCGCTGAGTTAAAGAGTTCCCACGGTAGACTCACGATACACTAAGGTAAACGCATGGGCCACTACGTTCTTAAATCGAGTTAAAATGTTTCAATTATTAACCACAAGAGTAAAATTGACTCGTGGAAAATTTCAGACATGTTTGATTTTTTGCAAGAGTAGACAAGTTACACGAGAACCTGCCGTTAGCGCCACGATGCACTACGTTGCGTCCACGAATGCCGTACGTTAATCGTACGTTATTACCACGAGGTTTAACTCGGGTTACCTCTTGTGTCAGCTCGTAACATGAGAATGGCCTATATAGGCTATTTAAAAATGTTAATCTATTCTTAAGAAATTGATAGATGTTTAGATCTAGTAATTGAATTTTGTAATTAGGTAACTAACTAATTATATGCTTTAATTTCAAGTCATCTAAGTAAGATTGTTTCATATTTGTTTCAGAATGCTTCAATCTATAATAACTGAAAATTTATTTCTGTTCCCTTAATTTTTAAGAAAGTTATGGGCTTTTGACTGTCCTCGATCACAGCTTTTGTGTTAAGTCAATGGAAAAGCAATAGGGAACAAGATGCTAATTTCCGAGTATGACCTTTAATTAGTCAGAGCCATAACCTTTTTAATACTGAAGATATGAAATGTGAATTAGGTGTCAAATTAAACTTCTTTTTATGCTTTATCTGATGGGATAAATTGCAGACTTGATTTTTTAAATCTCAAAATTTTGTAACATTGATTACCTTGGGAACACAAATAATTTCCAATGGAGTTCAATTAGTGGATGAATGAAACTCCAGGGGTGTTACTGCTCTTCTTATAGTAGAAATATTATATTAAGGTGCACAGGGACACATTGGTTTGATCTTCTCGACAAAAGCAGTGTATTTGCTCCCTCTGTGACCGCATTGGCTTTCTGCCCAGCAGCTCTCAGTCCCTCCACCATTTAATTGAAGCACTAGTTGGTAGGTTAGTTGCCCAAATTTGGTATTGGTTTACTAAAGTTGCTCCTAATATGCAGTTGTGAAATCTGGGACAACTGAAGGGAATGTGGGGAGAATAAGTCTCAGGAATGTTAATGGGGAAATGGAATTGATCTGTAAGCGAGTTTCGACTTGATGGGCCAAATTGCCTCCAGTGAAGAAATATATGGCTTTGCTAAAATTACCTTCTACCATAAATATTAATCAAATGTTTACATTGAAAGTAGCTCAAGAAACAAATCCCAGATATGTACTCTGAATAGCTGCTTGCAAAAACCAGGCAGTGGATTGTAGGCTGCCCTGGAAAATGATAATTGCACCTGAAGAAACAAAAAGATTGAGAACTCTGGTGAAATATGACACGTGAACCAGGTAAAGTTTCATATCTTTATTCTGCACACAGATGGAACTGCAACAACATTGTGACATTTAGCCAGATGGCACTACTGAAAGACATGACATCCCTTCCCTCGTCTTACTACCTGTGGCCGAGCTGGTTGATCTTCTGCAGCCCCTGGTGGTTGTTGATCGTCTTGTGAACGGTGATGAGGTACGGGAAGGCTGATGGAAGCTCCACACGGCTGCTCAGCTTCTGGTGCCCCCAGTGCAGGCACTGCAGCCTATCAGCTAGCTCCTTGCATCCAGCCCATTCCAGAGCCCTCAGTAGCTGTTTTGTTTTGTTCGGTTGGCTCTTTGATTTTTCATACCTGAGCATTTTTGCAGAAATATAATATTGTAAACAGACAAGTCTCCTTTTATCAGAGCTAGTTGAGCTGCTGCCTCACACCTGCAGTTGGTTATGGAAGACATAGTATATAAATATAAATTTTTATTTTCTTCTTATTCAGAATATTGAAACACAGAAAAACATAGATTTGTGGTCCTTACATGAGTTCCATACATTCAATCACCTGCCCATCGCCTCCTCTCTAATTCTCCTACCTCCCACATACACACAAGGGGAGATTTACAGCAGTCAACTAACCAGCCAACCTGCACCTCTTTGGGATGTTAGAGGGAGCCGGAGCATCCGGAGAAAACCCAAGTTGTCACAGGAAGAATATGAAAACGTCAAGAACCCAAGGTCAAGATCGAATGCTAGAGCTGTGCCCACAAGTAGACCTGATCGCAGTTTGTTAATGGTACTGCTATTTTCGGTCCATTATTATTAATACACATCCATTGGAAGATCGGGTCTGTTGGGTGCTGGCTTGGAGAGGTGGATATACGGTCAGAATACTAACAGGGTCAGTCAGTCTGTATGGTGCCAACTGGAAAACATTCAAAGTTGTGTGAATTCACCTTGAAATTATTGAAACAGTGTTGAAACATTTGACTCACCAGCTTTCCAGCATTTTCTTTGCCTGCACATATTTCCGCATGGAGGCAGCTTGAAAGCGACCAATCTCAGCCCTGGTGAATCCCAGCTCGAAAGCAACGATAGTCCATTGAAAGCCTAGGTCTTTGGCGAGTTCTTGGACAAACTTCAGGTTGATCACAGTATCCTGGGGTACGACAACAGCTCTTCATAATCAACACCCCAAAGCTATCAGGTTCAGTTGGACAATGCATCAGAAAGCTTAACCTCGGATGGATGGGAAGAAAGTGAAAGAAATGGCAAATTTTCGAGCAAGTGGTGAGCTGAGATATGAAGTTAAGTGCAAGAGGATAAGGACAGAAGCTAATAGAATCTTTATAAGTGAGAGGAGCAGAATTAGGCTATTCAGCCCATCAAGTCTACTCCGCCAATCACGGCTGATCTCTTTTTCCCTCTTAACCCCATTCCCCTGCCTTCTCCCCATAACTCCTGACACCCATACTAATCAAGAATCTATCTATCTCTGCTTTAAAATATCCAATGACTTGGCCTTCACAGACTTCTGTGGCATTAATCTCACCGATTCCTCTGACTAATTAAATTCCTCTTCATCTCCGACCTAAAGGAATGTCCTTTTATACTGAAGCTATGACCTCTGGTCCTAGACTCTCCCACTAGTGGAAACATCCTCTCCATATCCACTCTATCCTGGCCTTTCACTATTCGGTAAGTTTCAATGAGGTCCCGCCTCATCCTTCTAAACTCCAGCGATTACTGGCCCAGCACCGTCAAATGCTCATCGTATGTTAACCTACTCTTTTCTGGGATAATTCTCGTAAACCTCCTCCAGACTCTCACAAGCGCAAGCACATCCTTCCTCAGATACTTTACTTAGACTTAGTTCCTCCCACACTGTTGAGTGCATTGGGCAGCAAGCTTTCGCCATTCTGTTCGGTCATGTGCGACGTCTTCCACCCTCAATAGGTTAACGACCCGGGCTTCCAAATCCTTCTGGAATGTTCGCCTTCATGTGAGTATAGGTCGGCCTCTTTTCCTTCTTCCGTCAGGTTGCCATGTCATTGCTATCTTAGGTGCACGTCCTGGTGACATTCTGAGCACGTCCTGCAAATTTCATCCTACGTACCTCTATGTCCTGGCTGAGAGGCTTTGTTGCAGTTTCCCGGTAGATCTCCTCGATTCCTCAGATAAGGGGCCCAAAATTGCTCACAATACTGCAAATGCGGTCTGACCAGTGCCTTATAAAGCCTCAGCATTACATCCCTGTTGTTGTATTCTAGTCCTCTCAAAATAAATGCTAGCATTGCATTTGTCTTCCTCACTAGTGATTCAACTTGCAAATTAACTTTTAGTGATTCCTAAACCGGCACTCCCAAGTCCCTTTACAACTCCGATTTCTGAATTCTCTCCCCATTTAGAAAATAGTCTATGCCTTTATTCCTACTTCCAAAATGCATGACTCCACACTTTGCTACGCTGTATTCCATCTGCCACTTCTCACCCAAGCAGAACTTTGCTAGTCAGTGGCAGCCAACCGGGTAAAGTTCTCTTTATTGCCACTCTTTGCCTTCTGCCATCCAGCCAACCTGCTATCCATGCTAGTATCTGCCCTTTGCAACATGGTTTGGGGTTCAGGAACCAGGAATCAGGAACTTGGAGAGATGCAGCTGGAGCCAGACACCTTGTGTATTTCCCACACACTTTAAACTCACTGGATTTACTGTAAAATGTGTTTAAAGTGTGTTTGAGTAATGATAGAAATAATATCCAACAGTCAGCAAAATTTGCTGATCTGGAACTTCCATAGTCCCAAGAATGTTGGATTATTGGAGTTTTATTGTACACTATAAACTAAATGGAAAGAGTGGGTTGATCGTATTGTCACAATAATGGGGTATACAACATGCAACTTCAAAGTTCACAAATGACAAGAAATGTCTGAATTGTGGTAAATACAGACAATTCAGGAGAAAAGACTGACAAAATTGGATTGTCAGGTGGGAGGAGAAAAAGTCTACATTCTTTTTGTTATCATCTATCTCCACCCTCCCTGCAGTTTAACAAACTTATTTTGTCTCCTTTCCAGTTCTGAAAGGCTTTCAACATGTAACACTAATTCACTTTCACTTCCCACTAAATGGCCTGATCAGCTGAATATTTCCAGAATGTTATGTTTTTTTTATTTTACATTTCTGTTGTGTGTTTTTGGTGGGATTTTCATGTAATAAACACAGGTTATGTCTGGGCACAAATGTAGTTTTCCATTCTGGACATCACAGTTTCACTAGGATAATGCGGCAGCACTGACAGTACTGCTGAAGGATGTTTAGCTAATGGAGAGCTGTTCCCTTTAGCAGAGCATTCGAACTGGATCATGGCACTGATTTCAAATGTCGGGCATGAGACAGAATGGGATATGAAAAGGCGAGCTTTTTAGTGCGGAGAGCAATGATGCTCTGGAATCGGTGTTAGAGACAAAGTCAGTCAGGGTCTTCAAATAGGAATTGGGTTGGCACTGAGGAGAGGATAATTTGTAGGGACGAAATGAAATGGGACAGACAGGATCGCTCTTATTCAGGTCAGCATAGACATGAAGGACCATAGGATCCCCTTCTACGCTGTAATTATTCCATGATTTCAGAAACCATAATTAGCACTTGCAAGTTAAGTAATTTTGCATAGTCAGGTATACTTGCCTCCTGAGTTTTGTGAGCCATGGGAATCTGTAACAGGATATCAAACTCCCTAGGATGCTTGTTATTCTTGGTTCTGATAAATGTTCAGATAAGGAGACATATTACCACGTGCAATGCAAAATTCCTTTGGAACAACCTATTATACATTTCACTTTGAAGTATCGCACGATAAAATACAAAGATTAAACAACGTACCCTGTTTCCCTGTACTGATTTCTTGAGGACTAATTCAGAAGTACTTGAATTTCTAAGAGAGACTAACGGTTGCTATGCTGTAACTAAAACATACCCATCCTGACCAGTTTATTGACTACCAAGTTAAAAATTAAGTAAGTAGAGTCATACTTCACAAAGCAGTTATCCTTGAATAGTACATTGCAGTAATAGAAATAAATGATGTATTAAACCATGGTGTACAACACAGAAATCCACTGTTCAGCTCAACGTGTCCATATCATCCAAGGTGTCTCTCCAAGTTTATCCAATCTGTCCATATCCCTCTAAACTTTCCCTATCCATTTACCGGTTGAAATGTTTTATAAACATTGCGTGGTACCTGCCTCCACCAATTCCCTGGCAGATCATTGCAAATATCCACCATTTATTCCCCATTTATTATGAAGAAAGCTGATGAACTTCAAAGCTGGATCAGTGAATGGGACTATGATGTTGTTGCCACTGCAGAAATGTGCTTGCGAGGTTACGACATGAGGCACAATGTTCCAGGGTTTCAATGTTTCAGTCGTGTTCAAGAGCGAGGGAATAACTTTTAACTGTTATAATAATTGTATCTGCTTCACTACCCCCTCTGGCAGCTCGTTCCCGATAAAACTTACTGTGTGGTAAAACCTATCCCTTAGACCTCCTTTAAATTCCTCCCCTCTCATTTTAAAACCGTGCCCTCTAGAGTCACCTTGGGTGGCTCAGTGGCAATGCCGGAAAAGCTGCTGCCTCACAGCGCCAGAGACCCAGGTTCAATCTGACAATGGGTGCTGTCCGCGTGGGGTTTGCACTTTCTCCCTGTGACTGCAGGCTTCCTCCTGGTGCTCCGGTTTCCTCCCATCCACACACATATGGATTTGTAGGTTAATTGGCCTCTGTAAATTTCCCCCCGTGGGTAGAGGGTGGATGAGAAAGAGGAAAGAAGTAACAGAATTAGTATGAACTGTGGTCAGCGTGAACTCAATGGACCGAAAGTCCTGTTTTCATTCTGTATCATTGAAAACAAAATTCTGAATGTTTATCTTATCCATAACCCTTCATCTATATTACTAAATCTCTGATCTTGACCGCGTTTGGCCCACTGTGCTGTGATTTCCGACAGAACGCCGCCACCTACAGCCGTCATTTTTGGCCACCTCGCTCAGAGCCCCTCTCCGCCTTACGGGTGCGGAGGATTTTTCCTATCGATGACAAATCAGAGAGATATTAATGGTTTTTTTAAAATCACCATTCTCTCTGCTGCCCCTGCTGGAGGGAGGGGGAGGGACTATAAAACCAGGAAGTGGTGTGCCTCACTCACTCTCTGCAAGATGGATGAAGCCAAGGGTCACGTCTCTCTGAGCTCTGAATAACACTGAACAAATGTCTACACAACTGTGAGTACCCTTAATGTGGTTTGAAAATGAAAATATGGTTTGTTTGAAGTAAAAAGGCACTGCCTGCAAATGGTTGTTTGGGTGCTTTGGCTTGAAGTTGAAAGGCACTACTTACTGAAAATGGTGGCTTGGGTGCTTTGGCTTGAAGTTGAAAGGCACTACTTACTGCAAATGGTGGCTTGGGTGCTTTGGCTTGAAGTTGAAAGGCACTACTTACTGCAAATGGTGGCTTGGGTGCTTTGCTTGAAGTTGAAAGGCACTACTTACTGCAAATGGTGGCTTGGGTGCTTTGGCTTGAGGTTGAAAGGCACTACTTATTGCAAATGATGGCTTGGGTGCTTTGGCTTGAAGTTGAAAGGCACTTCTTACTGCAAATGGTGGCTTGGATGTTTTTGCTTGAAGTTGAATTGCACTATTTACTGCAAATGGTGGCTTGGGAGCTTTGGTTTAAAGTTGAAAGGCACTACTTACTGCAAATGGTGGCTTGGGAGCTTTGGCTTGAAGTTTAAAAAAATCACCATTCTCTCTGCTGCACCTGCTGGAGGGAGGGGGAGGGTCTATAAAACCAGGAAGTGGTGTGCCTCACTCACTCTGCAAGATGGATGAAGCCAAGGGTCACGTCTCTCTGAACTCTGAATAACACTGAACAAATGTCTACACAACTGTGAGTACCCTTAATGTGGTTTGAAAATGAAAATATGGTTTGTTTGAAGTAAAAAGGCACTGCCTGCAAATGGTTGTTTGGGTGCTTTGCTTGAAGTTGAAAGGCACTACTTACTGCAAATGGTGGCTTGGGAGCTTTGGTTTAAAGTTGAAAGGCACTACTTACTGCAAATGGAGGTGGGTGATTTGCTTGAAGTTGAAAGGCACTACTTACTGCACATGGTGGCTTGGGTGCTTTGGCTTGAAGTTGAAAGGCACTACTTACTGCAAATGGTGGCTTGGGTGCTTTGGCTTGAAGTTGAAAGGCACTACTTACTGCAAATGGTGGCTTGGGTGCTTTGTTTGAAGTAAAAAGGCACTGCCTGCAAATGGTTGTTTGGGTGCTTTGGCTTGAGGTTGAAAGGCACTACTTACTGCAAATGGTGGCTTGGGTGCTTTGCTTGAAATTGAAAGGCATTACTTACTGCAAATGGTGGCATGAAGTTGAAAGGCACTACTTACTGCAAATGGTGGCTTGGGTGCTTTGGCTTGAAGTTGAAAGGCGCTATTTACTGCAAATGATGGCATGAAGTTGAAAGGCACTACTTACTGCAAATGGTGGCTTGGGTGCTTTGGCTTGAAGTTGAAAGGCACTACTTACTGCAAATGGTGGCTTGGGTGCTTTGGCTTGAAGTTAAAAGGCACTACTGCAAATGCACTTCCTGTTTGCGCTGTATATTCAATTTAGATAAAACGCTACCAATTACGGCTGTGATTTTTGGCCATCTTACTCACTCCCTCCTCCGCTGAGCAGGTGCAAATAATTCTTCCCATCAATGAAAAGTGTTTTTAGTGTTTAAAAAATGTTGAGAATCTCTCTCCTGTCAATCACGCCCTGAAAGCCACACCTTTTCCGGTGGGAGGGGGAGGGGTTATAAAACCCGGAAGTGTGCGTGTGGCTCAGTCTCTGCATGATGGGGGAGGGAGAGGTCATGACTCTGGCTGAGCTGTGAATCAACTGAACACACTGAATGTCTACTGAACTGTGAGTTTGGTGTTTCGTGTGGTTTTATGGTGGTTTCACCCTGCATGAAATGGTATGAAGCTGCATTTGAATTTGGTGGCCTTCGACCCTGCTTGAAGTGGAATGAAACTGCACAAATTTGGCGGCCTTGCATCCTGCTTGAAGTGGTATGAAACTGCACTGAATTTGGTGGCCTTGCACCCTACTGAAAGTGGTATGAAACTGCACTTGAATTTGGTGGCCTTGGATCCAGCTTGAAGTGGTATGAAACTGCACTTGAATTTGGTGGCCTTGCACCCTGCTTGAAATGGTAGGAACATGGATTTGAATTTGGTGGCCTTGCACCCTACTTGAAATGGAATTTCAAGGAATAGTCATGAGTCAACAGTCAGCCCACCAGCCGTGAGTGAGCTGCCAGCAGATCAGGCTTGAGGGACTGAGCTGCCACCCCAAGAACCCATACCAGCACTCCAGAAAGCCCCCCCACTGGCCACCAATATTGGAATTGGTGGAGAGGTGGAATATTGCGTCGGGGGACCAGCCCTCCCGTGTGAACATGGGACCCAACGGGTCCCACTTAGTCTAGTAATTTTATAAACCTCTATAAGGTCAACCCTCTGTGTCCTACCTACAATGAGAATAAATCTAGTTTAACCAATCTGTCTTGAACTACAGTGGGTAGGTGGGGATCCAGCATGTCCCCTGTGTTGAGAGGTGGCATATTTTGTCAGGTTGTAAGACTAATCTTTCTCAAGGTCCATATACTTGGTGGATAACAAGGTCTTGAAGTACATAAGAGCAGCAATTGAGAAGAGGAGAGCACAGGTGAATTCAGTAGGCATTGGGGCTGAGAGAGTAGCGATTCATTTTGTCCGTAAGGGAGAGAAAGGTAGAGGAGTTTTCAGGCAGGTATGAATTAGGCCAATGATTGGGAAATGCAGATAGATTTGGGAGTAAAGCTTGTTGTTCCGCAGGAAATAATTAGTACTAGTTTGAGGCCAGATATAGTGTTATGGTCAGTTAGTTAGCGGAGGTCAGCGTTCCTTGGGAGAACTTAGTGGATGAGTTTTATGAAAGGAAAGTGCTCAGACATGTAGACTTGGCAGCAGAGGTTGAGCAGCGAGGATGGAAAGCAAAAGTATGTCCAGTAGAAGTGGGTTGTAGAGGTTTCATTGCATGATCGACCATGTCGCTATTTGGAGAGCTAAGAATTTGCGGACAGAGCTTGCGTCAGGCCGTAATGGCATAATGGAGATGTCAGAGGCAGCAGTGCGAAGCAGTAGGTGTATTTGGTGGAGAAGAAACGGGGTCAGTTGGGGAGCAGAAAGGAAATGTATAGCATGTGGTTGGTGTATTTCTTCGTAACTATTCCGTGTAGGTATAACTTCTAGAATTGCTGCATTACAGCGCTAGAGACCTGGGCCCAATCCTAATGATGGGTGCTGTCTGTACGGTGTTTGTACGTTCTCTCTGTGACCGCGTGGCTTTTCTCTGGGAGTTCCAGTTTTCTCCTACAGTCCAATGACATGCACGTTTGTAGGTTAATTGTTTTTTGTAAATTGTCCCAAGTGTCTAGTATAGAACTAAACGGGGATATCTGATCGGCACGGACTTGGTGGGCCGAAGAGCCTGTTTTCATGTTGTATCTCTAAAATGAAATCACTTGCAAAATAAGAGCGTCTACATCAGGCTGCTGTTCATCAACTACAGCTTGTCGTTCAACACCATTATCCCCTCCAAACATATGATCAAACTCAGATAGCTGGGTTTCTGCTCGTCTCCATGTAATTGTATCCTTGACTTCCTCATTGGCAGACCACAATCATTATGAATTGGCAGCAACACTTCCTCATCGATAATCATATAACCATATAACAATTACAGCACGGAAACAGGCCATCTCGGCCCTTCTAGTCCGTGCCGAACACTTATTCTCCCCTAGTCCCATCTACCTGCACTCAGACCATAACCCTCCATTCCTTTCCCGTCCATATAACTATCCAATTTATTTTTAAATGATAAAATCGAACCTGCCTCCACCACCTCCACTGGAAGCTCATTCCACACAGCTACCACTCTCTGAGTAAAGAAGTACCCCCTCATGTTACCCCTAAACTTCTGTCCCTTAATTCTCAAGTCATGTCCTCTTGTTTGAATCTTCCCTACTCTCAGTGGGAAAAGCTTATCCACGTCAACTCTGTCTATCCCTCTCATCATTTTAAAGACCTCTATCAAGTCCCCCCTTAACCTTCTGCGCTCCAAAGAATAAAGACCTAACTTGTTCAACCTTTCTCTGTAACTTAGTTGCTGAAACCCAGGCAACATTCTAGTAAATCTCCTCTGTACTCTCTCTATTTTGTTGACATCCTTCCTATAATTAGGCGACCAAAATTGTACACCATACTCCAGAATTGGCCTCACCAATGCCTTGTACAATTTTAACATTACATCCCAACTTCTATACTCAATGCTCTGATTTATAAAGGCCAGCACACCAAAAGCTTTCTTTACCACCCTATCTACATGAGATTCCACCTTCAGGGAACTGTGCACAGTTATTCCTAGATCCCTCTGTTCAACTGCATTCCTCAATTCCCTACCATTTACCATGTACGTCCTATTTTGATATGTCCTGCCAAGATGTAGCACCTCACACTTATCAGCATTAAACTCCATCTGCCATCTTTCAGCCCACTCTTCCAAATCAACACAGAAACATCTAGGATATGTGCTCAGTCCACTGCTCTATTCTCTCTATATCCTTAATTGTATAACCAGAGACAGATCCAATGCTATATGTAAATGTGTTGACAATACCACTGTTGTTTGATGAATAATGGGCAACAATAAGTTAATGGACCCGTTAAGCTGCAGCAAGATGGAAGATTAATAATCTGATTGAATTCAATCTTGCTCTGATTGTTAGCAAGACCATAGTTGTTGCAAGTTGACTTTGAATACTCTATGGAGCTTCAACATATGTACAGTACTGAGTATAGAAACTGGTTGCATCCCGGCCTGGTTCAGTAACTCGAATGTCCAGGAATGAAGGAGGCTGCAAAAAGTGGTAGACATTGCCTGCTCTTCACAGGTTCGGACCTCCCTACCATCAAAGGGATCTAAATGAGGTGCTGCATGAAAAGGCAGCTAATATCAACAAAGACCCACACCACTTGGACACACTGTCATCTTGGTACCACTATCACGTAGAAGATATAGGTGCCTGAGAACCATGACCTCCAGGTTCAAGTACAGCTTCTTCCCATCAACCATCAGGCTCTTGAAAACTACGCAACACCAACAACTACCTCAGCAACTATGGTGTTGGAATCCGAACTTCTGTTTTGCACTATTCTGGTTGCCAGTGTTACTCATATTAATTCAGTGTATTATAGATTATGATATATTTACATGTGTCATGGTCCTGTTAAGCTATAGCACATAAGACTTTCTTTGCTCTGTTGCTGGTGCATGTGACAATTAAACATTTTTGATTCCTGATATTCTTTTTTGTTCTTTCTTCAATCAAGCTTACAGGCTCTCGTGTTAAGGTACTGTATACTCAGTCATACCCATTGCTATCATCTTTGTCATTTTCTTTGCAAATTCCTTCAGTCTGAACTGTCGGAGACATCCTTCCCTCCTAAAGGGCCTGTCCCACTTTCATGAGTTATTCATAAATTCTCCTGAGTTTTCCCCTTGATTCAAACTCGCAGAATGTTGGTAACGAGTCTGTAGGTCGTCATAGGAGTTCGTAGATATATCGTAGCGGCTCATTATGCCAGCAGTAGGTACTCGTGGCATCAGGTAAGTCGGGACTTTTTTCCCAGTCCGATAAAAAATGTCCACGAGTAAAAAAATGGTCGGGATGAAAGAAATTGCAACTTTTTACTCGTAAGGAGGGCATCATAATGGAAACATAGAAACATAGAAAATAGGTGAAGGAGGAGGCCATTTGGCCTTTCGAGCCAGCACCGCCATTCATTGTGATCATGGCTGATCGTCCCCAATCAATAACCCGTGCCTGTCTTCTCCCCATATCCCTTGATTCCACTAGCCCCCAGAGCTCTATCTAACTCTCTCTTAAATCCATCCAGTGATTTGGCCTCCACTGCCCTCTGTGGCAGGGAATTCCACAAATTCACAACTCTGGGTGAAAACGTTTTTTCTCACCTCAGTCTTAAATGGCCTCTCCTTTATTCTAAGACTGTGGCCCCTGGTTCTGGACTCACCCTACATTGGGAACATTTTTCCTGCATCTAGCTTGTCCAGTCCTTTTATAATTTTATATGTTTCTATAAGATCCCCCTCATCTTTCTAAACTCCAGTGAATACAAGCCTAGTCTTTTCAATCCTTCTTCATATGACAGTCCCGCCATCACAGGGGTCAACCTTCTGAACCTACGCTGCACTGCCTCAATCACAAGGAAGTCCTTCCTCAAATTAGGAGACCAAAACTGTACGCAATACTCCAGATGTGGTCTTACCAGAGCCCTATACACCTGCAGAAGAACCTCTCTACTCCTATACTGAAATCCTCTTGTTATGATGGCCAACATTCCATTAGCTTTCTTCACTGCCTGCTGTACCTGCACGCCAACTTCAGTGGCCAGTGTACAAGGACACCCAGGTCTCGCTGTACCTCCCCCTTACCTAACCTAACCTAACCCCATTGAGATAATAATCTGCCCCCTTGTTTTTGCCACCAAAGTGTATAATTTCACATTTATCTATATTATACTGCATCTGCCACGCTTCTGCCCACTCACCCTGTCCAGGTCACCCTGCAACCTCCTAACATCCTCTTCACAGTTCTCACTGCCACCCAGCTTTGTGTCATCTGCAAACTTGCTAGTGTTGCTCCTAATTCCCTCTTCCAAATCATTAATATATATGGTAAACAGTTGCGGCCCCAACACCGAGCCTTGCGGCACTCCACTCGCCACTGCTTGCCATTCTGAAAAGGACCCATTCACTCCTACTCTTTGCTTCCTGTCTGCCAACCAATTTTCTATCCACGTCAACACCCTACCCCCAATACCATGTGCTCCAATTTTAGTCACCAATCTCCCATGTGGGACCTTATGAAAGGCTTTCTGAAAGTCTAGATACACTACATCCACTGGCTCCCCTTCATCCATTTTATGTCACATCCTCAAAAAATTCCAGATTAGTCAAGCATGATTTTCCTTTCATAAATCCATGCTGACTTGGACTAATCCTATTACTGCTATCCAAATGCCCCATTATTACCTCTTTAATAATTGACTCCAGCATCTTTCCCACCACCGAAGTCAGGCTAACTGGTCTATAATTCCCCGTTTTCTCTCTTGCTCCTTTCTTGAAAAGTGGGATAACATTAGCTATCCTCCAATCCACAGGGACTGATCCTGAATCTATTGAACATTGGAAAATGATCACCAATGCATCCACTATTTCTAGAGCCACCTCCTTGAGGACCCTGGGATGCAGTCCATCAGGCCCCGGGGATTTATCATCCTTCAGTCCCATTAGCCTACCCAATACTATTTCTCGCCTAATGAAAATTTATTTCAGTTCCTCGACCCCCTTAGATCCTCTGTCCTCCAGTACTTCTGGGAGATTGTTTGTATCTTCCTTAGTGAAGACAGATCCGAAGTACCTGTTCAACTCTTCTGCCATTTCCTTGTTCCCCAAAATAATTTCACCCGTGTGTGCCTTCAGGGGACCCACATTTGACTTTGCTACTCTTTTTCCCTTAACATATCGAAAGAAGCTTTTACTGTCCTTCTCTATATTCCTGGCCAGCTTCCCTTCGTACTTCATCTTTTCAGCCCGTATTGCCCGTTTTGTTTCCTTCTGTTGTCCTATGAAAGTTTCCCAATCCTCTGGCTTCCGGCTACTCTTTGCTGTGTTATACATCTTTTCTTTTAGTTTTATTCTATCCCTAACTTATCTTGTCAGCCACGGTTGCCTCCTACTTCCCTTAGAATCTTTCTTCCTTATTGGAATGAAATGATCCTGTGTCTTTCAGATTATGCCCAGAAATTCCTGCCATTGCTGTTCCACCGTCATTCCTGCTAGTATCCCTTTCCAGTCTACCTTGGCCAGCTCCCCTCTCATGCCTTCATAATCCCCTTTGTTCAGCTGCATCACTGCCACTTCCGATTTAACCTTCTCCTTCTCAAATTGCAGCTTAAAACTAATCATATTATGATCACTCCCTCCAAGCGGTTCCTTTACCTCGAGTTCTCTTATCAAATTTGGTTCATTGGACAACACTAAATCCAGAATTGCCTTCTCTCTGGTCGGCTTCATTACAAGCTGCTCTAAGAATCCAGAATTCCCACGACTAAGAAATAGTCGTGGGAATTCGTAGACATACTCGTAGCAGTTCGTAGGAGTTCGTGAACATAGTCGTGGAAGGTCGTAGGAGTTCGTAGATTACCACAATCTTGATTTTTTTTTAGGTCCTTTAAACTCGGCAGAGGTTTTGAATTAAGTCATGAAAGTGGGACACCAAGTACTGGGTGAAGTAACTCAATGGGTTAGGTAGCATCTCTGGAGAACATGGATAGGTGACCTTTCTGGAGGGGACCCTTCTTCAGACTCGTGCCTTATAAAAAGTAAGGTTAAGGTCCATTGCAGGACTGGGTGTGTGAGGTCTGGAGCTGCGGGAGGGATAGAGTAAGGGCCTGTTGGTGCCAGCACATGTCGGCCAGTGTAGAATGCAGGCCACAGGAGAACCGTGGAATATGTGTCGATTCCTGAAAATCCTGGTTGGTTCCAAACGAGGAGGCCTGGAAGTGGAACAAGAAGCCATGTGGTAGAAGATGGCAGTGGAGGCAAGTGTTGGGGAAACACATGTGGCTGTGGTATCCAGTCCTGGCCAGAAATGGTCGGAGAGCAGCAGTAATCGCAGAGGGAAAGCAGTGAGAGAGGCTCGGAGGAGAACTTCATCAAGGTACATGAAATGTGTACGAAGGAATTGCAGATGCTGATTTACACCAAAGATAGACACAAATGCTGGAGTAACTCTATCCGGCAACTTCCCTGGAGGAAAGGAATAGGTGCCGTTTCAGCTCGAGACTGAAAAGTAGACTCCAAAGTAGACGTTCTTAATCATCTGCCTAAATAGAATTTGGGTTCTGACCCTCATCCCGCCTCTCCTTGTACCCAGCTAGTGCCCAGATCCTGGCTCCGGCTGCACACCGTGTCCACATTCCAGAGCTTGGCTCAGGACAGCCCACCCAGGCCAGCACTCCCTGTAATGCACAGATTAATTTATATTAATTTGATTAGATTATATTAATTTGATGGTTTCGACCCGAAACGTCGCCTATTTCCTTCGCTCCATAGATGCTGCTGCACCCGCTGAGTTTCTCCAGCATTTTTGTGTACCTTTAATTTGATGACTGTTTGTTTGTAAACTGTCAATATAGGCAGCCTTTGATTGTGTTAATAGTATGTTTATCTTTATTTTTTTGAATAGAAGTATTGTATAATTTAAAAAAAGTAAAAAAGTAATGCACAGGTGACCTCTCATACAACGACTGTGAATAATGAAATCTTAATATATTGTCACTCAGGTCAAACACAGCTCAGAAAGGCATATTCTTTGTAAGGCATCTCAACAGCAGGCAGCAGCAAAGATAGTCTTTGGGCAGCAGTATCAAGTTCAACTATGTATATACCAGGTGTGGCATCCCCATTCACTGCAGATGCAGAGTGTGGGAGGATGTGGATCAGGCAGCAAAGTGGTACAAAAGTCAGGCATGACCTCATCGAAGACGTGGCACTCCAGTAACTACACCCCATCCGCCACCCCAAGTGACAGCGGCCGCCGCCGCCCACAGTCTCCCAGCTCCCGCTGACACCTGGCAACAGGCCGCGCTGCCGGCGCCGTGACCTCACCGGAGCCTCATTGAGTGGGCGGTGACAACGCTCGGCCCGGACAGGAGCAGGCGGTGATAGCGCTCGCTCGGCCCCTGCCCGACAGCCTGGTGAGTGGCAGCAGCGTGACGTGATGTGGTTGCTGCGGGGAGAGGAGTGGAAGGGGAGGGAGGAGATGGGGAGCGAGGGAAGGTGGGGGGAGGATGAGAGGGTGGGGAGGAGAAGGGGAGGGAGGGGAGGATGAGGGGGAGGGGAGGATGAGGGGGTGGGGGGAGGATGAGGGGGGGGAGGATGAGAGGGCGGGGGGGAGCAGGGGAGGATGAGAGGGCGGGGGAGGATGAGGGAGGGGGGAGGATGAGAGGGAGGGGGATGAGAGGGAGGGGAGGTTGAGAGGGGGGAGAAGGACGAGGAGGGGAGAGGATGAGGGGGAGGGGGAGGATGAGAGGGAGGGGAGGATGAGAGGGGGGAGGATGAGAGGGCGGGGGGGAGCAGGGGAGGATGAGAGGGCGGGGGAGGATGAGGGAGGGGGGAGGATGAGAGGTAGGGGGAGGATGATAGGGAGGGGGATGAGAGGGAGGGGAGGTTGAGAGGGGGGAGAAGGACGAGGAGGGGAGAGGATGAGGGGGAGGGGGAGGATGAGAGGGAGGGGAGGATGAGAGGGAGGGGGAGGGGAGGAGGATGAGAGGGAGGGGAGGATGAGAGGGCGGGGGAGAGGGAGGGGAGGATGAGAGGGGGGAGAAGGACGAGGAGGGGGGAGGGGAGGATGAGGGGGAGGGGGGAGGATGAGGGGGAGGAGGATGAGAGGGAGGGGGAGGGGAGGAGGATGAGAGGGCGGGAGGGGAGGATGAGAGGGCGGGGGGGAGCAGGGGAGGATGAGAGGGTGGGGGGGAGGGGAGGATGAGGGGGAGGGGGAGGATGATAGGGAGGGGAGGATGACAGGGAGGGGATGCGAGGGAGGGGAGGATGAGAGGCGGGAGAAGGACGAGGAGGGGGGAGGGGAGGATGAGGGGGAGGATGAGAGGGAGGGGAGGATGAGAGGGAGGGGGAGGGGAGGAGGATGAGAGGGAGGGGAGGATGAGAGGTGGGGGGGGGGAGAGGGACGAGGAGGGGGGATAGGGGTGGGTGGGGAGGAGGTTGCCTGGGTTCGAGGGTACCTCGACTGCGGTGACTTGGGATGGGACTGTGGGTTTTCCCAGCAGAGAACACGCTGCGTGTTCCCAGGGGGTAGGTGGGTTAGGGAAGGAGAGGGGAGGAGGAATGTGCGAGGGCAAAGGTATCCTTGATTGTGTTATATAACCTATTCTAAGTAGTTTGTGAAGTACTGGAGGACCAACAGCAGAAATGGGTGGATGGATAATGCCTCACACACAGTTTTTCAGGAGATAAGAAAATGATTAAGATAACAATAACTTCAAAAGCTAGTTATTTTTTTAATTCTTTATGTTTAAGAAAGAACTGCAGACGCTGGAAAAATCGAAGGTAGATAAAAATGCTGGAGAAATTCAGCGGGTGAGGCAGCATCTATGGAGCGAAGGAATTCGGGTCGAGCGTCACATTCACTCCATAGATGCTGCCTCACCCGCTGAGTTTCTCCAGTATTTCTGTCTATTTTTTATTCTTGGTCAGATGCCATTTGATACTGAAATAGGAAGATAATGCAGATGACCGTCATTAGCACAGTTTTTCATTATTTATTCACAAGATGCCTGTCTGAATTGTCCACCTCTAGTTGTCCCTAAAATTGGAGATAATTTAGAGTCAACTATAATGGAGTAGGCGAGATCTGTACAAGCCTGATGGGACGCAGTTCAACAGGTTGGAGCCAGTATAATTGTAGACAGGTTTACTATTGAAAAGCGGTAGCTTGGGTAATGGGTTGCAAAGATTCAGAAAGTGTATCTAGAAATAAAGGCAAAAATGTATCTAGTGTTTTACAGCCACAATAAACAAAGGTTGGAAAATGGACAAAAAGGCAGCTTGTCTCTGCTTAATTGTATATGTACCTAAATATGTGGAATACAGCTGATGAGTTGAAGACACAGATGTATGCAAGTGTGATATTTTATCTCCATTTGAATTGTAGATTTAAAAGCAGGAAGAAAAATTGTGAGACATCCTGGTCCCTTCCTTGGTTACCATCAGAGTGACCTAGGCAGCCTAGCAAATTATCTTGGTTTTCCACAATTAAAACACATTCCCTCTGATTTCTCTTCCTTAATTTCTCTCATGTTTAGTTTAGAGATACAGTGCGGACGGAAATAAGCCCTTTGGCCTAACAAGTCCGCACCAACCAGCGATCCCCGTACACTACTGCTATCCTACAAGCACGAGGGACAATTTACAATTATACCAAGCCAATTAACCTACAAACCTGTGTGTCTTTGGAGTGTGGGAGGAAACCGGAGCACTCAGAGAAAACCCACGCATGTCACGGGGAGAATGTACAAACTCCGTACAGACAGCGATTGAACCCGGGTTTCTGGCGCTGTAATGTAGTCAGGATTGAACCCGGGTTTCTGGCGCTGTAATGCAGCAACTCTGTCGCTGTGCCACCATGCTTCCCCGTGTTGTCTTGACACCAATTTACCAGGTTCTCAATCTCCAGACTGTACTACGTCTCATTGTTATTTAACATCTGGCCCACTACAGCGGTGTTGTCCTCGAATTTGTAAATTGAATTGTATTTGTATTTGTTGTACAGTCGCTCCCCCTTAATTACAGCTCCGATAGGAACAGACATAAAGAACATCTCGTAGAGCAGTGGCGAGTTTATCAAAAAGTCAGTTTATTCAACAGTACACACTGGGAAACACTCAGAGAGAACCCAAAGTGCTTCAAAGATTTGCAGCACAACTGATCATTTTCAGAATTTTGTGAGTCACTGGAAAGGTACCAAAGGATTGGAAAACCTTGTGATGTGATGACCTTATTTGAGGACCAGAACGACGACCGAAGACTGGAACGTGCCCCGGTAGGCCCAACTTGTCCCACAGACCTCCAAGGGACTGTGGTGAAGCAGGGTGGCGAGGCCTGTCTGGGCCGAAGGAGCCTCAGGGGTGGAGGTGACAGCGGGAGAACCGGCGGCAGCAGCGGGTGCCTCGACGGCAGTGGGGCCTTGGCGGGCAACGGGAGCCTCGGTGGCAACAGGAGCCTCGGTGGCGGTGGGGCCTCACGGAGGGAGGGGAAGACAATGGGGACCCGGCTTGGGGGGACTGTTGTGAGGGGCAGTGGGAGAACAAATGGGGACCTGGGGTGGGGGGGCACCCTAGTTTTAGAGTCGTCTGCCCAGGGGATAAGTCTGTGTTTGTTTGTTCCAGTGACACGGCAGCCAGCTAACAGTTGCTTGTCTTTTTCTTTTTGTTTTCACTTTTAATTTCAAGTTTTTGTGTACCTTGTGTGTTGTGACTGTCAGCAGACCAATTTCCCTCCCTCCAGGGATGAATAAAGTTTTATCGTATCGTATTTACAACTGCCATTAAGGACGACAGATGGCACAATGGGCTAAGTGTTCGTCTGGCAACCGGAAGGTAGCCGGTTCGAATCCCGCTTGGAGTGCATACTGTCGTTGTGTCCTTGGGCAAGACACTTCACCCACCTTTGCCTGTGTGTGAATGTGTGTGAGTGATTGGTGGTGGTCGGAGGGGCCGTAGGCGCAGATTGGCAGCCACGCTTCCGTCAGTCTGCCCCAGGGCAGCTGTGGCTACAGAAGTAGCTTACCACCACCGAGTGTGACTGAGGAGTGAATGAATAATGCGATGTAAAGCGCCTTGAGTATTAGAAAGGCGCTATATAAATCCCATCCATTATTATTATTATTATTATTAACATGAATTATTGGATAAACAGTAGAATCATTTTTTAAGGAGGTGCGTGCAACAGTAGCAATCTGATTGAGCTGAGTCAGAAGAGGGGAAATCATGTCTGACAAATGTTTGTTGAGGAAATATGAGGCAGAGTGGATTGAGGGTTTACTGAACCATTGGACTCTGGGGAGATTTCATGAATGAAAGTACTTGCTCCCTTTCTGCACCGTTGCATTTATATATTTAAATTAGTTCTATGTTTCGTCCTGGATAAATTGAATTCCAAGGTAAATTTGGTATTCGCCCTTGTTAATATAATAATCAGTGGCAATTTCAGTATTGATCCTGCTGGATGGAAATTCTGGGTCTACAAAAGAAGTAGATGCAGGAGTAGGCCATTTGATCGCTCACAGGTTGCTCTGCAATTCAGTAGGATTATGGCTGGTCATTTGTGACAGGATCACATTCCTGTGCCCACTCTATACTCCTTGAATTCCTTAACATCAAATAATTGTGAATGGATATATATTCATCCACCGTTGGTTCTGATGCAGGATCTCAATTTGAAATGTCAATCATCTCGTGTAGGAAAGAACTGCAGTTGCTGGTTTAAATTGAAGGTGGACACAAAATGCTGTAGTAACTCAGCGGGACAGGCAGCATTTCTGGAGAGGAGGAATGGGTGACGTTTCGGGTAGCGTCTGAAGAAGGGTCTCGACCCGAAACGTCACCCATTCCTTCTCTCTAGAGATGCTGCCTGTCCCGCTGAGTTACTCCAGCATTTTGTGTCTACCTTCTATGTCAACCATTTCTCTGCCTCCACGGATGCTGTTTTATTTGCTGAGTTTCTCCAGCATTTTGTTTTTTTGCAATTATTTGTGCTCCATACATAGACATGCAGAGAATTGTACCATTTTATGCGAAGCAATTAGCATCCTAGATTCCTGATTACTATGCATATTTAAGATTCTGTAGTGGAAAAGTGTTTCCAGAAACATTGGAGAAAGAAAAGTGTATTATCCCTATTTGAGACTTTTCCAAGATTCAGTTAGCCAAAAGGCTTCCTTGCACATTTTATTATCTTCATTCGAGGGATATGGATTTTGCAGACTGAGTCAGCATTTAATTGCCCATTCCTAATTGCTCTTGAGGTGACAATCGTAAGCTGCTGGCTTGAACCACTGCAGTAGTTGAGGTGTCCTATACTCTCAATGATGTTAGGGAGGGTTCCAGGATTTTGACCCAACGACAGTGAAAGAACAGAATGATGCCTGGATTAGGGAGTATTAGCCAAAGGGAGTGGTTGGATAGTCGTGCATTGTTCTAGAATGCCGGAGGTTGTGGTGAGAACTGATAGAGGTATAGAAAATTATAAGAGGCTTATAATAATTATTATAGGATAAACAGAACCTTTTTCCCAGGATGGAAAAAACAAATACAAGAGTGCATAACATTAAGGTGAGAGGGGCAATGTTTACAGAAGGTTTGCAGGGCAATTTTTCTTTTACACAGGTGGCAGTGAGTGCCAGGAACGTGCAGGGTGGTGGTTGAGGCAGATGCGAAAATGGCATTTAAGAGTCTTTTGGATAGGCACATGGATCTGCAGGGAATATTTATCATGTGCAGGCATATATGAGATGGCCTTGGTATCATGTTCGGCATAGACATTGTGGGCCAAAGGGCATGTGCTATCTTGTTCTATGATTCCAATTCAGGATAGTGTGTGTCTTACAAGGCACCTTTCAGGTGGTGGTGTTCCTAAGCTTTTGCTGCCCTTGTCCTTCTTGGATGTGGGTAAAGGATGTGGGTTTCTAAGGAGTCTTGTATGCTATCAAACATCTGATTTACAATGTCTTTCAATAGTTACATTTTCAGTAGCTGAATAATTAATTTATAAAATTGAACGCATGACATTGCTTGCAAAAAAAACGTGCATGGTTTTACATTTTGGTCACTAATTTTTTCATCCGTTTCTTTGTAGGATTGTAAATGACCAGAAATGTGTTTTTTCACGTGGTGGCCCTGTGGCTGTGAATTTAATGACACAAAATGAAGCAGTTAAAATTTGAAGTCATCGGGATTGTGTTTGCGTTGGCTTACTGGTGTTCATTGCAAGCTGTGGAACATGTAGATGTGGCCAGACATGTGATCAAGCTGCACAGAGGAAGAGGGGCCCCAATCACTAAAGGAAATTTGTGGATTATGGACAATTGTAAAAGGTTGTCTGGAATGCTTCACCAGAAAAATGTAGTACTCAACAAACTGAAGAAAGCCATTGAAACAATAAAGAAGGAATCCAGATTGTCAGTGGAAGAAAAGATCTTCCAGATTCACACATTTGAGATGTTCCAGAAAGAGTTGAATGAAAGTGAGAAGTCAGTGTTCCAGGCAGTTCATGGGCTTGAAAGAGTTCTTCAGGGGGACTACAAAGATATAGTAAACATGAAAGAAAGCAGCAAACAACGCCTCGAAGCCTTAAGGGAAGCTGCTATAAAGGTCAGACTCTTCATTTTTATTACAGATCATGCCTGTTATATTTCTGTGTGAATGATTACCTTATCTCATCTGGACACCATTTATTGGGATGTGGAGTAAAGGCACTAGGGGTTGCCGTTAAAGAAGTACTATCAGCTGGTGAACTGGACCAGGTACAGAGGATTCCAATAAAATCCTTACCTCAACACTATGACTGCTTTAAAAGCTCAGTATCTTACTTTCCATTCAGTCTGAAGAAGGGTTTCGGCCCGAAACATTGCCTATTTCCTTCGCTCCATAGATGCTGCTGCACCCGCTGGATTTCTCCAGCTTTTTTGTGTACCTTCTTACTTTCCATTGCTGCCCACTACATCCCCAATCCATGCTCCTGCAGTTCTGATGAATTCCATAACAGAAATTGCACGTGGTGTAGTGAAACAACCTGAAAATCTTTGCCATGTAATACTTTACTATATTCTACTTGGTGACTTAATCAAATTATGCGCCCTGAACCCCTTGGTTCTCACCAGGATAATAGCTCTCTGTGATCGTATTGTAGTTATTCAACTCTCCTTTGCCCACTGTTATCAAATGCTTTCATACTTTGTTTCTGACCTTAAACCTTGGTCAAAAACTACTGACTGTAGCTTCACACTCTTGTCTTCATACAGCCTATTTCTCTGCTTTGTGAAGGACCTTGCCATAGGAAGAATAATATTTATGGTGGCTTTAGAAAGGGTGCAGAGGCAGCTGTGGGGAGACCTGATAGATGTAAATAAAATTATGAGAGACATGGATAGGATAGATGGGCAGAATCTTTTTCCCAAGATGGAAAAATCAAATGCTTGAGTGCATAGTTTTGAGGTGAGAAGGGCTTCTGAAAATAGATTGTTTGGGAAAACATTTCTGACATTGTAAGTTTGTTTGTTTAATGCTCTTCTGAAACTGCAGGAAGAGAAAGAGTATGTAGAGATGTTGGCTGCAGAGAAACACCAAGCTGAAGTGCTCAAGAATATACAGCATGCAAATAAAAGCTTGTCAATCCTTGATGAAATTCTTGAGGATGTGCGGAAGGCTGCTGATCGTTTGGAGGAGGAGATTGAAGATCACGTCTTTGACAACAACAAACTTGTGAGTTGTTAACTGCAATGCAATCCATAAAACTGAATATTTTTCTAGAAAAGGAAAGGCTGATATTTGTTGCATTACATGCTGCATAAACTGATAAATACTCTACGATGGTCTGATTGCACAATTAATGTCCGCTGAATCATAACAACAGGAAAACGTCAAATCCAGGTCCAGAATTTGCGACAGAGCTGTCTTCAAATTACATTTTTATGCAGATAAAAGTGGGCACAAAATAAAATTTCATTGGATAAATTTAAATTGTTATTACAAAATGTTTATTTTTTATTCGGCACACTTTTGGTTACTAGGCGAGAAAGTAGATCAGGGTAAACGCAGAGACTACTTTCTTACTAATAGGCACGAGTAGGTAAACCCAATATAAAAGCGAGCGGTGGATTCAAGAAAAGTTGATATTGGAATAAAAAAAGTGAAACAAACAGTTTTAAGATTTGTACTATCATGCAACTGCCGGAGTGGGCAAGTTGGACCAAAGGGCCTGTTTCCACACTGTATCTCTTTCCAGGAATGGGTATTTGGCTTATTTTTTTAGCATTCCTACCTGGTTGGAATCTAAAATGTTTGAACCCCATTCCAGCCAGCCATGGTGGCTGGAGATTACATTGTGGTGTGCAAGTAGAGTTGGCATCCATCTGGCATTCATCTGGCATTGTGGTCTGCAGCTGCCAGAAAGGTTAGTTTCAAGTACCATATTTTAACATTGAATTAAATCCCTAGGAGGAAGTACAGTAATATCTCAAATAGCGGTCTAGATACATTCATAGAAAATGTTGTGCTAAACAAATAGGGAGTCATTAGAGCGTAGCATAAATGGAGATACAATCCGAATAAATTATTTTTAACTCGCTTATTCCATTTGTGGCTCCAGTATCAATAGAGGCATGAGAAGATGCATAAGATTTCCCCAATTGGAGCTTTGATTTCTCCCACGCAACTCCAACAAGCCCCTCCAGAGGCCTGCTTGGCCTGTTGAGGTACTCCAGCACCTTGTATTTTATGCAACATTCCAGCATCTACAGTTCCTTGTGTCCACTGCCTAACTGTAAGGGGAACTCCTGGACCATAACCTGGGGAATGCTGGACCATAACCTGCCATAAAGCTAACCGGGGGAACGGCAAAACACTAAATCGGTGAAGCACAAACCAAAACTCGCCTGAACCTTAGTGGGTAAATAAACCGCTCACACCAGGGAGAAGGTGCCATAAAAACTGCCAAATCCTGTTGCGTGCACTCACCTGTGGCCTGATTGCCCAGGAATATCACCTATACTTACACAGTGAAAGGTTCCTCCAGCCCCGCAGAAGTAAGTAAATCCAACCCCTAGCACTACTCTGATCTCCTGGTGGCCAGGGAAAAACACCCGTACTCACCCAGTAGAAGGAGCCTATAAACCCACACACACACAGTCACCACGCTGCTTAAACACCTCCACACACACCCAACACACTGGCGACGACCGACAATTGTGCCTCCACCATGGCAGCACATTCAAAAGCACCTCCATGCTACCTATTAAGCCCCCAGCATTCATTAAAGCTAAGGTGAGGACTGGAAATGAAAGAGTGCTATAGCAAAGCAGCATTATGCAGGATATCGTTAAGGGAGGAGTTCCTGTTCTCCAGAATATAAACTGATAAATTACCATGATCAGCCAATCAAAAATCCTAAATTAAAACCTAAATGAGGACCAATACAATGTTTAAAAAAAGAAACAAAGTGCTGGATTAACTCGGAGGGACAGGCAGCATCTCTGCAGTATGCTCCTGACCTACTGAGTTACTCCAGCACTTTGTGTCTTTTCTTTCATAAACTAGCATCTGTGGTTCCTTGTTTCGACATTTTATCAACCCAAAGGTTATGTGCTCAACTCCTACAATGTATAGGTGTTGATGCATGCTTCGCAATGATCAGCTGCAGCTCCCAGAACAGTTGAGGGTGAAAATAACACTGAATAGAATTGTGCTGTACTTTCTGCAAAAAATATCCCAGTGTTTTTAAATCCATAGGGTTGTTTGTGGTATCAGGTTATCTGGGTATTTGCATAGATTTGGGCAATCAAGTTGACAGAGATCACCTGGCGACACAGTGGTGTAGCGGAGGAACTGCTGCCTTACAGCGTCAGAATCCAGAGTTCAATCCAGACTACGGGTGCTGTCTGTACGGAGTTTGTACGTTCTCCCTGTGACTGCATGGGTTATCTCTGCTCTGGTTTCATCCCCACTCCAAAAGTGTACAGGTTTGTAGGTGAATTGGCTGGTGTATATTGTCCTTAGTGTGTAGGATAGTGTAGGATTACTGGTTGGTGCAGACTTGGTGGGCTGAAGGGCCTGTTTCTGGGCTGTATGTCTATGGATATTGTCTGACCCCCCCCCCACAAGATTCTCCAGCACTTATCTTTTGCCTGAGAATGAATACAGTTGACCACAGTGAGTTTTATTGATTTAATTAGTTTCCCACAAATTCTGGACCTTTGTATTATATTATTTTTCAGATTCACGGTGGAAATGTTGAAGCTGTCATCAGAGTTCAAGAAGATGAGGGAGATAGTAAACACAATATTTCCATGCGTGAGGTGCAGGATAATTTTGGGCTGAGCATGCTCATTGACTCGCAGAACAACCAGTATATACTGACCAAACCACGGGACTCAACTGTCCCAAGAGCTGATATTCATTTTATAAAGGTAATCGAGCTTTTATTTTGTAATGGTAACCAAATACTTCATATAAGATGAAATAAAAACAGAAAATGTTGGAATTACACAACAGGTCAGGCAGCATCTATGGAGAGAGGAATAGAATAAATGTGTTTAAAGTAATGGCTTTTCATCAGAATGTGGGAAACTGAGCAGGCAAGTTGTTTTGGATTTCAGAGGGGGTGGAGAGAACCAAAAGAATGTCTCTGATTGGGTGGAAGGTGAAGGCAGTTGACTGAAATGCTGTTGGCGTCGTCTAAGCAAGGGAATTGAATGTTAATTATATCGGAGGAGTTTGAATAATGGCAGTATGTATTCTTTGAGTATGTATCTTGTAAAATAAATTAGGAGGAATCCATGCATGTGTGTATTCGTGGAAGGCTGATGAAAAGATTTAAAACTGAAGGTTACTGAATAACATGAGTATGTGGCCCATTAAATGTAACATATTTAAGCTTTCTAATTACATCAAAAAGATATAACATGGCAGAAAGAGTACAATGTAGAAACATGTTTGGTTAGCCGCTTTGGTGGGTACTGAATCTTTTAAAAATAGTGATAGATTGGGAAATGTTGATATTCAGTGAAACCTTGGACATACGTCAATAAAAACCAACATACCGCTGGTGGTCAGCAAGGCAAGTGGTATGTTGGTCTTTAGTGCAAGGGGATGAGTTCAGTAAAGGTGCATTCCTGCAATTATATAGGTTTTTAGTTAGATCACAGCTGGGGTTATAAACGACATGTAAAAATGTTCAGCTAAATGATTTATGTTTTAACTAGCTGGAATCGCCAGGCAAGAACAAGGTGCTATGAAAGCCAATGTTCAATCTGCACATTTATGTAAAATATCTGATTTTATTTAATGAGTTCCAAAGTGTTTAAACATGTAATTTCTTTGCAGGATATAATCTCTATTGTGGTATTATCTCTGCCTTGTGGCTGGATTTGTAACCTGATGGGGCTTCCTATGATGTTTGGTTATATCATTTGTGGAGTATTGTTGGGTCCTTCAGGACTAAACCATATCAAGGTACTATCATGTAGTGATGCATTCTCATCACATTTGGGTTATCTTCAGACAAGGATTTTTTTTTTAATGTACCTTGCGTTATAAGACATATCATATACATGAATGTGCATACTGTTTGTGGGGGAGAAGCAGAAGGATTGTGCGAGTTTTATCAAGAAAGGATTTTCATAATTATTGGTGTGTTACCATGTCTTCCCAGGTTGACTTATTGAATCTTTGTGGCATTGGAACAGTACTGGGATGTGAGTTAGAACATCGAACAGTACCACACAGGAATAGATCCTTCAGCCCACGACGTCTGTACCTTCTGCCTGCTCATGACCTATTTCCTACGTATCCATATGCCCTACGAAAAGCTTCTTAAATATCACTATCATATTTGCTCCCACCGCCACGCCTGGCAGCACAATATAGGTATCCATCACTCTCTGTGTAAGAGAAAAAAAACCTTGCTCCGAACAATCCCTTTAATCTTCCTCCTCTCCCTTAAAGCCCTCTAGTTTGACAAAAGATTCTGACTGCCTACCCTATCTATGCCACTCATAATTTTATAAACTTTTATCAGCTCTCCCCTCAGCCTCCGATGATCCAAGTTTGTCTATTCCCTCCTTTGGTAATACCCTCCAATAAGGGCAGCATCTGGGTAAACCACTTCTGAACCCTCTCCAAAGTTTCCAAATCCTTCCTACAATGAGCTGACCAGAATTGCACACAATATTCTAAATGCCACCTAACCAAAGTCCTATAAAACTTCAAAGTAACATTTTGAGTCCTATACTCAATGCTTTGACCAATGAATGCAAGCATACTGTATGCCTTCTTTATAGGGTTGCCAACTTTCTCACTCCCAAATAAGGGACAAAGAGTCAATATACGGGACAAATTCCCCGTGGCAATTCGTTGACCGACTCGGCCGTGGCGGGCTAGCTGAGGAGTTTTGGCCCGGGCGCCGGACTTTGCACGCGACATCGCGTGCAAAGTCCGGCACCCCATCCAACTCATGAACCGATGATCAGCCATGTGAAGAAGAAGAGGTGGTGGTGTCGGCAGTAAGCAAAGGTCAGAAGGTCGAACAGCTGGCCGGGCTGCCGAGCGACGGGGCCACTGGCGAGGCGCTGCTGCTGCACTTCATCTCGATGGGGGAGACGTGGGAGGCGGAGCCGAATGCGGCGCTCTGATCCGACAGTCCCTTCGACCCGAGTAGTAGCAGTCAAATATGGGACAAGGGCGGTCCCATATGGGACAAACCAATTTAGCCCAAAATACGGGATGTCCCGGCTAATACGGGAGAGTTGGCAACCCTACTTCTTTACCACCCTTTCTATTTGTTTTGCTACTTTCAATTAACTTACGGACTTGAACCCCAAGATTCATTCCTCCGTACATCAATGCTCTAGATAAAGCTGCCATTTACTGTATACTTTCCACTTGCGTTTGACCTCCCAAAGTAAAATACCTCCCACTTGCATGGCCATCATCGCCCAATTCTCCGCCCACTGATCTACATCATGCTGCATCATTTGACAGCTTTCTTCACTGCCTACAGTTCCACCAATTTTTGTGTCGTCTGTGAACTTATCAACCAACTCAACTACATTTTCATCCAGTTGATCACAAACAATAGAGATCCCAGCATTGATCTTGTGGAACACCACTGGTCATAGACCTCCAGCTAAAATGACACTCTTCCACTGCTACTCTCTGTTCTCCGTGAGTGAACCAGTTCTGAATCAAAACCACCAAGTCACTGTGGCTCCCATGTATTTTAATCTTCTGGATCAGCCTGCTATAAGGAATCTTGACAAATGCCTTGCTGTAGTCCCTAGCAGTCACTACCCAACCTTCATCAATTACCTTTGTCAACTCCTCAAAAAAACTTAAATTAAGTTTATAAGGCATGATCTGCCATGGACAAAGCCATGCTGACTGTCACTAATCAGCCATTCTCTTCCAAATGTGAGCAAATCCTATCTCTAAGAATCTTCCTCACTCGCTTCCCTACCACTGATGTGAGGATCACCGCCCTACAATTCCCTGGGTTGCCCTTACTATTTTACTTATCCTAACACACTTTCCGATATATAGCTTCTTTATGTGACCATACTTGTTTCTTCCCTTAGGAAGAAGGACTTAGCAAGGTCACTGGATTGCATCTGTGGGTTCTTCTCGTGCCTGTGATGTGTATTTTGCTCTTTACTGGCTGAAAGGTGTAATGAGAGCGTAATGGATGTGACTGTGTTGCTGTACACCTGCTGTTGAATGCTATTTTTACAGCTGCACCCTCATTTTCAAGGATCCCACCACATTATACTGTAGAATCACTGAAGATTTATAATGCCATGGTCCATGGTGTTAATGCTGATCAAGAAAGAACTCACCAGTCTAATTACAAATTGATCTGATCTTCAAGCACTCTTTTTAAATGTGATGAGGGTTTCTACCTCTACCAATCTTTCAGGCAGAGAATTCAAGACCCCTGCACCCTCTGAGTGAAAAGTTTTTTTTGTCATCTATCCAAAATCTAGACTGTCTCAACGCCTGGTTTCTGACCACTCAACTTTGCCAACCTTGCTGATCTTTCCACAGGTACAATTTTACACTCATGGCAATATCCCTATAAATCTCCTCGGCACCATTTTCATTGTTGTCGCATCTCTCCTGGAATGCGAAGCCAGAATCGGACACAGCATTTGTGCTGTGGTCTAAATAAAGTTGAATACAATTTTACCATTATCTCTGTCCTCTTATATTTTACACCTCTGCTTTAAAAAAAAAAAAAGGAAAGCCTCCCATATGCGATTGTAACCACCTTATTGAATTGTCCCCAGCCACCTTTTTCTCCCTGGTCTGCAAATTACTCCGTATTCTCCTTATGTACTTTCTTTGCTTTGCTCTCCCAAATACATTATCTCATGGCTTTCTAGACTAAGTTCAATTTCCCACTTTTCTGCCCAGTTGGCCAGGCTACTTCAAGTAGGAATATTTATTCGATTTGTTGTGCCTCTTGCATTTCAGTGTAAATCATTAATATGCAAAATTGAGGGATTGAGTCTGGAGCATGGTGATTACCCACTGGTAGCAAAAACACCAGCCCTTCTCAAGATGTCTGCCATTCATTATAGTTTGCTTCCTTTCACTGAGGGAATTTTAGATCTAGTTGCCACTTTCTTGGATCCCATTCACCTTTTTTTTAGTCTGCTCTTCTGTGCAGATTCCTCTCAAAAGACTTGCTCTTACATACAGACTACATTAAAAACACTGGCCTTGTGAAGTTTTTTAATTATCTCCTCTGAAAGTTCATTAAATTAGTTAAATGTTATCCTTCCACAAATTCATGCTGCATCGTTTAAGCTGTTATTTTAAATTAAGGTTTATCATGTCCCTTAGAATTGAATTTAATAATCTGTCCAATTTTCAACTGGCTGGCTAGTAGTACTCAGATTAAGCCTTCCTGTCTTTTGAAACAACAGTACAATGCTCCTCAATTGTTCTATTATCCGGCACTACTATTGCCAGGGAAGATACAAAAAGTGAGGTTCAGACCACAGTTTCACCCCTTGCCTCTTAAAGGACTGAGATATACTCAAACTGAGTCTGATAATTTATCCAAAGATGCTAGCACTCGGAATATTCTACTTTTAACATTGTTTATTCCATTTAATATTGCACACAAAGATACAAAGTGCTGGAATAACTCAGCGGGCAAAGCAGCATCTCTGGAGAACATGGTGACCTTGGGTTGGGACCCTTCTTCAGACTGATTAAGACATCACAACCAGTCTGAAGAAGGGTCCTGAAGCGAAATGCCACCTATCCACGTTCTCACATTTCTGCCCAGTTGGCCAGGCTACTTCAAGTAGGAATATTTGAACATCCTATCTGCTCAAGTTCAAACAAATGCCTCAAAACTCATTGGCCGGCGGTTCATTCTACAGCAAGACAATGATGCCAAATATACTGCTAAAGCAACAAAGGAGTTTTTCAAAGCTAAAAAATAGTCAATTCTTGAGTGGCCAAATCAATCACCCGATCTGAACCCAATTGAGCATGCCTTTTATATGCTGAAGACAAAACTGAAGGGGACTAGCTCCCAAAACATGGTTGCAACACAGGCCTGGCAGAGCATCACCAGAGAAGACACCCAGCAACTGGTGATGTCCATGAATTGCAGACTTCAAGCAGTCACTGCATGCAAAGGATATGCATAAAATACTAAACATGACTACTTTCATTTACGTGACATTGCTGTGTCGCAAACATTATGGTGCCCTGAAAAGGGGGGTACTATGTATAAACACCGCCTTTATTAAAATCTGTTAATGTGCACTTTAACCACATGTGATTTTTTTCTATTACAAATCTCAAAGTGTGGAGTAGAGAGGCAAATGAATAAATGATGGGTCTTTGTCCCAAACATTATGGAGGGCACTGTATAGGAATTGATTTGTGACTTCACGTGACATTTATCAATTTTGTCTTTTTTTGACAGTCTATTGTGCAAGTGGAGACTCTTGGTGAATTTGGAGTATTCTTAACTTTGTTTGTCGTTGGTCTTGAGTTTTCACCTGACAAGCTGAGAAAGGTATTGACTATTTATCTAACATTCAAAGATATTTGAATGAAGTAACCTCTATATATTCTTGAATGATTTCCCTCTTTCCATAGTCTTTTTGAAAATTAATTAATGTTTTCATTATCATAACCCTTTGGTGAAATCTTCTTTGCAGTGAATTAGCTAAGCTCAAGCAGTTGCTACAACTTGCTGATATCTGAAAGTAGCCATCTCTGATGAACTGCTTTATTGCATGAGAATTGACATGAATGCCCTGCTGAATTATGTCCCAAATGTGGACATAATTCATGCAGAAATCTGATCCAAGCATTGTTTTGGGGGATGTGGATGAAACAAAACTGTACCCTGCTGATGTTAAATTGCCATTTTTAAGCTTACCTTATCTGCTAAAAAAAATAATAAATCTGAAATTCAAATGTCAGTGACATCAACTGCAATGTTCAGGCATTTGAAATTGAATTTTTATTCTATTTTAGCCACTTGCAGATGATTCCTTAACGCTTAAACCATGATGTATCTTCAACATTTGAACAAGTCACCTCGTAATTCGGAGGATATGACCATTGTATGCCCTTGGATATCAGATCAATCCTTTATTATCTCATGTTCATTCCTAAAAGAATTCTTGATTGGTTTGGCAATATTTTCATTAAAATATTATTAGGCATTATTTTATATTTTTCTTCTTTTAGGTCTGGAAGATTTCCTTGCAAGGTACCAGTTATATGACAGTCCTAATGATTGCATTTGGATTGTTCTGGGGATATCTGTTGAATATTAGGCCAACACAAAGCATATTCATTTCCACATGTTTGTCTCTATCAAGTACCCCTTTGGTATCCAAATTCCTTGCTTTCGGTGCCAGAGGAGAGAAAGAAGGTAAATGTAGTACAATTAATGGATGCAGTTGTATTGTACTGTAATTTGTAACTTGAATTTAAAGATTTGAGACACTGAACCATATTGGAGGAGTGCCCTATTCTCTGTGTAGTACTCTTTTTCCCTTAATGTACGTAGAATGTCTTAGATTAGACAGAATATATACTAAGAACTGAATTTTTGTGCCTTGTAGCTAGTTATAGAGAGATGCCACAGTCTGCGTCGACTGTCAACCACCCACTTGCACTAATCTTACGTTAATTCCATTGTTTATTCTCCCCATATTCTCATCAATCCCCAGATTCTACCACTCACCAACACACTAAGGGCGTTACAGTGGGCATTTAATGCATCAATTTGCATGGCTTTGGGATGTGGGAGGAAACCAGAGTAGTACGAGGAATCTTGTGTTGTTACAGAGAGAGCTAACAAACTGCTACATCACTCTCCCCCCACGCCTTTGTTGTGCCAATTCTGTGGGTCACAAATGTCAGACAATAGGTTCTAGCCTCCTATTTGTCTGATGGGTAAGAACTGAACAAATGCAGTAATGGCTGTAATTGTCACAAATGAAGAGAAAACTTAATTCAGATAATTTCTCATTGAATGCTGCCCCAAGTATCCTCCGTCAGCTTTGGATTTTGGGCATTCTTCCTACTTAAGGGCTCTTAGGATATTGTCCAAAGCTGTGGCTGGCACTTGTGTTCCATGTGACATTGACGTGCTTGGAGTCGTACTGTGTGGAAACAAACCCTTCAGCCCAACTTGCCCACACTGATCAACATGTCCCATCTACACTAGTCCCACCTGCCTGCTTTTGGCTCATATCCCTCTAAACCTGTCCTATCCACTTACCTGTCCAAATGTTTCTTAAATGTTGCGACAGTACCTGCCTCAACTACCTCCTCCAGCAGCTTGTTCCATACACCCACCATCCTTTATGTGAAAAAGTTACCCCTTAGATTTCTATTAAATCTTCTCTCCCCCCCCACCTTAAACTTAGGTCCTCTGGTTCACGATTTCCCCTACTCTGGGCAAGAGACTCTGTGCATCTACCCGATCTATTCCTCTCATTATTTTGTACACCTCTATAAGATCTATAAGATCCTCCTGCAGTGCAAGGAATATCCAAGTCCCAGCCTACTCAACCTCTCCCTATTGTTCAGTCTCGAGACCAGGCAACATCCTTGCAAATCTTCTCTGCACCCTTTCCAGTTTGACAACATTTTTTCAATAACACAATATTCTAAATAAAACCTCACTAATGTCTCGTATAACTGCAACAAGACCTCCCAATTTCTATACTCAATATTCTGACTGATGAAGACCAAAGTTCCAAAGGCTTTTTTGACCACCCTATCTACCTGCAGCACGACTTTCAATGAACTATGTACCTGCACTCCTATGTCTCTCTGCTCCACAGCACTCCCCAGAGCCCTAGCGGTCACGGTGTACGTCCTGCCCATGTTAATCTTCCCAAAATGCAAAACCTCATATTTCTCTGTATTAAATTCCATCAACCATTCCTCAGCCCACCTGCCCAACCGATCAAGAACATGCTGCAATTTTTGACAACCATCTTCACTATCTACAATACCACCCACTTTTGTATCATCTGCAAACTTGAAGTTTCCTGATGGTAAGACAGTACCATTGGCCTTATAAAGATTGCAGTAGTGTGAGGGTGGGGGCTCACACTGTCTGGGAGATAAAATCATTTCCATGTTTGGTTGATGAAAGGAGATTGCAGCTCTGCCCACCCTTTTGGAACTGAGCAAGCAGCTGAAATTACCTGGAATATGCCCACTGATTGTTTTCATGTTCAATCCACTCAATTGATTGGATAGCATGGACAGTAGCAATGCACCATGGCAGATATGGTTCTGATGATGTGATCGGGGACAAAGTATTATTTTAACCAGTGATCTGAGTGGATTTTTTTTTGTTTACATGTTTTCAGGAAGGCTGCAGAGAGGTACAATCTTTAAAGCACTTGTCTCTCAATCAAAGTGTTCCAACTTTCTGTCATTTTCGCACCGCACTGCTGATTTCTCCAACTGAACTATAATTAAAAAATAGAGGAATATTGATAATAACATGACTTGATTGAACACATTCAGTTCATGTCACATTTGTCCATGCACTCCTTTTGATCTTAATTTCCTGTCGCTGAATAGGGGATGCAGATTATAGCAGCGTGTTGCTTGGAATGCTGGTGATGCAGGACGTTCAGCTGAGTTTATTCATTGCTGTGATGCCTATGCTAATTCAAGCAGGCAATAGCACTGCTAACAGGTGAATGCTCGTCAGGTACTTACCGTGCCCTCCATAATGTTTGGGACAAAGACCCGTCATTTATTTATTTGCCTTTGTACTCCACACTTTGAGATTTGTAATAGAAAAAAATCACATGTGGTTAAAGTGCACATTGTCAGATTTTAATAAAGGCCATTTTTACACATTTTAGTTTCACCAATTAGAAATTACAGCAGTGTTTATACATGGTCCCCATTTCAGGGCACCATAATGTTTGGGACACTGCAATGTCATGTAAATGAAAGTAGTCATGCATGCAATGACTGCTTGAAGACTGCGATTCATGGGCATCACCAGTTGCTGGATGTCTTCTATGGTGATGCTCTGCCAGGCATGTATTGCAGCTTATGCTTGTTTTGGAGGCTATCCCCTTCAGTTTTCCACCCACACTCCCAATGCACTTCTACCTCTTCTATCAGTCAGGGTGTTTGTATTCCCTTCTCCAACCTACAGTGAGGGTGTGGTAATGCCCCTCCCCCTACCCAATCAAATTAGTGAATACAAAGCTGCAGCTCTCTGTCCTGGAGGAAGGCTTAGAGTCAGAGAGTGATACAGTGTGGAAACAGGCTCTTCGGCCCAACTTGCCCACACCGGCTAACAATGTCCCAGCTACACTAGTCCCACTTGCTGTGCTTGGTCCATATCTCTCCAAACCTTTCCTATCCATGTACTTGTCTAACTGTTTCTTAAATGATGGGATAGTCCCAGCCTCAACTATCTCCTCCTGCAGCTTATTCCATACACCCACCACCCTTTGCGGAAAAAGTTAACCCTCGGATTCCTATTAAATCTTTTCCCCCTCACCTGGTCCTCGATTCCCCTACTCGGGCCAAAAGACTCTGTGCATCTACCTGATCTATTCCTTTCATGATTTTGTATACCTCTAGAAGATCTCCCCTCATCCACCACCATGGAGTAGAGACCCAGCCTACTCAACCTTTCCCTATACCTCACACCCTCTAGTCCTGGCAACATCCTTGTTATTTTTTTCTGAACCCTTTCAAGCTTGACAATATATTTTCTATAACATGGTGCCCAGAACTGAACACAATATTCTAAATCTCACCAACGTCTTATACAACTGCAACATGACCTCCCAGCTCAATACTCTGACTGAGGAAGGTCAAAGTGCCAAAAGCCTTTTTGACCACCTTATCTACCTGCGACTCGACCTTCAAGGAATCATGCACCTGTACTCCTAGATCCCTCTGCTCTACAATACTACCCAGAGGCTGAACATTTACTGTGTAGGACCTGCCTTTGTTTGACGTCCCAAAATGCGACACCTCACACTTTTCTGTATTAAATTCCATCAACCATTCCTCCACCCACCTGGCCAATCGATCCAGATCCTGCTGCAATCGTTCACAACCATCTTTACTATCTGCAAAACCATTAACTTTTGTATCATCAGCAAACTTGCTAATCTTGCCCTGTATGTTCTCATTCATTGATGTAGATGACAAACAGTAACGGGGCCAACGCCGAACCCTGAGGCACGCCACTAGTCACAGGCCTCCAGTCCGAGAATCAACCCTCCACCATCACACTCTGCTTCCTTCCATGGGGCCAATTTGCTATCCATTCAGCTTTCTTTCCTCGGATCCCATGCGATCTAACCTTCCTGAGCAGCCTACCATGCAGAACCTTGTCGAATGCCTTACTGAAGTCCATGTATACAACATCTACAGCTCTGCCCTCATCAACCTTTTTGGTCACGTCTTCAAAAAAATCAATCATATTTGTGAGACATGACATCCCACGTACAAAACCATGCTGACTATCCCTAATCAGCCCATGTCCATCCAAATACCTGTATAACCTACCCCTCAGAATACTCTCCAGTAACATACCAACTACAGATGTTAAGCTCACCAGCCTCTAGTTCCCAGCATTTTCCCTGCAGCCCTTCTTGAAAAGAGGTACAACATTTGCCACCCTCCAGTCTTCCGGCACATCTCCTGTATTCAAGGACGACTCGTAAATGTCAACCAGGGCTCCCGCAATTTCCTCTCTAGTTTCCCGCAATGTCCTCGGATATATCTGATCAGGCCCTGGAGATTTGTCTACCTTCAAACATGACAGTACCTTCAGTACTTCTTTGACGGTAACCCTGACTGCTCTCAAGACACTTCCAGTGACTGCTCCAATTTCCTTCGTCCTACTGTCTTTCTCCTCAGTAAATACAGAGGAGAAATACTCATTAATACCTTAGTACCTTGCCCATTTCCTGTGGCTCCACACAGAGGTGACCGCTTTGATTCCTGAGAGGTCCCACTTTCTCTCTAGTTCCCCTTTTCCCCCTTATGTATTTATAAAATCTTTTGGGATTGTCTTTAATGCTACCCGGCAGAGCTACCTCCTGGCCCCTTTTTGCCCTTCTGATTTCCTTTTTTAGTTTACCCCTTAGTTCCCAAAACTCGTCCAGGGATGCACTTGATTCCAGCTGCCTATTCCTGTCCCATGCATCTTTCTTGTTTTTGACTAATGTCTCAATTTCCCTCGTCAGCCAAGCTTCCTTATGTTTGCCTGCTTTGCCCTACACTCTAACGGGGCCATGCACATCCTGAGCTTTCTTCAATAAACATCCCACTTGGCCGATGTTGCTTTCCACTCAAATAACCTACTCCAATCAATTTAAGCGAGACCTTCTCTCATACCCTCAAAGTTGGCTTTACCTCAGTTGAGCATTTTAACACGTGGCCCCTCTCCGTCCCTATCCATAACTATCTTAAATCTAATCGAACTGTGACCACTGGACCCAAAAGGCTCCTCCACACACACTTCATTAATTTGCCCTTCCCAATTTCCCAATACTAGATCCATCATTGCCCTCTCACGTGTGGGAGCCTCCACATACTGCTTAAGAAAACTCTCCTGAACACTTTTGAGGAATTGCACCCCATCTAAACCCTTCACACTATGATTTTCCCAGTCTGTATTGGGAAAGTTAAAATCCCCTACTACAACAACCTTATTTGAACAGCAGCTATTTGCAATCTCCGGCACATTTGTTCTAATTCTCGTTGACTATTCGGGGGTCTGTAGTACACCCCCAACAAAGTGATCATCCCTTTCTTGCTCCTCAGCTCCACCCATATAGCCTCACTAGACGAACCATCCGTAATGTCACCTCTGAACACTGCTGTGACATCCACCTTAACCAATAATGCAACCTCCCCTCCTCTTTTTCCCTCATCCCTCTCTCTCCTGAAGCTCCTGTACCCCAGAACATTGAGCTGCCAGTCCTGCCTGTCCCTTAATAAGATTTCAGTCACGGCTACAATGTCCCAGTCGCTCGTACCTATCCATGACCTAAGCTGATCTGCCTTACCTGTCAGGCCCCTTGCATTAAAATACGTGCAGTTTAAACAAACCCTCTTTCCTTGCTCTTCGCCTTTCACCTGTCTATTCTGTCCACTAACCTTTCCCACACCACCCTCCATACCAACTTCTGGCCTCTCACGTGCCTCTGTCCTGCACGAGATGCCACCCCCTGCCAATCCCGTTGCACAAGTTACCACAAATATGGGAAATATGCTCGGATGAACTCAAGGGAAGACTGCGTATTTAGCTTCCAGTTTGTCTGTCCATGATGGTGGGAAATTATAAATCTTAAAGATAATTTTTACATGCAATAAAGTTGTCCATTTGTAAATATGTCATGTTCAACAGTGGCTCCCTGGGTTAATTTGTCATGCTGAAATCAAACTAATGTGATGTTCCATTAGTTTTATTGGGATGATTATTGAATAAAATGAGAGAAATATAGGAAGTGTGTGCAAAACAATATGGGCTTTTCTGACATGTGGCGAAATCAGCTAATGAACAGTTTTCATGAATAAAACCCTTACATATACGCACTGTGAAAAATCACCAGTGAAATGTATTCATTAGATTTGTCGTAGATAGGATGGATAGTTGCAATCTTTTTCCCAAGATGGAAAAATCAAATACCAGAGGGCATAGCTTTAAGGTGAGAGGGGCAAATTTAAAAAAGACATGTGAATAACATTTTTTACAAAGATGATGGTGAGTGCTTGGAAGGCTTTTCCAGGGTTGGTGGTTGAGGCAGATACGATAGGTATTCGATACAACACGATATAATGCATATTTTTAAGACGGAGATTGATAGATTCTTGATTAGTGCTGGTTTCAGAGGTTATGGGGAGAAGGCAGGAGAATGGAATTGAGAGGGAAAGATAGATCAGCCAGGCAGAGTGCTGGGCCGAATGGCCTAATTCTACTCCTATAACTTGTGAACTAATAATATTTGCTGACATATCATCATTCCATAATTCCCTGTGGGTATATATATTCATGTCGAGAATTAGTGCTGAATAATAAGGATTAATTTAAATCAGATAATGCCCTGCTTTGTACGGACAGTAAATCCAGGACGTGGCTCTAAACTGAATTGATAGATTGCTCTTAAAAATTGAATTGAACTGAACTGAGCTGATTGAGGGAGGCTTTCTCTGAGATATAGTTGGTAATATGTAACTAATCTACAGGGAAAACCAGAAACTACCAGAATGTAGAAAAATATACATAAAAATCTAAATGTTACCTAGTGTGGGTAAAACAGCAGTAAATTGTTACCCGTCTCAGCCAAAAAAGAAATGCAATCAAGATCCCGCATGAGACTACATAATCTTGGCCCAGTCCCAATGACTTTATTTGTTGTGTTCAAGGTGATTTGATCCTGCAAAGTGATAGCAGTATCACAAACATTATATGGAAATTGAATAGAACAGAACAGTACAGCATAGGAACAGGTTCCTTTGGCCCACAATGACTTTAGTTTAGTTTAGAGATTCAGCCCTTCAGCCCACCGAGTCCACGCTGGCTGCAATCCCCATACACTAACTCCATCGCACACACTAGGGACAATGTAAAATCTTCACCGAAGCCAATTTGTACGTCTTTGGAGTGTGGGAGGAAACCGGAGCATCTGGGAAAAACCCACGCGGTCACAGGGAAAACGTACAAACGCCATACAGACAGCACCTGTTGTCAGGATCAAACCGGGGTCTCTGGCACTGTAAGGCAGCAGCTTAACTGCTGAGCCACAGTGCTGCCTCTTGTGCCAACATGATGCCAAGACAAATTCTTATCTGCCTACATGTTATCCATATCCCTCCATTTCCTTCATTCCATGTGCCTATCCAAAAATCTCTTGAATGCCACTATCGTGTCTACCTCCACCTGGTGAAGTGGCATGGTGAGTGCCTGGAATGCACTGGCAGCACATTCCAGGCACTCACCATCCACTGTGTAAAACAAACTTATCCCGCACATCTCCTTTAAACTTTGCCTTTCTCACGATAAAGCTTTGCCTATAGTATTTGAGATTTCAATCCTGGGAATAGGATTCTGACTGTGTAGTCTATCTATGCCCCTCATCATCTTACAAATTTCTGAGCAAAATATTAAAAGAAACAACTATCTGCAGACTATAATCCTTAAAAATTGATAATATTTAGTTGTTTGATTGAATTGATTGAAAGATACAGTATGGAATTGTTTTTGAATATGTTTTCATAATTTTGTCTTTCTTTCTCAACAGCATGATGTTAGAAATACTGCGGGTTTTCGCTCTTGCTGGTCAAATTCTATTTTCGTTGGCTGTAATTCTTCTGATGTGTCTTGTGATAAAGACTTACCTCATCGGACCGTTTTACAGGAAACTACACACTGAGGGTAAAGGAAATAGAGAGATAATTGTCCTAGGCATATGTGCATTTATCTTTCTTATGTTAATGGTAATTATATTTATTTTGATTCAAGTTACAGAATTTTAGACCACATTGAGAACAGTAGAAATAAGTAAAATCTGTGAGCTTTGTTCATGGCATCCAAAGCTATCAGTTAGATCCAAATGTTTTGAAGCATTATGTAGAATATATATTCAATAGATTTCAGGAAAGGCCTTGTGTTCAAATAGAGCTATAGCCAACAGACAATAGGTGCAGGAGTAGGTCATTCGGACCTTCGAGCCAGCACCGCCATTCAATGTGATTAAGGCTGATCATCCACAATCAGTACCTCGTTCCTGCCTTCTCCCCATATCCCACTATCTTTAAGAGCCCTATCCAGCTCTCTCTTGAAAGTTTCCAGAGAACCGGCCTCCAGCGCCCTCTGAGGCAGAGAATTCCACAGACTCACAACTCTCTGTGTGAAAAAGTATTTCCCCATCTCCGTTCTAAATGGCTTACCCCTTATTCTTAAATTGTGGCCCCTGGTTCTGGACTCCCCCAACATCGGGAACATTTTTCCTGCCTCTAGCGTGTCCAAACCCTCAATAATCTTATATGTTTCAATAAGAAACCCTCTCATCCTTCTAAATTCCAGAGTGTACAAGCCCAGCCGCTCCATTCTCTCAGCATATGACAGTCCCGCCATCCTGGGAATTAACCTTGTGAACCTACGCTGCACTCCCTCAATAGCAAGAACGTCCTTCCTCAAATTTGGAGACCAAAATTGCACACAATACTCCAGGTGCGGTCTCACTAGGGCTCTGTATAACTGCAGAAGAACCTCTTTGTTCCTATACTCAACTCCTCTTGTTATGAAGGCCAACATGCCATTTGCTTTCTTTACTGCCTGCTGTACCTGCATGCTTACTTTAATTGACGGATGAACAAGGACCCCCAGATCCCGTTGTACTTCTCCTTTTCCCAACTTGACATCATAGATAATAATCTGCCTTCCTGTTTTTGCTACCAAAGTGGATAACCTCACATTTATCCACATTAAACTACATCTGCCAAGCATCTGCCCACTCACCTAACCTATCCAAGTCACCCTGCATTCTCATAGCATCCTCCTCACAGTTCACACTGCCACCCAGCTTTGTGTTATCTGCAAATTTGCTAATGTTACTTGTAATCCCTTCATCTTAATCATTAATATATATTATAAATAGCTGCGGTCCCAGCACCGAGCCTTGGGGTACCCCACTAGTCATTGCCTGCCATTCTGAAAGGGACCCGTTAATCAATAGACAATAGGTGCAGGAGTAGGCCATTTGGCCCTTCGAGCCAGCACCGCCATTCAATGTGATCATGGCTGATCATCCCCAATCAGTACCCCGTTCCTGCCTTCTCCCCATATCCCCTGCCTCTGCTATTTTTAAGAGCCCTATCTAGCTCTCTCTTGAAAACATCCAGAGAACCTGCCTCCACCGCCCTCTGAGGCAGAGAATTCCAGACTACTCCCTACTGCCTAATCCCTACTCTTTGTTTCCTGTCTGCCAACCAATTTTCTATCCATGTCAGCCTCTATCCCAATACCATGTGCCCTAATTTTGCCCACTAATCTCCTATGTGGGACCTGATCGAATGTTTTCTGAAAGTCCAGGTACACTACATTCACTGGCTCTCCCTTGTCCATTTTCCTGGTTATATCCTCAAACAATTACAAAAGATTAGTCAAGCATGATTTCCCCTTCATAAATCCATGCTGATTCGGACCGATCCTGTTACTGCTATCCAAATGTGCTGCTATTTCATCTTTTATGATTGACTCCAGCATCTTCCCCACCACCGATGTCAGGCTAACTGGTCTATAATTCCCTGTTTTCTCACTCCCGCCTTTCTTATAAAGTGGGATAACAATAGCTACCCTCCAATCCACAGGAACTGATCCTGAATCTATAGAACATTGGAAAATGATCACCAATGCGTCCATGATTTCTAGAGCCATTTCCTTAAGTACCCTGGGATGCAGACCATCAGGCCCTGGGGATTTATCAGCCTTCAGTCCCATCAGTTTTCCCAACACAATTTCCTGCCTAATGTGGATTTCCTTCAGTTCCTCCATCACCCCAGATCCTCTGGCCACTACTACATCAAGAAGATTGTTTGTGTCTTAGTGAAGACGGATCCAAAGTACCTGTTCAACCCATCTGCCATTTTCTTGTTCCCCATAATAAATTCACCCTTTTCAGTCTTCAAGGGTTCAACTTTGGCCTTAACTAATTTTTTCCTCTTCACATACATAAAGAAGCTTTTACTATCCTCCTTTATATTCTTGGCTAGCTTACCTTTGTACCTCATCTTTTCTACCCGTATTGGCTTTTTAGTTGTCTCCAGTTGCTCTTTAAACATTACCCAATCATCTGGCTTCCCACTCATCTTTGCTATGTTGTACTACTCTTTTATTTTTATACGATCCCTGACTTCCCTTGTCAGCCATGGTTGCCCCTTAATCCCATTGGAATCTTTCTTCCTCTTTGGAATGAACTGATCATGCACCTTCTGTATTATTCCCAGAAATACCTGCCATTGTTGTTCCACTGTCATCCCTGCTTTCCAGTCAATTTTGGCCAGCTCCTCCCTCATGGCTCCATAGTCCCCTTTGTTCAACTGTAGTACCGACACCTCCGATTTACCCTCCTCCCTCTCAAATTGTAGATTGAAACATCATATTATGGTCACTATCTCCTAATGGCTCCTTAACCTCGTTCCCTTACCAAATCAGGTCCATTACACAATACTAAATCCAGAATTGCCTTCTCCCTGGTAGGCTCCAGTACAAGCTGTTCTGGTTGCCCAGCTACAGGAATTATGTCATTAAGTTGGAAACAATTCACCAGGATATTACTTTGGCTTGCAAATTTGAGTTATAAGGAGGAGTTGGAGCTTGTGAGTCTGAGGGGTGACCATATTGAAGTGTATAAGATCAGAGACATGGATAAAGTGAACAGTCAATCTTTTTCCCAGGGTAAAGAATTCTAAAATTAGAGATGGGCTTAAGGTGAAAGGGGATAGATTTAAGGACATCAGGCAACTTTTTTTCACAGCAGGCAGTCCAGCATTTTGTGTCCATCTTTGATTTAAACCAGCATCTGCAGGTCTTTCCTACACATTTTGTCTGCAGTTGCTTCCTACACAGCCACGGAAGGCAGTGGAGACCAATTCATTGGATGTTTTCAAGAGAAAGTTAGATATAGCTCTTAGGGCTAACAGCATCAAGGAATATGGGGAGAAAGCAGGAACGGGGTACTGATTTTGGATGATCAGCCATGATCATATTGAATGGCGATGCTGGCTCGAAGGGCTGAATGTCCTACTCCTGTAACTATTTTCTATGTTTCTAGTCCAGTATGCCAATTTGGTTAGCATTGACAAGGTGGTCCAAAGAGCCTGTTTTCATGCAGTATAATGCTATGGCTACACTAGTCTATGGCCTATAAGTACTGTATATCACTGCTTTGTGATATACCAATACAAGTGCTACTATTTTTATTTTCCATTAATTATTTGGTATTAAATTGTTATTAGCTGCAGATCTTTGAACTACATTTCACTTGTTGAACTTTGTTTACTTACTCCTGCAGGTGACTGAAATTCTGAATATTTCCATGGAACTGGGTTGTTTCTTAGCCGGGGCATTAATTTCATCACAAGGCCACATTGCCACAGACGAAGTGATGTTGTGTATGGAACCTATACGGGATTTTCTGGCCATAATTTTCTTTGCATCTGTTGGTAATTAACAATATTTTAAATTGTTAGGGAATGTGTCTGCTGTTTATAACTTATTCTTAAAAGGTATTTAATAACAGCCAGAGATTTGGGCAGATCACAATAAGTATTAACAATACAGTTATTTCTGCTATGAGGTCTTTTTTTACATAACACAAATTGGATATTTTTTTGTTTAGTTTAGAGATACAGCATGGAAACAGGCCCCTTGACCCACCATGTCTGCACCGACCAGCGATTCCTGCACACTAACGCTAGGCACAATTTGCAATAATACCAAGCCAATTAACCTACAAACCTGTACTTTTTTGGAGAAACCGGAGATCCTGGAGAAAACCCGCGCAGGTCATGGATAGAATGTACAAACCCCATACAGACAACTACCCGTAGTCAGGATCAAATCCAGGTCTCTGGCGCTGTAAGGCAGCAACTCTACCGCTGTGCCGCCCCGGATATAAATAGAGTGATGAATTAGGGAGCACTGCTTAGATTATGTGGGTGGATTTGATAAAATATGTTTTTGATCAGGAACTAGCCCCACAGGAATCAGACAAAAATGTTACTTTAGAAACTGATTAAGCTTTCTTGTAATCAAACATTATTGTTTAATTAAAAAAAACATGCTGCCAGTTTTATCATGGGAGGGCAGTTACTTTAGAAATTGACGAATAATCGTTACATAGAAAGGACCCTTCGGTTCATAATGTCTGTGCCGAACATAATGCCAGGACCATCATTTATCTACCTGCGCATAACCTATATCCTTCCATTCCCTGCATATACATATGCCTATCCAAAAGTCTTTTCAATGCCACTAAAGTGTCTGCTCCAACCACTACCCCCAGCAGCGTGTTCCAGGCACTCACCACCGTGTATGTGCGTGTGTGCGTGCGTGTTTATGTGTGTGTGCGCATGTGTGTGCGTGCGAACAAAAAAACCACTTGCTCCCTACATGACCTTTAAACTTTCCTCCTCTCACCTTAAAATGATGAGGCAGGTATAATAACAACATTTAAGACATTTGGACAGTGCATGGATGGAAATATTTGAGAGATAGGCCAAATGTGGGCGAATGGGACGAGCTTAGGGCATCATCATCGGCATGGACGAGTTGGGTTGAATTTAACTAGGCATCATATTCAATGCAACAATTGTGGGCCAAAGAGCCTGTTCATGTGTTGTACTGTTCTATGTTCCCTGGTCCACTCTTCCATTCCCATCAATCATTCCATTTCTCACTTTTTCACCTTAACTACAGGAGAATAATGTTGCAGCTTTCTGAACTCTACTGAATTCAACAGCTTCTGGTCATGTGCTTTCTTTGTTAGTATCAAAAATGGACAGTTCTGACGGGTTATCCATCTGTCCCAATTCTGATCAAGGGACTCCAACCTAAAACATTAACTTGTGTATGTTTCCATTGATGCTGCCAGGCCAGCTGAGTGTTCCACCATTTTTGATAGTGTTTCAAATTCCCGCATCTGGAGTTTTTGATGTTCATTTTGTGTTTGACTGTTTTATAGCTGATAAAGCCAAATTAGTGCTGTTGGGTAATGATATGTAAACTATCATTTAACAAGGTATCTGCGTATTGAATGAATGCACATCCAATTCTTCTGCTCTTCTTAGGTCTTCACGTGTTCCCAACATTTGTTCTTTATGAACTGACTGTGCTAATGTGCCTTACACTGGCCGTGGTGGTGTTGAAGGTAACGTAGTTAATGTTAGCCTTAAGGAAGGTTGACAAAACGTTCATTTCTCCATAGATTGACCCAAGCATTTCCACTTTCTAATGTTTGGGTTTTGGAAATCTGTGGTGTTAGAATGTATTGCTGGGATGGCTATGCGTTCACAACATGACATGAAATTCAATGTGAAGAATGTGGATACTATATTCCAGCTAAAATTAAGCTCTAACTTCATATGGGTTTGGCGTAATTGTCTTGTTTTTGTACATTTGTACATTGTTATCCACAATTGTTTCTGCTTTTGCCTTATTAAAATTATACTTGGAACAGTACAGCACAGGAACAAGCTCTTCAGCTCATGCGCATAAAGCTTCAACACTACCTAATACCAAATTAATCTAATCCCTTCTGCCTGCACTTGATCCATATCCATCTTTATGTGCCTATCTGAATGAAACTATTTAATGTAACTAATGTATCTGCTTCCACCATCACCCCAGGCAGTGCATCCCAGGCACCCACCACTCTCTGTAACAAAATTAATTCTCCTTTAAACTTTCCCCCTCTCACCTTAAAGTTATGCCCTCTAGTTTTTGACATTTCCACCCTGGGAAAATGGATTTTGACTGTCTATCCTTCATTTTATAAACTTCAATCATGTCTCTCCTCAGCTCTGGTTTTGGGAAAACAATCCTAGTCGGTCCAAACATTCCATACAGCTAATGCCATCTAATCCAGGCAGCATCCTGGTAAACCTCTTCTGCATTCTTTATCAATCAATCAATGCCTCCACAACCTGTAATGGAATGACCAGAACTGGACACAATATTCCAAATACGGCCTAGCCAACTTTTTATAAAGCTTCAACATGACTCCCTGCACTTTATATTTATTGCCCCTAACTAATATACTCAATGCCCCAATTTGTATTTAAAATAAACTCTGTGTTACTAGTTGCTGCTGCTTTTTTGGACCAACACCAGATGGTCTTTCCAACTAATCAAAATGGAAGTTTAGTTTAGAGTTACAGTGTGGAAATAGGCCTTTGGACTACTATGTCCACACCATCCAATGATCACCCATACATTAGTTCTATGATATCCCATTTTTGCATCCTACATACGAATGGCAATTTACAAAAGCCAATTAACCTACACGCCTGCTTGTCTTTGGAATGTGGGATGAAAGTGGAATGCAGGTCATGGAAATATATACAATTAAATCACCTAGAACATAGCGAAAGATGTGTGAGTGATAATGTTAACACATTTTTAAATTTATTTTTTCTAGTTCGTCTTAGCAGTACTTGTCCTCTCTCTAATTCTTCCAAGAAACAGCAGGTACATCAGGTGGATCGTTTCCGCTGGCTTAGCACAAGTCAGTGAATTTTCCTTTGTTCTGAGTAGTCGAGCCCGCAAGTCGGGGATTGTCTCTCGAGAAGTAAGTTGCCTTGTAATTGTTCAGCATCTGTTTAAATGTAGCAATAATATATTCAGTTGTGGTTCAATTCATTATATACAACGTAAAAATTAAAGCTGTTGTACAACTTCTTTCTCTGCAGGTGTACCTCCTCATTCTCAGTGTCACTACCTTGAGCCTTTTACTTGCCCCAGCACTGTGGAGAGGAACAATTTTAAAATGTGCGCCTAAGCCGGACAGGCGGTTAACCACATGATGAAAAGCGGATAAGATAATGTTCCAATCACTGCATTTGTTAAATGTTGGAGATTGAAGACTCCTGTTCTCTAGATTTCCATAAGGAGCTTTTATGCAGAAGCTGGTACCAGTTGAAATATGGAAGTTGGTTTCCCCTAACATCACTGTTTTATCTTTTGTTTCCCATGCATATAACTGACAACTGGATTCAGAAGAGCAATAGTCACTTTAAATCCATTGGTAGAATGCTTTGTACATGCTGCTTCATATTTCTGATCTTTAAATGAGGAAATGGGTTTCAGGGCAAAATGACAGGCAAATGTGCTGAACTTTATAATATATATTGTGGATTAACAATTGAAGGAAGGAATAAGATGTATTTTTGGTAAATGTATTTAATTTATAAATACTGGCAATGTTTTCATTGGATGATGGTACAGCTGATGAATATTCCAAATTGGCTTGAATCCTTGTTACAAATGCTTTATTGAACTTGAATTTAAAGTATTTAACTAAATCATGACTAATCTTCACCTAATTATCTACCTGTGCGCCGTTGGAGTGCGGGAGGAAACCCAAACCCTAGCCCTAACCGCAACCCTAACTTTAGGTTGATAGGCTTGGTATAAGTATAAATTATCCCTAGTGTGTGTGGGATAGTGTGCGGGGGATCACTGGTCGTTGCGGACTCGGTGGGCCGAAGGGCACTGTATCTCTGAAGTTCTGAACTAAATGTGACACAGGGATCCCAGGAGTTGGACTCAAACCCGCAATGTTCTGCTTGCTCGTCATGGCTACGAATTGTCCCAGAGGCAGATCTCTCTTCCAATGGTCTCTCCAAACCCCCAGAGGCAGTGGGCTTTTCAACTGGGTATAGGCAATGTTGTCAATGTAACAGTGCCACCCACCTGCTCCGGCCACGGTCTAAATACCCATCATCCATTTTGAAGCAAGGGGGGAGGTGGGGGGGTGTTGTTCCCAAAGTCTGCATTAATCGCATAGCCAATGTTACTAAACCAGATGATGTGGCCTTTGTGCGTCGGGGAAGGTGGGGGGAGGGGTGGTGGAGAATGGGAGAAGGGGAGAGGGCAGTGGATAAGGGGGAGAAGAGTGGAGCGGGGAGAAGGCAGGAGAGGGGGACAAGCAGAAGCTAGGGCTAGTGTTAGGGTTTTCTCCCGCACTTCAAAGGCGCACAGGTTTGTATAAATTGTCTGTCGCATGTGTGAGATTGTGTGCGGGGGATCGCTGGTCGCAGGCTGGGTCCACAAATGGGGGGGCGTTGGGGAAAGTGGGGGGGGTGGGTGAAGAATGGGAGAAGGGAGGGGGAGGATAGGATGGGAGGGGGGGGGGGGTTAGTGGATAAGGGGGAGAAGAGTGGAGCGGGGAGAAGGGAGGAAGAGGGGAGAAGGGAAGAAGGGGGGAGAGGGTAGGGGAGAAGGATATGGGGGAGTGGAGAAGGAGGTATGGGGGTGGGATGGGGAAAGAGGGGAGAGGGGAGCTTAGTCTCCACTCACTGAATCCATCCCTGTGAAAAGTTATAGAGACGGTGATCGGATCTGGAAGCGGACATTACATCTATAAATAAAATTGAACGACTCAGACATCTTTTCATTTGCACAATTGATTTTATTGTATTAATTTTAATATATTAATGTTTAAAATCCATGCATTGAAGGAAGAATATTTTACAGCCCATCTGTGTAGCAATGTTACAAAATTTTGAGATTTTAAAAATCAAGTCTGCAATTTATCCCAACAGATAAAGCATAAAAAGAAGTTTAATTTGACCTAATTCACTTTCATATCTTCAGTATTAAAAATGTCATGACCATACTCGGAAATTAGCATCTTGTTCCCTATTCCCTGCTGAGGGCGTTAGAAGTCGCTTTTTATTTTAATCCAATTATTAAATTGTCTAGCGATTTTAAAAAACAAACAAAAAAAACGGGAACAGAAGTCCGATCGATTTTTCTTCAGTAGCTAGCAGCCCGAGGGAATCCGCCTCCGTCAGGCAGTACAAAACTGAATTTTAATTCCCCCCCCCCCCCCCCAAAGGCGCCAGAGACGCATACACGGCCAGTGGCAGAACTGCAGCGCCGCTGAAGGTAAGTTTTGTAACATCGCTAATCTGTGGTCCATAACCCTAACCGGGCATCACCCACAGGACAGCATACAGAGACTCCCAAATGATGTCCCAGGATTTTGAACATTCCAAAGTCCTGGGGCGACAGGGAAGCACTGCGCGTCACTGCATGCGTCACCACGCATCACGCCCGCGTCATCAAGCGACAACCTCTTTTTAGGCTGTCGCCCAAATGACACCCAAGTGGGACAGGCCCATTACAAACATCTCTGGAGAAAAGGAATAGGTGATGTTTCGGGTCAAGACCCATCTTCAGATCACCTTCCTTCTGAAGAAGGGCCTCGACCCGAAACATCATTGATTTCTTTTCTCCAGAGATGCTGTCCAACCCGTTGAGTTAATCCAGCTTTTTGTGTCTATCTTCTATACTCAATAGACTGACTATATTCTAAATGGCTGAAGAGACGCTCTGTGAATTGCAGTGTGTATCCTGTCCATTTGGAACCAAGGTGAGCATGATCATCATAAGACAACTCCAAATTAAAATGCAGAAAGTAACATAAACCAATGTGCATACTCTTTCACTAAATCTTTTGATTCTATTGATCAATGAGTCAAGAGTATTTTATTGTCATATGTCGTAGATCGGACAATGAAATTCTTACTTGCAGCAGCGGAACAGAATATGTAAACATAGTACTCTGTAAACGATATGAAAAAAAAGTTCAATGTGTGTATCACAATCACAGTAATACTCTATTGGCCAAGTATGTTTTGTAACATACAAGGAATTTCATTTGCCAAGTCAGTCATACCAATAAAAAACAACTGAACACACAAAATACATTTTAACATAAACATCCACCACAGTAACTTCCCCACATTCCTCACTGTGACGGAAGGCGAAAAAAAGATTAAATCTCTTCCCTTCTTTGCTCTCCCGTGGCAGGGGGCCTTGAGTCTTCCGTTGACGGGATGAACTTGACTCCCGTAGCTGACGGCGTTTGGGCCCTCTGCATCAGGGCGATCTGCTTCTGCATCGGGGGGATGTCAGCTCCCCCGCGCTGGGCGATCGGACCCCGGGTTGGGGCTGATCGAGCCTCACCGTCATTGGAGCTCCCGACTGCCTCTCCCGAGACTGTGAGCTCTTGATGGTAAATTCACAGGCCGCGGTTGGAGCGATCCCAGGCAAGGGATCGACCCCGATGTTAAGTGCACGACACGTGTTGGGGCTCAAAGTCAGTCCGAGAAGGTCTCCAGCTGCATCGATGGTAGGCCGCAGAGCAACCAGAGGTGCAATCTCGAAAACAATCGCATTTCCAGCAAGGTAAGAAACTGAAAAAAAAAATTTCCGCCGACCCCCACATAAAACAAACCAGAGAACATTTACACACAAAAAAAAAAGAAAAAATAGACAGACTGTTGGCGGGGCTGCCAATTGTGCAGCGCCCCTGGTGGTATACACACACTCACACGTACACATAAAAAACAAACAATAACTGCAACAATAACAATAATAGTCCATGTAGTTCAGAGCTTATTTGAGATTGTAGTGTTTAATAGCCTAATGGCCGTACGGAAGAAGCTGTTCCTGAACCTGGACGTTACAGTTTTCAGATCCCTGTACCTTCTTCCCGATGGCAGGGGTGAAATGAGTATGTGGCCAGGGTGGTGTGGATCTCTGATGATGTTGGCTGCCTTTTTGAGGCAGCGATCCGGTATATCCCTTCGATGGTGGGGAGGTCAGTACTGGTTAGTGTTCATAACTTTTTGCAATCTTCATCACTCTTAGACATTCAAGTTGCCGAACCAGGCCATGATGCAACCAGCCAATATATTCGTTACTGTACACCTGTAGAAGTTCAAGAGAATCCTCTCTGACATACGGAATCTCCATAGTCTTCTCAGGAAGTAGAGGTGTTGATGTGCTTTCTTTATAATTGCATCAGTGTGCTGGGCCCAGGAAAGATCTTCAGAAATATGCATGCCCAAGAATTTGACTCTTTTGAATCTCCATCATCGTCCTGTTAATTATAGACAAGATGACTTTGCTGAATCCTATTTGTCTCTCCCAAGAAATTCACTTCCATTCAACACTACAAATCATCATCATCGTTGAAAACATCAACAGGCACGGTGCCTCACAATGCTATGTAAGACAGTGATCTCAACTTCTACTGAAGTGTGGATGGCCGTTGGCTCGCTAGGAGCTCATCCGCCCTTTGACAGGTCTTGTTCTTGGTCCTGCTGGGGGTCCACAGCCCCCTCCTCACCTGGCAAACCAGGTGCGGGAGACTGTCTAGTCGCCGACTATTCAATCATGGAGCAGGTAGCACGGGATTACATGGTATCCGTGGTGGGGGGGGGACTCCCTCCGACCTGACCAGTAACACTACAACGGATAATCACAAAAAGGGAAACATTATTAATGCATTCTGCATAAGCCTTGGAGAACTGGTGATTAAAACAGTAAAGTTTAAATAATCAAAAACATTCAGTGTGACATTGCACTTAATGCATGCAGTGGGGTTGTGACAATAGTGGATAGATGAGACTGGGTGCTATTACGAGGTATAATCGGTATACGGGTCAATACTCACAGAAGCATTTCTAATGAAAACGGTGGCTCATTAATTGGATTTAATAGAGGGTCCTAGATTTTAGCTGCAGAGCCAAGAAATGGAAATTTACTTGCGTTTCCTTTAATTCAGAAAAACCAGCTTGTTTCTTATTAGACAATATTGCCTAAACTGCATTTATGGAATCACGTTATATCATTTTATTTCTATTTTGAACTGGAGAAAGTTCTGGAATTTACCAGAATAGAATCCGCTATGAGTAGAGTTGGTCTGTAGGAGGCGCCCTAACAAAAGTGGAGCCCCTGGTCGGCCCGCCGGTGACGTTCGGTGATTGACGTCCAAGGCGGACAATGAGCATGGGGAGGGGGCGGATGTGATGGAAGCTGATTGGCTGAGTGCGACCGGCGAGGCGGGAGCTGGTGACGCGCTGAGGGCGGGGCTCTGGGTGCGGCCGAGACAAGATGGAGGCTCTGTCGGGTCCTGAGCAGCTGGAGGATACGGCCTACGCCGGGGCCCTGCTCCGGGAACTCAAGTCCTTCTACGACGCGCGGCTGCTAGTGGACGTGACGTTGGAGGTGGACGGCGGGAGCCGCTTCCTGTGCAACCGGAACGTGTTGGCGGCCGCTAGCCCCTACTTCAGGAGCATGTTCACGGGCGGCCTGTTCGAGAGCAAGCAGCAGAGCGTCACCATCCACGACGTGGACTCGGACTCGATGGCCCTCATCATTGACTACTGCTACACGGGCCGCGTCACCGTGTGCGAGGCCAGCGTGCAGAAGCTTTACGTGGCCGCCAACATGCTGCAGCTCGATTACGTGCGGCAAGCCTGCGCTGCCTTCATGGCGCGGCGCCTCGACCTCTACAACTGCGCCGGCATCTTAAAGGTGAGCCCACCCTACCTGTCGGGTTGCTGAGTGGGATTCCCATTGCCCCACCCGGGGGCTGCGAGGGGGAGGGGCATACAGCACGGAAATAGTCCCTTCGACCCATGTCCATGTTAACCAAGGTGTCTACCTGAGCTAGTCCCAGTTCAGGATGATGTTTCGGGGTATTTGGAAGCAACATGGTTTTGACATGGAGATCTTGTCTGACAAACCTGTTTTGAGGAGGTAACAAGCAGAATAGACTTGAGGAGGTAACAAGCAGGACTTGCATTTCCGAAAGCCCTTGATGAGATGCTGCACGTGAGATTGCTAGACAAGATAGGAGCCCATAGATGAGGAGGGGGGGGGGGAGGAGAGGAGGGGGGGGAAGGGTGGGTGTCTCATTGAAACCTACTGGGTAATGAAAGGCTGAGATAGAGTGGACGTGGAAAGGATGGGAGAGTCTAGAACAAGAGGGAAGATCTTCAGGAAAAAAAGGTCGTACCTTTTAGAACAGGGATGAGGAATTTAGCCAGAGGGTTGTGAATCTGTGGAATTAATTTCCGTCGACCGCTGTGGAGGCCAAGACCGTGGGCATTTTCAAAGTGGAGATTGATAGGTTCTTAATTATGTCGAAGGTTAAGGGGAGAAGGCAGGAGAACAGGGTTGATAGCCATGATGACATGGCGAAGTCGACTCTGGGCTAATTCTGCTCCCATGTCTTATTTTCCTGTATTTGACACATGTTGGATAGTGTGTGCAAAGTGATGCTGCCTGAACCACTGGCTTTCTCCAGCACCTCATATATAGAGTCATACAGCGTGGAAACAGGCCGTTAAGCCCAACTTGCTCACGCTAACCAACATGTCTCACCTACACTAGTCCTACCTGCCTGTGTTTGGTCCATATCCCTCTAAACCTGTCCTATTCATGTACCTTTTGAAAGCCTTTGGCCACCCTATCTATGCCACTTTCAAGGAACTATGTACCTGAACATATAGATTCCTCTGCTCTACAACACTTCAGAGCCCTACCATTCATTATGTTGGTACTGCCCACGTTAGACTTCCTGAAATGCAACATCTCACATTTCTTTATTAAATTCTATTAACCATTCGTCAACCCACTCGGCCAACCGATCAAGTTCCCACTGCAATTTTTGACAACCATCTTCACTATCTGCAATACCACCCACTATTGTGTCATCTACAAAATTGCCATGTACGTTCTCATCCAAAATAGATGACAGACGTCAATGGGACCACCACCAAACCCTGAGGCACACCACTCCAGGCCTCCAGTCACACAAGCAACTTTCCACCATCACCAGTCTCTCTCTGGTTACCCCTTTTCTCTTTATGTGCTTATAAAATCTCTTGGGATTATCCTGAACTAGACTAAGTGGGACCCGTTGGGTTCCTGTCACATGGGAGGCCTGGTCCCCCAACATAACCCGTTCCCCAATGCAATATTCCAACACTCACCCGTTCCCCCAATGCAACCCGTCCCCCCAACACATTGTTGCACCACTCGCGCATAGGCCCCAACTGCGCAGGCACAGCTCATTTCCCCTCATCCCCCAACACACCCTCCCCCTCCTCTTGACCCTCGCTCTTCTTTCCTCCCCCAATCCCTCCCTCTCCTTTCCCCTACCCTCAGTCACTTCCTCCATAACTCCTCTCCCCTCCCTATCCCCCTATCCCCCCCACTATCGCTCATGATCTCCCCCACTGCCCTCCTCTCCCTCTATTCCCCACTCCCTACCTCCCCCCCTCCTCTCCCTCTATTCCCCCTCCACCCCTACTCTCCTCACCTTCCCCACTTTCCCCCTCTCCCTGCCTACCCCTTCCCCTCCCCCAATCCCTCCCGCCCTCTCCTTTCCCCTACCCTCAGTGACTCCCTCCCTCCCATCCATCCTCCACAGGTCATTCATTGTTAGCTGTGGCTTAGATCCCGTGACTTGACGATTGGACCACTTTGAATCGTGTGTGTGTGTGTGTGAGTTACTCAAGCTCCGTGCAAACTGCTAGGCCGCCTTGTAACCTGACTCTCCCTCTCTCCCTGTGCCCACTTCGGCCCGCCGTACCTACCTGCCTGTCTGCTCGCTGCTGCCGGGGGGGGGGGGGGGGGGGGGGGGTTTGGTATCGGTGTTCGTCACGGTGAGCACCATGAGTTTCGATGAGCTGATGGAGAAGATCTCCGAGAAGGCGTGAGGGTGCGTTACCGCAACGGTGGCGGCAGAGGAGATGGACCTGGGGAACAGTTAGACTGGACCGCCATTGCCGCAGAGGGCAGGCAGGGGAGAGTGGTGAGTGGTGAGCGATGAGGGAGAGAGAGACGGGACCAGGGCCCCCACTGAGCCCCCCGCGCGGCCAGTGGTGGGGGAAACGATAGACAAGTTACTGTGAGGGGAGAGAGGAATTTGTGAGTGAGGCGGCACAGGCCACCGCCAGTGGGGCAGGAAGGGGCGTCGTCATGCCGGCCGTGGTATTGACTGACAGGAGAAGAGACCGATCTGCGCACTCGTGTTTTTTCATGATTTTTAAACCTCGATAACTTTTACAATATACCACCGATCAGAACGAAGCTTGTTGCACTCGCAGCACAGGAGAACGGTGAGTAACCTGGTGAATAATCGTAGCGCTATCGCGTAACGTTTTCGCGCAAATAGAAAAACCCCACAAACCAGAAGAGCACAAGATCAGAATTTTAGTTATGAAAAGATAGATGCTATCTGCCAGAGCTGCCCATTATTTGCCCTCCTGATTTTCTGTTGTAGCTTGCTCCTTCTTTCCCAAAATTTCTCCAGGGATGCACTTGATCCCAGCTGCTGATACCTGACTCATGCCTCCTCCTTACTCTTGACTTGAGCCCCAATTTCCCTAGTCATCCTAACTTCCTTACGCTTACCAGCCTTGCCTTTTAGTCTTAACAGGAACGTGCATGTCCTGAACTCTTGTCAGCACACTTTTCAAAACATCCCACGTTCTTTTTCCTTCAAACAGCTGAATCCAATCAAATTGAGCAAGTTCCTGTCTCGTACCCTCAAAGTTGGCCTTGCCTCAATTTATCATTTTAACTCGTGGGCCGGCTCTGTCCCTCCCATAACTATCTTAAACCTAATTAAAAAAGACATCCACTTACCCATCCCAATTTACAAAACCTAGATCAAGTATTGCCCATTCCCCTGTGGGGCCCCTCTACATATTGCTGGAGGAAACTCTCAATAGTTCAATAGAGCTTTATTTGCCACATACAGTGCCCTCCATAATGTTTGGGAATCACCAGACTGATTCCTGGGATGTCAGGACTTTCATATGAAGAAAGACTGGATAGACTCGGCTTCTACTCGCTAGAATTTAGAAGATTGAGGGGGGATCTTATAGAATCTTACAAAATTCTTAAGGGGTTGGACAGGCTAGATGCAGGAAGATTGTTCCCGATGTTGGGGAAGTCCATGACAAGGGGTCACAGCTTAAGGATAGAGGGGAAATCCTTTAGGACCGAGATGAGAAAAACGTTTTTCACACAGAGAGTGGTGAATCTCTGGAACTCTCTGCCACAGAAGGTAGTTGAGGCCAGTTCATTGGCTATATTTAAGAGGGAGTTAGATGTGGCCCTTGTGGCTAAAGGGATCAGGGGGTATGGAGAGAAGGCAGGTACGGGATACTAAGTTGGATGATCAGCCATGATCATATTGAATGGCGGTGCAGGCTCGAAGGGCCGAATGGCCTACTCCTGCACCTATTTTCTAGGTTTAGCAAGCGATGCTTACATTTGTTACAGAATAGATTTAGAGATAAATGTTGGTGCTTTTAACAATGAAGTTCTAGCATGTTTTCATTTGACCGTTTGCTTGTGCTGCAGTCTTGCTTACACAGAGACAGTTGCATAAATATGTCCTCCATCTGCTTACAATTTAAAAACAAAAGACATCTGTAATGTATATAATGTAATTAGCATATGTTATGTCTTGTGCGAGGGGACGCATGCGCTGGCGGAGACTCAAGGTGGCGTCCTGCAATAAAGTAGCTTGTGAGTTTACTCCTGTATCTGAGAGTTCTTTTAAGTCAGTTCCAAGTACCCAAAATATACAACAACATCGGATCCGCATTTATCCACCACCACCCTCACCAAAATAGATTAATGGTATTACACTCGCTGTGGGATCTATGTATGTGTGGATGACAAGTAGACATAGTAATTATTTCATATTTCAAAAATTGCTTGATTAGCTGAGGCACCTTGAGGATGTAACATAATAAATCAATTCATTTGTGAAGAGTCACTTGTCAGTGTCTGACAGATCTCTAACCAATTTCCTTTGCCTTAGTTTGCAGATGCTTTTGACAATGTGGAACTGAAAGAGAAGGCACTTGCCTTCATCGCTCGTAACCTGCAGCATTTGTGCAGAACAGAAGAGTTGTGTGAACTTTCGCTGGAACAGATTAAGGAGATCCTAAAGCTGGATACACTGGATATCGACAGTGAGAGGAAAGTGTGCACCGTGGCAATTCAGTGGATTGAATCAAATATCAGTGAGCGTGCTGCATATGCGCTTGAAGTGTTGAAGTCTGTAAGGTGGCATCATTTCAGTGAGAAAGACAGACTGTACATCAATACACTTAAATCTCAGCTGTTTGTCAAAAACAAATCTCTTAGTTCTATTTTGCATGACCTTTCACTTCCCAAAGCTGTTGATTTATCCACCAATATGCATAACTCTTCAAAGAGGGTTGGATTTAGTGCTAAGGAGATGGTTATTTTTTTTGGCCATCGAAAGGAGCCTTTCCTGTGTTATGATCCATATTCTGGTGACATATATGCAATGTCTTCACCTTTGACTAGTCCAGCTCTTACAAAGTCCATCAGTTCACTCGCTGTCTGTGTTTCGCCAGACAATGACGTCTTTTTGGCAGCACAACCAAGTAAACAACTATGGGTATATAATGCCGTTCAGAATAGCTGGCAACAACTTGCAGAGCGACTGCTGGCAAGAGAAGGTATGGATGTTGCCTATTTGAATGGATACATTTACATCCTAGGCGGTCGAGACCCATCTACGGACCTGAAAGTTAAAGAGGTTGAGTGTTACAGTATTCAGAGAAACCAGTGGATTTTTGTGGCCTCCTTGCCTCATGCATTGCACTCATTTGAGCTGATTACAGTTGGAGACTGCTTGTATGCAGTTAATAATAAGAGGATGTTGTGCTATGTGCCAGAGAGAAATCAGTGGCTGAATTGTGCTTCCTTAAAGCGGAGTGAGTTCCAGGAAGCTTGTGTTTTCAATGATGAAATTTATTGTATTTGTGACATCCCGGTCATTAAGGTTTACAACCCTTCGAAGGGTGAGTGGCGAAAGATCAGTGATATCCCCATCGATGCTAATACCCACAATTTTCAAATTGTTTGTCATGGCAACAAACTGCTTCTCATAACCACTATAGTCCCACAGTGGAGGAAGAACAGAGTGACTGTTCATCAGTATGATGTAAATGGTGATCAGTGGGTCAACGTTGGTACAATGTTGGGTTTGTTACACTATGACAGTGACTTCATATGCCTTTCAGCACGTCTGTACCCTTCATGCTTGGATCCCGGACAGAGTTTTATTAGCGAGGATGATGATATCCGGAGCGAGTCAAGTGCAGATTGGGATTTTGAAGGATCGAGTGATATTGACTCGGAGTCGGGAAGCTCCAGTTCATTTTCAGATGATGATTGGCAGCCGCCAGGAGGACTAAGAGTTGAAAGAATACAGCAAAATGGTCATTCAGTACCTCCAGATAATAGAGTTCCTCATATGAACGGTCAGATTGGGAACTAACAGGCTCTATTTTAAACGGTCATTAATGGGGAAAAAAGTCAAAAATAGTGAAAAGTAACTAGTATTTTTTTTGGATTGTTGCAGATATGGTAGTTTTTGGCAAATACAGACAATTATATTTTTTGCAGTACATGTTAGTGTCTTTGGAAGAACTGGAAAAATAAAAATTGCATTGAAATTGATGTTTTATTTTCCTCTTATCAGCAGGTACACCATGAAATTGTGTTGAATTGTGCTCTGATCCTTTTAAAGTACGTCACATCCTTTTGAAAGTGATTTGGAGGGTGGTAACAATATTTAGAATTATCCTTGATAAAAGTAGCGGTTTACAGTTACGTCATGTTCTCAAACATTTTATAAGATGGTAAATCCATGAAGAATTTAGTAAAGCAACAGGGATCTTACAACTGGAAAAGCCTTTGGATTCTTTAAGTGGGATTATTTCAACCCTTTGTGGAAACTGAGCTCCAGTTTAAGGTGAATCCAGAGTTTTATCCTGTGTTTCATTTGGGTAATGTATCAATTTAATGAAATCAAGTAACTCGGAAATGTCATAGTGTTTTTTGCATTGGAAGTAAGCAACAGATTAAATAGTAATTTTCCGTATCTCCATTACAGAACCCAACTACCTTTGGTGTAAAACTATTTTTAAAAGATGGTAATTGAATCCTTGAGTAATATTCGCCTTTTGAGAAGTATGTCAACATGCTTAAGTCTTTCACGTATATTTGTAAAAGTTTGGAATCTGTTGTATTGTTTTTCAGAAATTGACAATCTGACAACCAGTGAAATTGAAGCCCTTTTGAGTCCCACTACACAAACTAAAAGTACAGATCTACAGAGATTACGAATGTAGTTTTGAACATTGGAACTGACCATAATGTGAACATTTGTTTCCTGGTGGTCACTCAGTCCCAGCACTTGTGTTGTCATTGCTGAACAAGCAGTGGTCTTTGTCTCTAGGGAATTTGGTCAGGCAAAATTGCAAGGCATGAAGGTTAACCATGATCACTTTCATTGGCAACACGGACGTGAACCGCAGAATGGTCTACTCTTCTAATTTTGTGGCTGAAAAACCTGTGAAAATAACAAACCTACTCATTTACATTTTTAAATATTATGCTGAAATTGATAGAAGCAACAATGGCATGGTATTCAGTTAAAAAGAACAAAATCTGGATTAGGAGTAGCTATTATCTGCAAACTGCTTCAGAATTTTTTTTTGTGTTTTGGCTTAGTAATACATGATTCTCTTGTAAAACAGTACTGAAAGAGGTTTAGGTGGTGTGCACGAATGAAATATTCAGCTACTAAATGAGATCTTTGTTTTAGATGAAATTATTTTCCTAGTTTGAAAACATTGATATAATAATTGAATCAAGCATCTTAAATTTAGCTTCAATCCTTTAAAAATATTTTTTATGCTTGGCAAATGGAGGAGGTATTCCAAATGGATGTTTAAAATCTTTCGTTTAAAAAAATAGAATTCAATTTTTAAAGCAACAGAGTGGAAAGAAATTTTGAAACTTGAAAATTAAACCTTATTAGCCATAGCAACAACTTGTATTAATATAAGGCCTTTAACATTGTAAAATCTACCTTTGGTAGTGTGCACAAAGGGTTGTATGGTCAGTCAGGGCTTATGTATGGGGGAAGTTGGTGGACAGATGCAGTTAGAGGAATTTGAAATTGAATTTGATTGCTAAACGCCTTGGCTGCTGAAGTCTTGGCCTGAGTTGGCCATGAAGTCCAAAATCTGGTCTAAAATGGTCTGTCCTAGGAATCTTATACCAGCACTCCCAAGTTCCTTCACACGTCTGATTTCTGAATCCTCTCCCCATTTAGAAAATAGCCTCAGCCTCTACTCCTGCACCAAAAATGCATGACTCCACACCTCCCTACGCTGTGTTCCATCTGCCATTCAGCCAACATTCTATTTTCCCTCTTAATACCATGGGCTTTCATCTTCTTTAGCAGCCTTGTGTGGCACATTATCAAAGGTCTTCTGAAAATCCAGGTAAACAACATCTACTAAATCTCCTTTGTCTATCCTGTTATTTACATCCTTGAAGAATTTCAACAGATTTGTTAGCAAGATCTCTTCAGAAAACCATGCTGACTTCAGCCTATTTTATCATGTGCTTCTAAGTACTCTGAAACCTCATCCTTTATAATGGACTCTAAAATGAATGAATACGTTTATTGGCCAAGTATTCACATACAAGGAATTTGCCTTGGTGCTCCGCCAGCAAGTGACAGCATGCCATACTTGGACGAGTATTTATGATTTATGAAATTAATGATTTGGACGTGGGAATTGAATGCAACATCTCCAAGTATGCGGATGACACGAAGCTGGAGGGCAGTGTTAGCTGTGAGGAGGATGCTAGGAGGCTGCAAGGTGACTTGGATAGGCTGGGTGAGTGGGCAAATGCATGGCAGATGCAGTATAATGTGGATAAATGTGAGGTTATCCAATTTGGTGGCAAAAACAGGAAAGTAGACTATTACCTGAGTGGTAATATTATTAGGAAAAGGGGAGATGCAATGTGACCTGGGTGTCATGGTACACCAGTCATTGAAAGTAGGCATGCAGGTGCAGCAGGCAGTGAAGAAAGCGAATGGTATGTTAGCATTCATAGCAAAAGGATTTGAGTATAGGAGCAGGGAGGTTCTACTGCAGTTGTACAGGGTCTTGGTGAGACCACACCTGGAGTATTGCATACAGTTTTGGTCTCCTAATCTGAGGAAGGACATTCTTGCCATAGAGGGAGTACAGAGAAGGTTCACCAGACTGATTCCTAGGATATCAGGACTTTCATATGAAGAAAGACTGGATAGACTCGGCTTGTACTCGCTAGAATTTAGAAGATTGAGGGGGGGATCTTATAGAAACTCACAAAATTCTTAAGGGGTTGGACAGGCTAGATGCAGGAAGATTGTTCCCGATGTTGGGGAAGTCCAGAACAAGGGGTCACAGTTTAAGGATAAAGGGAAAATCTTTTAGGACTGAGATGAGAAAATCATTTTTTACACAGAGTGGTGAATCTCTGGAATTCTCTGCCACAGAATGTAGTTGAGGCCAGTTCATTGGCTATGTTTAAGAGGGAGTTAGATGTGGCCCTTGTGGCTAAAGGGATCCGGGGGTATGGAGAGAAAGCAGGTACAGGATACTGAGTTGGATGATCAGCCATGATCATATTGAATGGCGGTGCAGGCTCGAATGGCCTACTCCTGCACCTATTTTCTATGTTTCTATACAGTGACTTAAGAATGATACATAAAACATTAAACATTAATAATAAAACATTATTGATTAAACATATGAATTAAATAAAATACCAGAGCAAAAGGATGCTACAGATTTTTGGTTATTGAGTAGAGCTACCACTCGTGGAAAAAAAGCTGTTTTTATGCCTGGCTGTGGCAGCTTTGACCGTCCGGAGTCGCCTTCCAGAGGGAAGTGATTCAAAGAGTTTATGGCCAGGGTGAGAGGGGTCAGATGATCTTACCCGCTCGCTTCCTGGCCAATCTTACCAACCACAAGTCATGGTAACCGGCTTATCATTTCCCCTCCTGCTTCACTTCCTACTTGAACAGCAGAGAAACATTTACAATTTTTCAATCCTCTGAAACTACTGCTGACTAGTGATTCTTGGAAAATCACCATTCTTGCCTCCGCGATCTCTAAAGCCATCTCCTTTGGAACCTTCTGATGCAGTCCTTTTGGTCCGTGAATAATCCACCTTCAGGCCTTTCAGCCTCCCAAGCACCTTCTCCTTAGTAATAGCCTATCCACTAACATCTGCCCCGACACATAGTTACACAATAAGTGGGGAGGGATGGAGTGAGTGAACACTGCAGCCTCCCCCAACGAGGAGCAGCAACATCGATGGGAGCTGCTGTATCCATGAACCATTTAAGAACAAGATTCAAGGAATATAGGAAGTGCAAGTCATTGAATGTCCAATGAGGCAGATTGAGAAATATCTTCCAAAAGGAATAGCCACTCCACTAACCTCCCCCTTCCTGACCTGCAATTAAATGATGCACATTTGTACAAAGTATTTTCTGAAATCACCAGTTCAACAAGTTTATTTGGGCTGTCAGCACGTGAAGCAGGCACTGTCAATCCCCACCTATGTCTGACTTCACTAAGCTGACCAGTGCTCCTTGAGCTCCACATCTTGCTGCTGATTGTTTGTACTGTGTGTTCCATCCCTCTTGAAACCAGCCACATTGAGAGTCTCCATCTGAGGGCTCCTCATTACTACAAGAGTGTTGGCAGAGCACATAATTTCACGCCAGGTTCCCTGCAACAGACGCATGTAACCCGAGCAGAGGGCTTAAACCACAGGTAGATACCTATGCATATTAGTACTGGAAGACAAAGCATTTTAAAATCGATGCTCAACAGGGTATATGTCTGCAGGTGCTACAGGCAGTTAAGAAGGCAAATATACATTAGCCTTTTTTAAAGGATAGTGGTACAAGGATGTCACATAAAGTTTGTGAGATTGCACCTGGAGTGTTGTGTACAAGTTTGGACGTCTTGCCTAAAAAGGTATAGCAGCAGGAGTGTCATAGGAGGGTGAAATTAAGTGTTCCAGCCCATTATTTAGAATTTGAAAGAAAAGAGTTGACTGCATTGAAACATACACATTTCTTAGAGAGCATGATGGATACTGGACATATGTATCACCTGGCTAAGGAATGTGGTACTAGAGAGCAGTCTCAAAAAATATTGGAGACTGCCAATTAGGACAGAAATGTGAAATTCTGTCAAGTAAATCATATTGGATTTTAGAATTCTCCATCCCAAACGCTCTGCAGGCATGGTCTGTGCACATGAACAAGATTGATGGATCTCCAGATATTAGAGGAGTTAAGATAACGGGATAGGACAGGACATGGTGCTGAGAAAATCAGCCACAATCTTTGAATTGAATTTAGAGATACAACATGGAAACAGGCTCTTTGGCTCACCATGTCCACACTGACCATCAATTATCATTTTACATTAGTTCTGTGTTGTTCAATTTCTTGTTGAGTGAGGTACTCCTACCTGTTAGTTAACATATTGAAGTTGCCCACTCATTCATAAAAACATCCACTGGTACTGAAATATTTCCATGAGACGCGAGTTGTGATTATTAGTTTGTATCACTTTACAGATATAAACATGAATTTTCCACTTTCAGTGAGATTAACATGATGGAGAAATCTTAAAAATTAAGGTGAGTTTAGTGCAGGGGTATGTGGCTTGCTTAAAAGTAATGATATATGCTTTATTTAGGACATGAATTCTGCATGCTTTTAGTAGTTGTATTCCCATGTTTGTACATCATTCAGTAATTCTAATCTATTATTAAATGTCTTTTTTATTAAAAAATATATTTTTTGTTCCCCCCCCCCCCCCCCCCCCAATCTTAAATATACGTTCCTCTTGCAGAATGGGTCAACGATAGACTACATTGATGACGGGTTTCAAGGAAACTATAATGCGTGAAGTTAATATTGTGGAAGCTATCCTTTGTGGAGGTTCTTGCATAAAATCTTGACTGGGGTGGCTGCTGCTGTAATTTTAAGGATAAATAGGCAGCTATACGAGTGATTTTTTTAAATGATTGATTATGTTTCTTTGAAAGTCCTATTACTTAATTGATTTTGAAATCATGTGGTCATAACGGTAAGAAAGTGGCTAACTAGCCTTATTTATTGGGAGCCCTGGAAAGAACAAGCCTGAAGTTTTTATACATTTCCAGCCATTATTTGCTTTGGGCTGTATTCCCAAACACATTCCACAAGGCTGTGTAATTTATTGCCAATAAGCAGAGGGATTTGCCTGTTTTCTCTTTAGTTCTGATCTATATCAGTATTTAATTGATGCATACGTAAACAAAGTTGATTTTTAGCGTATAACAAAGGAAATCATCCAAGATACTAACTTAATTTAAAATCCAGACCGCATTGGAGGATGAAAGCTGCAAGAGAAACATTTATTCACTTTCCTGTTATGTTTGGAAAATGTAACCAGCATGCATCATAACTTCCCGACTCTTATACCCAATGTCCTGAACCATGAAGGCAAGCATACTGCATATGCCTTCTTAACCACGCTACCTGTTATGTTGCCACAGGAAGCTATGGACTTGGACCCCAAGATCCCTTTTGTATATTAACGATATCAGCCATTATCTGTATATGTTCCCTTACAGTCGATCTCTGGAAGTGCAACACATCACATTTGCTCGGATTAAACTTCATCTGTCACTACTACTCCCATTTTTGTAGCTGATCTATACCCCCCTGTATACTTTGACAGGTTCCAGCCTCCCAGTCTGCAACTCTAGCAATCTTGGTATCTTCTCAAAAAACTTACTAACCAGCCCTTCTACATTTGTGAAGTCATTTACAAATATCACAAACAAGAAATCCTGACCAAGATCATTATGGAACTCCACTGGTCATAGACCTCCAGCCTGAAGAATGACCTTCCACCACAATCCAGTGTCTTCTATTAGTAAGACTGTTCTGAATCCATATGACCAAGTCATTGTGAATCCCATCCATCTTAATCATCACAATCCCATATTTCCATCACTCTCCCAAGATTCTATCATTCACCAACACACCAGGGGCAATTTATAGCGGCCAATTGACCTACCAACTAGTACCTCTTTGCAATGTGGGAAGAAGCTACATAGCCTTGGGGAGAATGTGAAACCTCCTCATGGATAGCACCAGAGGCCAGGGTCAAATCCATGTTACTGTTGCTGTGAGGCAGCATCAATTCCAACTGAGCAACTCCGCTCCAACTTAGTGGCGTATTTAAAACAATATGCAACAGTTTAAGATGAAGCGTGCCTAATATAAACATAATCATTAATGTTTTGCTTAACACTTTTGAAGCCTGCTTTATTTCAATGGGTAAAGAGAGGAACTTAGTGTTTCCCTCCATGGTCATCAACACTTCATTCAGTTTGTAATGGTCTCTTCCAAAAAGAGACTATAGTGCATTCAAAGTATTCAGACCCCTTCACATTTTGCACATTTTGTCACGTTACAGCCTTATTCCAAAATTGATTATTTTAATTGTTTTTATCATCAATCTACACAATACCCCATAATAAAAAAGGGAAAATAGATGTTTAGAAAATGTTGCTAAGTAATAAAAAGAAATAACTGAAATATCACATTTACATAAATATTCAGACCCTTTGCTATGACACTCAAAATTGAGCTTTGGTGCATTCTGTTTCCATTGATTAACCTTGAAATGTTTCTCCAACTTAATTGGATTCCACCAGTGGTAAATTTAATTGTACATGTTTTGGAAAGGCACACCTGTCTATATAAGGTCCCATAGTTAACACTGCCTGTCAGAGCAAAAACCAAGCCATGACGACGATGGGATTGTCCGTAGACCTCCGTGACAGGATTGTGTCGAGACACAGATCTGGGGAAGGGTATAAAACAATTTCTGCAGCATTGCAGGTCCTGAAGAGCACAGTGGCCACCGTCATTCTTAAATGGAAGAACTTTGACATAAGATTCTCTGGTCTTGTAGTGCGTGGGTCTCAAAAGGAAGCACGAAGTCCAGTGTTTTGAGAGGCACCTTTTATTATGTTCCTCCCGGTTATAGGGAAGACCAAACAAGAGAAAGATGGCACCCAAACCCCTGCCTTTAAACCCTCTGGCTAAGGGCCGCCTCCGGACTGAACCACTCCCGTGCCGAGGGGTTCGACAGTATGATGGCACGACCCTTGGGAGCCGCCACAGTCTGATGAAACCAAGATTGAACTCTTTGGCCCGAATGTCAAGCGTCATGTCTGAGGAAACCAGGCACCGCTCATCACCTGGCCAATACCATACCCACGGTGAAGCATGGTGGTGGCAGCATCATGCTGTGGGGATGTTTTTCAGTGGCAGGAACTGGGAGACTTGTCAGGATCGAGGGAAAGATGAAAGGAGCAAAGTACAGAGAGATACTTGATGAAAACCTGCTCCAGAGCATTCAGGACCTCAGACTGGGGCAGAGGTTCACCTTCCAACAGGACAATGACACAGCCAAGACAACACAGGAGTTGCTTCGTGACAAATCTGAATGTCCTTGAGTGGCCCAGCCAGAGCCCGCACTTTAACCCAATCAACTATCTCTGGAGGGACCTGAAAATAGCTGTGCATCGATGCTCCCCATCCAATCTGACAGAGCTTGAGAGGATCTGCAATGAAAAATGGGTGAAAATTACCCAAATACAGGTGTGCCAAGCTTGTAGCGTCATACCCAAGAAGACTTGAGGCTGTAATCACTGCCAAAGGTGCCCCAACAAGTACTCAGTAAAGCGTCTCGATACTTATGTAAATGCAATAATTCAGTTATTTATTTTTAATTACTTTGCAAAAATTTCCAAACACCTGTTTTCACTTTTATGGGGTATTGTGTATAGATTGATGATTAAAAAAATGAATGTAATCCATTTTGGAATAAGGCTGTAACTTAACAAAATGTGGAACAAGTGAAGGGGTCTGAATGCTTTCTGAATGCACTGTTTCTGTCACTCCATAATGGTATCACTCAGACTATATTCTGAAAAATGTACAGTAAAAGTAAATATCTACACCAGCATGGAACTCCTGTCCAACTGCATGTTACTGGATGCTTTTCTTGGGCAGAGTAAGTAGACTGTTTTGCCTACTTTACATTGAAAAGGCATGTCCATACATGTTACTTGTTACGTCTCAAGCAAAATTACTATTCTGTCCACACAATCCCAGCCCAGCTATACCCAAGCAGAGAGTTGCTGTAACTCAGGGGAAAAAAACACGACTCAATATTTCAGGTTGTAAATCATTAACTTCATATAGCTGTAGAATTCATAGAACTTTTGCTCCGGATCATTTTGAAATACATATTTGTTTCCTCCAGTGGCCATTTGAACTTCAGTCAGAATACAATGGGCCATTAAATAATTTTCCATTGCGGGTTTGGTATGAATACAACTCCACCTGTTTGATTATTTCAGCTTTCATTCCCTCCTGTTCTTTTATTACTTGTTTCTATGAACTCTACAAGAGCTTCCTTTTCTGCTGACTCTAGAAGTTTATTAATCAGTTCATCCAGTTGTCTGCCATCACAAAGCACCTCCTAGAAAAATACAAAGGGATTAAGCCAAGGGACAAGATATGGGAAGTTTATATATGGAGCTAATTGGAAACTGAGTTATGGGGCTGTCCCACTGTACGAGCTAATTCAAGAGTTCTTCCGAGTTTGCCCTGATTCGAACTCTGAGAATTACGGTGATGGCCGCTCGTCGGTACTCAGGGCTCTCGTGGGCATTTTTCAACATGTTGAAAAATCTTCACGAGTCTTCATGAGCTTACCGCGTTTCCCGAGTACCTGCCGTTAGCGTTACGAGCCGCTAAGAGACGTCCTGAGCTCCGACGTACCTGCAACGTACATTCTACGTGCTTACCACGAGTTTGATTTTTTTTTAAACTCAGGAGAGCTCTTGTATTGGCTCGTACAGTGGGACAGCCCCATTAAGAATCCAATGCACTTTGTAATGGAGCAGCACAGCACATAAACATGCCCTTCATCCTCCAGAGATGTTGCCTGACCCATTGAGTCTCTCCAGCACCTTCTGTTCCACACATCTAGCATCGCAAGCTTGGTTAATTTTAGGATGTACTTCGTCAGGCCCTGGGGATTATTCTCCTTAATAGACTTTCAAACTATCAATACTTTCTCTCTGGCAATTTGTATGTGACCCAAGACATCACAACTTAAAGTTGTAAACCAGAACAGCTTTGCTACGCAGATTGACGCCTTATGATCATTACCTATAACAGTTGTTGGATCAGATTAATGAAGGCTTTCAAAAGAGAATTGTGTGCATTTCAAGGGAAATAATATACAAGGTTACATGGAAAGGGATTGAGTGCTTTATTCAATCACTGGGAAAGTAGGATTTATCCTGGAGTTTCTCATGTGATACCATAGCTCATTGACTTTCAGTTATAGGTATCACAATTATTGCCAAAGCAAAGAAGTCTGCAGCTGCTGGAAACACTAGGCAGGTCAGGCAGCCTCTGGAGAGAGAAATAGCAATGCAGATCAATGATCTTTTATCAAACAGTTCTGCTTTAAATCACACATATTTTAAGCTGCATAGAATGGGAAGCATTGGAGAAACGAGTATGTCCAAAAGGGTGATCAAAAGAATTTTACATTAAGTATTTTTAATGTTTAGTGTTTTTTATGTAACCACTGTATCAATGTCAAACTAAACTGCCAATTCACAACTTCCAATTAATCCCGAAAAATCCTTATATCCATTTTGTGTCACATATATATCTGACCTTAATGTCCCTCAAAACGTAGTTGATCCGGTGATCCGTAATCCTATCCTGTGTGAAGTTATAAGTGCGAATTCTTTCAGATTGAGCTCTTGTCCCAACCTATGATAAACAAAGTTTGAAGTTGATTTCTACATCAGTTGTTTTCTTTGTGTAAAACCCATTGTCCTGAATTCGTAATGTAACCAGGGAACAGTGAGACATATGCAGATTATTCACTATTTGAACTGACTGTTGGAGGTGAAGGGGGTTGTTTGGCAGAAGAGTGGTTGGTGGACATAGTTTTAAAGGTAAAATGGAGACAAAAAGTTGTTAGATAAGGAAGAGGAGTGAAATGTGAAGCCAGGGGAGAGCATATGGTGGAAGAGGAAGGGAGATAAAAGGCAAGTGGGAGACTCCGAGTAATAAGGAATGGGTGATGCGCGCAAGGTGGAGGGCAAAGGAAAAGGTTGACTATTGTGGGAGAAAGGTTAATGCACGAGGAAGGGAAGGGGAGAGTCGGTAAGGTTAATTGACATGGATAATTCAATGTTCATATTGTAGGGTTCATATCGAAGTGGTGTTCTTTCAGTTTGCATGTAGCCTCACTCTAGCAATATAGGAGGCCAAGGCAAAAAAGGTAGTATGGAAATGGGAAGGGCACATAAAATGACAACTGCCAGTTCCAGCAGGCTTTGATGGACAGAATGCAAATGTTTAGTGAAATGGTCACTTGGTCTATACTTGGTCTCACTGATGTAGAGAAGGCCACATTGGAAGCACTGAATGTAATAGACGAGGTTGGAAGAGAACCTCTGTCCAACTTGGAAGGGCTGTTGGGGTCCCTGAATGGAGATGAGAGAGGTAGAGGGACAGGTATTATTATCTCCTGTGGTTATAGGGAAATGTACCTGGGAAGCAGATGAGTTGGGTGATGAGCCAAGAGGTTATGGAGAGAGGACTGCAAAAAGCAGAAAGGGCTGGGGACAGGAAGATCTGATTGGTCTCCAATAGTTTGGAGGCAGGCAGAATCTAACACAGTAGTGATAACTGCAACTATTTCCTTCGCTCCATAGATGCTGCTGCACCCGCTGAGTTTCTCCAGCATTTTTGTGTACCACTGATTTTCAAGGTTTGGACCAGGACAGTAGAATAAAAGGATTATGATTCAAAAGATCAGGAAATGTAATGTGGATCCAGGGAACGCGGAATAGAGGACACTGGTGGGTTTAGTAGTCTATAGACTCTCTCACAGTGGCGAGACTTGGGTGGACATTCAAATAAGAAATAATGGGAACTTGTAACAAAACTAATGCAAAATCACAGAGGCTTGTCTCTTCAGAGCTACTATGACAAGTTTCAAGTTTCAGTTTTATTTGTCATATGTAGGTTAACACAGGGTCAATGGTACAATGAAATGTGTTTGTCAAGACAACTGGTCACCTCAGCAATAATATAACTTGGATAAAATAAGATAAAAATGACATTGTTAAGGTAAAAAAGACAATAATATGATAATCAACACAACCAAAAAAACACACGTGCTAACAAAAAGCTAGTGAGCAGATATATGATGTGAAATGTGTTTATGAGTTCAGAAGCCTGATGGTAAAAACTGTTCTTAAGTCTGGTGGTCCCATGCTCCTGTATCGTCTGCCTGACGGTAACAAGGAGAACAGTCTGCGTGCTGGGTGGCTGTAGTCCTTGATGATGCTGTGTGCCTTGACGAAGTGGATGCAAGTCATCATCAATTCTAAGTAAAGTGCCCTCCATATTGTTTGGGACAAAGACCCAATCATTTATTTATTTGCCTCTGTACTCCACAATTTGAGATTTGTAATAGAAAAAAACCTCATGTGGTTAAAGTGCACATTGTCAGATTTTAATAAAGGCCATTTTTATACATTTTGGTTTCACCATGTAGAAATTACAGCAGTGTTTATACATAGTCCCTCCATTTCAGGGCACCATAATGTTTGGGACACAGCAATGTCATGTAAATGAAAGTAGTCATGTTTAGTATTTTGTTGCATATCCTTTGCATGCAATGACTGCTTGAAGTCTGCGATTCATGGACATCACCAGTTGCTGGGTGTCTTCTCCGGTGATGCTCTGCCAGGCCTGTATTGCAGCCATCTTTAGCTTATGCTTGTTTTGGGGGCCAGTCCCCTTCAGTTTTCTTTTCAAGCATATAAAAGGCATGCTCAATTGGATTCAGATCGGGTGATTGACTTGGCCACTCAAGAATTTACCATTTTTTAGCTTTGAAAAACTCCTTTGTTGTTTTAGCAGTATGTTTGGGATCATTGTCTTGCTGCAGAATGAGCCACCAACCAATGAGTTTTGAGGCATTTGTTTGAACTTGAGCAGATAGGATGCGTCTATACACTTCAGAATTCATTATGCTACTACCATCAGCAGTTGTATCATCAATGAAGATAAGTAAGCCAGTACCTTCAGCAGCCATACATGCCCAGGCCATAACACCCCCACCACTGTGTTTCACAGATGAGGTGGTATGCTTTGGATCTTGGGCAGTTCCTTCTCTCCTCCGTACTTTGCTCTTGCCATCACTCTGATATAAGTTAATCTTCGTCTCATCTGTCCACAATACTTTTTTCCAGAACTGTTGCTATTTTAAGTATTTCTTGGCAAACTGTAACCTGGCCATCCGATTTTTGCGGCTAACCAGTGGTTTGCATTTTGCAGTGTAGCCTCTGTATTTCTGCTCATGAAGTCTTCTGCGGACAGTGGTCATTGACAAATCCACACCCGACTCGTGAAGCATGTTTCTGATCTGTCGGACAAGCGTTTGGGGATTTTTCTTTATTGTAGAGAGAATTCTTCTGTCATCAGCTATGGATGTCTTCCTTGACCTGCCAGTCCCTTTGCGATTAGTAAGCTCACCAGTGCTCTCTTTCTTCTTGATGATGTTCCAAACAGTTTGTTTTGGTAAGCTTAAGATTTGGCTGATGTCTTAAACAATTTTATTCTTGTTTCTCAGTCTCATAATGGCTCTTTGACTTTCATTGGCACAACTTTGGTCTTCATGTTGATAAACAGCAATAAAGGTTTCCAAAGGTGATGCAAAGACTGGAGGAAAGACTAGGTGCTGAGAGCTCTCTTATACCTGTATTAAGGAGGCAGTTAAACGCACCTGAGCAATTACAAAGACCTGTGAAGCCATGTGTCCCAAACATTATGGTGCCCTGAAATGTGGGGACTATGTATAAACACAGCTGTAATTTCTACATGGTGAAACCAAAATGTATAAAAATGGCCTTTATTAAAATCTGGCAATGTGCATCTTAACCACGTGATTAATAAATAATGGGTCTTTGTTCCAAACATTATAGTGGGCAGATAGGAAACAATTGTGTGGAGGATACATTCTGTAAAGGGATATAAATCAGTTTAAGGAGTGAGCAAAAAGATGGTATATGATTCAAGCTAGGAACATTTATAAAGTTGAAGTAAACAGTTCAGGTAGCGATGAAAATGAGCAGAGTATGAGAGAAGGTGTCAGAAACAAAGCAAAATTTGTAAAAAAGTGGAGATAAATTGACTTTATCGAAAAGCTATTATATAGGTGTGAATGCAAACTGAGTAAAGCTAGGAACTAAGTAAGCCAGGCTATTTGTGTTGTGGAACAATGGACAGACTGGAAAAAGTCTGGGGAGGGGAAAGGATGACCAGTCACATTTTAACCACCAATTAGTTTAGTTTACAGATACAGCATAGAAACAGGCCCTGTGGCCCATTCACATTAGTTCGATGTTATTCAACTTTCTCGTCCACTCCCTACACACTGGGGTCAATTTATAAAGGCCAGTTAACCTACAAACCTGCACGCCTTTGCATTGTATGAGGAAACCGGAGCACCCAGAGGAAATGCACATGGAGAACTTGCAAACTCCACACAGACGGCACCCGAGATCTGTGTTGAACCTGGTTCTTTGGCACTGAGAGACAGCAGCTGTGCCAAAGTGCTGCCCTTCTGACCAATTTTCCCATTTGTCCACCTGATTTTCGGAAGGGATAAACCTGGGTCACATTGAAAGTAGACGAGATTGAAATAGATTCTTATGAATTCTCACCTGCATTTTACGGGTATTCTGCATCTTTTCCTGTTTTTGTTCTGCAATCCTCTGGTACAATTTTGCTTTCAGTGTGCGCATGGCCAGCTTTTTATTTTCTAACTGTGATCGGTGCTGTTGACATTCTATGGTTATACCTAGAAAAGTTTGGATGCAACAAAATATTTTCAAATAAAAACTGAAAATGCTGGAAGCAATCAGCAGGTAAGGTGACATCCGTGGAGGAAGCTTGGTACTAATATTTTGACTAAATCCCTATTTCCAACTTTTCACAATAGGGGAAATATTTTCTCAATGTATTATAAATTTGTTTAATATCTTAAAAACACCAATCCTTTTCTATATTCATTCCTCACAGGTTGTCCTTTGAAGTCCAACTGTCCTTCCAGTAAATCTAAATGGCACTTGCTCCAGGTCAGTATATCTTTAAGTACTGTAGCGTGTCTGGAATTGGTTATAATATTCCAGATGTAATCTAGCCAGTGCTGCACACACCAGTGGCAAAATCTCTGCCATCTGCTCCATGCTGTAGTTGTAAATGCCAGCATTCCAAAAGCCTTTTGATTCCGGAACGACTCGCTCCAGAAAATTTTAAACAATTTAAATTTTTAATGAAACTCCCACCCCTTCCTCCAGTTTCTTTGGACATGAACTACTTTCAACTTTTCACCATTCAGAAAGCTGTACGTTATTTGCCATAAACTTCTCCAATGTATCTACCAGCACTCTTACAATGTGTCATTAGAAGATTTTAACATGTATTCGTCATATAGAAACTAGGTTAAAGAGAAAGGGGCAGAGATCAGTGATAGGGTGGAGATCATCTGTCTTCTCAGTCAACCCCTCAGAACCAAAGATAACTTGCGTCCAGTCCAGTGTGAGATGGTTGAAGAATCTTCTACGGGAGCTACAGAGTCTGCACAGACGGACACTCCTGCTGTTTTTTTAAGGCCTTGTGTATTCCATGCCATGATGCCTTCCTGGAAGCTCCATCACTGTCAATTAACCAAATACAAAACCCACAGAACTAGAGAGCAGCAAGTCATTCCAAAGAAAAAAGATTATTTGTCCACAACTTTCTATTTAAAGCTCTTTATTCCTTTTCCCTGCAGCTTAAAAAACCTTTTTAAAATTCATATCATTACCCAATCATGAGGAAAGATTATAGTGGATACTGCTTGACTTGCTGAGTGTTTCAAATATTTTGTTTTTATTTCAGCTTTCCAGCATTTTGCTTTGTGATCATTGTTCACAAATTTAAGGTCAAATTTTAATTGTTCAATGGTCATAAGGTCATGTGACAGGAGTAGAATTCAATCATGGCTGATCTATCTCTCCCCCCTCACCACATTCTCCTGCCTTCTCCCCATAACCTCTGACACCTGTACTAATCAAAAATCTATCTATCTCTGCCTTAAGAATATCCACTGACTTGGCCTCTACAGCCTTCTGTGGCAAAGAATCCCACAGATTCACCACAATGGTGCTGAACACAACAGTATGTGGCTGATGTGCAGTAATACATTTGCACTGCCCGATATCGAAAAACAAAAATAGGTCTAACATTAGGATCCCCTTGACGACTGAATTGGATAAAATGTGTTACAAATGTGCCCATCTCCAATCTTTCAGTGGGGCAGACTAAAACATTGGAGGCAATGGACCTGGTAAAAATCATTACATTTGTTTATTTCATAGATTATAAATATAAAGATTAAGAGTCAGTCAGATTCCATCTGCTTTGTTCACTGGCTCTCTCCACTGGCTTTCCTATTCAGTTCCAAGAGCACAGGAGAAAGGATACACGAGAATGCAAAGGTTGGAATATGGAGTGAAAAGAGGAAAGCAGCTGGATGAATTCAACAGATTAGGAGCATCTGCGGTGGGATGGAGAGTTGATGATACTGATCGCCACCCATCATCTTGACACTAGTCCTCTATTCACTGGAGTTTAGAAGAGCAAGAGGAGATCTCATTGGCATGGGAAAAAAATCCATTGCGTGGATGCAGGGAGCATGTTGCCTCTGGCTGGGGGACAGTCTCAGGATACAGTCAGGGCTTTTGAGACTGAGTTGAGGAGAAATGTCTTCACTCAGGAGGCTGGTGAACATGTGGAATTCTCCACTGCCGATGTCTAAGGAGGCCAATTTGCTGAACATATTTAAGAAGTAAATAGATTTCTAGATGCAAAATGCATTAAGAGTGTGTGAATCATATTGATAGATTATTCAACCTGGACCATATTAAATGGCAGAGCAGGCTCCTTTTCATGAGTTCAGTGATTTGCTAGGTGACCTATAAAAAGATCTCCCATGCCTTGGGTCATAGAGAAATAGTGGACCTCAATGTTATGGCACCTGGCCATAATGCCTTTGTATTAATCCCACCTATACCCATAGGACAAGAAAGACAGAGATAGTGGATTAAATATATCAAACAGAGAGAACGTCCCTGGTTTTCCTTTTATCTGACATGCACATTTTTTAATATGGCAGATGGTGACCACAATTAAATGTTTACACATATAGCTAATGTTTGCCTGGATCAGGAAGCCTAGCAGTAAAATAGTGAGCTGGATCCCTCTTTTAATATTCTTAGTGAGCTAGAGGGAAGAGTCCTCCAGACTATATGGCCTCACCTTCTAGCATATTCTGTATAACACCCCATCTCCAATCTTGCTGACAAACTGTATCCCCTCCAAACCAAATCCTAATCATTGTGGACTATTCTCAAGACCTGGGCTACAACCTTTGGATGCCGATTCTCATACCTTATCAGTATAGCAAATTGGCTGACTGACAAACTAATCAGGTGGCAATTAACGGGATAACTGTCTCTGTAAATATCAGTGTCAATTAGATTTTGACACAATTTAAATCTGTAGCAGAGATTTGACTGCAACTTCAGAATCTCATCCTGTTGGCTTGGAGATAAATCTTTACCTATGAGAATCCACAAACATACTACTAAAATGTAAGGTACACAAAATTGCTGGAGAAACTCAGCGGGTGCAGCAGCATCTATGGAGCGAAGGAAATAGGCGACGTTTCGGGCCGAAACCCTTCTTCAGACTGAAGGGGGGTGGGGGGGGGAGAAGGAAGGAAAAGGGGAGGAGGAGGAGCCCGAGGGCGGGCGGATGGGAGGGTGGGAGGAGACAGCAAGGACTAGCAAAATTGGGAGAATTCAATGTTAATGCCATCCGGACGCAAGGTCCCCAGCACTACTAAAATGTAACTTGCTTTCAATTTTTCCGAAGTAAAAGTCACCATTTTCAAAAGTAGAAGCTGCAAAGCTTTGGTGCGAATTCTGCTTTAGATGGGAAAACATTTCTGCAAGAAAAAAACAAGTTGTATGGGAAAACATGCATCCACTCACTTGTTGGAATATGGACAATTCTCACTGCACTGTCTGTCGTATTTACGTGCTGTCCCCCAGCTCCTTTGGCACGAAATGTATCAATCCTCAGATCATTGGCATCTACTTGAATATCTACCTAATACAGAGAGCAGATCATTAGCTATTTCAGGTTTCCAAGCACTAACGATTCAGTTTGCACAACAATTTTAGAAGACTAAATTTGGTTTAGTTTAGTTATGCAGCGCGGAAACAGGCCCTTTAGCTCACCGACCCCCACACATTAACACTATCCTACACACATGAGGGACAATTTCCACCAACACCAAGCCAATTAACCTACATACCTGTATGTCTTTGGAGTGTTTAGTTGAACAAGATTCAAGAGATTCAAGAACGTTTATTGTCATGTGTCCCTGATAGGACAATGAAATTCTTGCTTTGCTTCAGCACAAGAACACATCTGAGAGTTATGAAATATAGTGCTGGGGAAACACAAATTGGATATACAATCCACTAGTGGCATGAGTGGACATCACAATTGTGACTGGAGACAGCTCGTACCAATCATGTGGAACTACAGATCACTTGTCGTTGGTTTGGATTTCAGGATAACAAGTTCAAGTCCTTTTCAGGAAGTAAAATCAGGGCAGTACTTCCATAGTAAAAAGCAAAGTCCCAAAGAGTGTTGCAGGACAGAGAGATCCAGGATACATGTGCATAGTTCCCTGCGACACAGATAGACAGTGTGGTGAAGAAGATGTGTAGGAACAGCAGATGCTGGTTTAAACCGAAGATAAACACAAAAAACTGGTGTAACTCAGCGGGTCAGACAGCATCTCTGGGGAAAAAGGAATAGGTTACGTTTTGGGTTGAGACCAATCTTCAGATCCAGTCAGAAGAAGGGTCTTGATGGTCACCCAATGGTATGAACACTGAATTATCCACAGTCAAGAACACCAGTTCTACGTCCCACACTAGAGGCAATTTACAGAATCCAATTAACATACAATCCTACACGTCTTTGGAAAGTGGGAGGAAACTGGAGGACCTGGAGAAAACCTGTGCAGTCACAGGGAGAACATACAAACTCTGCACAATCTCTCTTCAACAAACAGCAATTACTCATTTTTAAAGTAACACTAGACTAAGTGGACCCGTGGGGTCCCTCTCACACAGGAGGCTTGGTCCCCCAACGCAATATTCCACCACTCACCCATAGTCCCCAACCGCACAAGCGCAGCTCATTTCCTCTTCCCTATACTCGCTCCTCTCCTCTTCACCCGCACTCTTCTTTCCCTCTCCTCCTCCCCTCCCCAAATCCTTCCCTCATCTCTCTCTCCCTCTCCTTTCCCCCTCCTCCATAATTCCTCTCCCCTCCCTACCCCCCATATCTCTCTATCCCCCATTCGCCCCTATTCCTCACCTCCCCATCCCTACCTCCCCCACTGCCCTCCTCTGCCTCTATTCCCCACTCCCTACACCCCCTCTACTTCCCCCTTCTCTACCTCTATTCCCCCTCCTTCCCCTCCCTCCTCACCTCCTCCCTCTTCTTTTCCCTCTCCTCCTACCGTCCCCCAGTCCCTCCTTCACCTCTCCTTTCCCCTACCCTCAGTCACTCCCTCCCACCCTCCATAACTCTACTCCCCTCCTCTCCCTCTATCCCCTCTCCACCTCCACTCTCCCTCCCCAGGATCTCGAGGTTGCCGCTCCTCTCCCTTCTTGCGTTCCCCGGAGGAGCATCAGCTGTCGGCGCGAATCCTCAGCTCGGCCTGGCCCAGAAGCACCAGCAGTAACGGCCGTGCCGGCGTGTGGTGGGGTGGTTAGGGGGGGGAGGGGGCGGAAGAGCTCGGAGAAAAGATGAGGGAGGAGCCATGTGGTATTATCACGGGGAGGGGGGCAGGAGCTAGCGAGGGGGACCAGAAGGGAAGGGGCTGTAGCTGCGTTGAGTTGCGAAAGCGGTGCGTTTGGGACTCACAGCGGGCGATGGACGCTCTCCACCGCCAGGATCAGACGCTCCGCTTGCCGTTCGGCGACATCTCCAACTCCAATCGGGGCCGCTTCTGGTCCCTCAAAAAATGGTGTCCGGTTGGAGACCTCCACTGTCCATCCTCAGCTCCAGTAAAGACACGATGGCACAGGAAGGGGTGGACCGTCCCGGAGAGTGACAGGAGTAATGACCAATTCGCGCGCCGCTGACTGGCAGGAGAGGAGATCGATCTCCACGCGATTTTTAAGCCTCGCTAATTTTTACAATATACTACCGATCGGAACGAAACTTGGTGCACTCGCAGCACAGGAGAACGGTGAGTGAGCTGATGTAAAATCATAGCGCTATCACGTACCGTTTTTGCGCAAATAGAAAAACTGTGCAAACCGGAAGAGCACAAGATCAGAGTTTTAGTTATGTACAGATTAGTGAAATCTTTAATAACCTAAGGTATTTGGGGACATGGGGAAAGATTGTGAATACAGAAAGATCACAGATCAGATACAGTTTTATTGAATGGTGGAACAAGCCTGATATTGTAAGAGGCCTCTTGCTGTATTCCTATGTATTTGGCCTCAGCCATCCCTCCCTTCCCCCCACCCCATCCAGGTCTTCATATATTAAACAAAGGAGTATGTCACCGCTCACCTCATCAATCTGTGGTAGAACAATAACAGCCATGGTTCCAGTGTGGATACGTTGCATCCGTGATGACAGGCCTACTTCAGGAATCCTCTGAACTCTGTGGGTTCCACCTTCCTGTCTTAAGAACCGATAAGCATTCTCCCCTGAAATATATGCTGAGGCGTGGTGCAATCCTCCTAAAAGAAAAACAGTAAAAAGCATATACAGGTTGAACCGATTAACCATCATCTGCAGTCATCGGCAATAACGGACACTAGCACTTTGTGTCGCTTCACTTTAAAATTAGGCGTGGTTACCGTGGGCCTTCCTCCACTCTCACCTGTTGGTGCTTCCAAGGTGGTGTTTGTCAGCCAATCTGGGGGTGGAGGAGGAGGGGGGTTGGGGGAAGAGGCCGACTGGACAGAGTATCGGGAGAGGCAGGTGGCGGTGGTCGAGCGCGGAGCGGATAAAGCTACTGCCGTCCACCTTGCGAGTCGGGAGTGATGGGTAGATACAGAAGCCGGAGCTCTAAATGGCAGGGGAGACAGTGGGAGCTGGGACTCCTGCTCTCTCCCCCTCCTGCTCTCTCCCCCTCCTGCTCTCTCCCCCTCCTTCTCTCCCCCCCTCCTCCTCTCCCCCAAACAATAATTTCATGCATTATTTCTCGAGTTATTAATCAAAATGTTCACAAATCTGAAATAATTTAGAAAATAAAACTGCTGGCTTTGGCTGATGACGTGATGACGTCACAATGGCTGCACGCTGTGTTCACGCGCTGCGAGTGACGTCGCCCGGCCGCGCCGCTCGCAAGCCCAGCCCTGGTGTTCACAAATCTGAAAGAACTTTGAAAAAAACCTCGCTGTCTTCTTGCTCGCGCTGCGAGTGACGTCACCGCCCCCGACCACTCCCCCCGTTCTCGGGCCCTGCCTGGAGCCGGCAGCGAGGGAGTATTGCGTTCGGGAACCAGCCCTCCCCACTGATGATGCGCCCCCCCCACCCCTCAAACTCTACCCCCTCCCTCTCTGCCCCCTCACACTCCCTCTCGCCCCCCCACCCTCTGTGTCCCTCTCTGTGCCTCTGTGTCCCTCTCTCTCTACCCCACTCCCTCTCTAGCTGCGCCTGCGAGTTTGGGGCTATGTGTGAGAGTTGTGTTGGGGGACCAGGCCTCCCGTGTGACAGGGACCCAATCGGTCCCACTTAGTCTAGTGATTTATTAATTCCATAAAGAGAATTTATGTTACCCGATCACCTGTATTACACACATGGTTAAAAGAAGGTCTATACCAAGGAATTCAATATCCATGGTGTAAAATCCTGAGGCAAGACTGGGAAGTAGGTAAAAGAGAATGCATCAATGCAATATTAATGAAGTAGTCCACGACTACAGTAGTGAGAGAGTATATGCTCCCTCAAAAGACTAAGGAAGTTCAGCACGAATCCAACGACTCTTATCAACGTCTACAGCCTTGCAGTTTAGTCAGGCCACAACTCTGCCCAAGACCAGAAGAAACTGAGTCATAGATTTTGCTGAGACCATCAAATGGTGCATGTGATGAGAAAATGCCAATATCAATCTGAGAAGGAGTATGAATTTGGCGAGGTTGGCGGAGCACATGGCCAAGGTATTAACCGAAGACGTCTTTGCGAGGGATGAACTCCAGACCTCCAAAAAGACAGCAGGAGAGTGAGGGACAGATAGATATATGAGAGAGAGAGAGAGAGAGAGAGAGAGAGTTGATAGGTTGTGAGATGCCATTTGAGAAGAGCTGAATCGACATTTATTATCGACTGGAAATGTTTCCATTGATGCTGGTGTTTTGAGGCCAGGTTGATGGAGGTACAAAATCAGTCATCACTAGTGTGCTCAGTATATTATTTTATTTATATTTACTTTTAGGTTTGTTATCTAACTAAATTATCTCAATATCTAGCTTCCACCCCGCAGGAATCACTGTCAACTTCACTCATGCCTACCATTTTATTATAATCAAAGGAAATCAGTTTACCATAGTCAGCAGGCGTGTAGTTAAGTACTTCAAATTTCCAGTTCTTGTACTCTGCATAATTCTTGTACATATCATAAATCTCCCTTGTAAACTGCTGGCATATATCACCTGAGAAGAACAAGAAAATTCAATGAAGCAATGCCTGAGAACACCACTGTTGTTCTTCCTGATTTTGTCATCTTTTTGATTCCATCTATCTATATATTACTAAAACTCTCATCTTGTTTGTTTGTTTGTATGCGTGCGGGTGAGATCCCAAAACCCCACCAAAACGGTACACGATAGTGCTACAATTTTTGGCCCACCTTACTCACTGTCCTGCGATGTAAATGAAGCCAGTTTCGTTCCGATTGATGGTATATTTTACAAGTTATTGACATTTTAAACTTTACAAAAATCATTTTTTAAACCACTTTTCCACTTGCCCTGCCCATCAGCCGCGTTCGACGTCACAATTATGTCACAATGGGATCCCAAATCTCATTTACATAAAAAACCACGATTTAAAAAAACAAACTGTTTTAATCAAATTTGTCCGCTTTAGCTAACAGCTAACATTGTGTTTAGATTATTTTAAAGAAAAAACACAATTTTCATTGAGAATTTCACTTAAAAAACCCCAAGATTTTCATTGTGGGAGGGGGGGGGGGGGGGGTCGGGGGGAGTTGAGGAGTGGAAGAGCAGGGGGATAGAGGGAGAGGAGGGGGATAGGGAGGGGAGAGGTTGGGGAAAGTGGAGGAGGTGAGGAGGGAGTGTGGGGAAGGAGGGGGGATATAGGGAGAGGAGTGGGGGATAGAGGGAGAGGAGGGCAGTGAGGAGAGTGGGGGGGGGGGTAGGGGAAAGGTGAGGAGTGGGGGAGCAGGGGGATAGAGGGAGAGGAGGATGGGAGAGGGGTTATGGAGGGAGGGAGTGAGTGAGTGACTGAGGGTAGAGGAAAAGGGAGGGAGAGGTGAGGGAGGGAGTGGGGGAGGGGAGAAGGAGAGGGGAAAGAAGAGGAGGGGAGGGGTGAGGGAAGGAAGCAGAGCAGGGTGGGGAGAGGGAGGATAATGGAGGAGGGGAATAGGGGACTGAAGAGGGAGAGTGAGATGTGTTCACATGTTATTGCCTTTTTAAACTTTAAAAACATCAAAGCGTCTCTGAAGTTAGCGGCTATGAGTGAATGGTGGAATATTGCTTTGGTGGAACGGGGCCCAAGGGGTCCCACTTGGTCTAATGGATTTACACAAGCTTCAAGCTTGTGAAATGCCTCAAGCATTTACACAAAGAGGAGTGATCAAAACAGTTTGTTTACTGCTCAGGTGGAGGTTATCACTGCCAAGCCTGCTCCACTCACCCAAGAAATCCACGTGCACACACACACAAATGGGCAGAAATCAGATTAGAAAGTTTTTGACTTTCCTCTCAGTAACCCTGGACCTGAGTTAACCCTGATAACTGTGCACTAGAGCTGCTGTCATGAGTGAAAGACATAGCAAGAGGCAAGTTACAAGACCACCGATCCATAGACTTTACCATTAACCCGACAATAACCATACACACAGCCCAAGGTAATTTTAGTTTTAATTTTTTTAATACAATGCGGAAACAGGCCCTTCGGCCCACCGAGTCTGCACCGACCAGCGATCCCCGCATACCTACACTATCCTACACGCACTTGGACTATTTACACTTATACCAAGCCAATTAACCTACAAACCTGTACGTCTTTGAGTGTGGGAGGACACCGGAGATCCCAGAGAAAGCCCACGCAGGTCACAGGGAGAACGTACAAACAAGCACCCGTAGTCAGGATCAAACCCGGGTCTCTGGCCCTGTAAGGACTTTAGGAAATGGGTATTTCCCTCTTCCATTATAGATGAGGCTCTCAGTAGGGTTTCCTCGTAACCCGCAGATCCGCTCTTGCTCCCCCTCCCCCCATTCGTAACAAGGACAGAGTCCCCCTTGTCCTCACCTTCCACCCCATCAGCCATCGCATTCAGCATATAATCCTCCAACATTTTCGCCACCTCCAACGGGATCCCACCACTGGCCACATCTTCCCATCTCCACCCCTTTCTGCTTTCCGCAGAGACCGTTCCCTCCACAACTCCCTGGTTAACTCGTCCCTTCCCACCCAAACCACCCCCTCCCCAGGTACTTTCCCCTGCAACCGCAGGAGATGCAACACCTGTCCCTTTACCTCCCCCCTCGACTCCATCCGAGGACCCAAACAGTCTTTCCAGGTGAGGCAGAGGTTCACTTGCACCTTCTCCAATTTCATCTACTGTACTCACTGTTCCAGGTGTCAACTTCTTTACATCGGTGAGACCAAGCACAGGCTTGCCGATCATTTCACTGAACACCTCCGCTCAGTCCGTCTGAACCTACCTGATCTCCCGGTTGCTTAGCATTTCAACTCCCCCTCCCATTCCCAATCTGACCTTTCTGTACTGGGCCTCCTCCATTGTCAGAGTGAGGCCCAACGCAAATTGGAGGAACAGCACCTCATATTTTGCTTTGGTAATTTACACCCCAGCGGTATGAACTTTGACTTCTCTAACTTTAAATAGCCCTTGCTTTCCCTCTCTATTCCCTAACCATTCCCAGTTCTCCCACCAGTCTTACTGTCTCCGACTATATTCTATCTTTGTCCAATCCACTCCCCTGATATCAGTCTGAAGAAGGGTCTCGACCCAAAACGTCACCCATTCCTTCTCTCCAGATGCTGCCTGCCTCACTGTGTTACTCCATCATTTTGTGTCTAGAGGGAAGATACTTGCATTGACAGAAGATTGGCTGAATGGCAGATGGCAAAAGGTGGGAATATAGGGGGCTTTCTCTGGTTGGCTGCCAGTGACTAGTGTAAGGGTCAATGTGGGACCACTTCTTTTCACGTTGTATATTAATGATTTTTATGATTGAATTGATGGTTTTGTGACCAAGTTTGCAGATGATACACAGACAAGTGGAGGGGCAGGTAGTGTAGAAGAAGCAAGGAGTCTGCAGAAAGACTTGAACAGGTTGGGAGAGTGGGCAAAGTGGCAGATAGAATACAGCATAGCAAAATGTGTGGTCATGCACTTTGGTAGTAGGAATAAAGGCATAGTCTATTTTCTAAATGGGGAGAGGATTCAGAAATCGGAGGTGCAAAGAGACTTGAGAGTACCAAAAGGATTCTCAGAAGGTTCATGTGCAGGTTGAATCAGTAGTAAGGAAGGTAAATGCAATGTTAGTATTCATTTTGAGACGACTAGAGTATAAAAGCAGGGATGTAATGTTGAGGCATAATAAGGTACTGGTCACACCGCATTTGGAGTATTGTGAGCAGTTTTGGGCCCCATATCCGAGGAGGGGTGTGCTGGGGTTGCAGAGGGTCCAAAGGAGGTTTACAAGAATTATTCCAGGGATGATTGGGTTAATATATGATGAGCGATTGATAGGTCTGAACCTGCACTTGCTGTAGTTTAGAAGGATAGGGAGTGGTGACCTCATTGAAACTTACCAAATAATGAAATTTGGGGTCTATCCTGCCTTTCGTATACAAGGCCATCGAGGAGACAGTAAGCATCAGTCAGCAGGGTGAACTCTGGACAATTTCTTTTGACATCACCAGCTGTATCCCAACCATCTCCCTCCATGATGAATGCTGCCAATCATGAGATTCAGCTCCTGACCCGATAAAAGTGTCTCAAGCAACAATATATTGAGGTACTAAACAAATAATTTGCACCAGTTTTCACCAAGAAGGAGGACATGGAGGACAGCGAGATCAGTGTGGAGAAAACTAATATGCAAGGGCAGTGTGAGATTAAGGAGGTGTTGAAGAGCATTAAATGGATAAATCCACAGGACCTTATGGGATCTATCCCAGGTTATTGAGAAGGTCAAAAGAGCCTGAGGGAGCTTTGACAAATAATTTTGCATCTACTCTAGCCACAGGTGAGATCCCAGAGGACTGCAGAGTAGCTAATGTTGTCCTTTATGTATAAAGTGAGGAACCAGGGAATTATAGGCTGGTGAGCCACACGCCAATGGTTGGGAAGCGACAGCAGAGGATTCATCGAGTTTCCACGAGTAGTAGCTCTACTCAATAACCAAAAAATCTGTAGCCTCCTTGTTCTCTGGTATTTTATTTAATTCACATGTTTAATCAATAATGTTTTATTATTAATGTTTTATGTATTATTCTTAACTGTCACTGTATGCCATGTTGTCACTTGCGGGCGGAGCACCAAGGCAAATTCCTTGTATGTGAATACTTGGCCAATAAACTTATTCATTCATTCATTCATTCATCGGGATGGGACTTACTCCCATTTGGAAGAGAATGGGTTAATTAGGGACACTCAACATGGCTTTGTACGCTGCAGGTTGTGTTTTACTAACTTGTTTGAGTTTTTTTTAAAAGAGGTGGTTGAGGTGGATATGATAGTGGCGTTTACGAGATTTTTGGATAAACGTATGGATATGCAGGGAATGGAGCGGTATGGACTGTGTGCAAGAGATAAGATTTGGTCTTGGCATGATGTTCAGCACAGACATTGTAGGCTGAAAACTGCTGTACTGTTTTATGTTCTGTGTTCTAATATATAATGGTGATTGTCTTGTGTAAATTCTCACCTCCTGTAGTTCTTCCGGCTGTCACCTCAAGAATCACGTTACTTTTGTCATGTTCATCTCTTTGTACCAGTGTGTGAAGAAGCTGAAGATGTAGAGAGTGAAGCATGAAAAGTATAAATGCTAACACACCATAAGCTAACTGTACCATTTATGAAGACCTTTCAAGCTACGTTTTTGAACTCACCTTCCCCTGCAACACTTCAATGTTTTTATGGAGCTGCTGACGTTCTTCAAACACCAACTGTATTAGTTCCTGGTCAGCTCTGCCTTTCACACCTAAAAAGGAAATGTTTATGAAACTAAAACAAACAATTGTTAAAAACTAAAACTAGATTTGTTTTCATTGTCTAAACTAGCAATTTCTCTGGTAGACAGCTAAACTACATATCTGGGACATCAGCATGAAGGGGTTTCATGGTACCCTGAAAATGGCAACACAAGTAGATAGAGTGGTTAAGAAGGTATGCTTGCTTTCATTAGTCAGGGTAATAACTACAGTGCCCGCAATAATGTTTGGGAGAAATGATGGCCATCCATAATGTTTGGTTATCATTTATTTATTTATTTGCCTCAGTATTCCACAATTAAAAGAAAAAAAATCACATGTGGTTAAAGTGCACATTGTCAGATTTTATTAAAGGGTGTTTTTATACATTTTGGTTTCACCATGTAGAAATTACAGCTGTGTTTATACATAGTCCCCCCATTTCAGGACACCATAATGTTTGGGACACATGGCTTCACAGGTCTTTCTAATTGCCTCCTTAATGCAGGTATAAGAGACCTCTCAGCACTTAGTCTTTCCTCCAGTCCTTCCATCACCTTTGGAAACTTTATTGCTGTTTATCAACATGAGGACCAAAGTTGTGCCAATGAAAGTCAGAGAAGCCATTATGATACTAAGAAACAAGAATAAAACTGTTTGAGACATCAGCCAAACCTTAGGTTTACCAAAATCAATTGTTTGGAACATCATTAAGAAGAAAGAGCGCACTGGTGAGCTTACTAATTGCAAAGGGACTGGCAGGCCAAGGAAGACCTCCACAATGACAGAAGAATTCTCTCTATAATATAGAAAAATCCCCAAACACCTGTCTGACAGATCAGAAACACTCTTCAGGAGTCAGGTATGGATTTGTCAATGACCTCTGTCTGCAGAAGACTTCATGAACAGATATACAGAGGCTACACTGCAAGATGCAAACCACTGGTTAGCCGCAAAAATAGGATGGCCAGGTTACAGTTTGACAAGAAGTACTCAAAAAAGCAACCACAGTTCTGGAAAAAAAGGTCTTGTGGACAGATGAGACGAAGATTAACTTGTATCAGAGTGATGGCAAAAGCAATGGAGGAGAAAAAGAACTGCCCAAGATCCAAAGCATACCATCTCATCTGAGAAATATGGTGGTGGGGGTGTCATGGCCTGGGCATGTATGGCTGCTGAAGGTATTAGCTCACTTACCTTCATTGATGATACAACTGCTGATGGTAGCAGCATAATGAATTCTGAAGTGTATAGACACATCCTATCTGCTCAAGTTCAACCAAATGCCTCAAAACTCATTGGCCGGTGGTTCATTCTACAGCAAGGCAATAATAATAATATCTTTTATTGTCATTGCACGTCAGTGCAACGAGATTTAGTATGCAGCTCCAACCGATGAAAAAGAAAAGTAAAATAAATAATGATCCCAAACATACTGCTAAAGCTACAAAGGAGTATTTCAAAGCTAAAAAATGGTCAATTCTTGAGTGGCCAAGTCAATCACCTGATCTGAACCCAATTGGACATGCCTTTTATACGCTGAAGAGAAAAATGAAGAGGACTAGCCACCAAAACAAGATAAGCTAAAGATGGCTGCACTACATGCCTGGCAGAGCATCACCAAAGACACCCAGCAACTGGTGATGTCCATGAATCACAGACTTCAAGCAGTCATTGCATGCAAAGGAAATGCAACAAAATATTAAACATTACATTCATTTACATGACATTGCTGTGTCCCAAACATTATGGTTCCCTGAAATGGAGGGACCATGTATAAACACTGCTGTAATCTCTACATGGTGAAACCAAAATGTATAAAAATGACCTTTATTAAAATCTGACTTTTTTTCTATTACAAATCTCAAATTGTGGAGTACAAAGGCAAATAAATAAATGATGGGTCTTTGTCCCAAACATTATGGAGGGCATTGTGTAAGGGTCAGGAAGTCATGATGCAGCTTTAACGGACATTTGTTAAGTCACATTTGGACTATTGCCTGCCATTCTGGTCAGCCAATGTCAATGACTTTGGAGAGGGTATAAAAGATGTTTACTAGAATGCTGCCCGGATTAGGGGGTAACAGCTATAAGGAGCGGTTGGTGAGTACCTGGAACGCTGCCAGGGGTAGTGATGAAGGCAAACATGATAGTGGCATTCATGAAGCTTTTAGAAATGCAGGGAATGGAGAGATATTGTTCATGTGCAGGAAGATGAGATTAGTTTATCATAGTCATTTTTGGCTCAAACACTACAGGCTGCAGGGCCTATACCCATGCTATTTTTTCCATATTCTAAGGAGAAAAAACATGCAATTTTAATGTCAAATATAAAAATGAAACTTTGTTTACTTTTATACATCGATTCCAACTCCAGTAAATCTTTTTCTGATGACTGCATCTCCTCCAACAGAGGTATAAGTGGAGCCAACTGGATGTAATTCACTCCAATGTTAATTTGTTTGTATTCTTCTTTCAAGGTCTCAATGTATTTCCTCACAGCTTCCAGCTGTAGTAGCTCGTTCAAATAATGACAATGCCTTGCCAACTGTAGTTTATTTGGTCCATTATTATTGTAATGGTTCAACAAAAGTCTGGATGTTTGCCTGTCTGTGGTCATGACTGGCTTCATCTTCTGAAATTCTCTGTAGGTCCTGAAGTGACTTGGCCTCCAAATCAAGTTGCCAATGACCCAACAAACGGACTGTTTAAACATCTGAGCAGTCTTTCACATTCATAATAAATAAGAACGTTATATAGTGTAAGAGTTACAAGAGTGAACACATTAGGTAAAACACATTGTTTTAATCCAAAATATTTGCAATGCTAGAGGGTGTACAGATCTTTATAATGGCTGCAAGAAGCAAAACATGCGAATCTACTCACCTAACACCAAAGGATTGTGGAAGAATTAACTGAATTATACAACATGAAGATGGGATTGGGAATTATCTGAATTATACAACATAAATCGGGAGAAACATGGTTTCCTTTCACGGGAGTTTTAGTAAACAGAGCACATAACACATAAAACATATTTATGAGGACATTGCCAGGACCTGTTTGTGCTGAACATGATGCCAAGTTAAACTAATCTCCTCAGCTGCATGTGGTCCACATCACTTTATTCCCTGCATATTTAAAGTGTCCAAATGTCTCTTAAATGCCACCCTCATGCCGGCCTCCACTATCACCACTAATAGCCATTCCAGGCCTGTGTAAAATAACTTGGCCTGCTCATCTCTTTTAAATTTTTGTCCAATGACCTTAAATCTATGTCTTCTAGTCTTTCACATTTCCATCCTGGGAAAAATGTTCTGATTGTCTACCCTATCTATGCCTATCATAATTTTATATACTTCTATCAGGTCTCCCCTCACCCTCCAACACTCCAGCAAAAACAATACATGCACCTCCTCTAACTCATGCACCTAATCTACTGCAACCCGTTGTTCCTGATATGCGCTCCTGTACATTGGCAAGACCAAGTGTAGACTCAGCGACTGTTTCGCTGAATACATGCTCGGTCCGCCAAGGCCTATTGGATTTCCCAGGTGCTAACCATTTCAACTTCTTCCCATACTGAGCTTATTGTCCTGGGTCTCCTCCATTGCCAGAGTGAGGCCACACACAAACTGGAGGAACAGCACCTCATATTTCACTTGGGTTGCTTACAACCCAAGGATGTATGGGCGAATGGATGATTGAGTGTGGGTATGTAAGTGGGTGAATGTTTATTGTGAGTGAGGGTGAGTGTGTGTGGGTTGTATGTTTTTTAGGTCAATGGAGATTGACAGATTATTGATTTGTGAGGGTGTCAAGGGTTATTGGAGAAGGCAGAAGGATGGGGTTGAGAGGGATAGATGAATGAGCTATGATTAAATGGTGGAGTAAACTTGATTGGCCGAATGGCCTACTTCTGCACCTGGAATTTATGAACTTATGCTGCCTGACCCGCCCAGTTACTCCAGCATTTTATGTCTTTCTTTGTATAAACCAACATCTGCAGTTCTCCATTCTTACACCATTCACAATTCCCTGACTGATGAAAGCCAACATGCCAAAATTCTTCTTCACCTGCTACCCGTCAGGTCACTATTAGGAAACTAAATTGAACTACAAGAACTGCAGATACTGGTTTACAAAAAAACCCATTTGAAGCCCGAAGAAGGGTCTCGCCCCGAAACGTCACCCATTCCTTCTCTCCAGAGATGCTGCCTGTCCCGCTGAGTTACTCCAGCGTTTTGTGTCTATCATTGGAGTCCGCGGGGGGGGGGGAGGGGCAACGTTTCAGGTCAGGACCATTCTTCGGACTGGTGCATCGTGCTACAAAGGCAAACCTCACTCAATTTACCTGCTGAACCGCTACTAATACACATTGCACCTCATTTTACAGCATTGACCAGAAACTCACCTCGGCTTGATGCACTGCGCATGCTCCGGCGCTCATGCTCTCTGGGAAGGTTCCCGTGTTCACCCCCAAACTCCCAGCAGCCCCCGCGCTGCGCGGCGTTGCCAGGGCGACGGGGCCGGGACACAGCGCGCCGGGTGCGACTCTGCATCACCCTGCTCACCAAAGATCTTATAGCGGCTCTAAGATCTTTGCTGCTCACACTTCACCGGCCGGTGGGTGGAGGGGTGACTGAGAGATTGTGTGTGTGGGTGAGTGATTGTGTGTGTGGGTGAGTGATTGTGTGTGTGGGTGGGTGTTCAGCGGCGGCAGATCGTGGGGAACGGCAGGTCACCGACTAAAACTGCCGCTGGTCGCTCAGGCCACCTGTGGCCTGTCCCGGGGAGCCCGGCGGGAGGATGAAGCACAAGCCCAATGCCGCCGTCCTCCTGTGCAGAGGAAGCTCTGCAGAGCGTCGGCCCACTGGCTGTTGGCTTCGAACCAGGAAAAAGAGGGTGAAAGAGCCAGACCTTTCACTCAGTTCTGTGGTTTCATTAGGCAGCTAATGAGACCGGTGCATAGGGAGGTTGCACGGCAGTCGGGTCACGACCCATGACCCGTACTGTTGCTACGCTACGCCAAGTGGAGTACACGCGATGAAGTGCAGGTCAGCACTGACCATTGTTTCCAGCGTAGCGGGCCCGTTAAAACCCGCCGAAATGGTCAATTTATGCGATGTAAATAATTATGGAATTCGGGATAAGTGGAGTGATTGTGGGAGATTTCAATTTTCCACACATAGACTGGGAAACACATTCTGTAAATGGGCTGGATGGGTTGGAGTTTGTAAAATGTGTGCAGGATAGTTTTTTGCAACAATACATAGAAGTACCTACTAGAGAAGGGGCGGTACTGGACCTCCTGTTAGGAAATGAGATGGGTCAGGTGGCAGAGGTATGCGTTGGGGAACAGTTCGGGTCCAGTGATCACAATACCATTAGTTTCAATATAATTATGGAGAGGGACAAAACTGGACCTAGGGTTGAGATTTTTGATTGGAGAAAGGCTAACTTTGAGGAGATGCGAAAGGATTTAAAAGGAGTAAATTGGGACAGTTTGTTTTATGGGAAAGATGTGGAAGAGAAATGGAGTACATTCAAAGGTGAAATTTTAAGAGTACAGAATCTTTATGTCCCTGTTCGGTTGAAAGGAAATCGTAAAAATTGTAAAGAGCCATGGTTTTCAAGGGAAATTGGACACTTGGTTCGGAAAAAGAGGGATATCTACAATAGTTATAGGCAGCATGGAGTAAATGAGGTGCTTGAGGAGTATAAAGAATGTAAAAAGAATCTTAAGAAAGAAATTAGAAAAGCTAAAAGAAGATATGAGGTTGCTTTGGCAAGTAAGGTAAAAGTAAATCCGAAGGGTTTCTACCGCTATATTAATAGCAAAAGGATAACTAGGGATAAAATTGGTCCATTAGAGAGTCAGAGTGGCCAACTATCTGCAGAGCCAAAAGAGATGGGGGAGATATTGAACAGTTTCTTTTCTTCGGTATTCACCAAGGAAAAGGATATTGAATTATGTGAGGTAAGGGAAACAAGTAGAGTAGCTATGGAAACTATGAGGATCAAAGAAGAGGAAGTACTGACACTTTTGAGAAATATAAAAGTGGATAAGTCTCCAGGTCCGGACAGGATATTCCCTAGGACATTGAGGGAAGTTAGTGTAGAAATAGCAGGGGCTATGGCAGAAATATTTCAAATGTCATTAGAAACGGGAATAGTGCCGGAGGATTGGCGTACTGCGCATGTTGTTCCATTGTTTAAAAAGGGGTCTAAGAGTAAACCTAGCAATTATAGACCTATTAGTTTGACGTCAGTGGTGGGCAAATTAATGGAAAGAATACTTAGAGATAATATATATAAGCATCTGGATAAACAGGGTCTGATTAGGAACAGTCAACATGGATTTGTGCCTGGAAGGTCATGTTTAACTAATCTTCTTGAATTTTTTGAAGATGTTACTCGGGAAATTGATGAGGGTAAAGCAGTGGATGTTGTGTATATGGACTTCAGTAAGGCCTTTGACAAGGTTCCTCATGGAAGGTTGGTTAAGAAGGTTCAATGGTTGGGTATTAATGGTGGAGTAGCAAGATGGATTCAACAGTGGCTGAATGGGAGATGCCAGAGAGTAATGGTGGATGGTTGTTTGTCAGGTTGGAGGCCAGTGACGAGTGGGGTGCCACAGGGATCTGTGTTGGGTCCACTGTTGTTTGTCATGTACATCAATGATCTGGACGATGGTGTGGTAAATTGGATTAGTAAGTATGCAGATGATACTAAGATAGGTGGGGTTGCGGGTAATGAAGAAGAGTTTCAAAGTCTACAGAGAGATTTATGCCAGTTGGAAGAGTGGGCTGAAAGATGGCAGATGGAGTTTAATGCTGATAAGTGTGAGGTGCTACATCTTGGCAGGACAAATCAAAATAGGACGTACATGGTAAATGGTAGGGAATTGAAGAATGTAGGTGAACAGAGGGATCTGGGAATAACTGTGCACAGTTCCATGAAAGTGGAATCTCATGTAGATAGGGTGGTAAAGAAAGCTTTTGGTGTGCTGGCCTTTATAAATCAGAGCATTGAGTATAGAAGTTGGGATGTAATGTTAAAATTGTACAAGGCATTGGTGAGGCCAATTCTGGAGTATGGTGTACAATTTTGGTCGCCTAATTATAGGAAGGATGTCAACAAAATAGAGAGAGTACAGAGGAGATTTACTAGAATGTTGCCTGGGTTTCAGCAACTAAGTTACAGAGAAAGGTTGAACAAGTTAGGGCTTTATTCTTTGGAGCGCAGAAGGTTAAGGGGGGACTTGATAGAGGTTTTTAAAATGATGAGAGGGATAGACAGAGTTGACGTGGAAAAGCTTTTCCCACTGAGAGTAGGGAAGATTCAAACAAGGGGACATGACTTGAGAATTAAGGGACTGAAGTTTAGGGGTAACATGAGGGGGAACTTCTTTACGCAGAGAGTGGTAGCTGTGTGGAATGAGCTTCCAGTGAAGGTGGTGGAGGCAGGTTCGTTTTTATCATTTAAAAATAAATTGGATAGTTATATGGATGGGAAAGGAATGGAGGGTTATGGTCTGAGCGCAGGTATATGGGACTAGGGGAGACTATGTGTTCGGCACGGACTAGAGGGGTCGAGATGGCCTGTTTCCGTGCTGTAATTGTTATATGGTTATATGGTTATATGGTTATAAGCGTGAGAGACATTTATCCTACTTCAGAATTCCAAAAGTGAGGAGAAATTACGGTAGATAGAAGCGAGAGCTGAAGGGACAACAACAACTAAAGTGCTTGGCGAACATTGGCCGTTTGCTCACTGCATTTCATCAACAGTAAGGCATTATTTGTGTTTTTTCGTGATTCCATTGGCATCTAAAAAGTTTCAGAAGTGATAAATCTGGCTATAAAATTTTAAAATCCCCCATGGTTCTCAAGTGGGGTTTTACATACAAAAAGAAAACACCTCTGAAGCAAAATTTACAGCCAGATTTATCACTTCTGAGACTTTTTAGGGACGGTAATCAAAGAAGGGTATAACATTGAATTCTTCAATTTTAGGTAGTTATAAGTTAAAACATGTGATCCCATGCAATCTAATCTTCTAGAACAGCCTAGTATATGGAACCTTATCAAAGGCCTTGCTCTGCCCTCATCAACCACTGTGGCTACTTCATTAAAGACCTCAATCAAATTTGTGAAATACAATCTTCAAGATACAAAACCATGCTAACTATTCATAATTAACGCTTGTTCTTTTTCCAAGTGCATGCATATCTTATCTCAGGATTCCCTCCAGTAACGTTCCTACCACCGATGTTAGGATTACTAATCTACAGCTCCCAGGTTTTTCATTGTAACCCTTCTTAAATAGAAGCATAACATTAGCCATCCTCCAATCTTCCTACATTTCACCCATGTCGAAGATAATTCATATATCTAAGCCAGGACCTGCAATTTCTTCCAGCTTCCCATAGTATCCTAGGATATATTTAATCAGACCCTGTTACTTTACTTTAGACTTTACTTTAGAGATAAAGCATGGAAACAGGCCCTTTGGCCCACCGAGTCCACGTCGACTAGCGATCACCCCCTACACTAGCACTATCCTACACACTAGGAACAATTTACAGTTTTACAGAGGACAATTAACCTATAAATCTACGTCTGTGTGGGAGGAAACTGGAGCATCCGGAGAAAACCCCATGGTTACATGGGTAATGTACAAACACCAAACAGACAGCACCCATGGTCAGGATCGAACCCAGGTCTCTGGCGCTATAAGGCAGCAATTTTACCACTATGCCACTGCAGAATTATTGATTTATTTGTCTTCATAGGATATTTGGTACCTCCTCAACTGCAACGGGCACTATCCTCAAGACATTGCAATTAGCTTTCCCAAGATCCATAGAATCATGTCATTCATTGCGGTAAACACAGAAGTGAAATACAGTCTGCAAATTAAGATTGCAGAAAAGGACAACTTAGAAAAATGTTGGAACTCTGAGATGACAACAGAACAAGTTTGATTAATGACTTCTCTTATAATCTATACTTTTTGGAAGGTATAAGTAATTGCCCATGAGAATGGTGCATATGAATTACTAGATGAGGAGAGGCCATGGTCCATCTAGTTCTCCTTGTACCATCCTGCTGGTTGCATACACAACAGTAATGAAGCTTTTGACCAATCATGACAATCACTCTCAACAGATGAGGTAAGAAAACATTGTGCAAACGTTTAGAGACTAGTCACCTGATAAATATGTCGCCATAAAATTAACAGAATGTAATTTTCATATGAAAAGATATAAAGACTCCACCCTTTAAAAGAAATAAATAATTGCTCAATGATATTAGCTTCTGTTAATTTTTTGTTTTGAATTGGCTCTGCAAGGATAGGCTGCATATGCTGGTTCTACCTAATCGTAGTCCACATAAGCCTTTCAAACTCAAATGCATCTCGACCTTTTTTCCAATACAAATGTTGTTATTTGTTTTACAGAATGCATTCAATGTTTAATACCCATCCCTATTTGCACTGAGAAAATGATGGCAAGGCACCATATTTGTGGACTACTTTGCTCCCGAAGAATGTACATCTACAATTATGCTGGTAAGGAGTTCCTGAATTTGGATGTAAAATGAAGGAATGGAGAGGCACTTCAAAGTTGAAATGGTGAGCGACATACAGGCAAATCTGTGGTTGAGGTTCCCATGCCTCTTCTGCCTTTTGTTCTTGATGGTAAATGTCACAGATTTGGCAGGTAGTGTTGTAATTGCACTGCGTAATCAAGTTGAACCAACCCTCAGATCATCCTGGTTACTTTTTTTCTATGATTTATCAATTGTTGAAATCATGATGATTGGGCATGTGGTTGCTGCTGTTAAAATTCACTTTTATTTCCCATGAGTAGGGCCGGCCTTAGGAGGTGCGGGGCCCAATTGGGAACAATTTTGGTGAGCCCCAGGTTCCCAACCAAGGTCTGTCAGTCCTGTTATTTAGTATATATTATGAAATTGTACACTAAGGTGCTATGGATTATACACTGTCTCCGCTATAAGATCTTTGCGTCTGACTATCAGTACCTCCGCTGGCTTCCAACCTTTACCGTAGCTGCTAATTACCATTAAACTGCATTATGTGATTGGACACAATGCCCTTGGAGATAGCGGCTGATTGGACAGGAGGACACCGATTTGTTGATTGGACGGGAATTAAGGCAAGCTGGTTGGTGATTGGACGCAAACCCCTTAGAGACAGCGGTTGATTGGCCGCCAAATATCGGGCACACAAAAATGGACAAATAGGAAAACAATAAAATCGCTGGTCGGTGCGAACTCAATGGACTATCTGCGCTGTATCTCCAAACTAAACAGTATAACATGCAGGTACATTCATTTAAAATAAAATTCAGTGATTATTTCACATGATTTCTCACTGTGTAAAGCTCAGTATCTGACCAATCTCTGTTTAACACGTTTGGTCTGCCTTGGGCATTGACTGAACTAAAAACCTAAACCAGGCTCAATTGTATCGTCACATTGGATTCAGTAAACTCACACATCTCTGCATTCAGGAGGCTGCCGTGATTGGAATCACGGGCTCTGAGACCAGAGTGGGTAAAGCGACCTGTGATCAATACCTAAGATGATAGCTCTTCTCAATTAAAAAAAAGTGCAGCTTTTCACTCTAACCATGATGGCTAGAGTTTCTTGCAAGGTGATCTAGGATCTCGCTAAGTAAATATTGTTATAACGCTCAGTTGAGTTCAAATGAAGAAGATATTCATTATATTGTTCAGTGGAGCCCATGGACGTGTCACTAAAGCAGTGAAGAAAGCAATCTCCACACTTCATGTCCCCGTATTTAATGAAGTGACTTTTAAATTACTTGAAATAAAAGTTGATTTCTCTTTGTAACAAATGTCAACCGTGCTTCTAATGAAAGAGAAATCAATACACTTCTTTCTCTAACATTCTGTAATTCAATTGACTTTTATTTAAAGTGGAAGACGCAAACATTGTCAGCTCCACCTGGCCTTCACCCAGAGTGACTGGGGAGTCCACAGTTGTGACAGGGGCCACAGTTTAAGAATAAAGTGGTAGGCCATTTAGGACTGAAATGAGGAAAAACCTTTTCACCCAGAGATTTGTGAATCTGTGCAATTCTCTGCCACAGAAGGCAGTGGAGGCCAATTCACTGGATGTTTTCAAGAGAGATTTAGCTCTTAGGGCTAACGGAATCAAGGGATATGGGGAGAAAGCATGAACGGGGATACTGATTTTAGATGATCAGCCATGATCATATTGAATGGCAGTGCTGGCTCGATGGGCCGAATGGCCTCCTCCTGCACCTATTTTCTATGTTTCTGTTTCTATGACTGATAGAAATGCATGCTCCATTCTTGAAGGTATCTAGTGCGGGATTTGAAATCCCCGTCAAGTCATAACGTGCCAATAAAGATGCTCTGCTTTCTTTCCATAGATTATCTGTTCTAGTTTAGTGATACAGCACAGAAACAGGCCCTTCAGCCCACCGAGTCTGCACCGACCAACAATCCCTGCACACAAATACTATCCCACACACACTAGTGACAATTTACATTTGTACCAAGCCACATAACCTACAACCTGTACGTCTTTGGAGAGTGGGAGGAAACTGAAGATCTCGGAGAAAACCAATGCGTGTCACAGGAAGAACGTATAAACTCCCTACAGACAACACCGGTCATCAGGAAGGAACCGGGGTCTCTGGTGCTGTGAGGCAGCGACTCTACCGCTGCACCATCGTACGGCGAAGGTATCTCGTGCGAGATTTGAAATCCCCGTCAAGTCTTAATGAACCAATAAAGATGCTCTGCTTTCTTTCCATAGATTATCTTAGTTGAGAGATACAGTGCGGAAACAGGCACTTCGGCCCACCGAGTCCGCACCGACCCCTGCACACTAACGGGAGTCCCATGAATTTTATCCAAAGGAACGCGGCGTCATTAATACTTGGTCAAAACACAATTACATTTACTGAGGAATGTGGATCAATGCATTGATGACACATTGTATAACAACTCGTTAACTACTGGCTGTTAACAAGTGCTAACAGTAGTAGTTAACAAATCGTTTTTGTCTGATGGCCGGTCCAGTGGTTTTTATCCATGTTCGATTAAAAAAAAACGAGGCGAATTCGTATTTCTGTATGAAATACGGAAAATTAGCGCGGGGCCCAATCGGCTGAAGGCCGGCCCTGCCCATGAGTATTCACTTGATGTTGTTAGTGAAATAAATATGTTGTGCATAGCATTGGAGGTGTCGGATTTGGTTCATTCTGTGGTAGGAATTCTGAATCGGGTATGTGAGTTACAGCTATACAGCAGAATCTTGTGCACAAAACTAACGACTGGTGTTTTAGTACAGCGAAATGCTGCACTGTCATGGACTAAAATAATGCCATGGTTGTAAAACAATCATAGCAGTGGAAAAGAGGTCAAGAGATGCTGTGATTTACAATTGGAAATAATAATGTTTGAAAAACGCCATGGGGCTTGTCTAAACTGGCTACTCTTTATTCATCTGTTAAAAATCAAATTTGATGGTAGTGGCATGCAAGAGGCTTTTTGATAGGCACATGGATATGCAGGAAATGGGCATGGATCATGTGCAGGCAGAGGATATTAGTTTAACTTGGCATCATGTTCGGCATGGACCTTGTGGTTCTACAACTGAACATAAATTTCAATATTATTGATCTTGCTGTGCATGTGGTCTTGCACTGCCTGTTTCCTTATGCTGAGAGCATTTAAAATTATAATCCTGCAGTTAAGAATTAGAATAATGTCCTGGGATACTCATCTTGTAAATGAACGTTTCAGCTTTCTATTTTTTACAAAATCATGAGAGCATAGATAAAGTTATCAACCATAATCTTTCCCTAAGGATAGGCAAGTCTAAAATTAAAGGGCATAGGTGAGAGTGAAAAGATTTAAAAAGGACTTGAGGGGCTACCTTTCACACTTTTAAATGTCATAGTTGTACTTGTCTCTACTACTTCCTCTGGCAGCTCATTCCATATACAAATTGGTAGGCATACACTAGAACTATAGAATGCTGAGATAATTTATGTAACATGTCATCATAGTTTAAATTGTAGTATTAAAATCTTAAATATTTTAATAGATTGGGTACAGTTACCTTGTGGAGGGTTAAGAATAAGGGGGACAAAGCTTTAAAATTAAAACTAGATTGTTTACAGCGGAATCTACAAAGTATTTTCTGCACCTGATAGCAGAATTTTGACATTTCTCTTCTGTTCTTTTCAAAAAGAAAAATTGATGCAAAATTGGAAAATTCCTTAATGTTCCTCAAGAGCCTCAGTGCCACCTCCTTCTTCATCTCAAACTGCCTTGGCATATTTGTATTCTCCACACCGATCTCGCTGTCTTCCAAGTCCTTCGCCTCGGAGAATACAGATGCAAAATACTTGTTTAGTATCTCGCCCACATCTTCTGACTCCAAACATCCAGACCTGTCCCTATTCAAAATAATCTTAAAATGAATGGTGCATGACCTGGTGAGACTCCAATACTTTGTGTCTTTTTTAAACGTGGAGTTGTGATCAATATCGGCAAATTCTTCTTCCACCGCAACACAAGTCACCTGGCCAGGCTTGTTTCACACCACAAGGTCCCTCCTTAAGTTGGTCTACCCACATACTGTTTCAAGAAATCTCTTTGGAAACACTTAACAAATTCTTCCCCCGTATTATCCACTTGTCCTGAGTAAGATCCTGTCAATATTGGGGAAGTTAGTCACCCACTTCAACTACCCTGTGGTTCTTGCATTGTGACAACGCCCTCTGCCTTAGATGTCTCTCTGACCCCTTAGGGCGGCAGGCTGGCACAATTGTAGAGTTGCTGACTTACAATGCCAGAGACCCGGGTTCGATCCTAACCAAGGGTGCTGTTTGTACAGAGTTTGTATGTTCTCCCCCTGACCTGTGTGGGTTTTCTCCGGGAGCTTCAGTTTCCTCCCACACTCCAAAGCCGTACAGGTTTGGAGTTTAATTGTCTTGGTAAAATTGTAAATTGTTCCTAGTGGATGTAGGATAGTGTGTGGGGAGATTGCTGGTCGGTGCCGATTAGGTGGGCCCGGCAGGTCAGGAGAGGTCAATCCTCATCAATATTAGTAACAGCTGGGTCCTATTATTGCTTGGCCACTTGAACCTTGTCATCTACTCCCTCTAAAAGCCCAGCATTCTCACCAGAGGTGAGAAGGGAGGGGATGAGATAAGGAGGAAGGAGACGCTCCCGACTCGCAGGTTCGAAGAAGTTTGAGCCGCTGGGGAAACAACCCAAGACCACCAGCGCCACCATGTGGTCAAGACTTGAAAGGCTGGGAAATAAGCCCTGGAGAGGCTGGGAAAGAACCTCTACCTGAGGCTAAGAGGAGCATGGGCAAGCCTCATATCCCAGAACCTCTTCCTCATTACAGACACCAAGGGACAGCGTCCACACACACAGCCATAGACTGGCCGCCAGGATAATCCAGAGACTGCCAGTCTCTTCAAGCTCAAAGCTGAGCCACCAGGAAGAAATCAATAATTTCAATACCTCCTATCAAAGCAAGGGTGAACTGCAGGAAGAAGTCTGGGTCACCATGCCTCTTCCTTCAAAGACCAGGACTAAGATGCTGGGACAAGCCCGAGATGGCTAGAGTCATCACATGTGCTCTGACAGTGAGGGGCAGTGCCTCCGTGTGGTCCTAGACTTTCTTACCACTGTATGTAGAGTAAATTATGTAAGTTCACCTTACTGCGAGTGTCGGTGTGGTCACTGCTGAACCTGCTTCATCCCCAATGCCACAGCATCCTTCCGTAATCTGTCTACATATCTGATACTCTATCTCCCCCTGGCTATTGAGTGGCCTATAATATAATCCCATTAGAACAATTGAACCTTTCTAATTTTTTTAGCTCAACTCACAATGCCTCAGTAGATGTACCCTCCGAGTATCGCCGTGACATTCTCCCTGATTAGCAAAGCAACTCCTCCACCTCTTTTACCTCCCTCTCCATCTCATCTGAAACATCGAAACCCAGGCTGCCAGTCCTGTCCCTCTCAAAACTAAGTTTCCGTAATGGCCATAAAATTATAATTCCTAGAATGATCCAGGCTTCATCAGCTTTATCCGCAATACACCTTGCATTAAAGTAAACACACTTCAGCTGTTCATTATCCCCATATTCATGAACCTCTCCCTGCCTGTCCTTGCTTTGATAATGCAATCAGTCTTGATCTTATTAAATGGTGGGGCAGGCTTGAGCTGAGTGGTTTACTTCTGTTCCTAATTCGTATGTAACCCATTTGCTTTCTCTTACAATCACTTAATTACGAGCTGACCTGCTTTGCCATTTGAGCTAGTTGCAAACAAAAACAAATGTGTATAGTCATTATGACCCTTCTGAGCTGTTCAGCAAAACTGGCGGATCTCAATTTCAACACTACTTTCCTACATGCTCCATAACCCTTGTCACAGCTAAACAACAACAATCTATTTTTATCTTGTGATTTGGATTTCACAAGCGTCAGTGTAGAGAATTACAAACATTTTATGACAGCCAAATTCCTCCTCGTCTGTGTGATCTGCTCCACAGAAGTACACAACTTGAACAGTAATATTTCTAACCATAATCAGAAGGGAAGGGTCTGTCCCCCAACTATGCACACGTTGGAAGGAATGAGATGGCCATCTCATATTTACCCCAGAACTGTACAGCCTGAAGTCCTGACACACCAAACAGGACTTCACCGAGTCTACCATGCACTGATCAGTCTTGGAATAGTACCCACAGCCGCTGCTTTAATTTGAATGCTTCCCATGTGCTGAACATGATATGTACTGGTACCATTTGGATTCACACTTGACGTTCCAATTCAAACAATTTTGATATACCAGAATCTTGTGCCACCGCCTACAGAAAGAGCTTGTATCATCTGGTCCAATTTCCAATTAGCCCCATTCTAATGGTGCACAAAGGAGCATCTTTACATGTGGACATTGAACTTCAGATGCTTGAAATTTAGAAGAAAACAAGAAATGTTCCGCATGTCGGTCAGCATCTAAGGAAAAAGGAACAGCATTCATGTTTCAGGTCTGGGATCGCCTGAAGAAGGGTTATTAACTTGAAAAGTTACCTTTATCTCTCCAACAGATGCTCTACAATCTGCCGTGCCGCGATTCAGCGCGACCCTTGGCGCGTAATCCTTCATCTTGGAATGTGTCGTCTGCAACTCCTTACGCTGGAAGAACAGCATATTTCAGAGACTAAAGTGCCTCTTTCACTAAGATGAATATCCAGCAATGATGAATGTGTATCTTGGTATAGGTTCCTGGAAGGATTCGTGGAGTACAAAGATACAGGATACTTAACGGCTCAGGATCTACATCAAGAAACAACATTTCATCCCTTTTCAAACCTTCTTGGCATGCACACAGTCTAGATGGAATGGGTGACTGTTGCAAATGAAAACATTTCACTCCAAGTCACTCGGGGGGTGCACTGCACTGAATATCCTGCAGGAAAATGCACAGTCAGAGACTAAGAGCATGGAAACTTACCATAGGTCCAGAAAGACTATGCCTTTCATGAAGCACTCATTTTTGCACTAATTCTATCCATTTCATACTTCACACATTTCCATGGACTTCCCCCTGCACCCTATCCCCCCCCCCCTCCCTTCCCCTCATTCGATCACTGGGGCAATTTACAGTGCCTAACAACCTACCACCTTGCACGTCTTTGGACTGTTATAGAAAACCAGAGCACCTAGGAAATACCGCACAGTCACAGTAAGAACATGCAGACTCCACAAAGAGAGGACTCAAACCCAGGTTGCTGGACCTGTTAGGTTGTAGCAAGTGGCTGTAGCTCTGTCCTGAACAAAACTGATACATTCTGCCCAATGATTCCTCAAGTAGACTGTCAAAGAAGAAAAATGATGGATGCTGTGAAGCGTAGCCCAATTACCGCACAGTCTGGGATCACCATCAACAACTCTGTAGATGGGAGATTTTAGCAAAGATCCTATAGCGGAGCAAGATAGGCCACTCCTGCTAAATGCAATGGGCTGACGTGTAGTACGCAACGGTGCGGAACGTGGGCCTTTTTTTCATCCATTTCAGTAATCCTACCCGACTTGTAGTGTAATCAACGTTGCGGGGGAACAGTTTGTGTTAATAAATTATAATTCTGAAAATGAGGAGAAGATTTTTACCAAAGAACTTTTATTTTTACGAGGATATTTCCGTAACTGGCTTCCGTCTCCGCACTGCGCATATGGTTATATGCGCAGGTATATGGGACTAGGGGAGATTATGTGTTCGGCACGGACTAGAAGGGTCGAGATGGCCTGTTTCCGTGCTGTAATTGTTATATGGTTATATGGTTATATAGTATCTTTGCTCCGCTATGGGATATTTGGTGCAGAGACGGAAGCCGGTTGCGGAAATGGGGCCAAAAATTACCCATAAATCTGCCCATGACCGTACTACGTCTTTTTCGTCGAGTGATCTATCTTGCTTGCTCGAGGATCTTTGGATTTTAGCATTTGCTCTGCAATTAGCACGCTCTTTGCAATTAACACTTCAAAGTGGCAAGCTTTGCTCAGCCAAATGTATTCGGGACATTGGATGTCCTGTGACTCATTGTCTGCAGTTACTACATCAATTTTCACCTGCTGAGTGTACTGAGTACCACCTCAAAGGGTGATGATGTTTGCAGCTGAAAGGAATTGTCTGTATTCCCCAGACAATTGCGACTGAACTGATACCATTTTAACTCTTTGATTGCCTTGTGGCCGCACAGACTGAAATGTGTACTCCTCTAATTTTGGAGAAATAAGTTGCCACTAATTTGCCTTCCAGAAAACAGACTTCAAACTGCTAGCCTAAAAAACATAGTTCAGACTATATTCTTAGCAGTGTAACTATTGAGTAGAATGGTTTAGGAATTCAATTTCAAAAATCACTAAAACTAACCGAGAGCTAAAAAAAAACAAAGGGGTGAAACAAAGGGCAAACGCATGCCCTCTAGTAATTCACATTTCCACTGGGAGAAAATTTCTGACTACCTTTATCAATACCTATCATTAACTTTACAAAAATCTATCAGGACTCAACTTAGCCTCTGACGTTCCAGATAAAACAATCCAATTATTAGCTCGTAAAACAGCTCCTCACTATGCAACCCGTTGAAACCTACCTCGGGTGTATCTGTGTGAAACTTGTTTTCCTCTCTCTGTGATTGGGTGAGTCACCTCTGGATGCTTCCGTTGGGAGGCTAATTAGCTGCTATAAATTGGCCCTAGTATGTAGTGTGGGGAGAATTGATGGGAATGTTGCACAGAAAATAAGTGGGGAAATAGGGCGTAATGTGTTTCCAATGTTGTAAGGAAGTATGTAAAGTAAAAAGATGAATAGAATGTTCTGCTTTATGTCAAAGATTATATAACAGTAGAGGAACTGGCTCTTTGGATCTGCACATGATCCATATCCCTCCATTCAATGCATATGCTAATTAGCAAAAGGATTTGAGTATAGGAGCAGGGAGGTTCTACTGCAGTTGTACAGGGTCTTGGTGAGACCACACCTGGAGTATTGCGTACAGTTTTGGTCTCCTAATCTGAGGAAAGACATTCTTGCCATAGAGGGAGTACAGAGAAGGTTCACCAGACTGATTCCTAGGATGGCAGGACTTTCATATGAAGAAAGACTGGATAGACTCGGTTTGTACTCGCTAGAATTTAGAAGATTGAGGGGGGATCTTATAGAAACTTACAAAATTCTTAAGGGGTTGGACAGGCTAGATGCAGGAAGATTGTTCCCGATGTTGGGGAAGTCCAGAACAAGGGGTCACAGTTTAAGGATAAAGGGGAAATCTTTTAGGACCGAGATGAGGAAAACTTTTTTCACACAGAGAGTGGTGAATCTGTGGAATTATACAATACAATACCATTTATTGTCATTTGAGCCTCAGTGAGGCTCAAACGAAATTTTGTTTCCACAGCCATACAAACAAAGACAATGTCCTACAGACATACACCCAATTAAGTTCACACAAACATCCATCACAGTGAACCCACTGTGATGGAAGGCAAAAGTCTTTTCTCTCCCCTGTTCTCCATGTCTCTCCCGATATCCAAGCCCCAGGCGGGTGATGCTAAGTCCCACGGCCATTTTAGGCCGTGCGGGGCGATTTACGGCCCCGCTCCCGGTCTAGAAGTCGCGAAGTTGGAGCCCCCGGCGGGCGCTGTAATGTCCCACGGCCATGAAGCCGTGCCGGGTGATGTACTTCCCCGCTCCGGGTCGTTCCAACCCCGCGACACGGGCTGGAGAAGTCGCGTTGCGGGAGCTCCGGGAAGCGGTCTCTCTCTCTCTCCCCCCGGACCCGCGAGCTCCCGATGTCCCAGTCCACCGGAACTGCGGCTGCGTTGCTGGAGCCTCCGAGCCCCAGGAGTCGAGTCGCAGCAGCGAGTCACCACCGCTCCCCACGTTCCGAGGCCGGCCAGCCCCACGATGGTGAGTAGTCCGCAGCTCCGCAGTCTCCCGAGCCCCCGGGTCGTTCAGGTTGGAGGCCGCTCCACGGTGCTAGGCCCCAACGACAACGGAGACCCGACAGGGAAAAGGTCGGGTCTCTCGGACAGGGAAGAGATTTTAAACGGTTTCCCCCTCCCCCCCCCGCCCCCCACATATACACATTTAAAAAACAGTATTTAAAAAACACCAAACACTACATTTAACTAGACAAAAAATAAAAAAAAGACAGACAGGCTGTAGGAGCCGCTGCAACGAGTCGCGCCGCCACCAGGAATTCTCTCCCGCAGAAGGTAGTTGAGGCCAGTTCATTGGCTATATTTAAGAGGGAGTTAGATGTGGCCCTTGTGGCTAAAGGAATCAGGGGATATGGAGAGAAGGCAGGGATGGGATACTGAGTTGGATGATCAGCCATGATCATATTGAATGGCGGTGCAGGCTCGAAGGGCTGAATGGCCTACTCCTGCACCTATTTTCTATGTTTCTATGTTTCTATATTCATGAGTCTATCTAAAATCCTCTTAAATGCCAGTATTGTATGTATTTCCACCACCACCCATGGCAGCACATTCCAGCTACTTCCCACTCTCTTTGTAAAAGAACCTGCCATTTTAAACGTTTCCACTCTTACGCTAAACCTCTGCTCTCTGGTAGTTAACATTTCCACTCCTGGAGACAGATTCTGATTTATCAATGCCTAACATTACCTTTACAAAAATCAAAGTCTCAACTCGGCCTCTGACATTCTAGAGAAAACAATCCAAATTTGTCAAACCTTAAAAGTAATATTCTCTAATCCAAGCAACATCCTGGTTATGGTAGACACAAAATACTGGAGTAACTCAGCGGGCCAGGCAGCATCTCTGGATAAGTGACGTTTGCGGGTTGGGACCCTTCTTCGGTGTGATTGTATTGTCCCACCAATGTACATCGGATGCTGTAGATGAGGTGAGAGGAGGTGCGTGTGAAACACTGTGTCACCTGGAAGGTCCCTGGAAGGAAATAACGGAGGTATAAGGACGCATTGACACCGTGGGCTGAGAGGCCTGTTGTTACGCCATACTGATGATGTATGTATTATGTCAATTGTGTTTCCTATTGGATGTGGTACTTTAGACAGAAGCCTGTAGGTGGTACTGGTTTACACAGAATCTACCAGGAGGTAACACAGTTATCGAGTCATGCAGCATGGAAACAGGCTCTATGGCTCAAATTCGGCCTTACTGACGAGGGCACCCCACCCACTCTAGTCCCATTATATTGTACCAGGCCCATATGCCTCTAGATTGTTCCTATCCATGTGCCTGTCCAAATGCCTTTTAAATGTTGTTACTGTACCTCACAGCTACTTCCTTAGATTATTTTGTAGATACAGTGTGGAAACAAGCCCTTCAGCTAACCAAGTCCATTCTGAGTATTGATCACCCGTACACTAGTTCTATGTTATCCCACTGTTACATCCGATGAACTAGGGGTAATTTACCGAACTGTCTTAAGCAGAGAAATTTGAGGTACTGAAGATGTACTTGAGGTACGGAAATAATTGAGGTACTGAAGATGATTCAAGGAGTTGACAAAACTGGCTGGAGAGAAACTATTCATTGTACTGAGGAAGTCCACAGCAAAGGCTCCCATAACCTATTCAAGCAAGAAGTTCAGGAATGGACATCACATGAAGGATAGTGATAATTGGGAACACTCTCCCAAACCATCCTGTGGAAATGTTTGTTATTTATTTTTGTTAGGCTAGGGTCTGAAGAATTACAGATAAAGATACGCATTTGGAGTTAAAATACAGAACAGCCATGTTGTAATAAATTAGAGGCTGCATGACTAATTCCTGTAGTTCAATTCTCAAACTGGCAATAATTTGTTTAATGATTTAAGGCATTGTTTATTGGGGGTTGAGGATCATGCAGCACAGTTCAAATTCAGTAACCATCAACAACTGTCTGGAGAAGGAGATAAGACTTTTCAATTGCAAATGCCAACATTTGGTGGCAATTAAATGCTCTCAGCAGGTGGGAATTGGTGGAAGCTGATTTGAGCCTTCTAGTCTCAAGGATATTTGAGACAAAGTCTATTTGGCTGAGGGAAGGAAGCTGTCTGAGTCTCAAACTCCTCCCCAGTATGTGGGGCTGCTCCTAAAACTCTCAATTGAAATGCTAATGACAAAGTGAGAGAGAGATGAAATCACCATTCAGCAGAGTTGTTGAAGCTAATCTCAGACTGTAACTGGATCTGGGCCTAGGCGCACACTGTCCTTCATTACACACCTCGTGCTTTGTGCTGGAGTCAGGGATGGCTCGAGGTTCCCTCATTATCTGTTTAGCTATGATTTTGTTTTCCCCCCTCAGCCTGTCTGAGCTACAGGACCCCCAGCTTCAGGAAAAGGCCTTTTTAAAAGCTTTGGGTTTAACAAGCCGGCCTCAACCCTCTGATCCAAGGCCTGTCCCAGTTCGACTGTGGAAGATGTTCCAGAGGAGATCCCGATCTCTCAGCGAGGTCGATTCTGGAGAGGACATGTGCAGAATGGATGAGCTGGGGGTGGAGGGAGACACCCTCCGCCATCTCCCTAATTTGGGTAAGATCCCTTTATTGTTGTGGTGGTATGGAATGAAAGCTGTGGCGTTGAGGGAGGTACAGGTAGCTGGGCATCATGTTTCTGGGATTAATGTGTGAGTTGCTGGGGATCTTGTTTCTGGGGGTGGGAGTATCAGTCGTTACAAAGGTGTTTCAGAGGGGTTGAACCTGGTGGTTGTTTGGGAGAAGGGTCTCGATTCCTGGAGACAAGTGTGCCAGTTACTAATGTTTGTTTCCTGAGGTGAATGTGCCGGTTACTGGGGTCGTGGTCTACAAGATCCGGGAAGTCACGGGTCCAAGGGTCCATGTGAGATAGTCAGTGGGGTCGCAGATGTTGGGGGGGGGGGGGGGGAGGTCCAGGCTTGAGATCAGATTGGGTCTGTGGGACCCAGACTACACATCTCGCTGACCAGCCGTTCTGATAATTGCGCTTTGACCATCTGTTTCATCAGGTGACTCAAACCCCGAACTGGAATCGTCTCTTTCGTCTTGTGTGCGGAGGCAGCTCTACTTCAACTTGTCCGTGCTGGAAAACATGGAAGAGCTGACACTGGCTCAGCTGGAACTCTCCCTCCTTGGTGACCCCTATCCCTTCCCTGGTGTAGCCACAGTCTGCACTTTATCCATCTGGAGTTTGGGGGAGCCCTCCAGCTCCAGGCAGGAGCTTGTGGCTCTGCAGTCCTTCCAATCACTGCGTGGCTCCCTTTACTTCAACCTCACTCATATCTCCAGAGCATGGAGACACCAGCACAGCAATCAGGGGGCACTCCTGGAGATAGGCAGCATCTCGATTGGGGATCATCAGGAGCTTCACCCAGCTTGCAGCAGGATTGCCCAGGATCTGCACATCTCCCTGTTGGTGGTGACTCTGAATCGGGAGAAATGCAAAGCGTCCAGAAGGAAGAGGAGCTCCTTTCAGCTGCCACTTGCGTTCAGCCGTGTCTGCAAACGTAGGAGGCTCCATATCCAGTTCAAGGATGTTGGTTGGCAACATTGGGTCATTGCCCCTCAGGGCTATATGGCCAACTATTGCCATGGGGAGTGTCCTTACCCACTGAGTGAGAGTCTGAATGGTACCAACCACGCCATTCTGCAAACGCTAGTACATTCCACTGACCCCGGGCAAACCCCACAACCCTGCTGTGTCCCCATTAAGCTCTCCCCCATTTCCATGCTCTATTATGATAACAATGAGAATGTCGTTTTGCGCCATTATGATGATATGGTGGTGGATGAATGTGGTTGCAGGTAGGATATTTTCCCTAGTGAAGATGTGTTTTAATTTGTAATTTTTAAGACCTAGTGCTTTTGGCAATGGTACCTTCCCCCACGGTAAACTTCGGTCTAATGTTTTGTTTTGGGTGGATGGTGGTGTGAATTGAATTTCATCCACCTGAATTGACATCTAGCATCATCCTCAAACATGTCCCCTTAAGTTAATTGTCGAATTAAATCATTTGATTCAAAGTTGCAATTATGATTGGAGGGTCATTTTGACTTGATTCACTATAAACGTTTTGTTGTATTTCTTCTGCATAATGAACCGAAGTGTTAACGTTCACGTTAATGTACACATAAGAGAACTGGTGCCAATTGGCACACTGAATATTTCTTGGATGTTTTTGTTTTATTTCAGATATCCTGTATGAAATGATTTTGCTTTAGTAACAGTGCTGTCATTGAGCAATTAGTAACTGTGGCAAGTTTATTGAAATAAAAGCAATTATTCCTCATTCCCTATAGTTTGCAAGATTTTTCCATTCAAGTACTAATCTTGTGCGATTTCTAAAAGTTGTTATTGAATTAGCTTAGAGCATTAATTCATTTTGTGCATTCCGCTTAATACTAACTACACGATTAAGGGTCTCGACCCGAAATGTCACCTATCCATGTTCTCCAGAGATGCTGCCTGATCTGCAGAGGTACTCCAGCACTTTGTGTTCTTTGTTATCAGAAATTCAATGTTCCATATAATAAATACATTTAAAAGGGGGCAATTTTGTTTAGCTTTAATCTGGGCTAGCCTATTAGTATCTCAATTAAAGAATGGTCCTTAGATTATTTATCGGAACACCATCGGGATGAGAAACGGGTGAGAAATCTGTTAAATGGAAAGATTTGAGAAGCTGGAATTGTTCTCCACTGAGCAGAGACATAGAAACATAGAAAATAGGTGCAGGAGTAGGCCATTCGGCCCTTCGCGCCTGCACCGCCATTCAATATGATCATGGCTGATCATCCAACTCAGTATCCCATCCCTGCCTTCTCTCCATACCCCCTGATCCCTTTAGCCACAAGGGCCACATCTAACTCCCTCTTAAATATAGCCAATGAACTGGCCTCAACTACCTTCTGTGGCAGAGAATTCCACAGATTCACCACTCTGTGTGAAAAATGATTTTCTCATCTCGGTCCTAAAAGACTTCCCTCTTATCCTTAAACTGTGACCCCTAGTTCTGGACTTCCCCAACATCGGGAATAATCTTCCTGCATCTAGCCTGTCCAACCCCTTAAGAATGTTGTAAGTTTCTATAAGATCCCCCCTCAATCTTCTAAATTCTAGCGTGTACAAGCCGAGTCTATCCAGTCTTTCTTCATATGAAAGTCCTGACATCCCAGGAATCAGTCTGGTGAACCTTCTCTGTACTCCCTCTACGGCAAGAATGTCTTTCCTCAGATTAGGAGACCAAAACGGTACGCAATACTCCAGGTGTTGTCTCACCAAGACCCTGTACAACTGCAGTAGAACCTCCCTGCTCTTATACTCAAATCCGTTTGCTATGAATGCTAACATACCATTTGCTTTCTTCACTGCCTGCTGCACCTGCATGCCTACTTTCAATGACTGGTGTACCATGACACCCAGGTCTTGTTGCATCTCCCCTTTTCCTAATCGGCTACCATTCAGATAATAGTCTACTTTCCTGTTTTTGCCACCAAAGTGGATAACCGCACATTTATCCACATTATACTGCATCTGCCATGCATTTGCCCACTCACCCAACCTATTCTAGTCACCTTGCAGCCTCCTAGCATCCTCACAGCTAACACTGCCCCCCAGCTTCGTGTCATCCGCCAACTTGGAGATGTTGCATTCAATTCCCTCATCCAGATTATTCATATATATTGTAAATAGCTGGGGTCCCAGCACTGAGCCTTGCGGTACCCCACTAGTCACTGCCTGCCATTCTGAAAAGGACCCGTTTACTCCTACTCTTTGCTTCCTGTCTGCCAGCCAGTTCTCTATCCACATCAATACTAAACCCCCAATACCATGTGCTTTAAGTTTGCATACTAATCTCTTATGTGGGACCTTGTCGAAAGCCTTCTGAAAGTCCAGATATAACACATCCACTGGTTCTCCCTTATCCACTCTACTAGTTACATCCTCGAAAAATTCTATAAGTTTCGTCAGACATGATTTACCTTTCATAAATCCATGCTGACTTTGTCCGGTGAATTCACCACTTTCCAAATGTGCTGCTATCCCATCTTTAATAACTGACTCCAGAATTTTCCCCACCACCGATGTTAGACTAACTGGTCTGTAATTCCCCATTTTCTCTCTCCCTCCCTTTTTAAAAAGTGGGGTTACATTAGCTACCCTCCAGTCCTCAGGAACTGCTCCAGAATCTAAAGAGTTTTGAAAAATTATCACTAATGCATCCACTATTTCTGCGGCTACTTCCTTAAGTACTCTGGGATGCAACTTATCTGGCCCTGGGGATTTATCGGCCTTTAATCCATTCAATTTACCTAACACCACTTCCCGGCTAACCTGGATTTCACTCAGTTCCTCCATCTCATTTAACCCCCGGTCCCTTGCTATTTCCGGCAGATTATTTATGTCTTCCTTAGTGAAGACAGAACCAAAGTAGTTATTCAATTGGTCTGCCATGTCCTTGTTCCCCATGATCAATTCGCCTGTTTCTGACTGCAAGGGACTTACATTTGTTTTAACTAATCTTTTCCTCTTCATGTTTTAACTAATCTTTTCCTCTTCATGTTTTAACTAATCTTTTCCTCTTCATAAAGGAGGGAAGGGACGCATAAGGGAAGTGAATGGAGAAGGTTAATTTTCCCAGGAACCGGGAGAAATCGTTTTTTTTTTTTTTCAAATAAGGCCATGGGGGGTGTTGGCACCAGCACTTGTGTCTAATTTCAAAGTTGACTCCTCTGACTGCCGCACTGATTTCAAAGTTGACCTCTGTGTCTGCAGCACTGCATGGGGGGAAAGGGACCTCTGACAGCAAAGGTCTCCGTCAGCATTGTAACAATGAACCTCTGACAGGGCAGCACTGCACTGGAGGGGCACCTCCATGCCAGCTCCTTCAACACTGCAGTGAATGTTGATTTAGTTTATATGGCCAGTCTCAGGAGAGCCCATAACCTTGTGGTTCTGACCATGACTGAGGCAAACATTTCCTTATTTCCCTCTCTCTCTCTCTTTCTCTCTAATCTAATCTTACAGTTTGATGCAGTCCTTCATCTGATCTTGGAAGCTAGAATGGGAAAACTGCTTTGCCCCGCACATGGAGTGATTAGATTCTGCACCGATCCAGAGGAATGCCATTATTCACATATTCATCACAGTGACCTCTACAGGGTCAGAACAAGAAAAGGGGTGGAGAGCTATGTTCTTCCATTGATTGCTTATCACTAGAGGATTATATAATGGTGTTTAATAAGCAGGGTAAAATATAAATCATACGCTGCTCTAATCTATTAAAGTCAACACCAGTTTCAGCTACAGAGCTTTTATGACAGTTTCAAACCTATGCTGTGCCTCATGGTTGATAGGAAATACTTTACAGCCACACGTATTGTTTGCTGATTAAATTAACAAAGGGACAAAAAGATTATTTGGAGGCAAGGTGACATGCATTTTCAAGAGCCAATGTCAACGAGGTGGATGGTAGAGCTATATTCACTGGAGCCACTCTTTCACAACCGACCTGGAAACCAAATGTCACTCATTACAGACTTTTACACATCAGAAGCAGGACAGAACATAGCTGATCGTCCTTTTCTCTTCATCTCAGGGAATATAACTCCTCTTAAGTGCAGTTTAGTTTATGCTTAGTTTAGGGATACAGTGTGGAAACGTCCTTTGGCCCACCGTGTCCATGCCGATGATCGATCGCCTATACACTAGTTTTATCCTATACACTACGGACAATTTACAGAAGCTACAAACCTGTATATCTTTGGAATGTGTGAAGAAACCGGAGCACCTCGTAGAATACCCATATGGTCACAAGGAGAATGTACAAACTCCATACAAACAGCACCTGTAGTCACAATCGAACCCGGGTCTGAGCTGCATTGTATGGTAGCAACTCTACTGCTGCACAACTGTGCTTTTGGCTTTTTGTCATTAATCTGAGAGGACAGGCAAGGTCTCCATTTATGGCCTTCTGAATATTGATACCTCGGGCTGTGCTACAGTTACTATGTGATGTTATCAGACTTCTGACTGGTCTTTGAATCCATTTCACACAGATGGCGAGAAAGCATACCTTGAAAACCATCCCATCAGTCCATCAGTCCCCCATCAGTCTGAAGAAGGGTTTCGACCCGAAATGTTGCCAATTTCCTTCACTCCATAGATGCTGCTGCACCCGCTGAGTTTCTCCAACATTTTTGTGTACCTGGCGAGAAGGCAGCTTCACTGATGCATAAAGTGAGCATTTTTATTTTGTTTCTCCAAGGGATGTAGGCTCAGGTGGCTAAGGTAGCATTTTTTGACCATATTTAATTGCCTCCCAATGAGGTGGCCAATGTAGAAGACAGATATAAGTTTGGGGCCATGGGTGAAAAGTATTGCATAGGGCAGTGCTGTGAAACTGCTTTCTGAGACAGTTTGTGGAGCTGTAACATGACATTCTGCACTCTAGATAATAGACAATAGGTGCAGGAGTAGGCCATTCGGCCCTTTGAGCCAGCACCGCCATTCAATGTGATCATGACTGATCATCCACAATCAGTACCACGTTCCTGCCTTCTCCCCATATCCCCTGATCCCTTTAGCCACAAGGGCCACATCTAACTCCCTCTTAAATATAGCCTGAATCTATAGAACATTGGAAAATGATCACCAATGCGCTCACAATGTCTAGAGCCATTTCCTTAAGTACCCTGGGATGCAGACCATGAGGTCCTGGGGATTTATCAGCCTTCAGTCCCATCAGTATACCCAACACAATTTGCTGCCTAATGTGGATTTCCTTCAGTTCCTCCATCACCCCAGATCCTCTGGCCACTACTACATCAAGAAGATTGTTTGTGTCTTAGTGAAGACGGATCCAAAGTTGTTCAACCCATCTGCCATTTCCTTGTTCCCCATAATAAATTCACCCTTTTCAGTCTTCAAGGGTTCAACTTTGGTCTTAACTAATTTTTTCCTCTTCACATACATAAAGAAGCTTTTACTATCCTTCTTTATATTTTTGGCTAGCTTACCTCTTCGTTTCTCCCCGTATTGCCTTTTTAGTTATCCTTTGTTGCTCTTTAAACGTTACCCAGTCCTCTGGCTTCCATCTTTGCTATGTTGTACTTCTCTTTTATTTTTATACTGACATCCCTTGTCAGCCACGGTCGCCCCTTACTCCCCTTGGAATTATGAGAGACCAAGCCCGAGGGAGCATAGCAACCGAGGAGGTGGGAGGGAGGAGCTTTAGCATTTTTCAGCTTGAAATTGTGCAATCTGGTGCATACTGTAGCGAGTCTTTTAACTTACACTTGAATGCAACATTTATGCTTTAATTTGGATTAGCTATGAATAAGGTTAGGCTAAATGATATTCCTAATTACATTCCACAGTAGAGCCAGGCTCTGATCAACAGGTGCTGCACATGAATGACTAGCATATTCATGTATGGAAATCAGATTATAATTCATGCTGTTATGCATATATATAGATAGAAAAACATAGAAACAAGGCAAGTGATGTTCAGTCTTAACAAATCTTCCTCTTCTGCACCAAGGGATAGCAAATCCCTGAAAAATATACGATCATACACAATAATAATGCAAACATTTTATGCAAGTTCCTATTGTTTGGACAAAATCACTTATTACTGCTTTATAACAGTTAAGTTACTTTAAGACCATTTCAGAAATTATGGCAGTCAATGAACAATACAAATTAAAAGCAAACTAAAATAAAAAATAACATATTCCCTTTCCTGACTATTTTGTAAGTATTTGAATGCTGTTTACAGAACAAAGGGATATTATCTCAAGAATCAAAATGAGGAAAGAGGGAGCAAGTTTGCTTAAATGGTAATTCTAAGCCCATTCAGATCTGCATAGTCAGAATTACACAACATGCACAGGGCCTTTGGCCCAATTTGTCCATACTGATCAAGTTGGCATTCTGGGCTAGTCCCATTTGCCTACATTTGGCTAATGTCCCTCAAAACCCTTGCTCATGAAAAAAAAAATTACCAGCATATTGCAGAATAGAGGAAAACAGACTTGCAATAATCTTACATAATGAAACAGTTTTGCAACAGAGGGACTTCTACAACCTGAGCCAACATTCCATTCTTTTTGGTCCAGCAATAATCTACAATCTTTGTAGTGAGATGCCAATACCAAACTTGTGGGAGGATGAACAACTTCAGTAATGGAAACTGGTGTATTGCCTAACCCATACAGAAATAATCAGACCCATTATAATAGATCTTTAAAATAATTATCCACTCACTTCGTTTCGAATACATATGACCAGGGCCCTGTACAAGTGCAGACGGACCTCTTTGCTCCTATACTCAACTCCTCTTGTTATGAAGATTCACCTCATGCGTGTAGTTTGTGTGGAGATTCACCTGAGACATTCTGCAACCTTCAAACCTGGGGGCAGGACTGTACACTGAAGCTGAAGCAACAACACCACCCTCCCCATAACAATAGCCACCGTGTGCGTGTGTGTGAAAGCTGGTTCTCACCTGGTTAGTCCCCTCTCCAGCTGCTTCATCGCCACCATGTTGTCGGCGGCTGCACATGGACCAAGACGCGTCGTCACTGCCGTCAACCGACGTGCTTCCCCGCAGACCACACGGTTGTAAAGCTCGCTGGTAATCAAAGATCATAGATTACCCATGATCTTTGCTGACAATGTGGTGCAAAGAGACAAAAACGCTGATCACAGAATTTCTCACGACAGAGCATGAGAAATTCTGTGATCAGCGTGAGAGCATGAGAATTGCCTGAAATGCGTGAGAGTTGGCAGCCCTGTTATAGTATTGCCTCAACTACCTCCTCTGGCAACTTATTCCATTTACCAACCACTCTCTGTGTAAAAACGTTGGCGCTCACGTTCCTATTAAATCTTTCCCCTCTCACCTTAAACCTATATCCTCTGGTTCTTGATTCCTCTACTTTGGATAACAGACTCTGCATTTACCTTATCTATTCCCCTCAAGATCTCATGCACCTCTATAAGATCACCCCATATCCTCCTGCACTCCTTCATGCTCAGCGGTGTTCAAACCTAGACTATCTTTAAACAAAACACCCTTGCCACTCTGCTTACGCAGGTACCCCCCCCTGGGGTGACAGACCTTCCATTTTAATTTAAGAAAGAACTGCAGATGCATGTCGCCCTTCCCTTTTCTGTCTTTTGTGTTTTTAGCTGCCCTTTGGTTTCTAAGCTTTGCATCTGAGAAAAGGGCAATCACCATGTTCAAAAACAATGCAATTACAGGTTGGGCTGCTTAACCTCAACATAAAGGTTGTTGCCCTTCAGCGATAACATTAGCAGCTATTTAAACTCATTTCAGAGAGCCAGAGACAAAATCAAATTTCATCTATCAGTCATTTTTTGAAGTAGTGGAAAAAATCATATGGACATAACCAAAAGACATTGATAAGGTCGCACATCAAGGTTAAAGGGCTGTAGCAGCATGGACAAAGAGTGGGCTACGTCACAGTAATGGCTCTTTTGTTGGGTTGTAGTGAAATGTATAGTGGAATTCTTAAGGGAAGGCCATAGGCTATTGTTGTTCTTAATATCCATTAATGACTTGGACTTGAGAGGTCAGGCACAATATCCAAATTTACAGACAATGCAATACTTTGCACCATCCAGTATAATACCTAGAGGTATATGCACTGTACCATCCACAGCAAAGCTCAGCAATGCCTTTGAGGTTTGAGGAGATTCAACATGTAGCCAAATGCTCTCAAACTTCTGCAGGTGGAGAGCACACCGATTGGCTGGATCACAGTGTGCTTCAGTGATTCAAATACTTAAAAATTAATGAACCTGCAGAAAATGGTGGACATTGCACGGTCCATCGCAGGTATTGATGTCCCCACCATTGAAGGGATATCTACAGGAAGTCCTGCCTCAAGAATGCAGCTAATATCATCAAAGTCCCACAACACCCTAATCACACTCATCTCACTGCTCAATTCAATTCAATTCAATTCAACTTTAATGACATTGCACAAATACTGAGTATGGGTAAAACGAAATGCAGTTTTGCGTCAGTCCGTAGTAGTAGTGCATATAGAAATTTAAAAAAAAAGAAGATACAGAATAATCAAAAATACAGAATAATTAAACAATGGGGACGGAGGGACCGGAGAAATCTATCGGCGGGACTCCGAGTTCAGCAATGTGATGGTATAATTGTAGAAGCTGTTCCTCATCCTGCTGGTACGAGACCTGCTACCATCAGAACGAAGGTACAGGAGCCTGAGATCAGTGACCTCCACGTTCAAGACCAGCTTCATCCCTTCAAGTGTCATGTTCTTAAACCACCCTGCACCCTGCACATCTACCACACACGGTGCCTCAGGAAGGCCGTCAGCATCCATAAAGACTCCTCACACCCTTGTAACGGACTGGTTGAACTACTTCCCTCCGGCAGACGTTACAAGGCCTTCTACGCCCGAACCTCCAGACTCAGAAACAGCTTTATTCCCAGAGCTATAGCGGCTCTGAACTGGCCCTGATGAGTGCCCCCCATCCCCCCTGGACTGTCTCCCTCGGATGGTCACGTCACACATCTTATTTATTTATTTTACTTTTCTTTTACATCGGTTGGAAGCTGCATACTAAATCTCATTGCACTGATGTGCAATGACAATAAAAGATATTATTATTATTATTATTATTATAACTCTCACTACAACCCCACCACAGCACTGAACAATGAACTTCACACTGCAATGCAACGCTACATATTCCTGCTTGCCCAATCATGTTCTGGTTTACCTGGAATAACTGATAGTTTTCTGCATTATTGTTTATTTATTTGTTGCTGCTGCATTAATATCATAATAAACCTGAAACAATTAAATTTTCATTGTTATGCATATTACAATTCAACACTCTTGAAGTTTGGAAGCCTTGATGTCAATGGGTTTTCTTTAATCCTTGGAACTCTCCTGTTAACCCTACAGAACGTTTGGAAGTTTTAATTATATTTTCCTTGAATTCCAATATTATTTATGAGATAACTGTGCACAGGATGGTTGCCTTCCTTATTCATATCCACATGTATGTGTCCTTATACTCATTTACTTTCCAGGTCTGCTTAAGGTGTTGATGGAGTACGCCGGGTTACTTTACAGAGGTCTGGTAAGTCTCTGTAAGTGGTAGGTCTGGAGTGGATGCCATAGCATAGAACATTAAGAACAGGTGCCTGTCACCCCACTCTGTCCTTTGCAAGAATGAAACAACCAATCAACAGATCAACCAATAATTTAGTTTACTTTAAAACCATCAAACATGATTAAGTTATCAGCCACTATGTCAAAGAAATATCAGGAACTAAATGCACAATCTGGATGTTGCTTCATGTGCGCAGAGTTTAGTTATTAATCATTTTGTACTAATCTAAACAGTGTCGATATCTGTGGAATGCCATTCCTGAGCGTGATTGGTTGAAGGTGTGACATCATGTCACTGCTATAAAAGGAATAGTAGGTCCTCCCTCCCCCTGAAATCTCCCTGAATTGCCTCGCACCGTGAAATCCCCCCATTTGGAGCTGTAACACCTTGGGGAAAATGGCTACCTTCAACGAGAAGAAGACATGTGGCCAGCGCATGGAAGGCTTCAAACGCTTCCTTTGGAATCCAGAAACAAAGGAAATTATGGGGAGGACACCTGGAAACTGGGGTAGGAGAGACTGCAAGATAAACATAGGACAGGAAGACTTCAGGTGGCAAATTCGTGAATGGCACAGAGTACAAGAGCAGTTGATTTAAAAAAAAAATGTGTTCATACAGTGGTCTGAATAGCCATCTTCTGAGCCATATGATTCAGTGAAAACAGTTAGTTGTGTGTGTAGTCCTGGACTTCTTTTATAGAAAGGTAACCATGAGTAAGTGGTGGAGCAGGCTATGAGGCAATGTCACAACTGACATATTTTTACCAGTAAATCGGAAAGTGGGGTTAGTCTTGGATGAATCAGGCTACAGGAAAGAGGGGAAGAGTTAGATTGCTTGGGAAGGAGAGTGTCAGGGAGATTAATTTTGAATTAAGATTCCGTTACAGGAAGGATATGAAGGCTTTGGAAAGGTTTACCAGAATGGTTCCTGGATTTGGGGGGGGGGGGGGGGGGGGGGGGCAGGCAGGTGGATAAGTGTTGGTTTTGGCATAATGTTTGGCACAGACATTGTGGGCCAAATAACCTGTTCTTGTACTGTACTATTTTTTGTTCTATGTTCTAAAATAAGATTATGAGAAGAGTTCGGGATAATTGGATTAATTTTTAATTGATATAATATTGTGGGGAGTATGTGGGGTAGGTGGAGTTGTTTTGAATTGATCCAGGGTTGCGGGGAGAGTATGGGATAGTTGGATTAGTTTTGAATGATACAGAAAGTGGGGAAAAAGTGGGGTAGTGCGATTAGTGCTGATGAGGACTACCGCAAAAGAGTGGGGCAGTAGGATTTGGATTGCACTTTGGATCGTTCTAGCACATATTCTGGTCTAATCTGGTGGGGGTGATTATCATATTTTTGTGTTGCATTTTTATATTATTCAATATAATTCTATCTAACTGCCCATTGCAAAGTAAATGCAGATTCAGACAGAATCTGGAACATCAATATTTTTAAATGGTTTTGTTTTGTATTTTTCTGAAAATATTCACGTGAGTTCACGCTGTTATTTGTGCAGAATAAGTTATTTGACACGATGCAGTGGCCAATTTCAGACCAGTTTGTCTGTTGTTTTCTCTTTATTGATTCACAGAATGTGGACAGAGCTGGCTTTTAGTACTCACCTCTAATTGTCCTTGGACTGAGGTGTTAAGTGTCAACTATTAATAGTATCCAAAGATCATTTCTGTTAACTGCCTCTGGTTTGTCATAAAACATTGCATGTAGATGAACAAGGGGAATAGGTCACAAATGGAATTATGTTTATTTTTTTAACGTTAAGTAACATTTAAAATGGAAGGTATCTGACAGGAAGTGTATGATTTAGCAGAAAAACGAAAGGCGGATCACCTCTGCAGAGGCAACTGAGGACCATGCTGATTAAATTGGAGAACGAAGGAAGGGATAGGGCAAGTAGTGCATATATTCAGATCCAATCTGGTGGGGATGATCATCATGTTTTTGTGTTACATTTTTATGTTATTCCATACATTTCTATCTAACTGCTCATTGCTTCTCTCCTAGTTCTCATCAGCCTGTATTACGCGGCCTTCTACGTTGTAATCTGCTTACTGTTTGCCCTGTCCTTGTTTGTGCTGTTATATACAACAGACCCATACATACCGACTTATCAAGACAGACTCAAAGCACCAGGTAAGGCTTTGAGCTCACCTGTGAAATTGTTGGAGGGACTCAGTTAGTGGTTCTTAGCAGTATGTTTCCTCAGTAAACCATGTCTTCTGCAAATCTATACAATGTATTTCACAGCCACATTATATTTTACATTTTTGTACAGTGGTACCCGCTTAGCACTACCCCACAGAGCACTATTAAAAGTGCGCAAAAAAGGTTCGACCAGCCCCGACGCGAGGTTCGATCGCCCGGAGCGGGGGAGCTGACATCCCCCCGATGCGGGAGCTGATCGCCTCGACGCGGAGGGCCCGATCGCCGCTGGCTACGGGAGTCAAGATCGTCCTGTTAACGGGGGCTCGAGGCCCATGACCGAGGAAGAACTAAGGGAAGGACTTGAACTTTATTTCGCCTTCCATCACAGAGGAATGTGTAGGAGTCACTGTGGTGGATGTTCGTGTTAAAATGTGTTTTTGACTGATCTGTTGCTTTTAATTGTATGACTGACCTGGCCAATGAAATTTCTCGTATGTTGCAATACATACTTGGCGAATAAAGTGTGATTCTGATTCTGATTCTGATTCTGAATACAAACTGTTGGAGGAAGTCAGCAGGTCAGGTAGCATCAGTGGAAGAAAATGGTCAGATGGCATTACAAGCCGGGACCCTTCTTCAGATTGATGAGGTAGAGGGCACATTGCTGGTAGAGAGAGGTGAGGAGGTGAGGGGGTGAAGAGAAGGGGTGGGGAAAGAGATGGCAAATGATCAGTGGATTTGGGTGAGGAGGGTCAATTGACAGAAGAGTCAGGTAGGGTAAAGAAGAGTGGATATAGTAACCAAGGCTGGAGGTGATAAGTGTAGAAGCCACTTACTGTACACCATCTGCTCTGCCAGCTCTTGCCCCAGTCATTCCCCTCACCTCTCTCTGCCAGTTATCTCCCCTCTACTCCATCCGTCTGAAGACGAGTATCCATTCAAAATATCGATTGTCCATTTCCCTTCATAGATGTTGCCTGTTCTCTGAGTTACTGCAGCAGTTTATTTTTTGTTACAGATTCCATCACCTCCAGTCTCTCATCTCTCCTCTGTTGGTAGTTGTTATGTCTCTTCCAGTCCATTCTCTCTAGTAACTTTCCGACCACAGATGTTAGACTCCCAGGCTTTTCTCTGCAGTCCTTCATAACATTTGACGTATTCCGGCACCTCACCCGTATTTAATGATGACGCATAAATCTCACCTAGGGCACCTGTAATTTCTTCTTTAGCTTCCCACAGTGTCCTCAGATATATCTGATCAGACCTGGGAAATTTGTCTTAGTTCATACCCGTTTTGACCTTCAGCACCTTCTCGACTGTAATATTGACTGCCTTCAAGACACTTCCATTGACTGCCCCAAGTTCCTCATGTCTTTCTCAATAGTAGAAAACAGAGGAGAAATACTCGTTGAGGACCTTCTATATCCCCTGTGGCTCTACACAGAGTTGACCACTATTCTCTCCGTGGTTACCCTTTCCTCCTTAATGTACTTGTAAAATCTCTTAGGGTTATCCTTAATATTATCTGCCAAAGCTATCTCCTGTCCCCATTTTGCCCTCCTGATTTTCTTTTTTACTTCTGTGTTCTGCTGTGATGAAGAACTGGCACAAATCCTACCCTCATCTTGTGCTTTCCCCACCATCGACATGTCCCCACCTCAGTATAGATAGAAGGTGGAAGGCTTGCAACAAGGTTGCTCAGTGCTGAAATATATGGTTCAGGCACCCACCCTGGCGGTGAGTGTGTGCCATTGCAGGCGACTGAGAATACTTTAGACTCTAGATTTTAGAGATACAGTACAGAAACAAGCCCTTCGGCAACCGACTTCATGCTGATAATCGATCCCCATACACTAGCACTATCCTACACCTTAGGGACAATTTACAATTTTACCGAAGCCAATTAACCTACAAACCTATATGTCTTTGATCTGTCTGTCTTTGGCAGATAATCCATGGTCCAGTATGCTCGTTCTTTGAGTTGGACTATCCACCTACTGTTCCTAGAAACTCTCTTGGATGCACTTAAACATTCTGCCCTGTCTATGCCTTTTGCAATAAGGAAGATCCAGTCAATACTGGGGAAGTTAAGGTCATCCATTATGACAACTATATTGCTGGTACATCTTTATGTAATCTGCCTGCCTATGTGTTCCTCCATCTACTGCTATAGTATAAACCCATTAGAGCAATTGCACCTTTCTTAATTTGTGAGCTTTACCCATATTGCCTTAGTGGATGAGAACAGTTTTAACATAATTTTTTGTTATAAAAATTAAATTTCTTTATGGGATGACTGCTTTGTATGAAAATGTCCTTGTCCTTCCAATTTAGTGGTACCTTTGTTGTTATTGTCTATATACCATATGATACGATAGAACTTTATTTATCTCAGGAGGGAAGTTGGTCTGCCAACAGTCATGAAACACAACAAGATACATGAAGCATGAAATTAAAGTGATGTCTGCATATTTGCATTGTGTTCTCTCATAGGTGTGACGATACAACCACAACCAAAAGATTTGAGGATCAACTTTAATATTTCAGATCCAAAGACGTGGCACTGTTACGCCCACGAGCTTCAGCATTTTCTTTCAGGTAGAGGTGGATAGGCACAAGTCCATGTGTAGATTGTTGCCGGGCAGATCTAATGCAAAATGCAACACATAATTAAAGAAGCAGAAATGTGGATTTATTTAGTTTTTGATTCAGCCTTGAACAACAAGAGACCAAAACATATTCATATTATTCAGTGAATAACATTCCTGAAGCCATATTTAAATCCAGTCATTCATTAATACTAAACAATTATTTCACTTACTGTTATCTTCCCACAGTCAGACCCTCCCAGTCAGATGGCCCTTACAGTCAGATCACCCCCACAGTCAAACTGCCCCCACAGACTCCCACTCTCACCCTCACCCTCGGTCAGACCACACCCACAGTCAAACCAACCAAACAGTCAAACAAGCCCCTCAGTGAAACACCATCATTTAAGAATAAGGGGCAGGCCATTTAGGACTGAGATGAGGAAAAACCTTTTCACCCAGAGAGTTGTGAATCTGTGGAATTCTCTGCCACGTAAGGCAGCGGAGGCCAATTCACTGGATGTTTTCAAGAGAGAGTTAGATTTGGCTCTTAGGGCTAAGGGAATCAAGGGATATGGGGAAAAAGCCAGAACAGGGTACTGATTTTAGATTTCTATGTTTCAATGTCAGATATCCTCACGGTCAAACTATGCCCACAGACAGACCTTCCCCACAGTCAGATCACCCCATAATCTGATTAACCCAAGATAAAAACATAGGTTTACACAACACCACGGAAGCCTATTTATGCGATCAAACCCATGCCAACTCTTTGGAAATGCACACTTCTTATTCCCTTTCTCCAAAGTCTAACAAATGTTTCACTTTTGATTGACATTAAATTCCCTTTTGAGAAGTTACTATTTAATAGTGTCCACCATCTTTTCAGTTTATCCAGTTGCCAATGATCAATCCTCAACTGGGATAAACCTGGAACAAAAAGAACATTTCCATGCACTTTGCTTACCATTTTGTAAAGTTACCATTCTTCTCTGAAGCTGTGTCATCCCCAGAACTACCCTTGTAGTTTAAACACCCTCACCCCTCCACACGTCACTGTTGGCTCCCGAGAACTGTAGCCTGAGCTCTCTCTGCATGATGTTCCAGGAGCAGGAGTACATTTGTGCTGTTTGTTTCATTTTGAATTTGTAGAGCACTGTGTAATTTACTGCCTCCCTCTCTAGCTCTGATTTCTGTCTTTATCTATTAGTGTATAATCAGTCAGCCCAGGAAAAAACAAACCGCAACTGCACCAGTGGCAACTATACTTTCCAAGATGGGTCTGGGATTGGCCCTAAGTCAAAATTTGCCTGCCAGTTTACTCGAGACATGCTGAAGAATTGCTCTGGACTGGAGGATCCCACTTTTGGATACAAAACTGGTCAACCCTGCATCTTAATCCGAATGAACAGGGTATGTCTGCTTGGAAAGAACAAATGTAGAAGATAATAGAATGTCAATATGGTTACAATAGAGAAGGTGTCATTTAGCCTATCATGTCAGGATCAGATTTTTACTACAGAAAGTCATCAATTCCAGCTTTGGCCTTGAAAATTATTCCTCTCGGTATGTTTATATAATCTCACTTGAAGGCCACATTGAAACCTACCAGTGCACTCCAGATTGCAGCCACTTGCCGTATAAAATACATTTTCCTCAAGACAGGATTGATTCCCTTGCCGTTTATTTTTGTAATTCCCTAACCCCTCCAACAAGGGGAACAGCCTCCCATTATCCACTCTGTCTTAACCTCTCACCATTTTGTACGCTTCTATGATATCTATCCTTCTTCTCCTCAAACATAAAAATAAATACACTCTCCAATCACTCTCCTATGTAATACCTGTTGGTACACCTCCTCTCTCACTTCTATCCAGGGACCCCTTCCAGCTGAGACAAAGGTTCACATGCATCTCTTCCAACCTTGTCCACTATATTCGCTGCTCCCAATGATGTCTCCTTAACATTGGCAAGAACAAGCATAGACTTGTGTCTCCACTCTCCAATCTATTCTTGTAACTGTAGTCCATCATCCCAGAACACATCCCTGTAAGTCTTCTCGAGGTTCTCTTTACTGAAGAGGGTGATTTTGAAGATAGTGAAGATGGTTATAAAGTACTGCAGCAGGATCTTGGTTAGTTGGGCAGGTGGGCTGAGGGATGGTTGATGGAATTTAATACAGAAAATGTGAGAAGTTGCATTTTGGGAAGTTAACATGGGCAGGACCAACACAGTGAATGGTAGGGCTCTAGGGAGTGTTGTAGAGCAGTGGGACCTAGAGGTGCAGATATAGAGTTCCTTGAAAGTGGCATCACAGATAGATAGGGTAGTCAAAAAGGTTCTGTCACATCGACCGTCATCAGAGTATTAAGTATAGAGGTTGGGAGGTCGTGTTACATTTATGTAAGACTTAGGTGAAGCCACATTTAGAGTGTTCAGTTTAGTTTAGTTGAGAGATACAGCGCGGAAACAGGTCCTTCGGCCCACTGAGTCCATGCCGACCAGCAATCACCACACAGTGGCACTGTCCCACACACACTAGGGACAATTTGCAATGATACCAAGGCAATTAGCCTACAAACCTGTACGTCTTTGGAAAGTGGGAGGAAACCGGAGATCCTTGAGAAAACCCTCACAGGTCACGGGGAGAACGTACAAACTCCGTACAGACGGCACCCATAGTCAGGATTGAACTCGGGTCTCTGGTGCTGCAAGGCAGCGACTCTACCATTGCCACCATGTGGTTAAGCTGGATAGGGTGCAAAGAGGATTTACAAGGATAATGCCAGGGCACGGGAGCCTGATCTATAGGGAGGTAGAGCAGGCTGGGACCCTTCCTTGGAGCGCAGGAGGATGAGGGGTCATCTTATAGAAGTGTACAAAATCATGAGAGGAATAGATTTGGTAAACACACAGAGTCTCTTGCCCAGAGTAGGTTTCTCTTGCTTTCCTTCTCTCTCTGTCCCTCCCCAATCCTAGTTTTCCGACTAGTTTTGTCCTTCTGATTAATTTACTGATCATATCTTTGTCACCTTCCACTCAGCTAACAATGAACCACTCTACATTTCCTTATCATTATCTGCTTTGATCAGTTATTTTCACACCTTACCCCACCATCTAGTATCTCTAGACTCGAGGGCCTAAGCTATAGGGAGAGGTTATTTATTGGAGCACGAGGATAAGAATTGATCTTATAAGTGCATGTATAAGATCATGAGGGGAATAGACAGGATAAATGCATAGATATAAATAAATAGTCATGAAGGGTATGAATAAAGTGAATGCTCAAAGACTTTTTCCTGGGGAAGAAAATTCGAATATTAGACAACATTTTCACTCGGAGGTCATTATCTGGAAGCAGCTGCCAGAAAGCCAGAGAAGCAGATACAATTATGAATTTCAAAAGACATTTGAACAGAGTTATGGATTGAAGGAATATGGATTATTGAAAGCAAATGGGTCAACTTGGTCGGCATGGACAAGGTGGGCTGAAGGGCCTGTTTCTGTGCTGTATAGCTCCATGACTCTACAACTCAATAGGTCCTCCCGAGAGAAGTACTGAACCTCTTGTGGTTTGAGAAATGTGCCACTTGACTCAGTACTGCACTGGGAACTGTTAAACTGGCTCATCAATCTGGTTTGGGACTTGTATCCACAATGTTCTAACAGTGGCGGTTGAGGTGATATTTGTCACGTAAAAGTAACTGAGTTATGAGCAGCTTAATGCAATTATTCGATATTTTGAAGGGCATTGCACAAGGATGTCCAATTAATGAGTTTCCAATTGAAATTTCAGATTATCAATTACTTGCCTGGAAATGGAACCACCCCAAACGTGACTTGTGCGGTTCTGGTGAGTACTAAGAGACATGAAACCTCATCGGTTGAGGATTGTGAAGATGATAACTAAATTGCAGAATCAGGCAGTTCCTTGGAATTGCCCCTATTTTACAGTCTGAATTTCACAGTGAGTACAGTGAAGCCAGGTAATGTCCCTGCCACACTTGTGCCAAAGTAATCCCAGAGGAGTTCTTGGGAAATACTCAGTGAGGGCAAGGGGTCTCATCAATACATTGATTACTATATCCAGACATCGCTGCCTAGAATTTACAGAAGAGTTTAGTTTAGTTTAGAGATACATGGAAACAAGCCAAACAGCTCACCAAGTCCACGCTGACCACAGTTTATACTAAATCTATGTTATCCCACTTTTGCATCCACTCCCTACACAAGAGGTAATTTACAGAGGCCAATGAATCTGCAAACCTGCATGTCTTTGGGACTTGGGAGGAAACCAAAGCACCCAGAGGAAACCCAAAGATTGTATGCAAACTCCACACAGGCAGCAACTAAGGTCAGGATCAAAGCAGGATCTCCAGTGCTGTGAGTCAGCAGTTCTACCAGCTGCACCACTGTGACACTCATAAAAGTGCTTCCATTAATTCTGGAGTTACTATTCCCAGCCTGTTGTATATTTGTAGAACACAGAACAGTACAGCACAAGAACAGGCCCTTCGGCCCACAATGTCTGTGCTGAACATGATGCCAAGACCCTCTCTATCTACTTGTATGTAATCCATATCCTTCTATTCCCTGCATATCCATATGCCTATCCTAAAGTCTCTTAAATGCCACTATCATATTTACCTTAAACACCATCCCCAGCAGTGTGTTTCAGGCACTCGCCACTGTCTGTGTAAAAATATTGCCCCCACATCTCTACAAATAGCAATGGCTAAATTAATATTGCTTATATAACAGCAAATCCAGTATCCTTTAATCATGCCCTTTTAAAATTGTAACCATACTTTTTTTATAAGAAGCAATGAATCTGACATTCCTGTTTTGAACTGCAGCATGCCTATCCGGAGAATATTGGAAATGTGGTATTTTATCCTGAAAATGGCACCTTTGACCTTTCATATTTTCCTTACTATGGCAGGCAGCCACAGGTAAGGAGCCTCATTCTATTTACGAGACATTTTACCCTTTGACTGCCAGATACAGGAATAACCTGTGTCTTTCCACAGCCAAACTACACCAATCCATTGGTTGCAGTAAAATTCCTGACTCTGAAAAAGGACAACAAAGTTGAAATTCAATGCAAGATTAATGCGCCGGGAATGATCAGTGACAACCCCTATGAAAAATTTGAAGGACGGGTCATCTTTACACTGGATATCAAGAAATGAACATGATCTGAAGGAAAAAGTCTACAGTGATGTGTTTTGGATATATTTATACTTTGCATTTTCAGACAAGGTTGCAGATATTTAGTGCAACACACCTTCATTTCTATCTATAATATATTCTTCAGCATGGAATCCATATAAACATAGTATGCCGATTACCGAATGTGCTGAGTGGCCTGAATTTATCTTTGGTAAATCCTATTATAAGACATCAGTATTTAACTGCTGCGTCATTAAGCCTGTGTGTGGCACTGAGGTGGGTATTTTTCTCCAGTTAAATGTCACACAGGCCTCTTCATTTCCTCACACTCCTCCTCGTAATCATATGACACTCACCTTCTCAGTTCCGTGCCTCTACCCTCCTATCTCATTCCCATCCCTCACATTTGTTCACCTTCTCTCATTCCATCTTCTTCCTTCTTCGATGTCTCTCTCTCATTTATATTGCTCCAGTCCCCTTTTCTATCCCCTCTTCCCTTTCACCTTCCCATCCCTTTCTTCCTCTGCCATAGTCCAGCTTCTAGTTTCTCACTTGACTCGAATATTATTCCTCATTATTTTTTAATACCTATTTTTCTTCACTGTATCTCACATTCCTGAGCCTCACTTAAGATCAATTTCAAAGAATTAGCAACTCCTTTCGGTATTTTTATGACAATTGATGTAAATGTTAGTCATTTCTTACAGAATTAGAGACACAATTGGACTGAATGAAGTCACTCAGCTTGTGTCCTGCATATGCACCAACAAACTGAATTGATGTTGCTCCTTTAACGTGGAAAACCTCTGGTCTTACATCCTTTCCCATTTCATTCAACATGTGTTTATGGCCATTTTAGCGCAACGGGTCCAATCTGCTGCTCACCTGCTACATTCCCGATGAGGTGAGCCTCAACGTTCATTCTTTGGCTTCTTCATTGCCTCCTTGTTGCCTCCTAACCTGTGCATTGTTCAACTCTCCATCCAACATTCCCTAACCACACCATTCCTACTCTGCCAACAAACCCCAACACCCCCTCACCTCTCCGAATCCCTTGCAGACCCAAGATAAACCACACTGAGGAGCATCCTTTTTGCTGATAACTATGCACTCAATGCAAGATCAGAATCTGATAAGTTGGAAGGCTTGGACAAATTTGGCAATGCCAATGGCAGCTTTTGCCTCACGGAGAAAACAGAAATATTGTGCCTAACTGTTCCAAACGCCCCATACATCATTGTGAATGGTCAGAGGCTTTCAGTAGTGGACAAGTTCACATATCTTAGCACAACTCTCGCAAGATCAGTCAACTTTTGCAGGACAGCAAAAACCAGCTCTGCTTTTGAAAATGGAGATATAAAGTGTGGGAATCAACAAGAATCAGCCTAAAGACCAAGTTTAAGGTGTGAGAAGCTGTTGTCATATCCACTTTATTCTATGCCTATGAGACATGGACAGTGTTCAGTAGACATGCCAATGACTTCCACATGTCCTCTCTGCACAGAATACTTCACATCAAGTGACAAGACAGGATTCCAGACATGCATTCTGTCCCTGATGAACCTCTGAAAGAATCACAGATTAGGTGGGCCAGAACAATCATGTTGTGGATCGAAAAAGATCTAACCACATCCCTGATGAGTTTCACTATTGACACATACCCCTGGAAACAAGAAGCATTGGATTGTCCTATTTGGTGTACCCACATGAAAAGTGGTACTCGTTCATACGAGGAGCCTAGAATAGAGGAAGCAAAGGGGAAAAGAGAATCTCAAAAATTAAGAACCACTGATACTTCAGCATCTTTGCACCTCTGCCACCCAGATTGGTCTAATCAGCCACCTCTACACACATCACAATACCATAGAGTAGAATTCATGGTCCTACTCAAGAACTGGTGATGAACTCCAATCATGTCTTTCTCGCAGCTACCTATTCACTCATGAACTAAACCCTTACTACCCATGGGCTTAGTGTCAGTCATAGAAATAGACCCTTTGGCCCAAATTGTTCATGCTGACCAAGTTGCCCCATATTGCTAGTCCCATCTGCCCATGTTTAGCTCATATACCACCAAACCTTTTCTATATATTACCCGTCCAAATGTCTTTTAAATGTTGTTATATTACCTGCCTCATCTACCTTCTCTGGGCAGCTTGTTCCATTTAATCACCACCTTCTGTGTGGAAAAAGTCGCCCCTCAGGTTCCTATTAAATTATTCCCCTCTCACCTTAAACCAAGCCCTGTTGTTCTTGACTCCCCTCCTCTAGGTAAAAATATTTTGTGCATTCACCCTGTCTGTTGCTCTCATGATTTTAGATGCACAGAGTCTCTTGCCGAATAAGCTGAATGGATTGGCACTCATTCACCATCATAAACATTTGCTCCCTCCACTACTGGTGCGCCATCTGCAAAACCAACCAGGGCTGCTTTGACAGCGCGTCCCAATCCCACAATCTCTACCACCTTGAAGGACAAAGGAAACAGGAATTATGGAAAGGTGACCATCTGCATGCCCTCGACTGTACTGCGACTGTCTTGATGGGGAACCAAGTTCCTTCTGTGCCAAATGGTTTTCACTCTCCACTTGACAGTAGTTTGACATTTCTGCACAGGTTCAAGATGGGGGTTACACCACCACTTCTTCAGGGCAATTTGCTGATGGAGAATAAATACTGGCCTTCCCAGTATTACCTATGAAATAATAAAAAGTAGAACATAGAATTGTACAAAACGTGAATTTGCCCTTTGGTCCACCATGTCTGTACAAACCATGATGCCAATCTAACTAATCCCATGGTTTGCACATGGTCCGTATCCCTACACTCCCTGTCTATTCATGTGTCTGTCTAAATACCTCTTCAACATTGCTATCGTATCTGCCTCATTCGCCTGCCACTTTGGGGAGACACGGTGGTGTGGCGGTAGTGTTGCAGCCTTCCAGCACCAGAGACCCGGGTTCAATCCTGACCATGGGTGCTATCTCTGCGGACATTTAACGTCCTCCCTGTGACCGCTTGGGTTTTCACCGGAAGCTCCGGTTTCCTTCCACCTTCCAAAGATGTGCAGGTTCAAGTAGGTTAATTGGCTTATAGTGTGTAGGATTGAACTAGTGTATGGGTCATCATTGGTCGGCGTGGACTCAGTGGGCCAAAGGGCCTGTTTCCATGCTGTATCTCTTAACCTCCCCTGGCATCTACCACTCTCTGTGTTAATAAGTTGTCCTGTGCATCTCCCTCAAGCTTACTCCCTCTAATCTTAAACCTATGCTCTCCAGTATTTGACAATTCCATACTGGGAAATAGAGTCTGAATAACGATACATAAAAGACTCCAAATGCTAGAAAAAACAAAGTGCTGGAGCAACTCAGCAGGTCAGACTGCATCTGTGGCAGGAAATGAAATGCTTTTTAAGTCTGATGATGTACCCTATCAATGGCTCTCATCATTTTATCAACTTCTATGAAAACGGCCCCTCAACCTCCAACGCTCCAGAGAAAAGGATTCAAGTTTGTCCAACCCCTCCTTATATCTAATACATTATAATCCAGGCCACATCTTCTGCGCCAGTAAAGGGGTGACCAGAATTGCACACAATTCTCCAAATATGGCCTATTTAAAGTTGCAACACGACTTTCTAACTTTTATATGCAATGGCCTAATGAAGGCACAATGAATGCATGTAAAGCACACTAATTCATTCATTTGTCTACCTAACCCATTCCCATGTTAATTTGTTCTTATACTTTAGTTCACACATGCCACACCAGTAGCCTTTCTAAATGTTGCCTTAGAAGAACATTTAAGATGTGGATTGTTGCACCCTAGAAACAATTACTCACAACAAGCACCATACCTTACCATGGCTGTTTTGTATCAGATCAGTAAGGCAATACAGCATCTGTGGATGGAATCAGTGTATATTTATTGAGGACAACCCTAAAGGTCTTAACGGTTTTAGTCTCTCCTGTTCAACCATCAGATGCATTCTGATTGTACACTTGTACGTAAACTGTAGCTTTATTTCTTTGTGATCACTTTTCCAGATTAATTTGCTACACATTCAGAATATATTATTTCTCTGAAAAGTCACTGCAGTAAGAAATCAGTCTGGAGCAGGGTCAAAAATGAGACTTCGCTCATTTCTAATTTTGTCCCTTGTATCTTGTGCATTTTGATTTAGAGTTTTTTTGCTTGGAAAATTATTGTAAAATGTTTGAAGATTAAATGCAAGTGCTGTGCAAAAATGATCTAGCATTATTTACTCAGCTATTTGTGATCAGGCATCAAAACAACAAACTCGTCCTCACCTTTCACCCCACCAGCCGGCAAATACAACACATAATCCTCCGCCATTTCCGCCACCTCCAACGTGACCCCACCACTCGCCACATCTTCCCATCTCCCCCCATGTCTGCCTTCCGCAAAGACCGCTCCCTCCGCAACTCCCTCGTCAATTCTTCCCTTCCCTCCCGCACCACCCCCTCCCCGGGCACTTTCCGTTGCAACCGCAAGAAATGCAACACCTGTCCCTTCACCTCCCCCCTCGACTCCATTCAAGGTCCCAAGCAGTCGTTCCAGGTGCGACAAAGGTTCACCTGTATCTCCTCCAACCTCATCTACTGCATCCGCTGCTCTAGATGTCAGCTAATTTACATCGGTGAGACCAAGCGTAGGTTGGGCGACCGTTTCGCCGAACACCTCCGCTCAGTCCGCCTTAACCTACCTGACCTCCCGGTGGCTCAGCACTTCAACTCCCCCTCCCATTCCCAATCCGACCTCTCTGTCCTGGGTCTCCTCCATTGCCAGAGTGAGCAACAGCGGAAATTGGAGGAACAGCACCTCATATTCCGTCTGGGGTCCTTGCGCCCTTATGGCATCAACATTGAATTCCCCCAATTTGGCTAGCCTGTGCTGTCCCCTCCCCTTCCTTCACCCTCTAGCTGTCTCCTCCCACCCTCCCATCCGCCCGCCCTCGGGCTCCTCCTCCTCCCTTTTTCCTTCTTTCTTTCCCCACCCCCCATCAGTCTGAAGAAGGGTTTCGGCCCGAAACGTCGCCTATTTCCTTCGCTCCATAGATGCTGCTGCACCCGCTGAGTTCCTCCAGCAATTTTGTGTACCTTCGATATTCCAGCATCTGCAGTTCCCTTTTGGACAACTCATCTAAATGGCTGTTTTGGAAATAAATTGCACAATGTCCAATCAAAAAGTGGATGATTTTCTCTTTTTCAAAGTGTTGATTTCTGAGTATGAATAATGAACTCAGCACCAACTATAAAATGCTTCTCACCTGGAAGAGAAAGAAAAACAAAAATAGCAAGGAAATTTAAGGGATGATTATCATAATATTTGAAAATAAATTAGACAGGAGGGCATGATTCAGTGAGATGGGATTAAGAACATAGCAAAAGGTAAAGACCCTTTGGACCATGTCTGTGCCAAATATGATGCTGTTAAATTAATCTCTGCCAGCCTTTTATCCACGTGCCTATTTTCAATGCCACCACCGTATCTGCTTGGTTTCAAGGGTATTGGTGACAGTGTGTATCTGCTCAAGTGCAAGCTTAGTATCGGCCAGGGATGGGATGTAGCCTGTTGTCAGGATGGACTCATTGAATTCCCACGGCATGTAGTAGCGAAGGGCAACAACTGCAGAATGGCGTCAGACTGTGTACACAATTACATGATACAAAAACAGCGGGGAAGTGAAGTTAGAGTGGGTGGGATACTAAAGGAAGGTGGGTGGGGGGTGGGGGGGGGGGGGGGTGGGGGACGGACGGACGGTCGAATGGGGTTTAGAATGTGTTATAAACAGACACAACGTTTAACACTAATGTACAATTACCACTGGAGAATATAGATCTAACATTACAGGTTAAAATCTGTCAACAGAGATTGACAAAACTATAAAAAAAAGTACAAAGAGATATCAGGAACAATGGAGTGTGGTGTGGGAATTATTTTTAAGTGGATAACTCAAGATGTTGACTCAGGTTTGTATCTGCTGCTGCTATTCGCCCATCAGCTGTAATGCAGGCGAAAACGAACTTGGAAAAGATTAAGATTAAAGGATCTGTAGTGCAACACGAAGCCTCGCTGGCATTTTCCAGCTGGGTAGGTCATGTCAGAGCCGTGAGTATTCAGCACACTGCCCTGGGTACTTGCATCAGGGTGGGTGCTGAAGGGTCTGTAGATTCTGCCAGTCTAACTTTCACTGCTCCGTGCTATCCGGCAACTCCGCGGCCACCCTCTCATGCTCCTGCTTCGCCTGAAGTAAAAGAATACAATACCAAGATGGATTTGGGGTGCTTGGAGACAGTGGTAGCCAACTCCGCCTACATCTCGGCCCGGTGCAGTATTGATGCCACCGCCACCGTCCAGATAGCCAGAGCGAAGAAATACCGAGCTAAACTCAAGCTGCCACACATCACCCAGAGCGAAAGTCTACAGGATGTGATTGACACGGAGTTTGACAGCATTTGCGTCAATCAGCCCATCGGGAAGAGGCTTTTCCAAGAGTACTTGGACACAGTCGCTCTATACAAGCCAGCCTATGAGATGTGGAAAAGCATTGAAGACTACGACACAGCAGAGGATGAAGAGCGGGCTCAGAAGGCGAGAGAAATTATCAGCAAGTTATTGGAGTCGGGGGCAGAGCTATTCTGTGGTTACCTGGAAGAGAAGTGCATCTTGAGAATCAAGGAAGACTGTGAGAATGTAAGGGATGACCTCTTCGCGGAATGTAAAGAGCTCACTATGAAATTCCTAAAGACCAGCGGTCCCTATGACTGTTACAAAGGAAGCATGCACTTCATGAGGTTCTTGCAGTGGAAATGGCTCGAGGCTCAGCCCGTTGGAGAGGACTGGTTCCTGGATTTCCGTGTCTTGGGTAAGGGAGGGTTTGGCGAGGTCTCCGCCTGTCAGATGAAAGCAACTGGGAAATTATACGCCTGCAAAAAGCTGAACAAGAAGAGGCTGAAGAAGAGGAAAGGAAACCAAGTAAGATTGAATAGATCGAATGTAGATGTTTGTTTGTGCTGGCGAGGGGAGGGAAAGTTGTGCAAATTCAGATCGTGCATAAGATATGGGTTAGAGTAATTGGATAAAGGTGGTACCGTGACCCGCTGAAAGGATCATCTCAATAACCTTCTTGCGAACCTGACCTCGGACCAGATTAATCCAGACCCAAGTGTAAGCACCATCTGCCAAGATATAGCACAGGATCTAGAGCAACCAACTCCAGAGATCTACAGGCACAAACCTTAAATATCAACCCGCGGTTATTGGGAGCAATTGTGGAAATTATCGGCACATTGACAAATGTTTTGATTTGTTTTAGCGCGACTCTTAACCCAAATAAATATTGGGAAATAGGAAATAATTAACGGTTGTGGTCAGGACACGATTGGGCTGGAGAGGGTGGGGAGGAGTGTTCCCAGAATGTTGCCCGGGGTGGAGTGTAAGGAGAGACTGGGTCTACTTTCATCGCAGTGGATGAGACAGAGGGGCGACATGAAAGAGGTGTAAAATAAACGACGAGGCGCATTGATAGGATGGGTTGTGCGAAAACTCTCTTATCAGCGGAGATGCATTCAAACAAAGGGCATGGGTAAAGGGTAAGATGTTTAGAGAGGATATGAGGAAGTTTTGTTTTCACCCAGAGATGGGCGCAAGCTGACATGCACTGCCTGAGCGGTGATGGATCAGGTACTCTCATAATGTTTAAGTATCCAGAACAGCGTTTGAATCGCTCTGTTTTAAAGAATTACAGGCGAAGTGCTGGTAAATGGGAATAGTATAGATCGGCACCTGATGTCCAGCAGGGATGGGTGGAAGGGCTGTTTCCAAACTTCATGACTCAAGGAGTCCACTTTTGATGTGCATGGGAGCCCAAATCTATCTGGTGTCGCGCAATAGGCAGCATCTACATTTCCGAGTTGAGTAGAGGGAGCCAACCCGCATGGTAATCACTATTCCCGGAAGCATCAGATAGTGGAAGTTGCGAGCTGTCTGAACAACGTAGACTTTTGCATGTATAAAGCGCTTCTTGTATAATGACATCTTCTACTGCTGGGACTGTGAGCATTTAGATCAAAAAGAGATTTATAGGTACTCATTCGTCAAGGGCCTTGAGGTAATTAGATACAAATAAGATACAATTTGGCATAATTTGATTGAACAGTCTCAAAGATTTGAGTAATCACCTTCCGTGTCACCTTGCTTCCTTATTTTCCATGAATACCTCTGAGAGGTTGAACTATAAGTTCATAAGTGATAGGAGCAGAATTAGACCATTCGGCCCATCACGTCTAGTCCGCCATTCAATCATGGCTGATCTATCTTTCCCTCTTAACCCCATTCTCCTGCCTTCTCCCCATAAACCCCTGACACCTGTACTAATCAAGAATAGTAAGATTAAACGAGAACTTACCAGTTTGAAGTTTGATCTGTATTTTATGAGGAGTTACGATGAGGGATTACGTGAAGAACCCCGCCAGGACGCATGCGTGTCATTCTTCAAAGCAGCGGTGTGAAATCACAGATAACTGTAATGACTAAACATAGTAAGATTAGAGAAGAGATACCAGTTGAGTATATGATCAAGGGTGGGAGCGGAGGGCACGTAATCCCTCATCGTAACTCCTCATAAAATACAGATCAAACTTCAAACTGGTAAGTTCTCGTTTAATCTTACTATTTTACTTCGGAGTCACGTGAGTGACTACGTGAAGATTTTAAAGCTCTGTGATTTCATGCCGTGGAAACGAGTCCATGCATCACGTCTGCCTTGATGACTGTAGGAGGAAATGTGTTAACATAATTTGGACATGAATTCGACATTGAAATCATAAAATTTATTAACACAAAATTATAACCCCTTTTTATGGGTTTAAATTAATTTACAGAACTTAAAATTGTTTTTGCAAACGTTCCAGGTTTCATTACTGGTTTGTTGTAAAATAGTTGGAATGTTTTTTCCCCTGACCATCCTGCTGCCTTGAGGATTTGGTCCATTGGTACATCCAACTGTATCGCTGCCGATGTAGCTGCAGCCCTGGTGGAATGAGATTTAAAAATATTAGTATCCACCCCAGCCTGTGTTAGCACCTGTTTCAGCCATCTTGAGATGGTCTGGACCGTCACTCTTTTGTGTGGTTGCTTGTGGCTGACCAGAAGTGCCTTCTCATTGCCTCTTATGATTTTCGTTTTCTCCATGTATAACGACAAATGTCTTACTATACAGAGACGGTCATCTGTTGGGTATGACCTAAATTGTATATTGAGGCCTGCTGATCCCTGTCTGTTCTGCTTTACTAATTCATAGATATGAAACGTAATATTTTCAGTTGAGGAAGTCATGTTGTCCAGTCTTAGTTTATGCAGTGACTGTACCCTCTGTGCCGTGACCAATGCCATTAGCATGACTGTTTTTAATGTCAGTCTGTGTAGGGACAGAGCTGTTGCTGGAGACCAATTCCTGAGTATCTTCAGGACAATACTTACATCCCATATTTGGGAGTACCTGGTTCTTGGGGGATTAGTATTAAAAATTCCCCTCATAAGTTTTGTTACCAGTGGGTGAGTCCCAACAGAGTAACGCTCTGTCCCCTGCCATAGGTAAGTCGATAGGGCACTTCTGGCGCAGTTGATGGCACTGTAACTGCGCCCCTCATCATAGTGGAGGCCTGCCAGATATTCCAGAACAGACGGGATGTTCATGTCTCTGTGGGTGATGTTGTTTTTGTGACAATGCATCTCCCACTTCCTGATATAGACCAGATACTGTTTTTTGGTTGACTGTCTTTGGGCCGCCGAGATCATGTTCACTGTTCGGTCCGTCAGTCCCAGTTGTAGTAGAGGTGTTTTTAAACTCTACAAATTAATAAGTTCAAATGGTTATGGCATGGGTGGCTATCCCTTGTTACGGGATGTAGCAATAAATCTGGTCTATGTGGGATGATGATACATGGTTCTAATACCATGTTTAGTACCACTGGGAACCATGGTTGAGTAGGCCAATCGGGTACTACCAAAATACCAGACGCAGAGTCTTGTTGTATTTTCCTTAATACCCGACTGATGAGGCAGAAAGGAGGGAATGCGTAAATAAACAATTTCCCCCAATGCAGCGAAAATGCATCTGTCGCCGCTGCCCCAGGGTCTGGTTCCCATGAAACATAATTTGCTAACTGGTGGTTAAGTCTGGATGTGAATAGATCGATATCTGGTGTTCCATATCTTGCTGTAATATCAGCAAATACTTTTTTATTCAACATCCATTCGATGTTTTCATTAAATTTGCGTGACCTGGTGTCTGCCACTAAATTTAGTCTTCCTGGTAGGTAAGTGGCTGATATCCAAATATCTCTCTGGATACACCATTGCCAAATTGTATTAGCCAGATTGTCACATGATGTCGATTTGTTTCCACCCATGTGGTTAATGTATGCTACCACGGTGGTATTGTCTATCTGTAGTCTAACATGCTGGTGATATGACCCAGTACAATATGACTTTAGGCCATGGAATACACCCAACATTTCCAGGTAGTTTATGCCCAGTGTGAGTAATAATGATGCATCCTGAGCAGTCCATCTACCTCCACAGCTGGTGATGGTATTGGTGGCTCCCCACCCAAGTGCACTGGCATCAGTTTGTAGTACCATGGAAGGGTTACTGACAATGATTAGATTGGAACAAAGCCAGATGTTATCTATCCACCATTTTAGTTCCATTTTAGCTTTGATTGGTAGTTTCATAGGTCTGTCAAAGTGACCTGCATTGATTTTGAGTGCTTGTATTTTTGCTCTCTGTAAGTTTTGGTAATGTAGAGGTCCAAATTGTGTGGCTGGAAAGGCAGCCACCATTTTGCCAATTACTTTTGCTACCAATCTGATGGATGGTTTGCTGATGTCAATTAGGTTATTGCAAGCCTCTATTAAATCTCTAGCCTTTCCCTTAGGCAGAGTCACCGACATGTGAACTGAGTCAATGGTGAACCCCAAATAGTCCATAGTAGTGGAAGGCGTTAGTTTAGATTTAACTGGATGGGTAATAAATCCCAGTTTTTCAAATAACTGTTTTGTGGCTGTTACGGTTTGTTTGGCCAATTCCAAAGTTTTGCCCACAATGAGTATGTCATCTAAATATGCCATGACCATGTGTTTTCGTTTCCGTAGAAACGCTAGGGCTGGTTTCAAAATTTTGTGAACAGCCTGGGGGCTGATGATAACCCATTTGGCAGTGCTTTATACTGTCAGAGTTGTCCCATCCAGTTGCATTTTAAGTAACATCTGTGGTCACCTCGTATAGGCACTGAATAGTAAGCATCTTTTAAATCGATGCTGGCCATGAAGTAACCTTTGGAAATTAATTGTTTAGCAGTAACAAAGGTTTCCATTTTGAAGTGAATATATTGTACAAATGTATTCAATTTTGTCAGATCTATGATGATGCGACAACCACCATCTTTTTTGTTTTTGGTAAATATATTGGACATGAATTCTAATGGTTCGTGTTGAGTTTGCTCAATTACACCTTTTACGTAAAGCCGCTCCAGTTCAGCTTGCGCTTCTGATTTTTCTTTATCAGAAAGCATGAACATTCGGTTCGGTATATGTTGAACTGGAGGGCTGTACTTGTGTATAAACTCTATTGTATATCCCTGGATACTGCTTAAGATGTAAGTATCGGTTGTTAACATGCTCCATGCATTCAGAAAAGAGTGTAATCTCCCACCAATCTCCATGCTCCCTGTATTTTGTAGGGAACCAGACCCACCTACCTCCATAGTTACCAGTGGCAGGTTTACTTATTTTTGTAGGTTCTTCGCTGCTGTTGTTGCGCTGGTGTCTGGATTTGTGGTTTGGTTGGCGTTGGAGGTCCGCGCATCTTCCAAGAAGGCCGGCCTGGGCCATGGCCTAAAAAAGACTCATGTTTTGAGTACCGGGCCTTCGAGCTTTCACCAGTCATTCTTGTTCGGCTGGTGGGTGCGTAGGGGTGCTAGGTGTCTTGATGTGGGGTCCAGTACAGCCTGTTCTTGTAACTGGTTTAGAGACATATAGTCTATACTGGCAGCTAGCTTTGGCTCCAGATTTTTACCAGTCTGGTCTGGCTGTATGAAATTGGACACCATGTCCAGTAGTTCTTTCGTTCCTGCACCCCTTGCACACTTGTCTTTCCTTCTGCGGACCCCTCTTCCAGGTCAGCCCAGAACTGACCCGCAGTGCTCCCCTCTGATGAGGTAGAAGCACTGTGCAGCCCTTCAAGAGGTACTGCTGTGGGTTTATCATAGGGCCCACTGTGACCCGACTCCATCTCCCGGAGTCTGTCACGTTGGAGCAAATGCTCCACACACCGCTCCATCCGGCTCCAGCGCTCACGGTCGCTGGCCGCCCGCGGTTGTTCAAAGTCGGACTCCTCTGAGTCCACGACCTTGTTTGTTTTTTGTCTCGCCTTACCGCCCGGCCGCGGAGTGGATCTGGCCGGTGCGGAGGCGACATCGGGCACAGCTGATCCCATTATAGGTGATTCAAGTGCCGCTGGCCGCTGCTAGCCCACCAGCTTTGTCGCAGCCCGTTGGTTTCCCCACCTGTAATCAGCATGGGAAAACACAAAAAGACCGCAGCTCTTACCTGCAGGTCCTGGTTTAAATTGTCGCTACGGGGGAACGTCGTTCCACCCCGCCTCCTGCCGTTTTCGACTTGTCAAAAGTCGACGGCCCCATCTGAATAGACTCCCGCCCGGCCGTGGTGTTCTGGCCGGCGCGGGACCAAAAGTCGGCACAGCTGATCCCTTACGGGGCTTGTGCCTTCAGCTGCTGCTGGCTCCCGCAACTTCGCGGTCCTCCCAGCCAGCTTCACTCGCAGCACTTGTGGACACTATTTTGTCCAGCTTCCCCCCCTGTGTAAAAACAGCGCGGGGACAAAAACTACCGCAGAGTAAATCACTTACCTGCAGGTCGCGGTTTCAAACTTACCGCTGCGGGGGAACGCTCCACCCCGCCTGTCGTTTCGCAAGCGTGAAAGCGATGTGACACGCATGCGTCCTGGCGGGCTTCTTCACGTAGTCACTCACGTGACTCCGAAGTAAAATCTATCTATCTTGGCTTTAAAAATATCCATCGACTTGGCCTCCACTGCATTCTGTGGCAATGAATTCCACAGATTCACCACCCTATGTTGGAATGGTTTTAATATAAATTTTATTTGCCACAGAGAAAAGGCAGAATTTTATGTCGAGATTTTAAAAAGTTTGAATGAACCTCTTTTAGTTTAATGACATTTTGGAGGGTCTCACACTTATTCTGGCAGTGGAGAGGCTGACCTGCGATTCAGAGGCCTGGCTTCAAGTGAATTTGTAGGACAAGCAAGGCTTCATAATCAGTCAAATGTGGCAATCGGATAGACAGACAGGTATAGAAGGATACAGTTCTAATGCAGGCAAATGGGATTAGTGTGGATGAGGGAAAAAAAGGTCAACATGGATGTGTTGCGCAGAAGGGCCTGATTCTGTGCTGCATGACATAACTCTATGAGGTGGGTGGGCATGGGGGAGGGGAGCAGTGAATAAAAATATTTTTGTTTGCCCTACACTTGAGCACCCCTGTGCTTGATATGGTGGGTCGGTGGTTTGTTTGAATGTCGTGCGCTGACGTTAGCACATGTATTCCATGTTCTTCTTTGGGGAGAGATTCAATGTGCTTTGTGCATGGCCTGCCGGTCTAAGCAGCCTTGAGCAAGAGATGCCCTTGAGTTTGACGGAGATGTTATTTTTTGCAATAAAGCTTTGAGGCCATCCTTAGGTCTGAAGAAGGGTCTCAACCCAAAACATCACCCATTCTTTCTCTCCAGAGATGTTGCATGTCCCGCTGAGTTACACTAGCTTTTTGTGTCTATTTTCGGTTTAAACCAGCATCTGCAGTTCCTTCTTAGACACTCCTTAGCCCTGGTAATCAATTGTGATCGAGCTAAGGAAAGATTGCCAGTTTTGGGAGTTTTCTGTGAGGAAAGTGAACACATGGTCTGGAGAAACAAGAAACTGCATAGGCTGGTTTACAAAATAAGACACAATGTGCTGGAGTAACTCAGTGGGTCAGGCAGCATCTCAGGAGAACACGGCAAGTGATGTTTTGGGTCGGCTGGGTCTGAAGAAGGGTCCCAACCCGAAACCTCACCTACATATATCATCCAGAGTTCCTGCCTGACCCTCTGAGTTACTCCAGCAAATTGTGTCATTTTTTGAATACATGGTCTGCCCGATGGAACTAATCAAGAGTGTTCAATGCCTATACATTGGCCAGGGCAATGGATTTCCATGTCTATCTCACCAGTGGATTAGGGAGTGTTGGTGCACGTTGAGTAGATTGTCCTACCTCCAATCCATTGCAGAGGATAGGGATCATTGCTGCCCTTAAATTGTGATCCTTGTGCTGGGTCTGATGTCTTGGTCATCAAATGCTCTTTGTCTCAGGTGGTCTGAGTCTGTGCTGGTACATAGGATTTGGATATTGATGAGGGACTGAAAGGGAACCACGTGGCCTCAGCCTCATCCTGGTTTAAAGAGCAATCCTATTCCTGCCTTAGGACATGCATTTTAACATTAGCTAGGGATTTTTGCCTCAAAGCCATGATGGTTTAAATGGCCAGAGATAGATCCCTATCAAATGGCAGATGCTATTTTACTGGTGAATGGGAAAGCAGGAGGAAGTAACCTTCTAGTGTTTTTTATTTCATACAGACTCCAACTATCTCCACTTCCTTCCTCCTTTGCCACAGGCCCACAAGTTTTCTCCAACATTTTCATGTTTATGTTTTCTTTCTTTGTTTTTTATTTTTTTATGTTTCCCTCTCCACTTCCGTAATTGTATCCACTACCCTAGGCAATGGTTGAACCTTTGTCTGCAGGGCCATGCATCCCAAATCCTAAAGTCACTGTGTAAAATATTGCCTTTGATTCATTGCTCACCTCTAATTTTGGGGCATTGTCCACTGAAAATAGATTTTTTTTATTTGTGCCATTTCAATCCTGTGGTCCATCGTACCTGGAACCAGTCAAGTACATCTCTAAATGTGTAAGAAAGAGCTGCAGATGCTGGTTTAAATTGAAGGTAGACACAAAATGCTGGAGTAGCTCAGCGGGTGAGGCAGCATCTCTGGAGAGAAGGAATGGGCGATGTTTCGGGTCGAGACCCTTCTTCAGATCTTGGGTCTACCTTTAAGTAAATCTCTTCTGTACCCTCTCTGAACCCTAATGACCTTCCTAAAGTGAGTTTCCTAAAGCAGACTGCCACCGATAGGTTTAGCATAACTCCCTGGCTTTTATGTTCTAATCCACGATTAATGTATTTATATGATTTGTTAATTGGCAATACTACAACCATCAATGATTTGTGCATAGGCACTGCAGATAACATTACCTTTTGGCATGTGCCCTCTGTGCGAAAACGTTTTCACTGGGGGTCAAATTAAATATTTCCTCTCTCACCTTAAATCTGTGCCCTATAGTTCTTGGTTTCCCTACACTGAGCAGAAGACTCTGTGCATCAAACATCCTATCAAAATATATCACCTCAAGTCTTTTTGTGTGTTGGATTTCATCTGCACGAATTCCATTTACTTCAATAGATTATCAGGATTTCTTATTCCTCTTTGTTTTGCTAAAGTGTCATCATTATTAGAGTCATAATGTCATACAGCACAGAAACAGGTCCTTCAGCCCAATTCGTCCACGCCAAGATATCTCATCTAAATTGTATTGTATTCTGTATTGTATTGTATTCAAATTTATTGTCATTGTCTCAATTAGAGACAACGAAATGAATTTCCCTTTACAGTCAGTATCATAAAAATAAATAAATAATAAATAATAAAACATATTAAAAATAAAATAGAATTTTAAAAAAAAGCACAAACACAGAAAGTCCACGACACAACATAACACAATGGCACCAAGGTGAGGAAGGCACCATAGTCCAGCCAGCCTCCCCTCCGATCTTCCTAGATGTTCACCCGTGGTCGGGGCCTTTCCGAGCACCCGCAGTCGCCGCACCGGGCGGCCCGATGCTCAGGCACTCTCGCCGGGCTGATGGAACGCCGACGCCGAACCCCGACGGTGAAAATCCTCCTCAGCGGCCCGGACCTCCCAATCAGCCGCCTCCCACCGGAGTCCGCAGCTCCCGAGTCCGCAGGCCGAGCCGGGCAGAGTCGCAGGACCCCACGATGTTTGCCAGCGCCGCCCGCGTTGGGAGCTCCGTGAACCACAGCTCCAGGATGTCGGTGCCGCAGGCCCAGCACTCCGGGCTCCAGACGGCGATCCCCGGAAAGGCATCGCCAGCCCCGCGATGTATCAGCGCTGTCCCGCCGCTGCTGGAGCTCTGGTCGGTCCAGGCAGGAAAGGCCGCGCCAATCCAGTAGGTAGGCCGCTGGGGGGGGCGAGGACGCGACTCGAATAATAGTCGCGTCCTCTCCAGGAAGTGACTGAAGGACGGTATCCCCCTTACTGTACCCTCTTCCCCCACATTAAAACATTAAAAAAAACATAAAAAACACACTTCAACATAACAAAAAAAACAAAAAAACAAAAAGATACCGGGCTGAAGGTGGAGGCAGCTGGCACCAGCGCCACCGGAAGTACAAATTGGTCCCATTTGACTGCATTTGAACCATATCCCTCTAAATCTTTACTATTCATGTACCTGTCCAAATGTCTTTCACATGTTGTTATTGGTTCAACAACAGTTCAAGAAGGCATTTGGACAGGTGCATAGATATGGGCCAAACATAGGTAAATGAGATGGGGCATCTTGTTCAGCATGGACGTTGAGCAAAAGGGCCTATTTCCATGCTGTATCTCTAAACTAAACTAAAGCCTAGATGGGGCATCTTGGCCAACATGAACCAGTTGGGCCAAAGCTTGCATGCTGTATGACTCTAAGCTGCTGCCCAAGCCAGGCGACTATCTGCATGCTGGTCTTAGAAGTGGATCTGCAATGACTCGTTACAATGGCTCCACTTTTTTCTGTACACTGTGGATGGCTTGATTGTAATCATGTATAGTCTTTCTGCTGACTGGTTAGCACTCGGTACACGTGACAATCATCTAAAGTAAGTTAAACTAAATTAAACTAAACTTAGCTATAAATTAAGCTAAACTTAAACATAACAGCTCACGGAGTCATACAGCATGGAAACAGGCCCTTCGGCCCACTTGCCCACACCGACCAACATGTTTCATCTACACTAGTCCCACCTGCCTGTGTTTGGCCCATATCCCTCTAAACCTATCCTATCCATGTACCTGTCTAAATGTTTCTTAAATGTTGCCTCAACTACTTTCTCTGGCAGCACTTTCCATATATCCACCACCCTCTGTGAGAAAATGTTTTCACTGGGGGTCAAATTAAATATTTCCTCTCTCACCTTAAATCTATGCCCTACAGTTCTTGGTATCCCTACACCGAGCAGAAGACTCTGTGCATTTGCCCTCTTTATTCCCTTCTTGAAGATAAACCCTCAGCTTCTTGCACTCCAAGGAATAAAGACCTTGCCTGCACAATCTCAGGCCCTCAAGTCTTGGTAGCATCCTCATAAATGCTATCCACACCTTCAGCTTAATGGCATCTTTCCTACAGCAAGGTGACCAAAACTGAGCTCAATGCTTCAAGTGTGGTCTGTCAATGTCTTGTACAACTGTAACATAACACCCCAACATCTACACTTAATTCCCTGAATGATGAATGCCAGTGAACCAAAAGCCCTCTTCACTATGCGATTCAACATTCAGGAACTGTATACATGAACTCCTGGATCCCTCTATTCCACAACACTCCCCAGGGCCCTATCATTCACTGTGAAGGACCTCACGGTCCTGTTAATGCTGATTACACACTGTCCAACTATCCATTCCAATATGATTGTTTTAAATGTCTGATGACTACAATATGTGTTCCAAACCTAACATGAACGGTTTATCAACTGTTGTATTGGAATGAAGTTAAGGAAGTCACCATGGAGAAGTGAAGGTTTCCTCACTGTTGAACCTAACTAACAAGAAAACAAAGTAGCGTGTTGGGCCCAATCACCTCCAGCTGGTTTGGAAGTTGGGATATTCTTTGATGTTTGCACAATGTTTAGCTCCATTCATAACTCCTCAGCAAATAAAGCAGCCTGTACCTGCATACAGGAAGAGCCCAGACAACATTCAGGCAAGGGCTGATGCATAGCAAGTAACGTTTGTGCTTCAGAAGTGCCAGGCGATGACCATCACCAATGACAAGCAGTCTACATTGCAGAGTCACCATCCTGCCTGAAACAGTTGGCAATCAGTGAGTGGATGAGAGCCGTGACCCACAGCGCTCAGTCAACGGGAGAGATGGGAACATGACAGGAGTGAAGAAAGCCGGTTGGATTCAATTGCATTTGTTTCAATGCTACTGGCCTGGGTGGATGAACCCACGCCGTGGATAGGGACATGCGAATGGGACGTTATAACCACGTTAGAAATGTAGCTCAAGGAGGGACAGGACTGGCAGCTTAATGTTCCAGGGTAGAGGTGCTGCAGGCAAGATAGAGCTGGGGGTAAAAGAGGAGGGGGATTGCTTTATTGATTAAGAACATCATGGCAGAGGTGTGAGAGGACATTACTAAAGGATCATCCAATGAGGCCATTTGGTGGAGCTGAGAAATAAAAAAAGGGATGATCACCTTTTTGGGATTGTGCTACAGGTTCGGAAATAATCAATGAGAATTAGAGGAATAAATGTGCTGAGAGGTTGCAGACAGCTGCAAGATTAAGAGTGTTGTCATAGTAGGGTCGTTTAAACCTCCCCAATATAGACTGGACTGCGTAGTGTCAACGGCTTATATGGGGTGGAATCTGTCAAATGTGGTCAGGGAGTTTCCTCGGGCAATATGTAGAGGGCCCTACAAGGGAGAGGGAAAAGTTTGACCTACTCTTAGGAAACTGGGAAGGACAAGCGACTGAAGTACCCGTGGATCAAACCTTTGGGACCAGTGACCACTGTTTTATTAGCTTTAATATAGTTACGTATAAGGACAGGGTTGGTCCGCAAGTGACTACTGTTCTTAATTGAGACAAGGTCAACCTTCATGGCATTAGTTAGGAACTTACAAAGGTTGATTCAAAAAGGTTGTGTGCAGGTAAAGGGACATCTGGAAAGTAAAATGCTTCTAAAAGTGTGTTGGAGGGAGTTCAAGGTAAACCTCTTAAAGTGAAGGGCAAGGCAGGCAGTACAGAACTCTGGATAACAAGAACATTTGAGCTTCTAGTCAGGAAAAAGAAGGAAGCATGGGTCAGGTATAGACAGCTGGCATTGTGTAACCCTGGAGGAGTACAAGGATTAACCAGGAGGTGTCTTGAGAGCAGTCCGTACTACAACCGAGGAGGTGCTGGAGAGCTTAAAATGTATGAAGACATATAAATCTCCTGGACCTGATCAGATATATCAAATGAAACTGAAAAGCTAGACAAGGTAGGATGCGCTGCAGAGCAAAACGAGAACAGAGAGGTGCCCGTGTGGTGGCAGGCCTGGTTCGCTGTTGCAAGGAGATAAGAACTCTTGAAACTTCGTCGGCACCAGAAACATCGTGACTCTTTGTGTACTACCTACTGTAGGTGAAGTCTGCCGTATGATTTTCCCGGGTTGTATGCAAAAACAAAGAATTTCACTGTACCCAGGTCCATGTGATCATTGAATCATTGAATTGAAGAAATCGCAGGAGATATACATTGGGAAGATGCTGGAAGATTGCTGTTTCTTCTTTACCATGTTATCAACCAATGATGTCACTTTCAGGGAACAATGTACTTGTACCCCCATATCCTTCTCCCCAGGATCCTACCATTCATTGAGAAGGTCCTGCGTCACAGGTGGATAGCGTAGTATTTTCAGTGGCTAATGTTGTGCTTCTATTTAAGAAGTGGTAGGAAAGATACTGGAGAGGATTCTGAGGGATAAGATATACATTTATTTGGAAAGACCGTATGATTTAAGATAGTCAGATGACTGCATTGGAGCTGCTTCCTGCACCCATGCAGAACTTGTTGATTTCATTAACTTCACCAAATGTAACTTTTTCCGTCTCCGCCGCATCTGCTCCCAAGATGAGGCTTTCCATTCAAGGACATCTGAAATGTTCTCATTCTTCAGTGAATATGTTTCTCCCTGGTTGTCATGGATGGATACTTGCCTCTCCCCTTTATCCTATAGTATTATGCTCTTACTCCCCCTCCCCCCAGACACAACAAGAATAGAGGTTCCCATGGTCCTTACTTTTGACCCCACCAGCCACCACATCCAACACATCATCCTCCGGCATTTCCAACAACTCCAGCGTCATCCCACCACTAGTCACATCTTCCCATCTCCACACCTTTCCACCTTCCACAGAGATTGCTCCCTCTGCAACTCCCTGGTTCACTCATCCCTTCCCACCCAAACCACCCCCTCCCCAAGTACTTCCCCCTTCAACCGCAGGAGATGTAACGCCTGTCCCTAAACCTCCTCCCATGCCTCCATGCAGGAATGCCAGCAGTCCTTCCAGGTGAGATAGAGATTCACATACACCTCCTCTCTAACCTCATCTGCTGCATCCTGTGGCCTCCTGTACACCAGCGAGATCAAGAGTAGACTTTGCCAAACACTTGCACTTTGTCTGTCAAGGCCTCCCAGTTCCTAACCATTTAAACTCTCCATCCCATTCCCATACTGACCTTTCTATTCTAGGCCTCCTCCATTGCCAGATTGAGGCCACACCCAAACTGGAGGAACAGCGCCTCATATTCCGTTTGGGTACCTTACAGGGTATGAACATTCAGTTCTCCAATTTTAGGTAACTGCTACAAACACCCCCTTCCCCCTCTCCTTTCTCCCCCAAACCCCTCCCCTCCTTTATTGCCCCCCCCGCCTCACTCCCCTCTCCTGAACCCTGGTTGACACTACAAAGGTTTCTCCCCTACCCCTCTCCCTCCACCTACATTCCTTGCTCCAGCTGCACAATTCACAACTTTTCTATGTCTGAGCTTCATAATTCACAACTATTTATCTTTTTATGCTCATACCTGTATCATCTCCGGCCGTTGTCCGACAATCTACCTATCAAAATACCCCCTTGCCTGTGTTCAACCATTACTGGCCATGCTTTGTCTAACCTGTCCTCTCTTCCAGCTTTCTTTTCCACTCCCCTGCAATCAGTCTGAAGAAGGTAGGGCCCTGGAGGTTCCTAACCCAAAACATCACGTATCCATGGCCCCCAGAGATCTGTCTGACCCGTTGAATTACTTCAGCATTTTGTGTCTTTTTAGGATAGTCAGCATGGGTTTTGTGTGTAGGAGATCATATCTCACGAATTTGATCAGGTTTTCTGAAGAAGAAACCAAGAATGTTGACAAGGCCATAGATGCAGTCTATATGGAATTCAGCAAGGCCTTTGGTAAGGTTCTACATGGTAGGCTGCTCTAGAAGTTTTGATCACATGGAATTCAGGGAGAATACATTCTTACCAGAATCCAGGTAAGAATACATACATACATACATAGAACGTATTCTAACTGAATACAGAATTGGCTTCATGATAGAAAGGTTGTTTTTCCAGACTGGAGCCTGTGACTAGTGGTGTGCCTCAGAGATTGGCGCTGTCCATTGTTTGTCATGTATATCAGCGAGAAACATAGAAACATAGAAAATAGGTGCAGGAGGAGGCCATTCGGCTCTTCGAGCCAGCACCGCCATTCATTGTGATCATGGCTGACCGTCCCCAATCAATAAGCCGTGCCTGCCTTCTCCCCATATCCCTTATAGAAACATACAACAAGGCATGATCAGTAAGTTGGCAGGTGACAATAAAATAGATGGTATCGCAGACAGTGAAGTTGGTTATCTACAATTACATGGGATCTTGATCAGATAGGTGAGTGGGCCAGAGAATGTCTGATAGAGTTTAATACAGATAAGTGCAAGGTGTAGAGCAGAGTGATCTGGAAATACATTGTTTCCTGAAAATGACATCACCGGTAGATACTGGTGAAGAAGGCGTTTGACACGTTGGCCTTCATCGGTCTGCAAGTTGGAATATTAGGGTACAGTTGTACATGGCATTGGTGACTCTGCAAGAGGAAAGATGCAATTAAGCTGGAAAGAATGCAGAGAAGATTAATAGGATGTTGCCAGGACTCAAGAGCTTGAGCTGTTGAAAGATGCTGGGACGGCTAGGATTTAATTCCTTGGAGCTAGAAGCTGAGGGGTGATCTTACGTGTGCCTAAAATCAAGAGGATAGATGGATAGGGTGATTTTTTTTTCCACGGTAGGGGAATCAAGGGCATTGATTTAAAGTGAGAGGAGATGTTAATAGGAACTAGAGGGGCTAAATTTTCACACAGAGTGTAGAAAACTATGAGAGGCATAGATAGGTCAGAATCTTTTTTTTACTAGAGGACATGAATACTAAGGTGAGAGGGGCAAAGTTTAAAGAACATGTGCTTGGCAAGTTTTTTACACAGAGGATGGTGAGTGCCTGCCAAGGATGATATTTGAAGCACATACGTTAGTGGCATTTAAAATACTTTTGGATAGGCACATGCAGGGATATGGCTTATGTGCTGGTAGATGTGATGATCGTGGCATTAGACAGTGTGGGCCAAAGGACCTGTTCTTGTGCAGTTCTGCTCTATGTTGTATAATATAGAAACACTCCACATGTCGGATTCTCTGTGGTAAAGAGAACTGGCCAAGTTTCTCCACCGATCTGACCTGCTGAGTATTTTGACCATTTTCTGTTTTTATTTCAGATTTTCAGCATTTGCAGTTTCTTTGATTTTCATTTACAGAGAGGAGTTACTTCAGGAAGCAGGGAATGTGGGGATGAGGGATATGTGGAAGAAGGGAATTCCTCTGCGAGAGTGAAATAATGGGGCAGCAAAGATTGGATTGAGCTTCTTTGCTTGTGTAATGTTTTGCTAATGATATATATTCTGTGTGATGTCATATATCTGAGTGTATCAGTAAAGATGGAAAAGGAAAACAAAGAATGATCAGGTTTCATACAATCAGAAAGTGTTATCTGTGTCTATCCAGTATCCACCTTGCCTGCATCTCCTGTTAACCTCATGCATTACTGTCAGAACCTCATCCCCTCCCTCTGTATTCCCCTCTCCGCCTTTCTCTCTCTCTCTCACTCTCTCCTACTGTATCTGCCTCGTGCCTCCTCTTTTAATCTCCCTATCCCTCTCTCTCCTACCCCCCTTACTCTCCATCCCCTCTCCACCCCCTTTCTCAACCTCTAACTCTCTCTCTCACCTCCTCTCACTCTCTCTCTCCCTCCCTACTCCCTCCCCCCCCCCTCCCCCTCCCCCCTCCCCCTGTCTCCCTCCCCCCCCCGTCTGTCTTTCTATGTATTTAGAGGGAGGTCTTTCAGACGTGAGGAAGTGCTCTGCCATGCAGAGATAGTGGCAGATATTTGGAAATCATCTTTCTAATTATCATAGAGCACAGTAACTAATTCCATGCTGACCAAACAGCTGCATTGATGGCAAACTGAGAGCTGGTTCTTTGTACAAAACCTGCCAGTCCTTTGCATATAATTCCAGAATTAGTTTGGGGATGTTGGAGCAGGAAGATCGAATTCTCGTCTCATCGCAACTGAAAAGCAAAGTCAGTGTCTGAGCCGATGAAAGAGGTGGACGGAGCTTTTAGAACTCTTTGCTAGAGGCCAGAACAAATGTACAGAAACTCAAGGTTAAATGGTTGAGAGCTGGAGACATAGGTCTACTTCACTTCGGACCAAACTCTAAGGAATAATCTGCCTGGTCTTTGTTTTCCAGGGTGCAATGGTGGAGAAAAAAATCCTGGCTCGTGTACACTCTCCATTCATTGTCTCCTTAGCTTATGCTTTCCAAACCAAGGCAGAGCTTTGTCTAGTGATGACCATCATGAACGGAGGGGATCTGAGGTGAGAAGCAGCAGCATCACAGTTAATGATTTTCATTAGTCGCTCCCACCATTGTAAGAATTCACCCTTATTGCTTACACCCAAACTATATTATTATCATGGCTGTATTATACCCTGTGCCCAAGTTCAGTTGTGTCGACTACATTCTACTGAAGGGAATTTTCCACTCCATCGAGTTTAGATTGCAATTTCATTTACATTTGATATCCTCGAGGCTTCTCCACAGGTACAAATATCCTGCAGCCTGACAAGATTGTCCATCAGCACACAGCAAGATATCAACAATAGCCAGTGAGACAAATGGGCAAAGAGTCTGAAACTGCTGGGATAGTTTCTCTGACCTCAGAAGGGAAATGGGACATTGTTTTAATTTCTCATTCTAAAAGGAAATCAGTAATTGCTGTTGCCATTCGTTCTACTCCTCATAGGAACAAACATTTGTGTACACACGTCAGACTTTTGAATGTAATAATGTTATTGAAGTAGGACTGTCCATAAGTCATGTACTTGGAACCCGGGTACAGCCTGCAGTGGGGTAAGATAGAGCAACGGGAATGGATGGAAAGATACACTGATCGTTTGAAGGATGAGAGGAGGTTATGTGGAGCTTTATCACCGGGAGAGACCAGTTGTGTTTATAGGTTCTTCCCATGTACTTTTGACATTATTCATTGATCTAATTATGGGACATTTTGTGCTCAAACTGAAGTCGGCAATGAGGGAGGTTGGTGTCGCTTTGTCTCCCCAGATACCACATTTACAATGTGAATGAAAACAACCCAGGCTTTAGTGAGGATCGGGCATGCTTCTACACAGCTCAAATTGTCTGTGGCATGGAACACCTGCACCAATGCCGGATCATCTACCGTGACCTGAAGCCGGAGAACGTCCTCCTTGATAATGAGGGTAAGCTGACAATGGTTAGTCAGTGACCAGTGCTGGAATTCTCAAGACAAGTTTGTCCATTCCTAATTTCCACTTAAACTGAGTGGCTCGCTGTCATCAACAGGGATGGGTCTTGGGTCACAGTTCGAGTTAGGATGGCGGAATATCTCCACTGTAGAGCCAGCAGGGCTCGAGCAACAATCTCCTGTGGTGTGCCAATGTTTGTTGATTCTAGACTTCTTTAATTTTCTGACTTTCATTTCCGCAACAGCCTTGTGGGAATTCCTGGGTCTGGGGGAAGATGTCATTTTTTATCCCAGAAGGCACTTTGTGTTTGCTCCAATGAAGCTGTGGCTTAGATCACCACAGTGGATTATGCAGCACACAGACTGTGCAGCACAACCAACGCACTCTCCACACTCGCCAAACCAAGAACAGGACAAGCTGCTGTGAAATAATAAATATTAAATGGGAGGGTACAATCAATGGGAGTGGTTACAGAGAAGTGGAAGAGTGTGGGGAGGGGATGAGATGTTCTTGTCTTAGAATGGGGTGCATGTATGGGTGTGGGAAGGGGTATTTTATAGATAAAGGAGGATGTAACGGGCCTATAGAATGGGAGAATGTGGAGTAAGAGGAAACTACATTAACATGAATGGAGGAAAAGGCTGTTTGCTACATTTGGGTATACTCATCATGTCTCATTTCCTTCATAAATTTGGAAGACTTGCTGGATTCCTGAAATTTGTAAACCTGGAGTTACAACGAGTTTGCATCTTGATCTCAGTGGTAGTGCTGACCTGGAATTTGACCTCACCAGATGAGCCATCGTCCTAGAAATCCATTGAAACCCTTACCTACTCATCCCCCAAGTTCTTATTGAATTCACTCTCCCATGATCACCTATTGACATCTACACCCATCGGTTGAGAGACCACTCAGTTAGCCATTGTCCACAGTCACTCAGTCATTCACAATACACAATAGGTGCAGGAGTAGGCCAATCGGCCCTTTGAGCCAGCACCACCATTCAATGCGATCATGGCTGATCATCCACAATCAGTACCCCGTTCCTGCCTTCTCCCCATATCCCCTGACTCTGCTATCTTTAAGAGCCCTATCTAGCTCTCTCTTGAAAGTATCCAGAGAACCGGCCTCCACCACCCTTTGAGGCAGAGAATTCCACAGACTCACAACTCTCTGTGTGAAACTGTGTGAAAAAGTTTTTCCTCATCTCCGTTCTAAATGCCTTGCCGCTTATTCTTAAACTGTAGCCCCTGGTTCTGGATTCCTTCAACATCGGGAACTTCCTGCCTCAAGCGTGTCCAAACCCTTAATAATTTTATATGTTTCAATAAGATACCCTCTCATCCTTCTAAATTCCAGAGTATACAAGCCCAGCCTCTCCAATCTCTCAGCATGTGACAGTCCTGCCATCCCGGGATTTAACCTTGTGAACCTACACTGCACTCCCTCAGTAGCAAGTATGTCCTCCCTCAAATTTGGGGACCAAAACTGCACACAATACTCCAGGTTTGGTCTCACTAGGGCCCTGTAAAACTGCAGAAGGACCTCTTTGCTCCTATACTCAACTCATCTTGTTATGAAGGCCAACATGCCTTTCGCTTCCTTCACTGCCTGCTGTACCTGCATGCTTACTTTCATTGACTGATGAACAAGGACCCCCCCGATCCCGTTGTACTTCCCCTTTTCTCAACTTGACACCAGTTAGATAATAATCTGCCTTCCTGTTTTTGCTACCAAAGTGATTAACCTGACATTTATCCACATTAAACTGCATCTGCCATGCATCTGCCCACTCACCCAACCTGTCCACGTCACACCTGCATTCTCATAGCATCCTCCTTACAGTTCACACTGCCACCCAGCTTTGTGTCATCTGCAAATTTGCTAATGTTACTTTGACTAAATCATTGATGCATATTGTAAATAGCTGCGGTCCCAGCACCGAGCCTTGCAGGTACCCCACTAGTCACTGCCTGCCATTCTGAAAGTGACCTTTAATCCCTACTCTTTGTTTCCAGTCTGCCAACCAATTTTCTATCCATGTCAGCACTCTACCCCAATACCAAGTGCCCTAATTATGCCCATTAATCTCCTATGTGGGACCTTATGAAATGTTGTTTCAAAGTCCAGGTACACTACATCCACTGGCTCTCCCTTGTCCATTTTCGTAGTTACATCCTCAAAAAATTCCAAAAGATTAGTCAAGCATGATTTCCCCTTCGTAAATCCATGCTGACCCCGATTTACCCTTCTCCCTCTCAAATTGTAGATTAAAAATTACCATATTATGGTCACTACCTCCTAATGGCTCATTACTCACAAACTCAGTCACCTTGTTATTCATACAATGAGCCATCTCACTCCCTGACATCTGGTGAAAATGGGGCAAAAGATCACTGGTGTGATTAAAGAGGACATAATGTGCTGGAGTAGCCCAGCGGACCAGGTAGCATCCCTGGAGAATATGAACAGGCGACAGACACCCTGGGTTGGGACCCCACCTCAGACTGTCTATGCTTTCCAGGGATGCTACCTGACCCACTGAGTTATTCCAGCAGATTGTGTCTTTTTTCGTAAACCAGCATTTGCAGTTACTTATCACAGAGTCATAAAGAACAGAATTGTCTTTGTCTAACTTCCCCAATAATGACTGGGATTGGCCCAGTGCTAAAAGGGTACATATTACAATTAAACACGCTTGCCTTAAAGACTCTTAACTCTCTCAACGCTTGACTTGATTTTCAGAAAAGACCCTTACATCTAGGGAAGTGCCAGTAAGCAGCAGTGCCACAACAACAGGCAGATAAGGTGGGCTTCGTGCTGAAGCAAAGTATCTTCTAAAGGATACGGGACAACTGTTCTGTTTTTCTTCAAAACAACATTGAGGATATTTTTTTCCATGTTCCTTCTGCTGGGCAGTCAGGCTGAGGAAAACATGACACAGTTGAAACCTCCCACCTTTCATTCTTATAATGGGTGACATCGGGGTGCGGAAAAATAAAAGTAAACATGAGGGCAATTCAAACAGATTCTAAGCTGTCCTTTTGGTAACTGATTCTGTTTCAGGCCACGTGAGAATCTCTGACCTTGGACTTGCCGTAGAACTGAAACCAGGTGAAACCAAAACGAAAGGTTACGCTGGAACTCCAGGTGTGTTTCCTGAACCCTCTGCAGGAGGACAGGTAGCGAGCTGGTTTGTGTCTGTACCTGGGTGGCTGTAGGATTTTATGTGTGCGTGTGTGCGTGTGTATGTGTATACATTTTATGTGTGTTCATGGTTTAGATTGTGTATGTTTCCCTATGGCACTGCTTGATGTTGGTGTTTTCATGTTTGGCCTTGCATTTGAATTCTCAGCTGCCTCAGTGTCTATGGATGATGATTTAATTTGTTTTATGTTCAGGTTTTATGGCCCCAGAACTCCTTGAAAGTTTGGAGTATGATTATTCAGTTGACTATTTCGCACTGGGAGTCACCTTGTACGAGATGATAGCAGCCAAGGGCCCATTCCGATACCGGGGTGAACATGTGAGGATACATCTTTATATATTCTGTTGTAATTCTGTTGCATTCAAACTTAATCAATCAATCAATCAATCAGATTTATTCATCACATACACAGTAAAGTGCAGTGAAATGAACTTGCCAGCAGCGGTACAATCAAAAAGAACACACAATACACAATAAAAATTTAACACCAACATCCACCACAGCATTCTTCACTGTGGTGGAAGGCACAAAGTACAGTCAATCCTCCTCCATTGTTCCTCCGTGGTTGGGGCCATAAACCTCCGCAGTCGCTGCTGCGGGCGGCCAGATGTACAGGCCCTCTCGTCTGGAAGGTAAGTCCCAAATCGGTGCTTCCCTACCGGAGACCGCGGCTTCAGGATGTTATAGGCTGCAGGCCGGCGGTCGGAGCTCTTCTCCAGGGATCCCCGGCGATGGTAAGTCCACGCCGCGCCCGCGGCTAGAAGCTCCACAGACCGCGGCTTCAAGATGTTGAAGGCCGTGGGATGGCGGTCGGAGCTCTTCTCCGGGGATCCCCAACGAGGGATCCCAGGCTCCAGATCCCGCGCCTGCGGCTTGAAGCTCTGCAGACCGCGGCTTCAGGCTGTAACAGTCCGCGTGCGGGCCAGCGGTCGGAGCACTACCTTCTGGCGACCACGGCATGGGTTCGCCCCACTCCGCGATGAAAAAAGTCCACGCTGCGCCCGCTGCTGAAGCTCCGGGCCCGATTCCGGGAAAGGCCGCACCAATCCATGGTGTTGGGCCGCGCGGGAGGCGACATGGAATAAGTTGCCTCTCTGTGGAGGAGGCGACCGAAAGCAATTCCCCCCTTTCCCTCCTCACCAACCCCCACACAAGAGACATTTAAACACTCATTTGGACATACTAAAAAAAACAAAAAAAGTAGAAATGACGAACACGCTGCTGGCAGGGCAGCCGTCGCGCAGCGCCCCCACCGACCCAGATACACAGATACACAATCAGATACACAGTCAACAGTAATCGGAAACTATAGGTCCCAGGTCCAGTTTTAAGCAGCTTGGCCATGTGCATAAATAGAGTATCCAGCTCAATGTTACACCTTTTTCAAATCTTTTATGGATGTCCTGCGTATGCACGTCAAGGCATTTCTATATTAGTTTTGTTTTGTTTAGTTTAAGAGCCTGTTCCGCTTAGGCGATTTTTTTCGGCGACTGCTGGCGACAGTCACAGTCGTAGCAGGTCACCGAAAAAAAAGCGACTGGACCTCCCCCTACGACAATGTCTACGACAACCTACCACCTAGTCGACGTCAAGCTACGGCAAGCAACCAAAAACCGGCGACCCAATCGTCGCCACTTAGGACGTCCACCTACGACCACACCTACGACAACCTACCAACACAGGCAACAACCTACGACAACTGAAGTCAACCTACGTCCACCCGTGACAAGCTAAGGCAAGCAATGACTCTGTCGGCAACAACTGAAGACAATTCAGTCGCCGGTACCTGTCACCGGTTGACGTAGGGAATCGCCCATGGTATTCACCAAAGTCAGCACCCGGTGACAACCAACGTCACCTGGCATAATCCTGGCGACAACCTACAACAGCACCTACAACAGGAGAAGACAGGCAATGCCAAGCCCACTGTTGCCGAAAGGTTTTGAATATTTCAAAATCCAGCGGTGAAAAGAAAAAGTTACGACATTTGAGGAGACAACTCACGATGATACAGGCGTCACCCCGCGACCATGTGGCAACAGCTATCGCCAAAAAAATCGCCTAAGTGGGACAGGCCCTTTAGAGATATATGGCAGATACAGGCCTTTCGGCCCACCGAGTCCACGCCGACCAGCAGTCCCCACTCACTAGCACCATCCTACATGCACTAGGGACAATTTACTATTTTACCAAGCCAATGGCTACAAACCTGTAGGTCTTCGGTGTGGGGGCAAATATCCCAAAATGGCAAATATTTTTGATAGAATTAGCAAGGAGCAGCAGAAGTGCAGATGGTAGAGCCACTGCCTCACAGCTCCAGAAACCCAGATTCGATCCTGACCTGTGTGGAGTTTGCACATTCCCTCTATGATCACGTGAGCTTCCTCTGAGAGATTCTCCGTTTTCCTCTCAGATCCGCAAAGATGTGTGGGTCAGCGGGTTAATTATCCACTACATATTGCCCCTAGTGTGTTGGTGAGTGGTAGAATCTAAGGGGGAAGATGGGAATGTGGGGAGAACAAAATGTGTTAGGGTAGAGCTGGTGTAGAAATGGGTGATGGATGGTAGGCATGGACTTGGTGGGCCAAAGCACCTGTTTCCATTCTGTATGAATGCATGACTAGAGGGTTTTGTCTTTTGATGAAAAGGCCCTTGTAATTTTACTTTATCCAGAATCAGCACAGGCAGCAAGGCCCAGATGCTTTTCCCCCGATGTTGTGGGTTCCATTTGGGATACTGTTTTGAGTCTCAACATTGATTGCTTTCATGTTGCTTTCACTAGGTTGAGAACAAGGAGGTGAAGAGACGAATTCTCAATGACCCAGTCACCTACTGTGTGAAATTCAGTGAAAGTAGCAAGTTGTTCTGTGAGGCTATGCTGGTGAAAGATCCCAACAAACGCATTGGATTCAGGAATGAGTGCTGCAATGAATTAAAGGCTCATGCCTTTTTCACGAATATTAATTGGAGAAAGCTTGTAGCTGGTAAAGTATAAAAATTATTTTTAATTTTGCTTTGAATTACATTTTCATTGGAAACTATTAGAAGGAGTTTGTCCATAGAATGTGGATGTTTCTGGTATTTATTATCTCTCTCTAATAGCCCCAGGACTTCAGAACGCAGCTAAGCACCATCCAATTTACTCTAAGGCAAGCAAGGCTTAGACTAGAGTAGACCTTAGGAACTGCAGATGCTGGTTTACAAAAAAGACACAAAGTGCCGGAGTTATTCAGTATACCTGGAGAACATTGATTGGTGAAGTTTCGGGTCGGAACCTTCTGAAGAAGGGTCTTGACCTAAAACATGTTCTCCGGAGATGCTGCCTGGCCCACTGAGTTACTCCAGCACTTTGTGTCTTTTTTAGGTTATGGTTTGCAGATTTCTCCAAGATGAGATTTTCTGACAATCTGAGTTTCATCCTTACCGCATTCAAGACTCTTTTCTCTTTACTATTTAATAACCTGACAGGCTAATTTCATAGGTAGACAAAAATGCGAGAGAAACTCAGCGGGTGAGGCAACATCTATGAAGCGAAAGAAATAGGCAACGTTTCGGGTCGAAACCCTTCTTCAGACCCGAAACGTTGCCTATTTCCTTCGCTCCATAGATGCCGCCTCACCCGCTGAGTTTCTCTAGCATTTTTGTCTACCTTTGATTTTCCAGCATCTGCAGTTCCTTCTTAAACAGGTTAATTTCATAATCTACTTCTGAGGGATGTACATTCATGCCTCTGAAGCAATACATTTCCCTTCATTCCCCACAGAATGCAACTTCCTGTCATAATATTTCCACAGTAATTTGCAATACAGGTTGCTTGTTTCTTTAATTGTGGTTCTTTTAAAATAGATTAATTTGGGAATTGATCTTTTGTGATAATTTCTTTTACAAAAATCATTGTATGTAATAGAGGGCATCTGTGGCGATAGGCTGGAATGACACAGGGTCCTGAGCTTATGAATGAAGTAACTCCTTCCTGTTTCTGCCGAAGCTCTGCCCAGGTATTTTCAAGTATTTTACATCTTAAAGGCTGCTCTCCTCATCCTAGTGATGGGGAGAAGTGCTCTTAGACCACATGTGATGCCATTCAAAAGTACCCTGCCTAATAAGATTATATTTTAACAATGTGGTCTCCTGAGTTTGTAGAAGGCAGTGCATAATTTTCATTACTAACCACTGATTCCATCAATTGATAACTCTTATTTATTTTACATTTACAAAACACTGACAACATTGGGAGATGTTAGATGCCTGCTCCACAATGGCTTTGTGTCTCAGCTATGCTGCTATGCTCCTGCTGTTGCCATAGGACATAGAGTAATACAGCATGGAAATAGGTTCTTCGGCCCATTAGATGCCTTGATTAGAGGCAATTAGCTGTTAGGACTTTGGGCACAATTTAATTGTTTTCTTTGTAATGTTAGGGGTTGAGGTGAGAGCTGATAAAATTATGGGAGGCAGAGATAGGTTAGATAGTCAAAACCTTTATCCAAGCGTGGATATGTCAAAGACTAGAGGGCATAGCTTTAACGTCAGAGGGGGAAAGTTTAAAGGAGATGTGTAGGGCAAGTTTCTACAAAGAGAGTTAGTGCCTGGAATGTGCTGCCAGTGGGAGGTGATGGAAACAGATACAGTAATGACATGTTTAGATAGGTATGCGAATATGCAGGGAGTGGACGGACATGGATCACATGCAGGCAGAACCATCATGTCTGGTACAGGCAGTGCGGACTGAAGGGCATGTTCATGTGCTGTAATGCTCTTTGTTCTATGTTGGCTGCTTTCCCAGAGACAGTGTGGTGAAGATGGAATCTAAGGGGAGGAGGCTGGCTTGCTAATTCCCTTTGAACAATAACACTACCCAATCTCTTACCATTTAACAAATACTTCACTTTTCTAATTGTTGCAAACACCAAGTAAGGCTTGCACCTTCACCTTTGACCGACATATACATTTCCATAGTATCTCCGCAAAGAGTGTCTGGAAGCAACTCACACAAAACACTTTTGATACAAAGACAATAATTTGTACAGTGGGTTTCCCGAGGAGGAGTTAAATTGGTTCCTTTAGTGAGATTGTATGAAGGAGGCGCTTTGGGTGCAGGTACTGGGGGAAGCTCATATCCTTGGTCATCTGGTTGTGTTGTGGGTGGTGGGGGGAGGCAGGGGATGAGAATTGTACTCAAAAGGTTGTACACAGGGCAATGTAGCACTTGCAACATTGCTACAAGGTAGCACAGCAGTGACCATCAAAAAACATAGGATAGTACAAAAAGGACAAGAGCGTATCATGTTATGTTGCTGATCTTTTCCAGGTATACTCCCACCTCCTTTCACTCCCGACCCGAAAACAGTGTACGCAAAGGATATTCAAGATGTGGGTGCCTTCTCAACTGTGAAGGGAATCAACATCGAAGATTCTGACAAGAATTTCTTCGATGAATTTGCAATTGGAAACATCTCCATTCCATGGCAGGAAGAGATGATTGAGACTGGTGTTTTTGCTGAGCTCAATGTGTGGGGTCCCAATGGTGGTTTGTCAAACGACTTGAGGAGAGAATCAATTCTGGAGCTTCCTCTCGCCAAGTCAGGAGTGTGCTCCATTGCTTGAAGATGCAAAGTACTAGATTAAGGTTTCTCTGCTTGTGGCTGAAACATTCAGCTTGAACTATAAAGGGTTGTTTCAAAATCCAGGTTTTATGGTTATAGAAAAATATCATGCATCTCTCATCCTGTAGCTCTGTAGTAAAGTCCTTTGCCTGTGACTCTTCAAAACTATCAACTTCCACAAGTGGCCCCACTGGAAGATGGTTGAGCTGGTCAGGATCTACTAGATTGTACTATAAGATTGTAACTATTGTTAATGTTTTCATGTTGGACACTTAAATGGCTGTGCTTACTGTCTAGCTGAGTTCAAGCTGATATCCACTCTCTCACCTCACTGTGACTCTCATTATTACATTCGTTTTAGGGGAATGGAGCCCTGTCCCATAGGGAGACTAATTCTGCTTTCTATTGGACTTTGGTCCGCTGGTGGGCATTGGTCCTTGACCTTACCCCCTGATGCTGTCCCATCATAATCCCTGCCCATGGCTGCCTAGGGATGCAAATTGTCCTGTATTAGCCGGGATATCCCGTATATTGGGCTAAATTGGTTTGTCCCATACGGCACCACCCTTGTCCCATATTTGACTGCTACTAGCAGATGCTCCTCAACTTACGATGGGGTTAGGTTCCGATAAACCCATCGTAAATCGAAAATGCATTTAATAATCCTAACCTACCATCACCAGAGTGTTCAGGGTTGGATCGTCAGGCACTTGTGGGTTTTCATTCTCCGGGTTAATTCCCCCTCCCCCCTCCCTCTGTCTCCTCTTCAATCCTCTGCCTCTGGGAGTGTTTTTAATTTCCACGTTTTAATTATGAAATCTCCTTGACGTCTCTCAACTGCCCACCCCACCCCCACTCCCACCCCCACCCCCACTCCCACCACTGCCCCAATTCGATCGGAGCTCTCACTAATTCCCTGAGCACCGACGCCCCTTAAATCTCCCGACGCCAGCCCCCGCAGGAGTGAACGCACGGCCAATTGTCACAGCAGGTAGCAGCAGATCTGAGATTTTATCAACCGGCTCATCAGATCTGTTGCTGTTCGATGTCCATCTCGCCTCCTGCAAGATTCCTCACAAGTCTCTCCCTCGTCGCTTCCTCCCACGGAAAGGTTAACACGGTTCTCTTATCCCCCTGCAAAATCTCGCCGTATGCCAGCAACTTCTTCGGTCCTGGAAGCTCGCCTCTTCTGTATCCACTGCACGATTTTTTCTCTCTCTCTCTCACTCTCTCTCTGTCTCTCTCCCACTCTCTCTCTGTCTCTCTCCAACCTCAGCTCTGATACCTCGCATACAAAACAACGGACTCAATCGAGATAAATCAAGATTATTAATTGTTAAAAAAGCTGTGTGTCACAGGCAATAGAGACAGAAAATGCATATCAATTATAACAAGCAAGGATGAGATCAGCCTTCCGACATGTAAACAGGTCCTTCGGCTCTGAATCGATGCCAGGCACCAACTATCATTCACACTCATCTAAATGCCGCATATTTGTTTATACTTTCCCTGTTCTCATCATTCTGTCGCACATCTATACATGAGGGACAAGTTACAGTGGTAAATTAAACCACTGGCCATTGAGATGTGGGAGAAAACCGGAGCAGCTGGAGGAAGTGCTCGTGGTCACAGGGAGAATGTGCTAACTTCACATAGACAGATAGTGGCACCACCTGTCCTCAAAAGCCAGAACTTGCGCGAAACAAAGGGAGAATTTGGAGACATTCACTGCGTGTGAAGGTAGAGAAGGTTGATGAAGTGAAGACATATAAAGAGTGAGACAAAGTGGTAGAAACATGGAAAGGAGGACAGAAGGTGAGACAACAATACTTGCATTTATTCAGCGTCTTTCACAAGCACTGGACATATCCAAACTAATTTCCCGCTAATGTTTGAATGATTGAAGTACAGGCCTGTACTCCGTGGAATTTAGAAGGATGGGGGATGGGGGATGGGGGGGGGGGGGGGGGGAGACCTCAATGAAACTTAGTCAAAGGGTGGTCATCTGTGGAATTCATTGGAGTCCAAGTATTTTTAAAGCGGAAATTGACAGGTTCTTGAATAATAAGGGTGTCAAAAAGGCCATGTGGAGAAGGCAGGAGAATGGGGTTGAAAGGAAAAAGAGAGATAACCATGTAATGTTTAATAACCATATAATATAACCATATAACAATTACAGCACGGAAACAGGCCATCTCGACCCTTCTAGTCCGTGCCGAACACGTATTCTCCCCTAGTCCCATATACCTGCGCTCAGACCATAACCCTCCATTCCTTTCCCGTCCATATAACTATCTGAAAGACGAGACCCGTAAGATTGCATACCATCAGTGGGGGGCCGGATGTCATATGTTGGCTGCTGGAGATGATTCCACAACTTCCAGTGGGATGTAAGATGAATTGAACTGACACAAAGTGGGAGAAAATATGTGAGACATGGGGAAGGCGGCGGGTGAAACCGGCAGATGCAGAACTCTGTAATTGGATGCCATAACGTATCTGAGGATAGGATGCAATTCTCATTAGATTGCTTCTATAGTTAGATTGGCCAATAAATTACAATTATTAGGAAAGCTTTTAGCAAGGCGGATTGGCAGAGTGGAAAAGATGGGACAGTAACACATTGTATTTATATTGATAGAGGTCAAAGAGACTGCAGGTGCTGGAATCTGGAGCATAAAACAATCTGCTGAAGGAACGCGGGCATAAAACAAAGTGCTGGTGGAACTCAGAAGGTAGGGCAGCATCTGGGGAGGGAAAGGAATTGTTGACGTCTTGAGTCGAGACCCTGCATCAGAACTCATTTATGCCTTTGAGGTATATCACAAGGAATCAGTTGATACAAGTTTAAGAAAAATGTGTCATTTTGGGAGTGTTATAATCTCAATTGAATGTAAGTAATTACCTGGTAATCGCAACTGTAGACTACTTAGAAACTGTAGAAACCGCAGAGAAAGGATTCACCTGGATATTATTCCTCATGGAATTATGTTCTAGGAACAGTTATTGGGAACAAGTACTGTGTATTCATCCGAACTGATGGTGCGCAACTGCACTCCACATAACTTTACTCTAAATTATTTTTTTTAAATCATGAAAAAGTTTTGAAAATCCTTGGCTGAATTTGGAAGGATCAAAGCATCTGCTCTCCACCTACAACCTGTTATATTTTAAATCTTTCTGGTTAAAATAGAACAGCAATGTCTTAATCATTAATATCAATCTGTATGACAATTGGATACATAGTTGTTTTAATGTTGGAATATAGTAGGGTAAGGTTTGAAGTACTGTTGCAAAATGTACATTAAATGGTCAAAGATTGCAAGGTTGTGCTGTTGGTATTGTTGGATAAATGAGAGATGAATGGACAAGAACTGTGTTGCTTATTATTTGCATCCATCTTGTAATCTTTCTGGCTGGTCATCAAACCCCAGCCTTCTCCATTCCACCTAAATCTGTCTGGTGACACCCCCCTCCCCCAGGTTGCAGTTAGCGGTGGGAGTATAGTGATTGCGTCATCAAAACGAAACTGTAGCAAAAGAAAGCAAGAAGTTCTGGAAACACTCGGGTCTGTGGCACCTGCAGAGCAAGAAGCAGATTTAACGCCTCGGGCTGATGACCTTTCATCAGAAATAGGAAAAGTTAGAAATGAAACAAGTTTAAGCTGAAAAGAAAAGGGGAGGGCTGGCAAGAACAAAATACTGGATTATGATGGAGTGATAATCACGGGAATCTGAATGATAATTCCGGTTTAATGTCTTTCCCAGGTATAGCCACCCTGAAGAAGTTCCCCAGAGGAAGTAAACTCAGTGCCTGCCTGGGATAGTAGCCTAATGTACACTTGTGGGACACGAGGAGGTATGAGGATAGGGGAGAGAGCTGGTGTTTAACTTCTGGGAGACAGTGACCGGCTGGTCAAGCCACTGTAGTGCCACCCTTGATATTATAAACAACCTAAACACTGGATCATTATGTCAAGTACTGCATGTTCAACTTTATGGAAAATAAAAGGCTTTGGAGAGGATGCAGAAGCGATTTAGAAAATAATGAGATGGGTAAGGATCTTTAGTTATGAGTAGAGTGGGAACACTGGGTCTGATAGAGGGGATTTAAGAAAAATCATGAAATGTATAATCAGGTACAAATTGTTTTCATTGAAGGGGGAGGTGAGATATAGGATGAAGATGTTTAGCAAAAGGACCAAAGGTGATATCAGGATAAACCTGTACCTCTGAATGAAAGAATATCCAAGGCTGTGAGGTGAGGGCAGGGGAGTGGGATTGTCTGCAGTTTTGCAATGGATCTGGATCTGGGAATTGCAAGGCAAGGCAAGCCTTTATTACCCATCTGTAAATGCCCTTGAGAAGGGGGTGGTGAGCTATCTTCTTAAACCGCTGCTACCCACAGTGCTATCGGGAAAGGAGGTCCAGGATTTAGTCTCAGTACCGGTAATTGGTAAGCGAGGATATTGTGCAGAGGGACCTCCAATTGGAGACATTCCTGTGCCTGCTGCCCTTGCCTTTCATGGTGGGAGAGAACATGAGTTTAGGAGCTGCTGTTGAAGTAGTCTAGGACCGTGAATAACTGTAGTGCATTTTGTAGATGGCACTCATATCAGCCATGCTGTTCCATAAACCCTGTATAGACTCAATGGACCAGTCCTTGTTCCATTGTAAGCAATCAATCAATCAATCTATCAATCAGTTTTATTCGTCACATAAAGTGCAAGTGAAATGAATTTGCCAGCAGCGTTACAATAAAAAAAAACACTCAAAAACACAATAAAATTTTAACACAAACATCCACCACAGCATTCATCACTGTGATGGAAGGCACAAAATTTGGCCAGTCCTTCTCCATTTCCCCCCGTGGTCGGGACCTCAACCCTCCACAGCCGCCGCTGCGGGCGATCACAGTTGTGTAGACAAGGTAAAGTCCAGGTAAGTCCTGAATCGGTGCCTTCCCACCAGAGACCGTGGCTTCAAGTTGGTGTAGGCCACAGACCGGCGGTCGAAGATTTAAAGTCCCCGCCGCGCTGCAGCCAGAAGCACCGCAGACTGCAGGGCCGGCGGTCGGAGCTCCTCTCCATGGATCCCCGGTGAAGGATCCCGCTCAGGATGGTAAGTCCCCGCCGCGCCCGCGGTAGAAGTTGGCCGCGGGCCGGCGGTCGGAACTCTCCTCCCGGGTCCCCAACGAAGGATCCCAGGCCCAGGACGTTGCGCCAGCTGGAGCTCTGCAGACCGCTGCCTTACAGCACCAGCGACTCGGGTTTGATCCTGACTATGGGTGCTGTCTGTACTGAATTTGTACGTTCTCGCTGTGACCGCCATGCTCCAGTTTCCTTCCACAATCCAAAGACGAACGGGATTGTAGGTTTTGGTAAAATTGGTAAAATTTGACTTTGGTAAAATTGTAAATTGTCCCTAATGTGTGTAGTCTGCGGGGATCGCTAGTCGGCGTGGACCGGTGGTCCAAAGGGCCTGTTTCGAAGCTGTATCTCTAACCTAAACTAAACTTGCTGAGTGGCTCCACCATTTTCTATTTTTATTTCATTATTCAGCATCTTCAGCTTCTTTTATTTTCATAATAATATTTTCATTATGTGCCAGTGATGGAGCAATGAATGCTTAGGCTGGTGTATGGAGGCAGAACAATTGGACTTCATTGTACTGGATGGTGTTTGAGAATTCTTGATGCTGCACTCATTCATCCAAGCAAGTGAAGAGTATTCCATCATACTCCTGACGTGCCATAGAAGATGGTGGAAAGACATTGGAATGGCAGGTGTTCTCCCCACAAGCTGCCCTGCCTCCAATCTGCTTGTTATTTTGATATTTATATGGTAGCTCATGTAGAGTTCCTCGTTAATGCTGACCCTCAGGATTGTGATGAGGGACTATCATTTATTGATGGCAATACCATTAAAAGAGAGACGGTGGATATACATTCTCTCATTCCATAGACAGTGTGGTTCCCATGGTCCAAAGTACCTGCTTCTCTGCTGTAACCAGTCTGTGATTCTACACCATTCTCCAATAGGATTTCAGTCATATTTGCCTTGTAAATCTTAACTGCTTTCTGTTTTGGTAAGATGTTTATCTAACCCATCTCCAAACCACGTCCTTTAGAGAATTCCTTAGACTATGAATTATTCCTCGAATATTCTAGCTGATTTGCTCTCTCTCAAATTTCAGATCAAGGTCACAGATGTTTTAAAGATATTCAGTATTTCTCCTATCAGATCCTAAGAACCACACTTACATCAGGTGTCCACCTGCAGACTCTTGACCTCTCTCTCCACCACCAGCCACAATCTATCACCATATCATCCTGCCTCCAGTCCTCTAACAAAATACTTTTTTTCCTCTTTCAGGCATTGAAGCTTGCTAATTTGACCAACTCTTAAATTCTCATTCCCCTGACAATTCGAGCCCTTCTGCTTTACTTTCCTCTGGCTTCATCTCCCTCCCCTTTCTGAGCTTGGATTGGACTTCAACAGAGGTCTCATCTTTACACCCCATCTCCTCAGCTCACTGAATTCCAAACCCTGCATGATGTAAACTCTTCTTTTGTCATCTTCTCCTTTATCTACATTTATTGAGCCTTTCTCTTGCCTCCAGAATTCCTGACCCACCTGAAGCCTTTATTCTGGCCTCCTAACCTTTTGATTTACACATTGTTAATAGTTGAAACAACGTTGATCACCTCAATTTCCCCCCCCCCCCCCTGCCCTCACTCACTCTAACCTACCCCTCTCTGAACGTGCAGTAGTCTGCTCACCAAGAACCAACCCCAGCATTATCATCAAACCTGCCAATGTGTGGACTGACATCTACTTTGCAAAGTCAGACATCAGCTCTCAAAACGTCTGAAGAGTCTCGACCTGTAAATTCACCTATTCCAGTTCTCTGACCTGCTGAGTTATTCCAACTTTCTGTGTCTATCATCAACTCTCAGACATCTCTTCATCAGGGCAATAACCTCATCACTGAACATTAGGGCATCGTCTCCCAGTTACTGAACTAATTTCCTTGGATTTCTTCCATTCACATCCTCTTGCCTCAGTCGCCACTCAAGCCCCTCGTTGTGTTCTCCTCCTCAAAATCTACAAAGAGGATCGTCCAGATAGCCGCAGAGTTTCAGTCTTTACTTGTCCTAAAAACGCATTGTTTTTCCTGTCCTGGATCTGTTCTTTCTTCCCTGGTTCAGTATTTTCCCACCAAACATCCTTCTGACAACCCTCCCCCATCACTTGAACAGTCCATTTTTCTTGTCCCCAACCCTTTAAATCCAATCCCTCAACATCTACATCCCACACAATGATGTGTTGAGGGCCCTTTATTTTTTGCTTCAATAGACACAACCAGTCCATCTTCACCACTTCACCCTCCACCTAGCTGAACTTGTTCTCGCACAAAACCTGATTAATTTCCAGATCAAAGGTGTAGCTTTGGGAACCGACATTAGCCCAAGGTGGACAAAAGGGTCTCGACCCGAAACGTCGCCAATTCCTTCTCTCCATAGATGCTACCTCACCTGCTGAATTTCTCTAGCATTTTTTGTCTACCTTTGATTTTTTCCAGCATTTGCAGTTCTTTCTTAAACATTAGCCTAAGGTGTGTGTTTGTGAGAAACATGGAGTAATTATTTGTTTTGTCCCAACCAAGTTCTACCCTCAGCTATCACTCCAGTACATTGTTGACAATATTGGTATTGCTTCCTGCTATTGTACAGATTTAGAAGGGTGCCCATTTTCATCCTTAACCTCAATTTTTTCTTTTCCTTTCTTGATTCATTATCTCCATAGGTCAGACTCATAAAGTACAGAAACAGGCCCTTTGGCCCAACTTGCTCATACTGGGTTAATGGACAAAATCCAGTAATAGGCACAACTGCTCAGAGTGATACTGCAAACAATGCCTAATATACCAATTTGTCGTGTTTGTGCAAGCCACTATTTTACTAATACTTCATACTATAGAAACAGAAAATCGGTGCAGGAGTAGGCCATTCGGCCCTTCAAGCCATTCAATATGATCATGGCTGATCATCCAAAATTAGTACCCCTTTCCTGCTTTCTCCCCATATCCCTTCATTCCGTTAGCCCCAAGAGCTATATTTAACTCTTAAAAACATCCAAAGAATTGGTTTCCACTGCCTTCTGTGGCAGAGAATTCCACAGATTTGCAACTCTCTGGGTGAAAAAGTTTCTCCTCATCTCAGTCCTAAATGGCCTATCTCTTATTCTTAAACTGTGACCCCTGGTCTCGACTCCCCCAACATCAGGAACATTTTTCCTGCATCCAGCCTGTCCAATCCCTTAATTTTATGTGTTTCTATAAGATACCCCCTCATCCGAAATTTCAGTGAATATAAGCCCAGTCGATCCATATTTTCACCATATGTCAATCCCGCCTTCACTGGAATTAACCTGGTGAACCTACGCTGCACTCCCTCAATAGCAAGAATGTCCTTCCTCAAATTATTAGACCAAAACTGCACACAATACTCCAGGTGTGGTTCTCACCAGGGCCCTGTACATCTGCAGTAGGACCTCCTTGCACCTATACTCAAATCCTCTCACTATGAAGGCCAACATACCATTTGCTTTCTTCACTGCCTGCTGACTTTCAGTAACTGATGTACAAGGACACCCAGGTCTTGTTGCACCTCCCCCTTTCCTAATCCGACACCATTCAGATAATAATCTGCTTTCTTGTTCTTGCCACCTTGCAGTATACTGCATCTGCCCACACACCTAACCTATCCAAGTCACCATGCAGTTTCATAGTGTAAAGGAGTGATAGCTGACACACTGTAACCTTTACTGGTAGTTTATTATAGCACATGGCACACACGTCCCAGCACTGACTGCCTCCAGCCTTCAGGCGTACTGGGACCTAGTGGGAGGAACAAAGGGAGGATACTACAGTTATACTAATATGATGGGGCGTGGTTAGTGGTGATGAGGTAACTACATTATAGGTTGCATGCATAACCCATCTACATCCTTCCCCTTACAATTTAAACAAGTTACAACAGTGGCAGGTTTATTATACAGAACCTGCAAAGCTAAGCATACTCTCTGTAGCGAGCCGGAGGTTTTACAATCCGACCCGAGCGAGTGCGCACAGCACCTTCACCCTCCCCACCTGAAAGAATAGGAGGAGGGACAGGAACAGAAACAGGAGGGGGAGAGAAGGTGGGTGGAGAACCCAGCTTGGAGGGGGAGCGGAGAGGCACAGGTGAGCCAGGTGAAACAGTAGGGGTAGAACGAGTGGAAGTGGGGGAGAGAGAAGACCTTGCAGGGGACAACAGAGCCTGGGGAGCAAACCCGGGAGGAGCAGGGGGGGGTACCCGAGGCAAAAGGATCGACCGTGGCATGCAGGGAGCATAGGGTACGATAGTGGAGGAAGGCTCGACACGCGATGGAGGGGTATACGGAATCGCAGGAGGTGGTTTGGGCTCGTTAACCGCCAACAGGTGCTGGCGGCTGCGTCGGTATACAGTTCCTTCGAAATCCACGAGGTAGGACCGTGGCGCGCTGTCAAACCCGACAACGGTGGCAAGTCGGGAATAGCCGGTGGACGTCTGCAAACGGACGACCTGTCCAGGCATCAGTGGCGAAAGAGGGCGGCAGGATTTGTCGTGCGAGCGGCGCTGGATCTCGTGCTTCTGGGCAATACGTTGTTTGACATCAGCAGGCTGCCGGACTTTGGGCATCAGGGACTGTTGCTCTGAGGGTACTCCGGGCTGCTGGTGAAATTATTAAAGTTCCACTTTGCAGCAAACGCTCGAAACTCGGCGCTGGTGAACTGGCGGCCGTTGTCTGTCTGCAGCCGGACAGGGGAACCAAACGTGGCAAAGTGACGGCGAAGCTTGCTGATCACCATCTCAGAGGTGATGGCAGGGAGGAGATCCACCTCGAACCAATTCGAGTAAGAGTCTACTAGCACAAGGTATTGCCTCCCGCGCCAGTCGAAAATATCGGCAGCCAGAGAGGACCAGGGCATGTCAGGGGCAGGCTGCTGCAAAAGCGGCTGTCTTTGCTGATGCGGGGCAAGAGAGTTACAGTCCGGACAGGAATCCACCCTGGCCTGGATGTACTTAGCCATGGCCAGCCAGTAGTACTGTTCCTGGGCATGTGAGATAGTGGCATCTGCCCCGGGATGCCCCATTTGGGCGGCGTCAAAATACAAGCCATGCAGCGAAGCAGGGACTACAACTTTGTTTCCTTTGATAATAATGCCGTCCCGGAGGACCAACTCATCGCGGACTAAAAAATAGGGGTGGACGCTGGCAGGCAACAAATTCCGTTTGGTGGGCCACCCGCGCTTGATGACAGCAGCAAGCTGCTGCAGGTCGGGGTCGTTTGCGGTATGTGCAACCAAGCACTGTAGTTGCTGGGAAGGGACGAAGTTAACGTTTAGTACCTGTAAGTCCGACTGCTCGAAGGGGTGCCGGTCACAGGATGCCCGGGGGGCCCGGGACAGCGCATCAGCCACATGCATCTCGGTGCCCCTCTTATATGTGATTTTAAAGTCAAAGCGCTGTAGCTGCAGCATCATCCGCTGTAGCCTGGCAGGGGCGCAGTGTATAGGTTTGTTCAGTATCGTTACCAGTGGCTGGTGATCCGTCTCAACGGTGAACCTGGTGCCAAATAGGAAGTCCTTAAACTTCGAACACGCGAAAACCACCGCCAGCAGCTCCTTCTCTATCTGAGCATAGCGCTGCTCTGTGTCCGTCATGGTCCTAGAGGCATAGGAGATGGGCAGCAGCGAGTCATCAGCGTGGGGTTGCAGGCAGGCAGCACCCAGTCCAAATCGAGAGGCGTCGCAAGTGACCACGATCGGGCGCAGTAGATCAAAGAACTTCAGGGTAGGTGTGCTGACCAGCCTCGTCTTTAGCAGGTCGAACGCCTGCTGGTGGTGTGGAAACCATGCCCAGGCAATGTCCTTTTTAGTGAGCTGTCTCAGGGGTGCGCTCAATTCACTGAGGTCGGGGATAAACTTCCCCAGGTAATTCACCATACCCAGGAAACGCTGCAGACTGACAACGTCTGTCGGGGCGGGCAGCTCTGAGATGGCGCTGGTCTTTTGCGGGTCTGGCTTCAACCCTTGGGCCGTGAAAATGTGGCCAACGTATGTGACCTCAGGCACCCGGAACTTGCACTTTGACCGATTAAGCTTCAAATTTATCTGCCGAGCACGGTCCAAAATCCGTCGGAGGTTGCGGTCATGTTCGGCCACATCCCTCCCATAGACCAGTATGTCGTCCACAATGATCGCGCAGGGCAGACCTGCAAACAATTGTTCCATAGAACGCTGAAATACCTCGCTGGCGGAGTTGATGCCGAACGGCATCCGCAAAAACTTAAACCTGCCGAAGGGCGTGCTGAACGTGGTCAGGTCCGTGGAGCGTTTGTCCAGGGGTATCTGCCAGAACGAACTTCTGGCATAGAGGACGGAGAACACTGTGGCTTGTCCCACCTGGGCGGCAACATCTTCGACAGTCCTCATGGGGTAGTGGGGCCGTTTAATCGCCATATTCAAGTCCTTGGGGTTGATGCATACCCGTATCTCATTTTTTCCTTTCTTCAATGTGGCGACCATGGTGGAGACCCATTCGGTTGGATCGCTGACAGCCTCCAGCACTCCCATGTTGACCATGTCTTTCAGCATACTCTCCACCTTGCCCTTCATGGCGAACGACACTCTATGGGGTGGACGGATCACAGGCACCACAGATGGGTCAGTCACGATCTTGTACACCAACGGCAGCTTCCCCAACTTGTCGTCAAACAAGTCTGGGTACTCGGATAGTGGATCCATCACAGCTTGCACCTCGTGGACCGTACGGTCAAACGACACCAGACCAAGATCCTGGCATGCCTGGTTGCTCAGCAACGTCACACAGTCACTGTTCAGAATAAAGAAAGACAGGTCCTGGGAAGATTTCTGCAGCACGCAGTGGAAGGTCGCCCTCCCCACAGGTGTTAGTTCCTCTCCCCCATAGGCACGCAAAACAGAGCGATCTGCAATCAGCAACTCATTCTTCCTTATCTGGTGGAACAGCTTTGTTGACATTACGTTCACTTTCGCTCCCGTGTCCAGCTTAGCAGAGAAGGACTTGTTGTTTACAGTTATATTCACAGAAGGATCAGGGAGGCGAGATCGGCTGTGGAGGAGAGTGTCAATACTTACATCTCCCGTGGAATAGCTGAGCTCAGAGTCGGGGGCAGCGTCAACAGAGGACTGAGAATACATCTTGCTATCAACTTGCAGAAGGTTGTTTAGGAGTTGTCTGGGAGCTGAGGGCACTTTCCCACGGGACCGGCAGGCAGCTGCAAAATGGTTCCGTCTCCCGCAGAAATTGCAGGTCTTCCCAAGGGCTGGGCACTGTGATTCTGTGGAGTGCACGTAATTGCAGTTTGGACACTTTTTAGATCTCGGGTCCCGGGATGTACGAACGGGCCGCGGTGGAGGGCGAAAGTTGTCCCTCATACGACATTGTCCAGCAACACCAGTTAGATTTATGGCTCGGCTGTCAGACCCCCTCTGTCCATGCGGAGGGATGACCACTTCGGCAATGCGGCACGCATGCATTGCCTGAGTCAGGGTTAGGTCAGGCCGTTGCAGCAGGTCGGCACGTAGCTTCTGATCAATCATGCCAGTGACGAGAATGTCTCTGATGAGCTGGTCGCGCATGATTTCAAATCGGCACCGTTGGGCAAGGTGCCGCAGGTCGGCGATGAAGCACTCAACAGGTTGCTTGCGTGAGAAGAACCTGGCCCGCTCCAGTATACGGTTGGAGGGCAGGTCACATATCTCCGCGAACTTGCGCAAAAGACATACCGGGTCGTCGGCCGATTCAGCTGGCTCGACCGGCTGCTCGTTGTCATCCAGGACTGCTGGTTCGTAGACAAAGGCTTGAGCTCTCTTCATTGCGTCGGGACCGGCTAGGTTGAGCAGGAGTGAGGCTTTGACCGCGGCTGGGTCGTTCCGGTGCGCAATATTGACGTAGTGAATGTAGTCCATCACAAAAGTCGACCATCGCTCCGCAATGTCAGCGTCGAAGACAAGGGGAGATGGCTTTCGGCATGAGGATGCCATGTCAAGGGAAACCCAACACTGGGCACTAACGGGGACAAAATAAATGAAAACCGGTAAACGGGAAACGCGAGTTTTAAACTTCTGACGCCATGTAAAGGAGTGATAGCTGACACACTGTAACCTTTACTGGTAGTTTATTATAGCACATGGCACACACGTCCCAGCACTGACTGCCTCCAGCCTTCAGGCGTACTGGGACCTAGTGGGAGGAACAAAGGGAGGATACTACAGTTATACTAATATGATGGGGCGTGGTTAGTGGTGATGAGGTAACTACATTATAGGTTGCATGCATAACCCATCTACACATAGCATCCTCCTCGCAGCTCACACTGCCACCCAGCTTTGTGTCAACCGCAATGATATTGTATTATCCTGTATTGGCCATCACCCCTGCAGCTAACTTTAACATGCACCCTACTTCTAATATGGACTCTATTCTTGCATGTTCTCCGTCATACCTGCAATGTTCTGCACTAGTCTTTGTATGATACAGTGCCCTCCATAATGTTTGGGACAAAGACCCATCATTTATTTATTTGCCTCTGTACTCCACAATTTGAAATTTGTAATAGAAAAATTCACATGTGGTTTTGGTGTGCATTGCCAGATTTTATTAAAGGGAATTTTTAATACATTTTGGTTTCACCAAGTAGAAATTACAGCTGTGTTTATACATAGTCACTCCATTTCAGGGCACCATAATTTTTGGGCACATGGCTTCACAGGTATTTGTAATTGCTCAGGTGTGTTTAAATGCCTCCTTAATGCAGGTATAAGAGAGCTCCAGTCTTTCCATCACCTTTGGAAACTTTTATTGCTGTTTATCAACATGAAGACCAAAGTTGTGCCAACGAAAGTCAAATAAGCCATTATGAGACTGAGAAACAAGAATAAAACTGTTAGAGAAATCAGCAAATCCTTAGGCTTGCCAAAATCAACTGTTTGGAACATCATTAAGAAGAAAAAGAGCATCGGTGAGCTTACTAATCGCAAAGGGACTGGCAGGCCAAGGAAGACCTCCACAGCTGATGACAGAATAATTCTCTCTATAATAAAGACAAATCTCCATACACCTGTCTGACAGATCAGAAACATTCTTCAGGAGTCAGGTGTAGATTTGTCAATGACCACTGTTCACAGAAGACTTCATGAACAGAAATACAGAGGCAAGATGCAAACCACTGGTTAGCCAGAAAAATAGGATGGCCATGTTACAGTTTGCCAAGAAATACTTAAAAGAGTAACCACAGTTCTGGAAAAAGATCTTGTGGACAGATGAGACGAAGATTAACATATCAGAGTGATGGCAAGAGCAAAGTATGGAGGAGAGAAAGAACTGCCCAAGATCCAAAACATACCACCTGGTCTGTGAAAAAAGGTGGTGGGGGTGTTATGGCCTGGGCATGTATGGCTGCTGAAGGTACTGGCTCACTTATCTTCATTGATGATACAACTGCTGATGGTAGTAGCATAATGAATTCTGAAGTGCATAGACACATCCTATCTGCTCAAGTACACACAAATGCCTCAAAAATTATTGGCCGGCGGTTCATTCTACAGCAAGACAATGATCCCAAACATACTACTAAAGCACCAAAGGAGTTTTTCAAAGCAAAAAAATTGTCAATTCTTGAGTGGCCAAGTCAATCACCCGATCTGAACCCAATTGAGCATGCCTTTTTTATGCTGAAGAGGAAACTGAAGGGAACTAGCCCTCAAAACAAGCATAAACTAAAGATGGCTACAATACAGGCCTGGCAGAGCAAGACCAGAGAAGACACCCAGTAATTGGTGATGTCCATGAATCGCAGACTGCAAGCAGTCATTGCATGCAAAGGATATGAAACAAAATACTAAACATGACTACTCTTTCATTTACATGACATTGCTGTGTCCTGCTGGAAGAATGGAGGATGGCTAATGTTGGGCCTCTATTTAGGAGGGACTGCAGGGAAACACCTGGGAACTATAGACCAGTAATCCTAATATCTGTGGTAAGCAAGTTTCTTAAGAGTGTCCTGAGGGATAAGACACATGTGAAAGATCGTGTTGTACGAATTTGATTTGAGTTTTTTGAGGAAGTAACCAAAAAGGTTGACAAGGGAAAAGCCAAATAATCTATATGGACTTCAGCAAGGCCTTTGACAGGGTTCTGCATAGTAGGTTTCTCTGGAAAGCTAGATTGAATGGGATCCAGGGAGAACGAACTGACTGGATAGCGAATTGGCTTTGTGAACGGAAGCAGAGGGCAATAGTGAAATGTTGTTTTTCAGACTGGAGATCTGTGGTGCTGTACCTCAGGGAACGGTGTTGAGACCATTGCTCTTTGTGGTTTATATCAACAAATTGGATGATAATTCAGAAGACATAATTGGCAAGTTTGCAGATAGGTTTAAGGTGAAAAGATTTAATAGGAATCTGAGCAGTAACTTTTTTTTACACATAGGGTGGTGGATTATTCGAAAAAACTGCCAGAGGAGATAGCAGAGACAGGGACTAACCCAATATTTAAGAATCTTGGATAGGACAGGTTTGAAGGGATATGGTCCAAATGCTGGCTTGGGACTAGTGTAGCTGGGACATGTTGGCTGGTGTTGACAAGTAGGTCCTAAGGACCTGTTTCCACACGGTCTCACTCTATGACATTAAGGTAGGTTGTATTGTAGGCAGGGATGTTGGATCCTGTTGTAAAAATTACAACAGTAACTTTATTAGCTGGGCAAGTGAGCCAAATATTTGTTAATGGAGTTTAATGCAGGTAAGTGCAGGGTGTTGAATTTTGGGAAGTCAACTGTGGTAGGACCTTCTGTGAATGGTAGGGCCCTGGCAATGTTGTAGAGCAGAGGGATCTAGGAGTGTGGGTATATAGCTCCCTAAAAGTGGGGTCACAGGTAGATCGGGTGGTCAAGAGGCTTTTGGTACATTGGCCTTCATTAATCAGGATTTTGAGTATAGAAGTTGGGATTCTATTTTCAGATTCAGATTCAGATTCAATTTTAATTGTCATTGTCAGTGTACAGTACAGAGACAACGAAATGCATTTAGCATCTCCCTGGAAGAGCGACAGTTACAGTTATACAAGACATTAGTGAGGCCTCTGTTGGAATATTGTGTTTAATTTTGGTCGAGAGGCAGAGGAATGATCTTATAAATATGTATAACATTATGAGGGGAATAAACTGGATGAGTGCACAGTCTTTTACCTAGAGATGGGGAATCAAGATTTAGGTTTAAGGTGAGAGGGGAAGGAGCCTTGGGGCAATATTTTCCAGATTAGTTTCGTTTAGTGATACCGCACAGAAACAGGCCCATCGGCACACCGAGTACGTGGCGACCAGCGATCCACGCACATTAACACTATCCTACACACACTTTACAATTAACTTACAAACCGGTGTGTCTTTGCAGTGTGGAAGGAAACCGGATATTCCGGAGAAAAAACATGCAGGTCACAGGGAGAGCGTACAACCTCCATACAGACAAGCACCCATAGTCAGGATCGAACCCGGGTCTCTGGGACTGTAAGGCAACAACTCTATCACTGTAGCACCATGCTGCCAGCTAGATGGAGCTGAGAATATGGAAAGAGCTGGCAGAGGAGATAGTTGAGGCAGGTATGATAACAATTAAAAGACATTTGGACAGGTACATGGCTAAATGCAGTTAGGTGGGACCAGTGTGGACAGGGCATCTTGGTGGGCATGGGCAAGTTGTGTCAAAAGGCCTGTTTCCATGTTGTGTAACTCTGATGCATAACATACCCTACTTCTCTCCCTATATACGGGCCACCTGATTCCTGTTTGCTTTCAGCACATTTCTCATTTGATTTCTAGCATTTGCAGTATTTTGTTTGAGATTACCCAACTGAAATAGCTTGCTACAAGGTGTGCATTCAATGTGACGAGATCATTGTTATTACTGGTTGCAATTAAGTTATGGTTCATTTGAGCTGCTGTCCATTAAATCTGTTTATTGCAATGCACTAATAGGACAAAGGTATAATAGTAGAAAGGCATGGATAGAGGAATGCAAATCTTTTGTATTTAAATGGAAGGCAAGGATCTGTGTGTTTATGGGTGACATATTTTCAGACCTTGAATAAAAACTATTCCACATGGACTGTTTGCAAATGGTGATGCTTCTGACAGACACACTTGACCTCGCAGATAAAAGAAAAATAATATTCATTATTTATTTATTTTTGTTAGAAGTACAATAATGTGGTACCACAGTACCTAATACTTATTGACATATTACATTTCATATGGTGACTAAAATTAGAGCACATGGTATTGGGGGTAGGGTGTTGACATGGATAGAAAATTGGTTGGCAGACAAGAAGCAAAGAGTAGGAGTGAACGGGTCCTTTTCAGAATGGCAGGCAGTGGGGAGTGGAGTGCCGCAAGGCTCGGTGTTGGGGCCGCAACTGTTTACCATATATATTAATGATTTGGAAGAGGGAATTAGGAGCAACACCAGCAGGTTTGCGGATGACACAAAGCTGGGTGGCAGTGTGAACTGTGAAGAGGATGTTAGGAGGTTGCAGGGTGACCTGGACAGGTTGAGTGAGTGGGCAGATGCAGTATAATATGGATATATGTGAGGTTATCCACTTTGGCGGCAAAAACAAGGGGGCAGATTATTATCTCAATGGGGTTAGGTTAGGTAAGGGGGAGGTGCAGCGAGACCTGGGCGTCCTTGTACACCGGTCACTGAAAGTTGGCTTACAGCAGGCAGTGAAGAAAGCTAATGGAATGTTGGCCTTCATAACAAGAGGATTTCAGTATAGGAGTAACGAGGTTCTTCTGCAGTTGTATAGGGCTCTGGTGAGACCACATATAGAGTATTGTGTACAGTTTTGGTCTCCTAATTTGAGGAAGAACATCCTTGTGATGGATGCAGTGCAGCGTAGGTTCACGAGATTGATCCCTGGGATGGCGGGACTGTCATATGAGGAAAGATTGAAAAGACTAGGCTTGTATTCACTGGAGTAGAAGGATGAGGGGATCTTATAGAAACATATAAAATTATAAAAGGACTGGACAAGCTAGATGCAGGAAAAATGTTCCCAATGTTGGGCGAGTCCAGAACCAGGGGCCACAATCTTAGAATAAAGGGGAGGTCATTTAAGACCGAAGTGAGGTCATTTAAGACTTTTTCACCCAGAGTTGTGAATTTATGGAATTCCCTGCCACAGAGGGCAGTGGAGGCCAAGTCACTGGATGCATTTAAGAGGGAGTTAGATCGAGCTCTAGGGGCTACTGGAGTCAAGGGATAGGGAGAGAAGGCAGGCACGGGTTATTGATAGGGGACGATCAGCCATGATCACAATGAATGGCGGTGCTGGCTCGAAGGGCCGAATGGCCTCCTCCTGCACCTATTTTCTATGTTTCTAAATAAATGAACATTAGCTACTCTCCAGTCCTCTGGGGCCTCGCCTGTGGTTTAAGATACGAAGATCTTTATCAATATCACTACAATTTCCCCTCTTGCCTCACTCAATAGCCTGGGTAGATCCCATCAGGCCCTATGGTCTTTATCCACCCAACACCATCTCCCTCCTGATCTCAAAAACTGTCCTAGCATATTGACACTCCCCACACTGATCTTATTTCCTCCATGCCCTTCATCTTGATGAATACACATGCTAAGTTCTCATTTGTGAAGATGTTCCTGCTGAGACAGTGTGTGACTGTCCAGTCTTCATTTGATCCTTTAATCTAGAGATCAAATAAATGTGCACTACAGAAAAGTTAGATGCAAGGTAACTTGAGCACTGGCATAATTCTACTGACCAGAATGTGTTGCAATACTAAAATTGCATTTTTTGTTCTTGTATAAAATGCAGAATTACAGGAACAGCTTTGTCATTTCCCTGCGGTCCAGTGTGCTATTAGTTTTGCAGAAGCAAAAGTTGTTGCGAAAACAAATGATCAGGCTGTGAGTACTAAAAATAGATAAGCGGTCTATACATTTAAAGGTGTAAGAGGAACTTTAAAGTCCACAAATACTAGCCACTCGGTTTTATATTAAGGTTGGAGAAAATCATCAAATGATTCAAAAACAAAACAAAAATGATTGGAAAAGGATGCACAGCACACGTGTGGAGCCAGCACACGTGTTGAGGCACATAATGATGGACCAACTTTAGCATATGTACAAAAAACAAACTGCTGGAAGAACTCAGTGGATCATGCAGCATCTATGGAGGAACCGCAGCATCCACAGAATCTGACAGATCAGCCAAGTTCCTCCAGCAGTTTGTTTTTTACTCAAAATTCCAGCATGTGCAATCTTGTCTTCATTTAGTATTTGAATATCAGTAGTATAAAAAAATTAATTAATTGTGAAATAATAATTGCAAAAATACAGAAAATAACATTGAACTAATAGTTTACAAAGTGGGATTAGTTGTGAGACACTCTATCGTTTATACTTGTCCTGAATTTAGGAATGTAGAGATAACAGCCCTTCAGCCCAATTACTCACGATTCCAAACCCAGTAATAAACACAGTAGATGGGCAGGTAACTGGATGCCTCCACTAAATGTCAGTTAACTAGTTCCACAGTTCGCAACTACGAATCTCTCTTCGGTTCACACCTGTCCCTCGCCAACAGTCAGCCTATTAGGGAACCTTCTTGCCTGAGGTCATCTGTTGCCAAACCAGATTGGTCCCGTTTCTTCTTTGCTTTATTTTTCCTCCCATTCTCCCTTCGACAATCAGTCTGAAGAAGGGTCCAGACCAGAAATGTCACTTATCCATTTTCTCCACAGATGGTGCCTGACCCACTGAGTCACTCCCAACATTTTGTGTCTATCTTTGGTATAAACCAGCACCTGCAGTTCCTTGTCACCTGTTGCTCTAAGAGATGATCTCCATGTGACAGAAAGGAATAAGAAGTTGATTCTATTATGAATGATTTGTGTCGGAATGCACCAGTCAGTAAACAATAAGAGTAATAGTTACAATAAACATAAACAGAAACAGACCCTTTGGCCAACTAATTCTATCATTCCCCTACACATATATTTGGGCCAATTTATAAGACCAATTAACCTAACAACCGATGAGAGGAAACCAGAGCACGCAGTCACAGGGAGAATGTGCAAATAAACAGACAACAGACGTTAGGATTAAAACCACGTTGCTGGAACTGTGAGGCAGCAGTCATATTGAGTGGACCACTATTTTATCCAAAAGAACCAGAGCAGCAAAAATAATTAATTTAAAATTAGTGGTTTGAACATGGAATGCTCTGCCAAAAGGTTAATACATTTTCAACAGTAATCTTCGAAAAGGTTATGTTTGAATACTTCAGAGCTATGGATAACTAACATGGTAGTGGGTCTAATTGAATTAATCTTCAAACCAGCTGGCGCAGATTCAATGTGTAAAATGATTAATATTGTATTACACAAATGGCCCATTTATATTTAATTTAGAGATGCAGCGTGGAAACAGGCCCTTCGGCTCACTGAGTCCATGCTGACCAACGATCACCCATATACTAGTTCTATGTTAACTCAGTTTTGCATCATACTCATTGGAGGCAATTTACAGAAGCCAATTAACCTATAAACTGCACATCTTCAGAATGTAGGAGGAAACCAGATCTCCCGGAGAAACCCCACGCGATTTCAGGCACTGAGAAGCAGCAACTCTACCCCTACATCATCCCCAAGAAAGTCATTGACATTATTAAACAATATAGAAAAGCATTTTACTCCAACAAGAGGCTGTCAGCAATACTTAACTTTCCCAAAGCCCCTTTTAAAAAATATATTTATCTTTAACGTACTGGATTATAACAGGATGCTTTGCAAATGTAATTGGAAATATGTAACCTCAAGTTCATATGGCTAAATTCAGCTCACCTAAATTCACCAGTTATCCAGTACTCAAATTTAAATTGCTCTTAAATTCCCCAATGCCGTATGATTTTGGTGTCTTTGGCAATTGCTCTAACTCAGACGATCTCAACAAACCTAAATTTCTCCTTCCTTATTCTTGCTTTGCTGGTTTCACAAGACAAAGAAGTTCCTTGATAATCCAGGAACTTGCATTAATTTGCAAATGATGCACAGTACAAAACGAACTGCAGAAAAACAGGAATCACAGGCTAACATAGCAAAATTCTTTTGGTCTCAGAAAAATACCGAGAGAAGTTTCTCATTCAGTGCATCAAAGTTATCAAAATACATTGCTGCATGATTTTGTCACATTTATATCACTCCTTTAACATAATAATTGCCATGGATTTCACAGGGTCTTTACCTGGAAAGCATTACACCAAGCCACACTAAGAGATGTTAAAACAGATATCAAATTATTAAATAACTGAATTTGTGCTTCAATGTAAATATAAACATATCTGACAGATAAAAGAAATAATTTTTATTGGCGCACAAGTATGTCAGGTAAATTTTTATCTCCAACATCAACCTGGATTACAGAACCAAAGAGAACAAAAATGTGGAAACAGGACAAACTTAATTTCTGATAACATTTCTCATAAAATTAAAAAAAAAAAAAAAGGTCCCAATATTCTATAGAAAATTATAAAAGCAAGAATGCATTGGGAAAGGGAAATCAAAAGAACATACTCAGATGTGGTCTTAGAAACTGGGTTTCCCCCAAAAAATTACTCAATGCGTTATAGAGATAAGATTCCCTTTCTTATGAGAGGTGGCCAAATGCCTTTAACAGAAGAGGGAAAACTCGCACATAGCCCTTTCAGAAACAAACTATTTATTAGCAGTTAAAAGGTAATCCATACACCTTATGTGCCAAGTCTCAGGCAACATCCCAAACAAGCTCCGAAGCACAGTCGGCAGGCTGGACTCCAAAATATTTACGGTAAGACATACATAAAAGGTGCAGTCACAAAAATGCACACCATTTAATTGATTTTAAAAGAAGTAGAGGAAAAAAAAACAAATAGAGAATGCCAGCTCCTAATCATTAAGAGCACCCAATATACATCACCCTAAATCCCAGAAAAACAGTTTATAAACAATCTAAAGATTTAAATACATAAACCAGATTTTAAACACGTTCTCAAAATGAACCAAGCTTAAATTATGCCCATGTTGTGTTGGCAAAATTAGTGCATGTTAAATGCTTTAGGGCAAACTTTACTCCAACATCTCTCAAGTTTATTCCAACATCTTTTGAGTTTACAGTTCACACACCAGGTGCTTATCATACAAAATGGTAGTTCTGAATTTAATTAACAGCCATCTAGTTTAATTTATCAGCCATTAGGAAGCTGTTGCAGGATTAACATCAATTACTATAGATAAAGCTGTTCATCCTTAACACACTTCGAATGGATATAAAACAATCACTGTGTAATTTGCAACAGCAGTCAAAGGCCAATGAAGCCAAGAGCAATGTTGTGCTTTTATATTTTGAAAAGGTCAAACACTGCAGCGCAATCTGCACTTCAAGGTAGTATTTTTGTGTGTAAAAAAACAAGGAGTAGATGACGCCCATTCCTAAAGGTCTCATTCCAATGATTACACAATACTCAAACTAAAATAAAAACTTTGCAATGTGCCAGTTGTTATAATTTATTTGTAATTTTTTTGGGAGGAGGGGGTTGGTTGGGAGCAGGAGCGAATGGGAGCTTAATTTTTAAGAAGCCTAATTTACAGGCACACTGTGTTTATGCATACACATGCACCCATATGAGGTCTATTGGGTAAAAAAATCACGTAAGCACACACCATTACTATTTTAAAGTAGGAATTAACACTCTTGGTTACACAGTAGAAGTGTGAAAATGTTATTAATTTACTCACAAACAGTCCTTTTCTTAAGGTGCTCTTACACTACAGCAGCATAGCCTTTATTGAAAAGCTGGTCTCCTTTGTTTGGCTGCCTTCAATAGTGTAAACAAACCTGGCCTCTATCTTACCCATTGCACATCACCTCTTGGGATAAAATAAATGATGTAGAAGCATTAATATTGAAACTTGGTGTACCGATGCCACTCACTCACAACCTGAATTAAATGTGTAAACCCTCCTGGCAACATTGCATTCTCTATTCAGAGTGGCTTTTAGTTTTCACTTAGCATTGAATACTATTCTCCAGTTCCATGGTTATACACAGGTAATGCAATGACATGCCTTATGTCAAGACTTGGGGATGGGTAAGTATTTCACATATTTTGTTAAAAACATATTATTAGAAGCAAGTTGTCAGGCAGAGGATTCCATTTGTCAGTAAACAATTTTCTCTTAACTCCCTTTAATGCAGGTCCATCCCCAAGATTCTAGTAGAGAATGTGTATGCATTTCTTTGAAATAGAATTAGTTACAGAGGTGGAATAGCTAAATCTATGCAAGATTAAATGGTTTGATATCCAGCGTGGCTTCTCTTTCTTCCGATAAGATAAGCAATCAACACAATCAGCACAAGGCCAGCAAGAGCTGCACCAACTATTATTGGGATCAACATGTCATCTTTATCCATTTGGCATTCTTCAGCTGTGCAAAAGAAAATTAATATTTAGAAATCGATTGTTTAAAATGAGCTTCATGAGTCTAAAAATCCAGCACATATTTTAAACACACATCATTTTGGGGCAAAGATATTTTAAACAAAAGCACCCAATTTCATGTCAAACTCTCACCTAAACAGACTTATTTGGATGGATTTGTTCAGTGCAAGTCAACAGTTCTACTGTTAAGAACTTTCAAAAGAGGAGAATGAAACATCTAGCCACTGGAGCCAACTTTCCATTCAATTAGGTCATGTCCTATTTCTGAGATCAGCTCCATTTTTCCACCATTACAAATGTTTCAATATTTATATCACAATTTCAATTGCGTCACAGGTAATGAAGTACTCATAAAAGTAGGAGAAACAAAATGCTGAAGTGTCTTTGACCCAAAACATTACTGTTTTTTTCTCTACCCATAGAAGCTTCTTACCTGCTGAATGTTTCCACCATTTATTGTTTTTATTTCAGATTTTTAGCATCTGCATAGCACATAGAAGAGTACAGCACCCTTTAGCCCACAGTGCCAGTACCGAGTATGATGCCAGGTTAAATAAATCTCCTCTACCTACACATAATCCAAATCTTCCATTCCTGCAAATCCATGTCCAATATCTAAAAGCCTCTTGAATGTCACTGTCGTATCTGCTTCCACCTCTGGTAGTGCGATCCAGGCACCCGCCACTGTGTTAAAAAAAACCCTGCACTTCTTTAATTTTTGCCCCTCTCACCTTAAAGCTATGCTCTCTAGACCTTGACATTTCCTCCCTGGGAAAAATATTTTGCTACCCTATCTGTACCTCTCATAACTTAATATACTTCTATCAGGTAATCCCTCACCATTCAACCCTCCAAAGAAAACAATTCATGTTTGTCCAACCTCTCCTTATAGCCAATACCCTTTAATCCAGGCAGCAATCTGCACCCTCATCAAAGCCTCCATATCCTTCCTGCAATAGGGCAACCCGCACACAATTCTCCAAATGCTGTCTAACCAGTCATATAAAGCTGCAACACGCCTTCCTGACTCATACACTCAATGTCCCAACCAATCAAGGCAAGCATACCATATGCCTATACAAGGTTAATTCCCGGGATGGCAGGACTGTCATATGCTGAGAGAATGGAGCAGCTGGGCTTGTACACTTTGGAGTTTAGAAGGTTGAGAGGGGATCTCATTGAAACATATAAGATTGTTAAGGGCTTGGACACACTAGAGGCAGGAAACATGTTCCCGATGTTGGAGGAGTCCAGAACCAGGGACCACAGTTTAAGAATAAGGAGTAAGCCATTTAGAACGGAGACGAGGAAACACTTTTTCTCAGAGAGTGGTGAGTCTGTGGAATTCTCTGCCTCAGAGGGCGGTGGAGGCAGTTTCTCTGGATGCTTTCAAGAGAGAGCTAGATAGGGCTCTTAAAAATAGCGGAGTCAGGGGATATGGGGAGAAGGCAGGAACAGGGTACTGATTGGAGATGATCAGCCATGAACACATTGAATGGCCGTGCTGTCTCGAAGGGCCAAATGGCCTGCTCCTGCACCTATTGTCTATTGCCTTCTTTACCGTATTATCACTTCTTTCGTTTCTGCCGCATCTGCTCACAAGATGAGGCTTTCCATTCCAAGACATCTGATATGTCCTCGTTCTTTAGTAAGCGTGGTTTCCCATCTTCTGTCGTAGATGGATCTCTCATCCGTGTCTCCTCTGTGTCCCGTAGTTCTCTTGCTTCCCCTCCCCCCAGATGGGAACAAGGAGATAACTCAGCTGGTCCTTACTTTCACCACACTAACATTTATCCTCTGCCATTTCTTCAAGGATGCTGCCTAACCCGTTGAGTTACTCCAGCACTATGTTTATTTTTTTAGGACCAGTTATACTCAGTATATCTTGTGGGACAAGGACATGGACAAGGCACATAATATGTTAAATAAAACCAACCTTAATTGAAATGTTGCTGATTTAATGCTAGCTGTATGTGTGCGTATCATCCTTTCAGATAATCACAGAATGTACAAATGAGCAAGAAAACACGTCGTAAAACAATTATATGCATTGTATCATTAGCAAGGAGATGTAGCTATCTTGCCATCTGACAAACACATAAATTACAAAAGGGAAAAACCCATTCATGCAACAAACTACATACTAATTTTAAGAATTTCAGAACATGAACATCAGTGCAGAAAGCAAAGCGTTCGCATGATGCACCATTGAAAATGGGAAGAACTTACCAGTTCCATATTTTGAATTATCCACTTTGAATGGCTGCACATGGAGCTCAAATACATTGATGGAAAAGTTTGTGGTCACCTGGAGAACCTGTTCAGCTTGGCACATGTAAGATTTGCCCAAAGTTGTCTGCAGGTAGTGGAGACTGGTATTTTCGTTTTTAAATCTTCCTAAATTAAAATACAAAGAACAATGTCAATAAAATAACTGATCACATAGCATCAGTAAAATCTTAATTCAAACCATAATAGAATGTTTTACGTATCAGAAGGAAAAATAGTTCAAAATCAGATTTCTTCTGCTCAAATACCTCAATTCTACATTTCAAGGGCCTTGAAATTAATGACCACTAATTATTAACTATCCAGAAAATGAAGAAAGCCTCTTTCTATTCATGGTCTAAACCCTGCATAGGTTGCAAATACTTTTGAGATAATGTTGGTCCTTTTCTTCTTTAACAATAAGCAATTCTGGATGTGTCATCAGTTGATTTACAAATATGATGCATTTTATAAAAGCCATCTTAATATCAGAGGGATTTCATGAAAATATCAGGAACAATTTTATTCAGGAAAATATAATGACCTAAAACTTGATATGAGGTACGTTTTAAGGAGTGACTCAAAAGGAAGAGGAATAAAATTGTTGTATTGCTAGATAAGGATTCAGATATCTGTAATCGTAGGAGAGATGGATGAATTAAAACAAAGCACATGGAGCAGAATTTCTACTTCTCAAATCATATTAATTCACTCATACACTTAAACGACACCAGCCAACCAGCCAGGTCAAACTAAACCATGTCCTGACTTTATTTAAACGCGTCTATCACAATACTAAATTTACCACTAATTCCCACCTGAGAGGCAACATTTTCATACAGAGGGTGGTGGGCTCATGGAACAAGTTGCCAGAGGATGAAGTTGAGGCATTTACAACAAAAATATTTACAATAGACAATAGGTGCAGGAGTAGGCCATTCGGCCCTTCGAGCCAGCTCCGCCATTCAATGTGGCTGATCATCCCCAATCAGTACCCCGTTCCTGCCTTCTCCCCATATACCCTGACTCCGCTATCTTTAAGAGCCCTATCTAGCTCTCTCTTGAAAGTATCCAGAGAACCAGCCTCCACCGCCCTCTGAGGCAAAGAATTCCAGATTCCCAACTCTGTGTGAAAAAGTGTTTCCTCATCTCTAGAGCCAGGATTTTGCCATAAATGCCATGTGCTTTCTCATGCCTTTGATGATTTCACCAAGATAATGCTTTTTTCACGACATAGGCCTAAATCAGCCTTTTTTTGCCGTTTTGCTAATAGGTCGTGCTATTTTCTCTGGTTGTACCGTGATTACATTGACCTTTTCTATGTTAACACGTTAATATTAGTGTTATTATTAACGTGTTAACATAGTATAAATTATAAGAAAATTTCCACCACTGGGGCGAAACCGGGGGCGCCACCATTGGTCGTTCATTCGTTTGTGCCGCTGCCCGCTAGTTCAGTCTTCTCCAAGATCTATTTAAGAAAGAACTGCAGGTGCTGGAAAAATCGAAGGTAGACAAAAAATGTTGGAGAAACAGCGGGTGAGGCAGCATCTATCGAGCGAAGGACTAGGCAACGTTTCGGGTCGAGACCCTTCTTCAGACTGTTGTGGGGGGGTGGGTGGGAAAAAGAAAGGAAGAGACGGAGACAGTAGGACTAGAGGGAGATCTGGGATGGGGAGGGGGCGGAAGGAGAAGACAAGGGCTATCTAAAATTAGTCAATGTTAATACCACTGGGGTGTAGACTTCCCAAGCAAAATACCCAAGCTTGTCTCCTCACTACATTTACTGCTGGCTCCAGTCGCAAATCTGAGTTTGAGTGATCTGTGCAAGGCATTCATTGATGCTGGAATTCCACTGTGGAAATATAAAAACAAATCTCTCAGATGTTTTTTTAAAGAAATACACAGAGGAACATATATCAAGCGAGTCATCATTACGGAAAAATTATGTTGACATCAACTTCAACATTGTTGTGCAGAAAATTAGAGATGAAGTTGCATGCAACAAAATATGGATCTCAATAGAGATAAGCGATGCTGTGGGGAGATATGTTGCCAATGTGGTCATTGGTACACTGGAGGCAGGTCAACCATCAAAGGAGTATTTGTTGACATCGGAAGTATTGGAGAAGTCAAACAGCTCAACTATTGCTCAGTTGTTTACATCTTGACTTGCTGTACTTGGGCCAGAAGGTATAAAACACAAAAATGTTCTTCTGTTTGTGACTGATGCAGCTCCATTCATGGAAAAAGCTGCTCTTTCTGTTAAATGTTTTATTCCCCAAAATGTTGCATTTGACATGCTTAGCTCAAGGACTTCATAGAATTGCCAAGCACATACGTAGCTTGTTTCCAAATGACGGTCGCCTAGTTTCCAATGTCAAGAAAATCTTCCTCAAAGCACCGTCACGTGTGTAGTTGTTCAAGGAATTGGCACCCGAGATTCCGCTACCTCCTCAGCCTGTTTTGACTAGGTGAGGTACATGACTCTCTGCTGTACTCTACTACGCTCAAATTTTGAAAAGATAAAAGTAATCGTCAACTGTTTTGAAGAAGAATCTACTGCAGTCAGGATCGTCTGTGAAATCATGCAGAAAAAATCTCTCCACCGCGATCTTGTGTTTATTGATTCCAATTTTGCAAACTTCCCACAAGCTATCACTTCTCTTGAGAAACGTGGCGAAACATTAGTGAATAACTTGTAGGTTTTCAACAAAGTAACTGACGATACTCATAAAGTTCCTGGCGATGTGGGTAAAGACATACAAGGAAAATGTGAGAGTGATTTTAGGTAACAAAGTTCTTGAAGAAATACAAAACATAGCTAAAGTTCTCAAAGGTAGTTGCAATGCATAAGATATCGACATGAGTATAGAGTCTGTAGCTTGTTTCGGGTATGCACCAGTGACCTCAGCTCAGGTAAAAAGAGGTTTTTCACAACTGAAGCATATTATGTCTGACAGACGGCATAGTTTAACACCAGATAAATTGAAAAAAATGCTGGTAATTATGTGCAACCAGGCAACTATGGTCATTTAATGTAGCATACCTTTGTATTATCAATTTTAACCATATTTTGGTGGTGGAAATACATGCCTTTTTTGGTCAATAAATGCCTTTTTTGTAATTTTATTATGCCTTTTAGCCTGCATATTTCAGAGTTTTTTTAGTGCCTAAACATCCTGGCTCTACTCACCTACGTTCTCAATGACTTACCCTTTATTTTTAAACTCTGGCCCCTGGTTCTTGACTCCCCCAACATCGGGAACATGTTTCCTTCCTCTAACGTGTCCCTTAATAATCTTATATGTTTCAATAAGATTCCCTCTCATCCTTCTAAACTCCAGAGTATACAAGCCCAGCCGCTCCATTCTCTCAGCATATGACAGTCCCACCATCCCGGGAATTAACCTTGTAAACCTACGCTGCACTCCCTCAATAACAAGAATGTCCTTCCTCAAATTAGGGGACCAAAACTGTACACAATACTCCAGGTGTGATCTCACTAGGGCCCTATACAACTGTAGCAGGACCTCTTTGCTCCTCTTGTTATGAAGGCCAACATGCTATTCGCTTTCTTCACTGCTTGCTGAACCTGCATGCTTACTTTCATTGACTGATGAACAAGGACCCCCAGATCCCGTTGTACTTCCCCTTTTCCCAACTTGTCACCATTTAGATAATAATCTGCCTTCCTGTTTTTGTTACCAAAGTGGATAACCTCACATTTATCCTTAATAAACTGCATCTGCCCACTCACCCAACCTGTCCAAGTCACTCTGCATTCTCATAGCATCCTCCTCACAGTTCACACTGCCACCTAGCTTTGTGTCATCTGCAAATTTGGTAATGTTACTTTGAATCCCTTCATCTAAATCATTGATGTATATTGTAAATAGCTGCGGTCCCAGCACCGAGCCTTGCGGTACCTCACTAGTCACTGCCTGCCATTCTGAAAGGGACCCATTAATCCCTACTCTTTGTTTCCTGTCAGCCAACCAAATTTCTATCCATGTCAGCCCTCTACCCCCAATACCATGTGCCCTAATTTTGCCCACTAATCTCCTATGTGAGACCTTATCAAATGCTTTCTGAAAGTCCAGGTACACTACATCCACTGGCTCTTCCTTGTCCATTTTCCTAGTTACATCCTCAAAAAATTCCAGAAAATTAGTCAAGCATGATTTCCCCTTCGTAAATCCATGCTGACTCGGACCGATCCTGTTACTGCTATCCCAATGTGCCACTATTTTATCTTTTATGTTTGAATCCAGCATCTTCCCCACCACCAATGTCAGGCTAACTGGTCTATAATTCCTTGTTTTCTCTCTCCCGCCTTTCTTAGGATAGGTTTTGGATAGGTACAGGAAAGGTGAAGAGGGATATGGGCCAGGTACGGGCAACTGGAACTAGCTTGGATGGAGCATCATGGTCGACATGGATAAATTGGGCTGAAGGGCCTTTTCATGCATTATGACTATGACTTTAGTTAGCACTGGATTTTACTATAATTTTCTTTGTAAGTGAAGTGGACTCAGTGGAAAGTGAAGAGTTAAGCCAAGAGTGTTTTATTGTCATATGTCCCAAAATGGAACAATTAAATTCTTACTTGCAGCAGCAGAACATAGTACACTGTAAACACAATAAACAAAACAAATTCAGCATATAAAAACAAACAATAATAGTGTAATGACAAAAACAACGCCCCCCAAATCTATGTAGTTCGGAGCTTATGTGGAGGTTGTAGTGTTTAATAGCCAGAGTGTTTTTGAAGAAGTTGCTCCAAACGTTACAGTTTTCTATACCTTCATCCAAATTGCAGGATTGAAATGAGAGAACAGCTAGGGCGCTGTGGGTCTTTTGACGATGCTGGCTGCCCTATTGAGGTAGTGTCTCCTGTCGATCCCATCGATGGTGGGGAGGTCAGTACCCATAATGGACTGGGCGGTGTAAATCTCTTTTTTCAATTTTCTTTGTTCCTGGGAATTTGAGTTGAACCAAGCCCTGATGCAACCAGTCAATATGCTCTCTACTGGACACCAGTGGACGTTCAAGAGAGTTTTTGTCGACATACTAAATCTCCTCAATCTTCTTAGGAAGTAGAGTTGTTGCTGAGCTTTCTTTATGATTGCATCAATGTGCTGGGTCCAGGACAGATCTTCATGGATATGCACACCCAAGAATTTGAAGTTTCTTTTACTCTCTTCACCACCGTCTCTTTGATGGAGACAGGTTTGTACATCCAGGGCCTTCCTCTTCTAAAGTCAACAATCAGTTCTTTGGTTTTACTGACGTTGAGCGTAAGGTTGTTGTTCTGGCACCATTCAGTCTGTCGATCGATCTACCTCCTATACTCTGACTCATCATCATCCATAATTCCAACAATGGTGGTGTCATCAGCAAATATGAAGATGGAGCTGGAAATGTGCCCGGCTACACAGTCATGAGTGTAGAGTGAGTAGAGCAGGGGGCTGAGCATGCTATCGTGAGATGCTCCCGTGCTGATGGTTATCGAGGAAGAAGTGTTACTGCCAATTCTTCCTGATTATATTCTGTTCATGAGGTATTTGAAGATCCAGTTGCAGAGAGATGTGCAGAAACCCAGTTCCGTGAGCTTTGTAACCAGTTTGAGGCTGTAATCTATGAACAACAGCCTGACGTATATGTTTTTATTGTCCAAGTGGTACAGTGTCGAGTGAATAACCAGCGAGATAACATCCTTCATTGACCTGTTGCGGCGGTCAGCATATTGTAGTGGGCCCAGGTTCTGGTTGAGGGAGGTCGATATGCGCCATAACGAACCTCTCAAAGCACTTTATCACCACGGATGCTAGTTTCACAAGATGGTCGTCATAGTCATGTCACCTTACCTTTGTTGGGCACTGGTATTAAAGATGCCCTTTAAAGCAGGTGGAATCCTCAGATCTCAGTAATGAGGTTGAAGATGCCAGCAAAAACTCCAGCCAGTTTGTCCGCACAGGCTTTAAGAATACCACCAAGTATGCCATCAGTTCCAGACACTTTCTCATGGTTCACCCTCCTAATGGATCTTTTGATATCAGCCTCTGTGACTGAGATTGTAATGCCATTGGGTGCTATGGGGGCCCAGGAATGCTTATCAGTATTCTCCCTATCAAAGTAGACATAAGAAAACATAAGACCCAGAAGAAGGGTCTCAATCTGAAATATCACCCATCCTTCTCTCCAGAGATGCTGCCTGTCCCGCTGAGTTACTCCAGCATTTTGTGTCTACCTTCTCCCTATCAAAGCCTGCGTGGAAAGTATTGAGCTCGTCTGGGAGTGATGCTATCGCCTGAACTGCCCCCTGATTTTGCCTTGTAGGAAGTGATGGCATGCAAGCCCTCAGATAAAAGTGAAAGCCACCAGAGTGTAGCTACACAGAATCATTCTGGACCCTGGCATCACCTGGAATCTGGATTGCTGCCACAAAATCTCCTGCCTGCACCACTAACTAAAGAGTCATCTACCAATATGGCTCTGCCCTTCCCCGATTAGAGCCAGGCTCGGTGCTATAGCCCTGTCTGATATTGCTGCTTAACCTTGATATGTCATTCCCTGACAGCACCCAAAAGGGTGTACCTGTTTTGAAGCGGTTGGCCACAAGGGTCACTAGCACTCCATGTCTATTTCCCTTCTTCGTGGCCACCCACATTATCTCTTCCTGGACCTTGGGTGTGACAACCTCGCCATACATCTTGTCCAAGAAGCTCTCATTCTCCCAGATGGCCATCCAACTGCAGCCCCAGTTTCCTAACACAGACTTTATGATGCTACACCTGGACACAATTCCCACTGGTGTAGTCATCAGGGACAACAGCAGTTTGCTTGACTTCCCACATTCCTGCTTTGACTGCAGATTGGAATGTGTTCAGGGAAGCGACCACAAGCCTCGATAAATATAGAGAGATGCTGTGACATGATATGTCAGCTTTTGTGAGGACAGTTGCATTCCCACTAGGACCCAGATCAGGTTCAACAATGACAAGCCCTGGTTTACAGCAGCTCGGACAGCTCCGCGGGGTGGGAGATTGCAACCTTCACGTGGTCCGCCCTGTTTCAACGAATGCAATCAACCTGGCGTGCACAATCAAATAAGATCAAATAGAACAAGTTGTCCAACAACTTTAGGCTGTGCACGCCATACGCAAGAAGAAGAAGATCGCTCCGCCAGTCCAAAAATGAGGCCTACAGGAGCAGGGATGCAGACATCTACAGGCAGGCCAAGTACAAGTTGAGAAGAGGAATCCAAGGAAAGGTACTCTGTGAAGTTGAGGAGCAGGTTCTCAGCTAATGACTATTGTTCAGTGTGGAAAGGCTTGCAAGAAATCACCAGCTACGAGGAAAACCCCCCATTCCTTGGACAATCGTCAGCTGACCAACGACCTGAACGAGTTCTACTGCAGGTTCGATAGACAGAAACATAACCCCGGTATCTACTGTATTTTGTGTTGTTACTTGCGAGCAAAGCACCAAGGCAAATTCCTTGTATGTATGTACACCTGATCTCATTGCCATTAGCCCGACCTCATGCTTGAGGTCCCTAATATCCACCTGCCTGATACTATGACCCACATGCTAGGCCTCTCTTCCAAAGACATATGACCCACCATACCCTTCTTTTCTCTCCATCACTCCACAATTATATAAAGAGAACCAGGTTTATGCTGGCCTTGTTCTATTGCACAAAACAGTTTGGGCTTCGTGCACCATATAATTTTGCAGTAGTAAGTCCTCACACAAAATACTGACCAGTCAGAGTCATACAGTGTAGAAACAGGCCCATCTGCTCAACTTGCCCATACTGACCAACATATCCCATTTACACTAGCTCCACCTGCGAGTTTGGCTCATATCCCTCTAAACCTATCCTATCCATGTGCCTGTCTAAATGTTTCTTAAACATAGCTATGCCTTAACTACCTCCTCCGGCAGCTCGTTCCATATACCCACCATGCTTTGTGTAAAAAAGTTAAGTTCCTATTAAATCTTTCCCCCTTCACCTTAAACCTATGTCCTCTGGTTTTCGATTCCCTTATTCTGGGCAAGAAATTATGCGTTTACCCGATCTGTTTCTCCCAACACCTTGTACATCTACAAGTTCACCCCTCGTCCTGCTGCACTCCAAGGAATAGAGTCCTAGCCTGCTCAACCACTTCTTGTATCTCAGGCTCTTGTGTCCTGGCAACATACGTGTAAATCTTCACTGCACCAGCGTAATACTTTTAATGCCCCTTTTGTAGAACTGCAAAATTGCTAGGCGAATGTGACTTAACAATTTTTCATTATAATTGGTGACATGAACGGTTACAAAAAAATCACATCAGTGTTTGTTGGTGACATCCGCAAGACAAATTTACAATGTGTTCAATATTTTCTATTAATGTTTAAATCGGAAAAACTGTCAATATTTTGTCACATGTTGTGAACCTTAACTCAAGACCATACAGATTACAATCATAACATACTTTCAAAAACTGCTGAATTTGCTCAAATTGATTTCTCATGTCCAAACTTGGTTTAAACAAAGTGCATTTCAACATTTGAATATCAATTGAATTTACGTATAAAATCTTGGATGACATTTTGTGGACCCCAAGACCAAAAACCCTGGAATTAACATTACCAAAGGTAATTTTGCAATCAAAACATGTATAATTATGGACATAAAACATGCTCTCCTTTAGCTTCTGAACAGAAATGTTGCCAAATTATTTTCACGCTTTTAACTTTGTCATAAAGAGGGTGGTGGGTATATGGAAGAAGCTGCTGGAGGAAATACTTGAGGCAGGTTCAACAAAAACAATTAAGGCCTTTGGAAAGGTTTAGAAGGGCATGGACCAAACACGGCAGATAGACTAGGAATAGATGGGGCATCTAGGTTGACATGGGCAGGGCCTAAGGGCCGGTTTCCATGCCGTATGACTATGACTCTAACTGAGGTTACTTGAAAGAAAGTCCAAGGAAAAGTGCAAAAGCTTTACTCGATTGCCTTATTTAAAAATAAATTTTAATTTAGAATGATAAAAAGACTAATTTCAAACAGAAAAAATACCATTTCTAAAAGTCAGAAGCATACAGTACAGCACCGAAACAGGCCCTTTGGCCCAACTCCTCCATACTGACCAAGCTAGACCTATTTGTCTGCATCTAGCCCATATCCATCCAAACCTTTCCTCTCCATATCACTGTCCAAATAGCTTTTAAATATTATTTTGCACCTGCCTCAACTATTTCCTCTGGCAGCTCGTTCCATATAGAATATTCCCCTCATGATTTTATACACTACTAGAATATCACCTCAGCCTCCTGCCCTCCAAGGAAGAAAGTACTGGCCTGCCCAACCTCCCCATATAGCTTAGGCCCTCGAGTCCTGGCAACATTCTCATAAATCTTCTCTGCACTTTTTCCAACCTAATGCCATCTTTTCTAAAGGAAGGTAACCAAAACTGAGCATAAGATAGCAATGTTACAAAATTTTGAGATTAAAAAAATCAAGTCTGTAAATTATCCCATCAGATAATGCATAAAAAGAAGTTTAATTTGACACCTAATTCACTTTCATATCTTCAGTATTAAAAAAGTTATGGCCATTTTCATACTCGGAAATTAGCATCTTGTTCCCTATTGCTTTTCCATAACTTTCTTAAAAATTAAGAGAACTGAAAGAAATGTTCAGTTATTATAGATTGAAGCATTCTGAAACAAATATGAAACAATCTTACTTAGATGACTTGAAATTAAAGCATATAATTAGTTAGTTACCTAATTACAAAATTCAATTACTAGATCTAAACATCTATCAATTTCTTAAGAATAGATTAACATTTTTAAATAGCCTAAGTGTCCAAATAACATTCACACAAGAATTCACAATACAACATAATTTTTAAATATAATTGTCATGGATTTATAGGCCAAATGGAAGGAATTTAATGTTTAATACCTGTAAATTAATGGCCATTTAAATCAGCTTGCAAGTGTGTTTTTCTGGAACGCGACCATTTGGAACGTTGCGGTTGCGGTGAATTTAAACCTCATGTCGGCAGGAAAAATACTGCCGGTTCGTATGGGGGAAAAAAAATCACTGTTTCGCCACGTAAAATGTGAACTAAAGGCATCTTAAGGAGCACTTTTATACATAAAATAAACGGCTTTCATTTACCTGTCCCGTACCTGAAATCCGTCCCCGTTGTCGGCTTTAGAAGCTGATTTTTAAATTACTGGAGCGCTGAACTTGTCGGGTGAATTAAAAAAAATAATACACAGAACGCCCGTCGGAACGATTCTTCAGCAAAAGCTTGCACTCCAACGAAATATAATCAAGGACAAGGTAGGAGAAACCCGTGTTTTAACCCCGCCCCCCCCCCTCAAAGGCGCCAAAATCGCGCACACGGCCAGTGGCAGAATTGCAGCGCCGCTGAAGGTAAGTATTGTAACATACCTACATAAGACTCCAAATGCAGCCTCAGTAATGTCTTGCACAATTTAAGTATAACATCCCAACTGCCAAACTCTATCCCTAAGTGATGCAGGCCAGTATGCCAAAAGTTTTCTTCATCACCTTCACTGTGACATCACTTTCAGGGAACCAAGTACATGTGTTCCTAGGTCCTTCTCCCCAACATTCCCCAAGACCTACAGTCCCTTTGCAGTAGTCAAACTGCAGGACATGCAAAAAAGTATTCTTAATAACATTATCTTTTGTAAAATTAATGGAAATCTAATAAATTATTACCATGAAAACTATTTACAAGAAAATTGATGTTGATTTAATCTTGTTTTCCATGAGACTGAGTATTTCAAATATGTAGTATGTGTACCTTTATTGTTCCAAATAATAGCTCACAGCTAAACTTAATGGTGTCGTTTTTAAAATCTGAAACTTACCTGGAGATGGAACAAAGCTTGTGGAGATCAAGATCCCTTTCAGATAAAAAATTTTGAGAGTAGTATTCTGAATAAAGAGATACCAACATTTTATAAACCAAGCTGAATTTATACACGCAGTCAGATTTGAGCAAAAAGAATAATTCTTTAAGGCCAGTGACATTATTCTGAAAAGGCACTTTAGAAAACACAGTTTGACTTACAATTTGAGTTTAGGGTGTTAAATATATTAACTATTTTTTGTTGAGAAATCCAAAACATAAATCCAAACAGACTATTCAAACTACTATTTATATTTTGTCTGGAGACCTGAAATGTCACCCAGTCCACCCATTCATGTCTATGTTTGGTGTAATCTGCAGTTCCTTCCTACTCATTTATACTTATCCACTGATCCATTAGATTTTGTGTATTGAGCGATTACAGACCAGATTACTGTGCGGGCTCCCATTCAGGGACATGCAGGGCATTCTCATTTAGATTTCAGGTGTATAACAACACATTAGGGAGAAAGTACTTTATTTTTGATTCTTTTTAATAAATTCTATTGTCTCACCAATGTGCTTTACTCAAAGTCGAGCAAGTTAGAGTATAATGAAAGAGCCTTTTACGAAAGAAAGCATTCAGATAAAACATGCAAAATTCAGGTACAAGTACATTTAATACACTTAACTCACCACAACAAACTGAAAAGTCAGTATGGTCCAATTATCTGTCAATTGAAGGGATGCATGATCACTGCTACAGTTTCCACTAACATTTACTTGGTGGGGATTAATGTTAAAAACTTTCGTTATCTGCAAAACAAAAATCAGCATTCCACGTTGAAACATTATTTCTAAAATAACAAACTACATATTATATTACAAGGGTTTAAAATTAAAATATCAGTGGATACATGTACAAATTGTGTGAAATAAGTTCTTCTGAACTTATTTCTAATGTCTGTTGAGAATCATTGCTTGATTGTTTCTGAATTAATGTTGTTTAAACTTTCAGCCATAAAGCAATATAAAAAGATTCAGAAAGGCAAGTTTTCAGCCTCAAGGTAACGTTGAAGGACTGCAACAACCAGATTCACATTCCATACTAATGCACGTAATCAAACACGACTTCATCAGTCAGACTATTGAGATACTATGTTACAGATGTACAAGATGTTGACGAGGCCACATTTTGATTATTGAGTTCAGTTTTGGTCACCTATTTTAAGCTGGAAAGAGTACAGAGAAGATTTACAAAGATGTTGCCAGGAGGCAAGGGCCTGAGCTGTGAGGAAACATTGGGAAGGCTAGGACCTTTGCCTTAGACCAGGGGCTTCCAAACTTTTCAGCACGAGGGCCACATTATATATTTGGCACATTTTTGCAGGTCGTAGGAAAAAATAAAGAAATGTTAGTTTTATAAATTTAATGAACTCAAAAAAGAACTTAAGTAAATGAAATAAAAGAAATTCAAAACAAAACTTATAGCCATCAATCAAGGTTAACCAACAAAATCATAAATTTTTATGCAACCACATTAATGGGAAGGATGGAACTGCTCTTTTTTGATTTTGACAGTGGTTGCGCTGCCGACTAGGGTCGGGCCCCGTGTGAGTGGTGAGGAGATCCTTCAGTTCTCGCTGTAAACACAACCCTCCTGAAGTTCAGTCTACCCAAGGGGGTTCGCCTCGGGAATCACAACAGGCGCTTCTGTTTCGGGCAGCTGAAGCCAGCCCTGTGCGTGTGGCATGTGTGTCTGTGTATTGAGGTGTGAGACACCGAAGGCAACAGTGGTTGCGGGATTTGCATGGCGGCCGGAGGGTTGCTATCAATCACTCGCTTCTCCAGGCGGGAGTCTCCGGCTTCTCCCGTTGGATCGGGGCGAGGTGGGGAAGGAGGGAAAATTTGTTTGAAAGAACTTCTTCACTCTCTCCTCCTTCTCGGGTTTCTGTCAGCTGCCGCGACGATCCCCTAGCGGGACACTGGAGGCACAGCCCAGGGAAGGACAGACTTGGCACCAGCACAGACTCGACTCTATTCTGCTCCACACCGCACCACAAGCGAGCGCCTCCTTCCACCGATCTTTAACCCCTGCCGCCCCAGAGTTCCTTCCAGCGCTTTGGAGCTGATAAGATGTGGCCCGCCATCCACTCAGACATGGGTTCGGGCCCCTCTGCAGAACAAGGTTGCCGACCCCTGACCTACGGCAAACTGACGCGTAAGTTCCCGCGCTACCACAGAACCCACTAAATAGCCCGCCGCACGGAACATGTTAAGAGCTTGCAGCGGGCCGGATGTGGCCCGCGGACCATAGTTTGGAGATACCTGCCTTAGAGCATAGGAGGTTGAGGGGGAGGGGGGGGGTCTTATGGAAGTATATTTTATACCCAGGGTAGGGGAATCAAGAACCAGAGAAAATAATGTAGAAACAAGGAATGGCAGATGCTAGTTTATACCAAAGATAAACACAAAGTGCTAGAGTAACTCAGTGGATCAGGTAGCAACTCAGGAGAAAAAAGGACCCATCCAACCCAAAACATCACCCTTCCTTTTTCTCCAGAGATGCTGTCTGATCCACTGAGTTACCACAGCAGTTTGTGTCCACCAGAGGACATAGGTTTAAGATAAGAAGGGAAAATTTTAATGTATTTCCGTCTGTTTAAAAGTTAATATATTTCCGTCTGTTTAAAAGTTTTGCTGGTCTTCCAATGTAAGGAAATATTCACAAGTAAATGTTGCCAACTGGAACATTCCAAAATACAGCCACTGCAAAAGCTTTGTGGGGTAGGATCATAGTCTTGGATCCTGCCACCACTGGACAATAAGAGGCTAGATCTTGTTTAGTGGCACTTCAATTAAATCAATCTGACTGTCTATCTTATTTATGTCTCATATTCTATCAGGCCTCCCTGTAACCTTCACAGTCGCTCTTCTTCACCTTGCCTACTTTTTATTAGCTGCTTAATTAGCCAATTTGAATGCTCCAACCAATCCACATGCCAACTTTAAGAGAAGAAATTGATGAGATATACAAATCATTAGACACAGGTGAGGTGCCGAATGACCAGGGGAGGGCTAATATTGTGTCTCTATTTAAGAAGGGCTCCAAGGAAAAGCCTGTGAACGATAAGCCAGTGAGCTTCACATTTGTGGTAGGAGATTACTAGAATATTCTGAGATAAGATATGTGTATTTGGATAGACAGGGGCTGATCAGGGATAGTCAGCATGGTTTTGTAGACTTTAGAGATAGCGCAAAAAATTCTTATACTATTATTGGGCAGCGAATATTAAAAATGTAATTTATTGGTTGGATAATGCATGTCAACAGGTAGATTGGTTAGTAATGGAGAGAGAGGATTGCTCGCCTTTTAATATAGGCGCGATCCTTCTCTCCCCAATAAAGTTGTAGAACACAATATACGAGAAAAACCCGATTATTCATAGCACTTTACGAATTTGGAGACAAGTAAAATTCACTCTTTTAAATTAAGAAATCTATCTCTTCTTTCTCCAATAGCTAATAACCTGTCGTTCAAACCATGTATTATAGATAAAACGTTTATTTATTGGGAAAGACTAGGAATTAAAAAGGTTGGAGATTTGTACGAAATGGGAAACCTTCTATCATTCCAGAAATTACAGTCGAAATACAGTCTGAAAGGTATTTGAAAACATATACCCACGAGTACCAAATTCTGTTGCCAGATATATTAGATGAAGGTATGAATAGAAACGCAAATAATCTAATATCATACTTGTACAATATCCTGCTAAATATAGAAGTTCCATCGTCAGACATAATTAGAAGAGAATGGGAAGAGGAATTAAGCCTAAATATCTCCAAAGACAGATGGGAAAAATATCTCCTATACATAATTGTTCGATTAATGTTAGACATATTCTAATCCAATTTAAAATACTACGCAGACTATATTACTCAAAAATTATTGTTTAAGAAGGAGCTGCAGATGCTGGAAAATGGAAGGTACGCAAAAATGCTGGAGAAACTCAGCGGGTGCAGCAGCATCTATGGAGCGAAGAAAATAGGCAACGTTTCGGGCCGAAACCCTTATTCTCAAAAACTAAACTGAATAAGATTTTTCCAAATGTATCTCCTATCTGCGACAAATGTATTTCTCAAGAAGCAACTATAACATACTCCTTTGCCTCTTGCATAAAACTCCATAAATTTTGGAAAGGAATCTTTGAAATTTTCTCAAAATTATTAAAAACTAAACTGGACCCCCATACAGAATTTATTATTTTCGGAATAGCAGGAGCATGCTCTGAGCTATCATATTATTTCAAAGACGTTTCCTTAATTATGGCCTGGTAATGGCAAAAAAAAAAAAACCCCCCATACTTAAATTCTGGAAAAATGCGTCTACCCCAACTCTTAAAATGTGGATCACAAGCATGTCTTTGATGCTACATCTTGAAGATATGAGACTCGGCCTAGCAGGAAAATCAGAGCAATTTTCAAAGATATGGTCTCCTTTCATTGATTCACTACAGGGATAGTATGGTGCAACACAACTTCGGAATTAAACCGATTTACGGACAGGGTGATGGGTGTGGTGAGAAATGAAGCAGGTATATCAACACGTTTTTAAAATTTTTTTATTTTTTATTATTTTTCGTTTTTTGTCTTTTTTTTAATTTAAGTTTTTACTTACTCACTCTTTGATTACACTCTTTGGTAGTTTAGGGGTTTACACATCCACTATTTCTTTCACTTTCTCTCTTTCTTGCTCTTTCTCTCTTTTTCTATTTCATTTTTGTCAAAATTAAAATGGAAGATGTACAATAAAAGTATTTTGTCATATGCCGCGGTTTATACTACTGTACACTGCTTCTAACAAAAATATTAATAAAAAAAATAAAAAAGAGATAGTGCAAAAATAGGCCCTACGGCCCACTGAGTCCGCGCCGTCAGCGTTCACCCCTTACACTAACACTATCCTGCATACAAGAGTTAATTTACAATTTTTAACGAAGCAAATTGACCTACAAACCTGTACGTCTTTGGACTGTGCTAGGAGACCGGAGCATCCGGAGAAAAAACATGCGGTCACAGGAAGAACATACATAACAGCAGTACAGACAGCACCTGTGGTCAGGATTTAACCCGAGTCGCTGCTGTTATAAGGCAGCAGCTCTACTGCTATGGCACTGCGCCGCCCTGGTGTGGGAGCTCATGTCTTACAAATCTGATTACGTTTTTTGAAGAATGTTCCAGTTGGCAACATTTGCTTGTGGACATTTCCTTACACAAATGAAGGAAACAACTTGTATGGAACAAGCTGCCAGAGGAGGTAGTTGAGGCAGGGACTATCCCAACTTTAAAAAAGCAGCTAGGCAGGTATATGGATGCTCAGGTCTGCTCTGCACCCTTTCAAACTTGACAACATTTTTCCGATAACAAGGTGCCCAAATCTGAACACAATACTCTAAATGTGGACTCATCAATATCTTATTTAACTGCAACATGACCTCCTGACAGCCTTTTTGATCAACCTAGCTACCTGTGATGCCACTTTCAAGGAACTATGTACAGTGGCTTGCAAAAGTATTCATACCCCTTGAATCTTTCCACATTTTGTCACGTTACAACCACAAACGTAAATGTATTTTATTGGGATTTTATATGATAGACCAACACAAAGTGGCGCATAATTGTGAAGTGGAAGGAAAATGATACATGGTTTTCAAATTTTTTTACAAATAAAAAACTGAAAAGTGTGGCGTGCAAAAGTATTCAGCCCCCTTTACTCTGATACCCCTAAATAAAATCCAGTGCAACCAATTGCCTTCAGAAGTCACCTAATTAGTAAATAAGAGTCCACTTGTGTGTAATCTAATCTCAGTATAAATACAGCTGTTCTGTGAAGGCCTCAGAGGTTTGTTAGAGAACATTTGTGAACAAACAGCATGATGAAGCCCAAGGAACACACCAGACAGGTCAGGGATAAAGTTGTGGAGAAGTTTAAAGCAGGGTTAGGTTATAAAAAAATATCCCAAGCTTTGAACATCTCACGGAGCACTGTTCAATCCATCATCTGAAAATGGAAAGAGTATGGCACAACTGCAAACCTACCAAGACATGGCCGTCCACCTAAACTGACAGGCCGGGCAAGGAGAGCATTGATCAGAGAAGCAGCCAAGAGGCCCATGGTAACTCTGGAGGAGCTGCATAGATCCACAGCTCAGGTGGGAAAATCTGTCCACAGGACAACTATTAGTCGTGCACTCCACAAATCTGACCTTTATGGAAGAGTGGCAAGAAGAAAGCCATTGTTGAAAAAAAGCCATAAGAAGTCCCGTTTGCCACAAGCCATGTGGGGGACACAGCAAACATGTGGAGGAAGGTACACAAAATTGCTGGAGGAACTCAGCGGGTGCAGCAGCATCTATGGAGCGAAGGAAATAGGCGACGTTTCGGGCCGAAACCCTTCTTCAGACTCTGGAGGAAGGTGCTCTGGTCAAATGAGACCAAAATTGAAGTTTTTGGCCTAAATGCAAAACGCTATGTGTGGCGGAAAACTAACACTGCACATCACCCTGAATACACCATCCCCACTGTGAAACATGGTGGTGGCAGCATCATGCTGTGGGGATGCTTTTCTTCAGCAGGGACAGGGAAGCTGGTCAGAGTTAATGGGAAGATGGATGGAGCCAAATACAGGGCAATCTTGGAAGAAAACCTGTTAAGAGTCTGCAAAAGACTTGAGACTGGGGCAGAGGTTCACCTTCCAGCAGGACAACGACCCTAAACATACACCCAGAGCTACAATGGAATGGTTTGGATCAAAGCATATTCATGTGTTAGAATGGCCCAGTCAAAATCCAGACCTAAATCCAATTGAGAATCTCTGGCAAGACTTGAAAATCGCTGTTCACAGAAGCTCTCCATCCAATCTGACTGAGCTTGAGCTATTTTGCAAAGAAGAATGGGCAAAAATGTCAGTCTCTAGATGTGCAAAGCTGGTAGAGACATACCCCAAAAGACTTGCAGCTGTAATTGCAGCGAAAGGTGGTTCTACAAAGTATTGACTCAGGGGGGCTGAATACTTTCGCACGCCACACTTTTCAGTTTTTTATTTGTAAAAAAAATTGAAAACCATGTATCATTTTCCTTCCACTTCACAATTATGCACCACTTTGTGTTGGTCTATCACATAAAATCCCAATAAAATTCATTTACCTTTGTGGTTGTAACATGACAAAATGTGGAAACGTTCAAGGGGTATGAATACTTTTGCAAGCCACTGTACCTGCACACTTCGATCCCTATGCACAACACTCCCCAGAGCATTCCCATTCATTTATTTGGACCTGCCCATGTAAGACATCCCAAAATGCAGCACCTCACATTCCACTGTATCAAATTCTAACAACCATTCCTCAGCCCACCTGCTGAACTGACAAACTTGCTAATCATGCCATGTACGTTCTCATCCATAACATTGATATAGATGACAAATAGCAATGGGCCCAGCACCGATCCACACCATCAGTCGCATGCTTCCAAATCCAAAAAACAACCTTCCGCCATCACCCTCTGCTTCCTTACATGAAGCCAATTTTCTAAACCATTCAGCTATCTCTCCTTGGACCCCACGCGATCTAACCGTCCAAAGCAGCCTACCATGTGTGACCTTGTCGACTGCCTTGCTGAAATCCATAAATCCATAAATTCCACATTGAAAGTTCTGCCCTCATCAACCTTTTTGATCACATCTTCGAAAAACTCATTTGTGAGACACGACAGGTCAGAGCCCATCTTCATGAGTATAGAAGTGGAATTTTATTTTGCAGTTGTACAATACATTGGTGATGTAGCATTTGGAGTATTGTGTTCAGGTTTTTGGTCACTCTGTGTGGTTGTCATACTGGAAAGAGTGCAGAGGAGATTGCCAACACTGGAGGACCTGATCTATAAGGAGAGGTTGGCAGGCTAGGACTTTATTTTTTAGAATGCAGGACGATGACGGGTGATCTTATAGAGGTGTATAAGATCATGAGGGGGAGAGATTAGGGTAAATGCAGTCTTTTCCACAGAGTAAAGGAATCATGAACCAGGGGACATAGGTTTAAGCTGAGAGGGGATTTTAGAGTGCTATTGGCCCAATGCGGTGGGACGAGTGTATTTTGGTCTGTATGGTCAAGTTGGGCTGAAGGGCCTGATTCTGTGCTGTATGACTATGACTTTTGACTTCAATACATTCTGATATTTCTTATTTTAAATATTTCTCAAATTCATTATTGAATGCTACAGCAAAATCTGTTTCTCAAATCCCATTGAAACATGCATTCTAAGTCCTAACCACTTGGAGGAACAGTTTTCCCCCACATGTTGCCTTTTGATTATATGCTCAAATATGTGGATTTAGGATGTATCTAGCACTTTCGCACTCAGATCAGTGCAACCATTGAGCAACAAATTATGTACTAAATGCTTTGTTGTATAAAATGGAATTGAATGCTTAAAAGACAATTTGTATTTGAATTCTAATTCTGTTACACTAATTCTGCTCTGTAAAAGCTAAAAATATTTGCATGTTAAAAAGTGCTTTAAGGTGAATTATTCCAAATGATTACCAAGTTATCTACTCAGAAATGTATTTAGTGAGCCAAGCAAACAAGGAGCTTAATATAAAAAGACAGTTGGTAAATGTTTCCAATAAAAATAACACTCAAAACACATTTCAAAAGAACAGAGGCATCAAATATAATAGGTTTAGCAACAAATTCCTCCTTTCTGCTCAAAATAAGTTTACGATAAATCAATCTACATAGTAGGATTTTGCATTTCTTCATTCATTCCAAATTGTTGTCTTTAGTAGATTAATTCCCCTTAGTTTAAGTGGGCAATGGGAGAATCAGAGGTAATGTGCTGTTGGTAAGTGAGAAACGATAGGTTACAGGAAAAAAAGGAGGATTAAATGGGCGGAATTACTGCCTCCAATATGAGCATTCCACTTAGGAAGAGGAGAAAGGTCATGTAGGAAAGAGATGGTAGAACAGTTAGTTCAGATTTATCCAATAAAAACTGAAACAATAAAAGTGGGAGTAGGCCATTCTCCACCATTAATGGAGTAAATTCATGCTCGCCTAAAATCGGCATCTGTGGTCTCTAAACACATGTACTTACCTGCAGAACCTGACCCAGATGGTTTAAAGCTATATAAAGGGTACAGACAAGATTTGCAAGGATGTTGCCATGACTCGTGGGCCTAAGTTATAGGGGAGGCTGGGCAGGCTAGGACTTTAATCCTTGGAGTGTAGGTGGCTAAGGGGTAATCTTATATAGAGGTATATAAAATAACGAATAGATAAGGTAAATGCACTGTCTTTTTCCCCCTAGGGTGGGAGAAGCAAGTACTAGGGAGCGTAGGTTTAAGGTGAGTGAGGAAAGATTTACTAGGAACCCGCAGAGCAACACTTTCACACATAAGGTGGTGGGTACATGAAATTAGTTGTCAGAGGAAATACTGAGGCAGGTACAATAACAACATTTAAAAAACAGTGCCATCCATAATGTTTGGGACAAAGACCCATCATTTATTTATTTGCCTCTGTACTCCATAACTTGAGATTTGTAATAGAAAAAAAAACCATATGTGGTTAAAATGCACATTAAAGGCAATTTTTATACATTTGGTTTCACCATGGTTACAGCTGTATTTATACATAGCCCCCCATTTCCAGGGCACCATAATGTTTAGGACACAACAATGTAATGGAAATGAAAGTACAGGTGCACAACCTTTTATCCGAAAGCCTTGGGACCAGACACTTCTCGGATTTCGGGATTTTTCGGTTTTCCGAACGGAAGGTTTTTTAGCGTAGATTTTAACATGTGGCTCAGTGGTAGAGTGCTCGGCTCGCGGCCGCAAGGTCGCGAGTTTGCGCCTCGATCCCGGCAGTTACCCGGTCAGGGCCGGCCTTTAGCCGATAGGACCTATTTCTCCCAATTGGGCCCCGCGTTAGAGTAATCAAATCAATTGGAGCAAATAGCGCGCAAGATGGTCCACTCCTGCGAAATACAATGAACTGACGCGTAGTCTGCACCGGAGCGTAACCTCCGTCATTTCAGTAACCCCGACCCGACTTCAGTTATGCCTCTCGCAGCGTTGCGGGGGAACAGTTTAGGTGTTGTTAAATGTTTTAAATGTTTTTTATCACTTCCTTTTTAAACGGCACATGCCTTGTACTTTTTAAACGGCACATACTGCAGATGCTGATTAAACCGAAGACAGACACAAAAGGCTGGAGTAAATCAGCGGTTCAGGCTGCATCTCTGATGAGGAATACGTGATAATAGGAGGAAATAGGTGATATTTCGGGTCGGCTTTTTCAATAGCTGCCATGAGGGGAGAAGCGCCGGCACCAAGAGCGAGCGAAAGCGTGGACAGACGGACGAAAGCAACGTTCATAAAGCGGCATTGGTAGACATTTCGGGTCGAGACCCTTCTTCAGACTGATAGTCAAGGGAAAGGGAAACGGGAGATATCGGCATATCTTCCATTCACTTGTCCTTAGTACCGTCCATAGCTCTTGCTCCTCTTTCCCCCCGAGTCAGTCAGAAGAGGTGTCTCGACCCGAAATGTCACCTACAAAGATCTTTGGTCACCTATTCCGACCTATGATCGTTGCTTTTGTCCATTCTGTCCGCACGTTCGCTCGCTCTTAGTGCCGGCGTTTCTCCGCTCAGACTCCGCCAAACAAACACACACACACAGACAGCATGTCCGGCAGATCGCTGCGGGCCGAGAGAGAGAGAGGTAGAGGGGGAAGAAAGGGGTAGATGGGGAGGGGGGTGTGAGGGGGAATGGAGAAGGGGGAGGTGCCCTCATGCTCCCGGGGCAGCTCTCCCGTCCCTCTAGTCGCCGTGCTTCACGCACACAGCCCCGGTTCCCGCCCTCCCCCCTCTCTCCAGGAAGACGCAGTGAACAATACACGGAGGGCTGGGCGTTGCAGCAACGTTTACAAACCTCGGACTCAGCTCACGCCCGGACCCAGGCATCCGTTCCCGCCGCTGGACCTCTCCCTCCCTCCCTTCCCTTCTTCTCTCCCTCTCCCCTCAGACTCCGCCAAACAAACACACACACACACACACACAGCATGTCCGGCAGATCCTTCCTCTCTCTTTTCCCTTCTCTCCCCTCCCTTTGCCGAAACCCTTCCTCAGACTGATAGGGGGGGACTGATAGGGCAGTCTGAGGAAGGGTTTCGGCCCGAAGCGTTACCTATTTCCTTCGCTCCATAGATGCTGCTGCACCCGCGGAGTTTCTCCAGCATTTTTGTGAATCCCTAGACCTAGTTCAATGAGCGTCCACCGAGGGTCACCCGGAGAGGTGACCGCGGAACCTCTCCGGGCGACCCTCGGTGGACGCTCACTGTACATTGACTTGGCCATTCAAGAATTGACCATTGTTTTAGCTTTAGCAGTATGTTTGGGATCATTGTGTTCAAGAAGGAACTGCAGATGCTGGAAGATCGAAGGTACACAAAAAAGCTGGAGAAACTCAGTGGGTGCAGCAGCATCTATGGAGCGAAGGAAATAGGCAACGTTTCGGGCCAAAACCCTTCTTCAGACTGATAGGGGGTGGCGGGGAGAAGGAAGGAAAAAGGAGGAGGAGCCCGAGGGCTGGGGGATGGGAGGAGACAGCCCGAGGGCTAAGGAAGGGGAGGAGGCAGCAAGGGCTAACAAAATTGGGAGAATTCAATGTTCAAGCCCGCAGGCTGCAGACTCCCCAAGCGGAATATAAGGTGCTGTTCCTCCAATTTCCGGTGTTGCTCGCTCTGGCCATGGAGGAGACCCAGGACAGAGAGGTCGGATTCGGAGTGGGAGGGGGAGTTGAAGTGCGGAGGCCAGACCAGACCAGAGCTTCAGCAGCGGTGGCGAGGCGCTGGAAACGTCGTGGAGCGGGCGAGGCCTTCCTGGGATCGCCGCTTGGAGTTCCGGAGTGCTGGGCCGCTTCTCCAACATCGCGGAGCTGTGGGTGCGGAGCTCCCAACGCGGGCGGCGCTGACTTTAACATCACGGATTCCTGGAACCCTTTACCGGGGGTCGCCAGCGCGAATCTCCGCCCTGCGTGGACTGTGGACATCGGGAGCCGCGGACTCCGGTGGAAGGTGGCCGACGAGAGGGCCTGAACATCGGGCCGCCCGTAGCGGCGACTAGGGGGTGCTCGGGAGGCCCCGACCACGGGTGAGCATTAGGGAACATCGGCGAGGAGGTTGACTGGACTTTGGTTCCTTCCCTCACAGTGGGGAACTTTGGTGCTGCTGTGGGGATGTTTGTGTTGTGGACTACTGTGTTCTGTGTTTTGAGTTTTTTATTTCTGTATGACTAAGGGAAAAATAATTTCGTTTTCTCTTCATTGAAGACCATGACAATAAATTAAATCAAATATTATACAGGCATGAGACAGGAAAAAACGTAAAAAATAGGAAGATGGCAGTCCCCCCTTTATGCAAATAATTTTTGATAATTATACCTTGAAACGACACCATTTCCTTGCCTGTAATTTTTTTAAATTATACCTTAACATGTTTTACCTGATTGAATCAGGTAAAAAGAAAGAACATTGTAGTGTCTTTGACATACAAACTCTTGAATGCTTTTGTTTTTCAAATGACACAGTTCTTTATTTTAACACTGTAGCAAGTCATATACTAGAAGGATGCTATGTATTCCCATTATCTTTCATGGGATGCCAAGTCTTGACACAGACTCCTTTTTGCGCGACATGTGCTTCTAACAAAAGGGGGGGGGGGGGGGGGGGTTAGGGGAGAGTTGTACCAGGGGAGGGGGTGGGGTAGGGGAGAGTTGTACCAGGGGGTGGTGGTAGGCAAGTTGTACCAGGGGGTGGGGTAGGCGAGTTGTACCAGGTGTGTGGAGGGGATTGAAAGTTGTACCATGGGAGGGAGTTGGGGGAGGTATAAGGAGAGAGTTGTACCAAGGGGTGGGGTGGGTAAGGGAAGAGTTGTACTAGAGGATGAGTTGGGAGGGGGGGGGGGAGTGGAGTGTTGTACTAGGGGAGGGAGTGGGGGTAAGGGGAGAGTTGTACAGGGGAGGGAGGTAAGGTGAGCTTTGTACCAGGGGAGGGAGTGTGGTAGGGGTAAGGGGAGAATTGTACCGGGGGGGGGGGCGCGGGGTAAGGAGAGCGTTGTACTAGGGGAGGGAGTGGGGGGGGGGGGGGTGTAAAGGGAGAGTAATACTAGGGGAGGGATAGAGAGCGGGGGGGGGGGGAAGGGCAGCTCAACGTCCATGTCCGTCCAACCCCAGGAGAGCAGCAGCAGAACCGGCTGCGGCGGCAGCTCCCACTTGCCACCCAGACTGGGCCCGCGGATGAGGCTGAACCCTCTGCCCTGCGGTCCTGGTGCCGTGCCAGCGTCTGCTTCCCTTTCGCCACCACCATTTACCTCAGCCGCTCTCCCGCCAGCGGGCGCCATCTTGGCCCAGCTCGAGCTGACGCGGACCTGACGACGCCGTCAGACGTCGTGACGCTGGAGAGGGGCAGACGTCGTGACGCTAAAGCGGAAAGCCATTGAAAGCGGATATTCTTAATTTTTTTAATTATTTTTTTTAAACCGATTTTTCTTTTTTTTCTCGTTACCGAATAATCAGAACCCCCGGATTTCCATGGAAAAATCTCATGCCCGATTATAGTGCCCTGAAATAGGAGGACTCTGTATAAACACAGCTGTAATTTCTCCATGGTGAAACCAAAATGTATAAAAATGGCCTTTATTAAAATCTGACAATGTGCACTTTAACATGTGGTTTTTTCTATTTCGAATCTCAAATGGTGGAGGACAGAGGCAAATAAATAAATGATAGGTCTTTGTCCCAAACATTATGGAGGGCACTGTATTTGGACAGGTACATTGTCAGGAAAGTTTAGAGGGATGTGGTTCAAACGCAGGTAAATGGGACCAGCTTAGATGGGGCATTTTGGTTGGCAAGGATGAGTTGGGTTGAAGGGCCTATTCCCACGCTTTATGAATCTATAAAGTGATGTGTACACTTGAAGTGTAAAGATTCAAATGTGTTACCTTATTGCCAGTCATTTGTGTAACATTAATCTGCAGTCCCATCTCAGCAAGAAAGCAGGTCACATTGTTATTGGATAGGTTATATATTCCTCGAATGGGATTCTGTATTACAGGTGTTGCAGTCGTTGGAGCCAGGGTGGTGGGTGGTGCAGAGGTAGACACATCAGCAGGGCATTCTGTCTCTTTAAAAAAAATGCTCTGATGTAAACATGGACTTTACAAAAATCAAAATAAAGCCTTAGATACAGGTTTCCATCCTAACAGAAAAACATTGTCATCTAACAGCAATATACTTATACTTAGGACATTTTGAGAACTATTCATTGATCCCACTGCAAATGCCTATTACCACGAGTGTAGAATTAATAAATTAACAAATAAAGGATCTGCAAAGCAAGCTTTATAGTCTCATTCTTGTTCCTAATGGATTTAACTCCTGGTGAGGCATATTCTTACTTCCAATTACACATTTCCCTTTGAGTTTGTAGCAACTTTTCCTTTGATTAAATAGACTATATTTAAAATATTTCACAGCAAGCAAACCTGTATCCACACATTCTCTATTCTTACTCTGAATTGAGGCAAGTTGACCTGTTATTATTTTCTATGTTAGAAAGAAGGGGTGTCAATATTCCAGTGAGGATTCCCCATCCCTTTAAAACATTAACAGTTGTTAGGGAACTTTTTTTAAGAAAGGCCTTAAACATTCAGAGTAAACAATACAGCAAATAATCAAAACTAAAAACAGTTCAAAAACATTAAAACCAAAATAAAGAAACAGGATTCCTGTCCACAGCCCTGCAATCCCCAAGCATATCAACAAGGAACATTCTGCAGCTAAGTTCATTTTGCACATCCAATCTCCAGTCTTGATCTCAAACTTGAAAATACTTAATGACTGATCATCAACATCTCTGAGGTAGAGAATTCCAAGATATAAAACTTCTACTCCAAGAAATTTCTCCTTCTTTCAATCATGAATGGGAGACCATTAGGCTGCAGGAATGTGTCCTAGATTAGAGAAAACAACCTCTCGGCCTGTACATTGTTAATTCCTCACAGAATCTTTCTGATCCCAATTAGATAATCTTTTATCTGTCAGCAAATGAAGACAAATCTAATTTAATTTCTTTCAAAGGAAAATCCCATAATGGCTTTTTATCAGTGTGTTTTAGGCAATGTATTCTTCATTGTGCATGCACCTGAAAATGGAACTCAAAGGTCCCAATGAGTCTCACCATCCCCTCTGCAATAAAGGACAACACACCAGTCACCCACTCATCTGTTTGCAGCTTCTACAGGCACTTGCCAAACATGTGAACCTGTATTCAAGATCCTACACTTTTATTAGTTTCTCGGAGGATGGAGAATGAGCAAAACAATGTGCTGGAGAAACTCAGTGTGTAAGGCAGCATCTGTGGAGTGCATTCAACGTTCATACCTTTAGGTTGTTTGCTACCCAAGCAGAATGAGGGGCTGTTCGTCCAGTTTGCATGTGGCCTAACTCTGGCATTAGAGGTGATCAAGGACAGAAAGGTCAGAATGGGAAAGGGAGTCAAAACAGTTAGCAACCGGGTGATCCAACAGGCCTTGGCAGGCTGAGCACGTGTTCAGTTAAACGACTGCCTAATCTATGCATGGCCTCGCCGATGTAAAGGATGCCACATCAGAAGAACCAAATGCAATAGATGATCTTTAAAGAGATGCACATTAATCTGTGTCACCTGGAAGGGCTGTTGGGGTCCCTGGATGTATGCAAGAGAGGGGGGTGTAGGGACAGGTGTCCTGCACATCTCCATTTAAAACTCCCCCCCTCTCATCCAACGTCCCCTGGTGTTGGACATTTCCACCCTGGGAGAAAGGCAGCTATCTGATAAACCTCCTCTGTAACCTTCTTATGCTCTACTGTTCTCATAGAACAGTGCAGCATTGGAACAGGTCCTTTGGCCCACAATGTTTGTGCCAAACATGATACCAAATTAAACTGATCTCACCTGCCTGTACATGATCCATTGCCTTCTAATATTTTCATGTGCCTACCTCAAAGTCTCTCAAACACCACTATCATATCTGCCTCCACCACTACCCTTGGAAGTATGTTCATAAGGGAACCCTGGGAAAAAGGTTCTGTCCATCCAATTTATGCCTCTCATAATTTTACATACTACTAGAGTTTTTCCTCAATTTCCAACAATCCAGAGAAAACAATACAAGTCTATCCAACCGCTCCCTGTAGTTGAATTCCTCAAATCCAAGAAGCATTTTGGTAAACTTCTGCACTCTCATTACATCATAAGTGATAGGAGCAGAATTAGGCGATTCAGGCCATCAAGTCTACTCCGCCATTCAATCATGGCTGATCTCTCTCCCTCCCAACCCTGTTCTCCTGCCTTCTCCCCATAACCCCTGACACCTGTACTAATTAAGAATGTATCTATCTCTGCCTTTAAAATATCAATTGACTTGGCCTCCAGTCTTCTGTGGCAAATAATTCCACAGATTTCCCACCTTCACTCCAAAGCTTTCACATCCTTCCTGTAATGGGGTGACCAGAACTGTACACAATACTCCAAATGTGACCTAACCGTAATTGTAGAGCGGCATCATCATTTTCTGACTTCAATGCCCCTAGCAAAGAAGCAAGCATACCATAAGCCTTCTTAACCACCTATCTACTCGTGCTCCCACCTCCAGTGAGCTATGAACTTGGACTCCAGGATCCCTCTGCTTATCAACGTTGTTAAGGGTCTTGCCCTTAGCTGTATACTCTCTCCTTATTTTAACCTCCCACAATGCACACTTGCTCGGGTGAAACTCCATCTGCCATTTCTCCGCTCATTTCTGCACCTGGTCTATATCCCACTGTATCTGTTGACAGCATTCCTCACTGTCTGCAACTCCTCCAAATTTTGGGGATTCGTCGGCAAACTTACTCACCAACCCATCTACATTTACGTCTAGGAACTTAAATATATGACAACAGCAGAGGTCCAGCCAGAATATCTTCTTTCCACCACAAACCTGTCTTCTGTGAAAGGATCATCACGGGTGAGAGAGGGCTTCTCGCTTAGGAAAAAGAATAGGTCCAGAAGCAGAGGAAGAAGAGCTTGACGTAATGGTAAGCTCAGAACACATTGAGGTATGAGCACAAGGGTACAAATGTAAGGCCTCTATTGAGGACAACCCGTGCAGCATTGGGGAGGGAGGTCAAGCAGGGGTTGGTAAAAAAAAAAAACAACTCGATAGGTGGGTACTAGTTTGTTCCCTTTCCAGAAAACCTTTGTCTCCGTTTGTTGTGGAGTTTCGTACACATTGCTACTCTTAATTGTTCTATGAATTCATTGTTTATGAAATTCCAGATCATCCTGCGGCAGAAACTTGCAATTAATGTGTGAAAGCAGAACAGAATATGATAAATGGGATGAATTTGTCTTCTACTGTTCTTTTTGCCATCAAATTTCAAATGAATTTGTTTATTTTCATAGCCTGAGAGTGGCAGGAAAGATACAAAAATGTACAATCTGCATCCTATTTTTTTTTTAATGCAATGCGATTCTATTTCCAACTATCAATACAAAACAATTTAATTGATACTTTTACAATGTGTCAGAACAGAAAAGCTTACTCGTTTTACTGAAGTTGGCAGCTGGTGGAAGTGCTTCCCATTGGACCTTACTCAGGGTTATGTTTACATTCTCCATGGATACAGTAGAATCACTCAAGCATGTGTATGTTGTATTCAATTTTGCAATGATGTCTAAAGATCTTGTGGTATTGAACAAATCTGGTGGGATCCAAAACAGCCAATGAATATAAAATTATTTGAAATAGCCACGTATAAATACATTTGCTAAAAAAGGAGTTAATACACTGAACAGCAGAAGTAACTACAAGGCACAACATTTTCTATTATATTAATATCTCCTTAGCAGGCTTAACTTTTTTTTCCCTGTTGCCAGCCGGGTAACCTAGGCAGCTTTTTAGGTTGCCAAATGACAGTTTAGGTGGTCATTTAAGATGGCTTGCATGACACGTGCAATAATGTGCTCGGTCGAAGTGATGTTTACACCCCAGCGGTATGAACATTGGCTTCTCCAATTTCAGGTAGTCCTTGCTTTCTCCCTCCTTCCCCTCCCATTCCCAGCTCTCACACAGCATACTGTCTCCGCCTCTTCCATTCTTTTTCCCGACCCCCCCCCCCCCCCCGACATCAGTCTGAAGAAGGGTCTCGACCCGAAAAGTCGCCTATTCCTTCGCTCCATAGATGCTGCCTCACCTGCTGATTTTCTCCAGCTTTGTCTACCAACGGGATCCCACCACTGTCCACATCTTCCCATCTCCTCCCCTTTCGGCTTTCCGCAGAGACCGCTCCCTCTGTAACTCCCTGGTCAATTTGTCCCTTCCCACCCAAACCACCCCCATCTCTTGGCATTTTCCCTTGCAAACGCAGGAAATGCCACACTTCTCGCTTTACCTTCCCCCTTGACTCCATTCAAGGACGCAAGCAGTCTTTCCAGGTGCGGCAGAGGTTCACCTGCACCTCCTCCAACTTCATCTATTGCATCCGCTGCTCTAGGTGTCAGCTGCTCTACATCGGTGAGACCAAGCATAGGCTTGCCGATCGCTTCGCCCAACACCTCTGCTCAGTTCGCAATAACCAACCTGATCTCCCGGTGGCTTAGCACTTCAACTCCCCCTCCCAATCCGAATCCCATCTTTCTGTCCTGGGCCTCCTCCATGGCCAGAGTGAGGCCCACCGTAAATTGGAGGAGCAGCACTTCATATTTCGCTTGGGCAGTTTACATCCCAGCGGTATGAACATTGACCTCCAATTTCAGGTAGTCCCTGCTTTCTCCTCCGTTTCCCAGCTATCCCTCAGCCCACTGTCTCCGCCTCTTCCTTTCTTCTTCCCGCCCCCCCGCACCCTCACATCAGTCTGAAGAAGGGTCTCGACCCGAAACATCGCCTATTTCCTTCGCTCCATAGATGCTGCCTCACCCGCTGAGCTTCTCCAGCATTTTTGTCTACCCATTCACACAAGTTCTGTTATCCCACTTTTCTCAACCACTCCCTACACATTAGGGGCAATTTTACAGAGACAAGTTTACCTACAAATCTAATGCGTCTTTGGGATGTGGGAGGAAACCCACATGCTTGCAGGGAGAATGTGCAAATTCAACACAGACAGTGCCCAAGGATCGAACACAGATCTCTGGCTTGTGAGGCAGCAAGTCCACCAGCTGTGCCACTATATTTTATGTTCCAACAAACAAAAAAATTATACGTTGATAACTTTGAATACTAAAAAAAACTATACATTTTCAGCCTTAAATCTCTAAGTGACGCTATGTCCCCCTTTACAGCTACTGTATGTTTTAATTCAGTTCAAGACTATGGGGCAGTACATTGGCCATAAAGTTGCTGCCTAAAATTGCCAGAGACCCAGAATTGATCCTGAATATGGGTGCTGTCTGTATTGAGTTTGCTCCTTTTCCCTTTGATCGCATGGGTTTTCTCCGGATGCTCTTGTTTCCTTCCACATTCCAAAGGTGTGCCGGAACCTTTTTCAGACCCAACCCAAACATAATATTTTCCTTTTGTCCAGAGATTCTGTCTGACCTGTTGTTACTCTAGGTTTTTGTGTCTATCTTCAGTTTAAACCAGCATCTGCATCCTACACACACGATACTATACGATAGAACTTTATTAATCCCAGGAGGGAAATTGTGTGTGTAGTTATATATTCATATATAAATATACACTGTTTTGTTTTCTCGTTTATAACATTGTTTACAGAGTACTATGTTTACATATTCTGTTGTGCTGCTTCAAGTAAGGATTTCATTGTTCTAACTGGGACGTGAGAGAATAAAACACTCTTGACTTGATTTACGACGCTAATGTGTGGGATAGAACTAGTGTATGGGTGATCGGTGGTCAGTGTGGACTCGGTGGGCCGAAGGTCCTGTTTCCACACTGTATCTATAAATTAAACTAAAAACAATAAAGTCAGAGGAAATCTAAAGGGCCTCTACCCGAAACGTCACCCAATTTCTTCTATCCAGAGATGCTGGCTGCTCCATGGAGTTCCCCCGCACAATTAAAGCATGGAATAGTCTTCACACTACTACAGGTACCCAACCAGACGCAACTAAATTTAACGTAGCTCTTTTTTCCACAAGAACCCTTTTTTGCTTAAGTCCAAGTCAAGAGTCAAGAGAGTTTTATTGTCATGTGTCCCAGATAGGACAATGAAATTCTTGCTTGCTGCAACACAACAGAATATGTAAACATAATACAGAACAGGAGATAAAAGTTCAGTGTGTCCAGATACCATATATATACACATATATAAGGTAGACAAAAATGCTGGAGAAACTCAGTGGGTGCGGCAGCATCTATGGAGCGAAGGAAATGGGCAACGTTTCCGGCCGAAACCCTTTTTCAGACTTTTTGTCTACCTTCCATTTTCCAGCATCTGCAGTTCATATATATATATATATAAATATATATATTTACAATATAAGGATATAATATATAAATATAAGGATATATATATATATCACACAATAAATAAACAGATAAAATGCAATAGGCTATTATTTTTGGAGGACCACGAAACCAAGAAGCAAGAGTTACTTCAGGGAGTTACTCCAGCTCCAGGGAGTGATTCTGCGTTCGTTTTCAGCGGTCGTTGTGAGGCGGCGACTGGACAGCAATGGCGGCCAGGTCTCCCACAATGCAATGGGAGGGAGAAAGTGGCCGATGCCGACCAGTTGCCGTGGCAGTGCGCATGTGCAGGGCTGCACATGTGCACAACCATGGCCAATGATGTGCTGGCCGTGGTTGTGCGCATGTGGAGGGGGAGGATGTGCAGATTGCGGCAGTGTGCATGTGTAAGGCAGCCGGCCATGCCGGCGGATGAGGAGCGAGCGGAGAGCGGAGACCCGGATACAGATGGCAGGCGGAGACAGAGTGACAGACAGAGACAAAGAGATCGAGAAGGGGGCCCGCTCAGAATTAAACGATAGGTGCTTGCCAAGCCGGGCAAAATGGCGCGGCTTTTAGGTTGCCCGGCGAGACTGTAGGTCGCCATTGGCACCCGGGCAACCATTAATTTCGATCCCTGCTTATGGTATGGGATGCTACTGTTTGGCTTATCAAGTCTATGCTGGCTCTCACAGTTTTCCCAAGAATCTTGTTCCCGTTCCTTTCTCTGCAACCTTTTCTCTCCAACATGGATATCAACTATTCTGCCACTCAGGAGCCAACTGCTGACCAGGAGAAAACCAACGCAGTTAGAGAGAGAACATGCAAACTCTGCGCAGGAGCACCCAAAGTCAAACTTGAACCTTAAAGTCGATTAATTAAACTCTAAAATAGGCGGCACGGTGGCAGAGTTTACGCCTTTCAGCACCAGAGACCCGGATTCGATTCTGACTGGGACTGCGTGGGTTTTCTCCGGGTGTTCTGGTTTCCTCCCACGTTCTTAAAACGTGCAGATTTGTAGGTTAATTGGTTTCTGTAAAAATTGTCCTAGTATGTAGGATAGAACTGGTGTACAGGTGATTGCTGGTTATATGATTCATAAACATATTCAAATAATTCTTAATTAACATTACTTCCTTCTGAAAATTCTGTAAACTTGAAAGACTCAAGAACCAACCAGTTAATTTCTCTCAAACATTTTAAAGCTTTTGTTATAAGCACTCACTTATCAAATTACGGCCAACTGGATAAGAATTTCTACTTTAATCCCAAACTTGCTTCCATTCCAGATGACCTACCAAAGTTCTTCAATACAAACATATGAAAATTGGGAAAGTTGATCGATATAAAATTAGCATTCTGCTTGTCAAAATCATACTTCACTAATTAAATCCCTCTATACACTGCACTTCCAGCTGCCAATCTAAAAGCCTCTTAAACGCCACAATCCTATCTGCCTCCACCACCACCCCAGCAATGCTATATATTATATGGACAGGAAGGATTTAGCAGGCCATAGGCAAAATGCAGTCAAAGGTCCAGTTGAAGTCCATTTAGACTTCTTCTACAGCCCTGACTTCAGTAACCTTCTTGGTACTTCAAAAAACTCAGTCAAATTAGTGAGGCACAAACTCTCAAACACAAAACCATGCCGACAAGCGTATTGTAAGCTGACATGAGACTTCAATGAGACAAAAGCAGGAGAGGAAGGTTCTGGTGACAAATATGTTGTTTCCAGCAAACAAATAACAAGATAGTCTGGACAAAAATTGGCAAAGCAGTTAGTGAAGCAGAAAAGGTTTCATGGGATCAAGTAATGTAAATTGTGAGAAGTCTCAAACATAAATACAGACTTACCAACTTTACTTGAATTGGGAAATAATGTACTGTCATTCATATTGAGAACAAGAGTCAATTCCTCCATCTTGTATGATATGTTGCTTCTTGAGAAATTCATGCTGAGAGAATGGCCATTCCCAAAGCTGACTACCAGTAGCGGTGCAGTCATGTTATTACAATTACTTTGAGGGCTTTCTTGTGCATCTTGTGGTAGGGAGAACAAAGCTGCAGCCTGAACAGAAAGAGAAAAAAAAGCTTAACATTTTCTCAAAAGGTTAAAATAACTCAGCCATAACTTTGCTTAAATGTTGATTTAATCCACTGGACCAAATTTGTTTGTGCATGTATGTTTATTATTGCACATTTACTTTTATAAATTCAATCTTGCATTGGCACATTTCACCAACATTTCTTTGCTGCAGTAAACATTAATGAACTGTTTTCTACTTCTAACATATTTCATTTTTAACTATGAATATGGATATCATTCTTCTTTTGATTATTATAATACAACTGTTCATATCACAGCTGGACTACAATGCAAATATGTTTCAATGCACAGCTAATGCTCAGATATACAATTTTCATTTAGCTACAGCTAACACATCTTGGCAGATCAGGATGCAACTAATTCATTGCATCGCCAGATATATATCCAGATAATCCAGCATCCTTGGGACTTTGGTGGCACTGGACTAGCAGATTTTCTAGACTATTGAATGGTACTCATATTAACAACCTAAAACATTTTTATTTCCCTTTAAGAAAAATTAACTGTCCAAACTGTCCAACCAGGTAAGTTTAAAAGGGAGTGTGAAATACACAAAGATTTCTAATCCAGTTTGTTACAAACCTGCCACTGCTCCTGAATTACAATTCTGCCCACACATCCAACCGGCAGAGCGAACCCAAAACTCCTGACTAGCCCCGCACTCAGCGGGAAATGCAGACCCCTGGCTCACATTTTGGACTAACAAGTGGGTCATATGCCAGTTCATCAAGCTATCCAAACAATCAGATGCTGGATTATTTTCCAGGTGAGACAGAGGCTCACGTGCACCTCCTTTAATTTCATCTATGCATTTGGTGCTCCCTATGTGGCCTCCTTTACATTGGTGAGACCAAGCATCGACTTGGCAACTGTTTTGCTGAACACTTGTGTTAGGTCCATTAATACCTGCTGGATCTCTTGATTGCTTCAATTTTAACACCAATTCCAATACTGACTTTTCTCTCCAAGGCCTTCCCCATTGCAGCGCGAGGCCATACACAAACTGGAGGAACAGCACCTCATATTCCGCTTGGGTAGTTTACAGCCTAGTGGTGTGAACATTGAATTCTCCAATTTTAGGTAACTAACCTACGTAAATTTCCGCCCCCCCCCCCCCCCACCTCTCTTCCCTGTGCCTCAGCTGGATGTGCATCCATTTCTCCCCCACCCCCTTTCACTTATATTCCTTGCGCTGCCGTCAGTTTGTGAATCTTCTATCCTTATCCTTGTCTTTTCATCTCTCGCCTTTGTCCAACCATCTGCCAATCAAAAATCGCCCTCATTTGTATCCACCTATCACTTGCTAGACTTTGTCCCGCGCCCACTATAATCATCTGAAGCAGTGTCCTGGCGCGAAATGTCACCTATCCGTGTTCTCCAGAGATGCTGCTTGAGATGCTGAGTTACTCTAGCATTGGATCTTTTTTTTATAAATCAGCATCGACAGTTCCTTTTGTTTATTTTACGAGTGCAATATTAGATACAGAAACAAAAACAAAATGTACTCCATCTAAACCACCTCTACAAATACCAATGGCTCAATCCCTCCTATTCTTATCCTCATTGACTCATTGCTCTCGTGCACAGGCAATCTGTTCTCTTTTCTCTTCCACAGTGTGCATTTTCCAGTTCAGTTCCGCAATCATAGAACAACTGCAAAATGTTTGAAACATGGGCTTCTTTTCTCACTACTCCATTCCCCATACCATCCACACATCCCTACCTCTGGCTACATTTGACTCCTCGTTATTCTTTTTCCGACAGCCTTTTGAACTTTTCATCACTTGCCACCCATTTGTCCACCCATCTGGCAATCAAATCCCCCTTCACCTGTATCCACCTATCACTTGGACAATCTGCCTCCAATGTCCTGACATTTAGACAATAGGTGCAGGAGTAGACCATTCAGCCCTTCGAGCCAATGTGATCATGGCTGATCATCCCCAATCAGTACCCCATTCCTGCCTTCTCCCCATATCCCCTGACTCGCTATCTTTAAGAGCCCTATCTAGCTCTCTCTTGAAAGTATCCAGAGAACTGGCCTCCACCGCTCTGAGGCAGCGAATTCCACAGACTCACAAATCTGCGTGAAAATATTTCCTCAACTCTCTTCAAAATGGCTAACCCCTTATTCTTAAACTGTGCCCCTGGTTCTGGACTCCCCCAACATCGGGAACACGTTTCCTGCCTCTAGCGTGTCCAAACCCTTAATAATCACATATGTTTCAATAAGATTTCCTCTCATCCTTCTAAGCTCCAGAGTATCCAAGCCCAGCCGCTCCATTCTCTCAGCATATGACAGTCCCGCCATCCCAGGAATTAACCTTGTAAACCTACGCTGCACTCACTCAATAGCAAGAATGTCCTTCCTCAAATTAGGGGACCAAAACTGCACACAATACTCCAGGTATGGTCTCACTAGGGCCCTGTACAACTGCAGAAGGACCTATTTGCCCCTATACTCAACTCCTCTTGTTATGAAGGCCAAAATGCCATTTACTTTCTTCACTGCCTGCTGTACCTGCGTGCTTACTTTCATTGACCGATGAACAAGGACCCCCAGGTCCCATTGAACTTCCCCTTTTCCCAACTTGACACCATTTAGATAATAATCTGCCTTATTGTTTTTGCTGCCAAAGTGGAAAAACTCACATTTATCCTCATTAAACTGCATCTGCCCACTCACCCAACCTGTCCAAGTCACCTTGCATTCTCATAGCATCCTCCTCACAGTTCACACTGCCACCCAGCTTTGTGTCATCTGCAAATTTGCTAATGTTACTTTGAATCCCTTCATCTAAATCATTGATGAACATTGTAAATAGCTGCGGTCCCAGCACCGAGCCTTGCGGTACCCCACTTGTCATGGCCTGCCATTCTGAAAGGGACCCGTTAATCCCTACTCTTTTTTTCATGTCTGCCAACCAGTTTTCTATCCATGTCAGCACACTACCCCCAACACCATGTGCCCTAATTTTGCCCACTAATCTCCTATGTGGGACCTTATCAAATGCTTTCTGAAAGTCCAGACACACTACATCCACTGGCTCTCCCATGTCCATTTTCCTAGTTACATCCTCAATAAATTCCAGAAGATTAGTCAAGCATGATTTCCCCTTCGTAAATCCATGCTGACTCGGACCGAAGCTGTTACTGCTATCCAATGTGCCGCTATTTCATCTTTTATGATTGACTCCAGCATCTTCCCCACCACCGATGTCAGACTAACTGGTCTATAATTCCTTGTTTTCTCTCTCCGACCTTTCTTAAAAAGTGGGATAAAATTAGCTACCCTCCAATCCACCGGAACTGATCCTGAATCAATAGAACATTGAAAAATGATCACCAATGCATCCACGATTTCTTGAGCCACTTCCTTAAGTACCCTGGGATGCAGACCATCAGATCATGGGGACTGATCAGCCTTCCGTCGCGCCAACACCATTTCCTGAAGTCTGAAGAAGGGTTTCGGCCCGAAATATTGCCTATTTCCTTCGCTCCTTAGATGCTGCTGCACCCGCTGAGTTTCTCCAGCACCATTGTCTACCTTCGATTTTCCAGCATCTGCAGTTCCTTCTTAAACAGTACATCAGGAAGATTGTTTGTGTCTTCCTTAGTGAAGAAGGATCCAAAGTACCTGTTCAACTCATCTGCCATTTCCTTGTTCCCCATTATAAATTCATTTTTCAGTCTTCAAGGGTCCAACCTTGGTCTCAACCAATATTTTCCTCTTATCATACCTAAAGAAGCTTTTACTATCCTCCTTTATATTCTTGGCTGGCTTACCTTCGTACCTCATCTTTTCTCTCCGTATTGCTTTTTTAGTTATCTTCTGTTGCTCTTTAAACATTACCCAATCCTCTTGCTTCCCGCTCATCTTTGCTACGTTATACTTCTCTTTTATTTTTATACTGTCCCTGACTTCCCTTGTCAGCCACGGTCGCCCCTTACTCCCCTTGGAATCTTTTTTCCTCTTTGGAATGAACTGATCCTGTACCTTCTGTATTATTCCCAGAAACAACTGATTTTGTTGTTCCACCGTCATCCCTGCTAGGGCATACCTCCAGTCAACTTTGGCCAGCTCCTTCCTCATGGCACCATAGTCCTCTGTTCAACCGTAACACTGACACCTCCGATTTACCCTTCCCCCTCTCAAATTGTAGATTAAAACTTACCCTATTATGGTCACTACCTCCTAATGACTCCTTAACCTCAAGTTCCTTTATCACTTGCCAGGCTTTCTAGTGCCCCCCCACCACTTTTCAGGCTTTCTCCCTCCTAATATTTTCTACTGGAGTGCTAAATAGCTATTGAACTGAGCTAACATGTTCTAAAGATAAATGAGTCAAAGGGTATTTCAGTTCTGCATGCTAAGCACTTGATTCAATGTTAAATATTAACCAGTAAAGGTCAATTCAGTTACTTTTGAAATATTAACAAAGTAGCTATCTGCTTGATCTCTTAACTAAATGAGTAATTTATACTATTCCCCAAGTAATATTTTGCTATATTTTTGTGTAAGCTATGTGTGGTTGGGGCAAACCTTAATTGTGTGTCTATTTTTCCTTGTCATCCCAATTCCTCAAGCAAGAAAAAAAGGACAATTAAAGTTTGCCCTTCGGGGCAAAACTGATTTTCTAAAACAGGAAAAATGGACATAACTTACCTTCGTTCTCGCAGCGGTTTCATAGCTGAGAGAAAAGTCAGCTGAGAATTCAGCTAGCAAACAGATTTTTGCTGCATCTTTAACCTCAAATCTCTTTGTTAATATAACCTGTACAAAACCTGCATAAAGAAGATTAGTTAATTTCTTAGTTAAATTTATGTTTGAAATCAATAGAAAGTAAACATTGTAAGTTATATCGACCGTGTACTCTTGGTTTAAGAGCAGTGGAATTTTAAAAGAAAGCTGGTCCTGTAATATTCCTTTGCAAAATATACAGATACGAGTTTAATTCATGTGAAATAGTTAATATTTTAACAAGGATTAATAAGAAATAGTACATTTCTTTATTTCACATTAATGTTTTGTCTTGAATTATTTAAATATCTCTTACTTTAAAGTATGGATAATCAGGCAAAAAACTACCCTTTGCCACAATCTGTGAACTCATTTAGGCATTCCAGTCTGAAGAAGGGTCACCTGTCCATTCCCTTCCCAGATGCTGCCCGAGTTCCTCCAGCATTTTGTTTTGCTCAAGATTCCTGCATCTGCCGTTTCTTGTGTCTCCATTCCCAGCAATCTACTATTATCAAACTAGGGAACCAAATAAACAGCATGCAATAAGCAGCACCCTACATCTTCTAGAAATGAATATGATCAATATTTTTTATAGCTGCAAAATGTTCTCAATAATATCCCAGACAATCCATTTGATTACCATGCCATAAAATATAAAGGTTCCTTCCCACTCCAAGACAACATTTTGGACGATTTATAAAATGTATTGCAAATAAGTCATGCACTATTCTGAAATAAAAAATATTGTCATTGGTATTCCCAATGCTGTTGGGAGTGCCTTCAACAAATGGAATGCAAAGTTTCAAGAAAGCAGCTTGTTCACCACAATGCTCTTGACAATAATTATTGACGGGAATAAATACCACTTTGTCCATAACACCCACATTTTATGAATGAATTCAGAGAAAAAAATAAATAATTTAAAACCTCCTAAAAAATATCTGATGTGCTTCAAGTCCATCCACATTCAGAACACTTGTTAGTGCCTGTGAATTATCTTTAGAAAACAGCAATTTAAAAACTTTACTGAATATCGGCTTTTATTTCAAATGCTTTGGAATGAAGAAACCCAAGAATTGGGTGTAAACAACGTTGATCAGACCCTGCATTACATCTAAAATAACAGGAGTCATATAACATTATCCATCTCGATGTTTCCATGTCAGAGAAACAAGAGTTAATGTTCCAAGTTGAAGTTCTGGTGAAAGATCATGACCTGAATGTTTCTCTCCCAACAGATGCTTACTGACCTGAGTATTTCCAGCAAACTCCATCTTTATTTCAATGGAACAATATTAGTTATCAGAAGATAATACTTCAAGTACTGCACTACAGAAGCTAGTGCAATGAGATACTCAAAAGAAAACAATACCTTGAAGTATGTATATGAAAGAACTGCAGAAGCTGGAATACCTCAAGCATAATGTGAAACAAAGCATTCAAATCCACCGGGTGGCACCAGCAATGGCTGCCTCACCAACAGTCTGTCTGTCCCTTCCTTCTTTGTGTTTTAATAGTATGTGTAAAATGTATGTTTTTAGTGTTCTTTAGCTTGTTTTATGTGGGGGGGTGGGGGAGGGGTTGGGGGAAACTTTTTCTAATCTCTTACCTCAGATTCAGATTCAGAAAACTTTATTGTCTGTCGTAACAGAAAATTTTCTTTGACGTGGCTCAACATACAACCAGGACAATGTACTGATAAGCAGTCATACAACACAGATTTCTGCGAGCACACACAGTGTGTATAGATCTTAAAAGCAAGTATAAAGATTAGAAACTGTAAAAATAGACAAGATAAAAGTTGTGGATACGTGTAAAGTGACAGTGCGTCAGGGTTAATTTGTCCCTTGTTCATTTTTTATTTAAGCTATTTATGCCAATGGGTATGAATGAGTTTTTGTGGATGTTTTTCTTGGATAGGGGGACTTTATATCGGCGGCCTGATGGCAGAAGTTGGAAGGACTTGTGCAGGGGGTGGGTGGGATCCTGTGTAATGAGGTTGGCTTTCCTTTTAACTGCCTGGGTGTGGAGTACTGATAATTGATTTTGAGTTTTGCCAGTTATTTTGCTTGCTTGATTGATGATCCGGGAAAGCTTTGATTTGTCTTTGACAGAGGTGAGGGTGAACCAGGATGTGAAGTTAAAGGTGAGTACAGATTCTATAAGTGATTTCCTCGACGGAGATGCGATTTTTTTCCGTATCGTATCTCCGTCCACACTGCGTCCTAACATCCAGGAGTTGGCGGCCTTTGCTGGAGACCGACTTTCGAGAGCTCTACTGCGGGGAGCCTACAGGACTTTAACATCAGAGCCCGCAATCCCTTTGCCAGGGATCGACCTCGGAGCTCCAACCGTGGGTGCTTGCAGACTTAACATCAAGGAGCTCGCGGTCTCTGCTCAGAGACCAACTTCAGGAACTCCAAGCCACAGGAGCTTCAACCACCCCGAGGTGGGAGCTTCGATCACCCCGATATGGGGGCTTCGACTGCCGGCTGCGGGATCATCATCTTCAACTGACGGCTACAGGAGAATAAAGAGGAAGAATATTGGACTTTTTTGCCTTCCATCAGGAAGGCATGTGGGGAATCCGCTGTGGTGGATGTTTATGTTAACTTCTATGGTTTTTTTCCCTTTTTCATATGGCTGTATGGTAATTTGCATATCACTGTACCTTAATTGGTACAGGTGACAATAAAAGACATTTGAAACCTTTGAAATAATGAACAGGATCAAACGGGTTAAGATGCGCCGCAATCACGGTAAATTTCGTCACTGTTTTAAAGAAACCATTATTCCAAGAACGTAAATAATTTGAACATATAGTACCTGTACAGATATCCAAAGGTATTTTGCAAGAATGAAGCATTTAAGAGTCTGTCAGGTTTGAAGATTTAAAAGTACAGGGAAAAACATGTGCACAAAAGTTATTACAAGATGGGAGAATGTGTAGTAGGTCGAGGATTTTGTATAAGCAAAACAAGTTAACAGAGGGAGTAATGGTCAGAAGGGATTTTGCAATGTCTGTGCGGCTGACGTTTGTGTACTCCAGTTTGTCTCTGTTAGAGTTCAGGAAGCAAGGGTCGTGGTGGATAGTACATTGTTTTCTCAAGAGCATAAAAGCTTTGTACAGATTACAAATTCAGCCAATAGCTGTGGCCTTATTCATGCCTTTTCTGAAAACTAATAACAATAAACTGAAAACTAGCTGAAGTACATTTAGTAGCCAGGTTTGGCTGCAAAACATTTGTATTTATGTCACAATAAGCAACAACTGACTATTCTATGAGGAGGCTAAAATTACTATAATTCCTTATGCGCTATGGAGGAAAACTGCAGGGATCTGTTCACAGTTAACTTCTATTGAAAGGGAAATAGCTCCATGAGACCAATTCATTTTTGATTTGCTAGATTATTTAAATATTAATACTTTTGAGCATTTAAAGAATTAAGCCAAAAATTATTATTTAATTATTGGTTTTCTAAATATTTTTTGAATGGCAGAACATTCTTAGCTTCTGCCAAATGGCTAAACTGCAAGTTATTTTTTTTTGTAGCCTGGCCTTTTTCAGGACCACTACCTCACCCATACCAATTCTTACACATATCAGCTGATTTTGTCATGGGCGATTCTGTTGAGTGCAAAGTCTTACTAACTGAATTATGCCAGCACTGACGTGCGAGTTCCTGTTAGAAAATCAACACTAGACAAGTTTGAATTTGGCTAAAGGTCAGCAAATAGCAGGGACACTGGTGATTGCATATTCTGCATATGCATTGCAAATGCATGACAATATTAGAATAAATGTAATTCCAAAAACATTATGGAAATCTGAAATACAAAACACAGAACAATTGGAAATATTTTAACATGTCAGGCAATATCTGTGGAAAGATATTTTTTAGTTATCTTCTGTTGCTCTTTAAAATTTTCCCAATACTCTGGCTTCCCTCTCATCTTTGCTATGTTATACTTTTTCTCTTTTATTTTTATACTGTTCCTGACTTCCCTTGTCAGCCACAGTCGCCCCTACTCCCCTTGGAATCTTTCTTTGGAATGAACTGATCCTGCACCTTCTGAATTATTCCCAGAAATACCTGCCATTGTTGTTCCACTGTCATTCCTGCGTAGGTCTCTTTCCAGTCAACTTTGGCCAGCTCCTCCCTCACAGCTCCATAGTTCAATTGTAATACTGACACTTTGGATTCCCTCTCTCCCTCTCAAATCTATACATAACTAAAACTCTGATCTTGTGTTCATCCGTTTTGCGCGGTTTTTCTATTTGCGCAAAAAACAGTACATGATAGTGCTATTTTTCGTCAGCTTGCTCACCATTCTCCTGTGCTGCAAGTGCACCAAGTTTCGTTCCGATCGGTCGTATATTGTAAAAGTTAGTGAGGTTTAAAAATCGTTATAAAAAAACATGTACGCAGATCGATCTCCTCTCCTGCCCGGGACGGTCCGCCCCTTCCCGCGCCATCGCGTCTTTACTGCAGCTGAGAGAGGCTGCGGGTGGCCGGCGGAAGTCTCCAACCGGCCACATTTTTCGGAGGGCCCGGCCCGGAGTCAGAGATGTTGCCAAACGGAAAGGGGAGAGTCTGATCCCGGCGGAGGAGCGTCCAGCGCCCGCTGTGAGTCCCAAACGCATCACCATCGCATCGCCCCGCAGCTCCTGCCCCTTCCCCTCTGGTCTCCCTCTCTGCCTGGCCCCCTCCCCCGTGATACCCCCCTTTCCCCCATTGCTCTTCCCCCGTCTTTTCTCCGAGCTCTCCAACCCCCACCGCCCAAATGCCGGCGCGGCTGTGGAGGCTGGTGCTTCCGGGCCGAGCCGAAGATCCAAGGCCCGGCTCTAAGGGGGCCGATGGCTGATGTTCCTCTGGGGCACGCAAGAAGGGAGAGGAGCGGCAACCTTGAGATCCTGGGGAGGGAGTGTGGGGGAGGAGAGGGGATAGAGGGAGAGGATCGGAGTAGGGAAGGGAGAGTTATGGAGGGAGGGAGTGAAGGAGAGAGAGTAGGGAAAATGAGAGGTGAGAGATTGGGGGAGGGTAGGAGACGGAAAAGAGGGAGGAGGTGAGTAGAGAGAGCGGGGAAGGAGGGGGAATAGAGGAGGGGGGAATAGAGGAGGGGGGAGTGGGGGAGGTAGGGAGTGGGGAATAGAGGGAGAGGAGGGCAGCGGGGAGGTGAGGAGTGGGGAAGGTGGGGATAGAGGATAGGAGGGAGGGTGTGACTGAGGGTAGGGGAAAGGAGAGAGAGGCGAGGGAGGGATGGGGAGGGGAGGGGAGGAGGGGAAAGAAGGAGAGTGAAGAGGAGGGGGAGAAAGTGCTAGGGATAAGGGGAAATGAGCTGCGCTTGTGCAGTTGGGGGCTATGGGTAAGTGGTGGAATATTGCGTTGTGGGACCAAGCCTCCTGTGTAACAGGGACCCAAGAGTCCCATTTAGTCTTGTTGTAGATTAAAACTTATCATACTATCATACCTTAATGGCTCCTTTACCTTGAGTTCCCCTAACAAATCCGGTTCATTACACAACACTAAATCCAGAATTGCCTTCTCCCTGGTAGGCTCCAGCACAAGCTGCTCTAAGAATACATCTCGGAGGTAATCCACAAACTCCCTTTCTTGGGGTCCAGTACCAACCTGATTTTCCCATTCTACCTGCGTGTTGAAATCTCCCATAAACACCGTAGCATTACCATTGCTACATGTCAATTTTAACTCTCAATTCAACGCACCCTATATCCAGGCTACTGTTTGGGGGACTGTCGATAACTACCATTACGGTATTTTTTACCTTTACAATTCCTCAGTGCTATCCATACAGACTCTACATCTCCTGGTTCTATGTCACCCCTCCCAAGGGACTAAATTTCATTCCTCACCAACAGAGCTACATCACCCCCTCTGCCCACCTGTCTGTCTTTTCAATAAAACGTATACCCCTGAATATTCAGATCCCAGCCCTGGTCCTCTTGCAACCATGTCCCTGTAATTCTCACAACATCATACTTGCCAATTTCTAACTGAGCCTTTCTAACACCACTGTAGTGGGCCATATATCAAACAATAATGAGAACAGAGTAAAGGAAGGAGATGGAAAGCTCAGTAACATTGTGTCTTGACAACAAACTCGCAATGTCAGTAAGTCGAAGGAACTAATTATTCACTTCAGAAATCAAGGTGGAGGAATGTCCCAATCAGTATCAATGGTGCTGAAATGGTGATGGTCAAGAGCTTCAAGTTCCTAGGCATTATCAACAATATCACCAACAATTTGTCCCAGACCAACAAAATGAAGCTATGGCTAAACAAACACAAATGCCTCCACTTCCTCGGACTAAGGAAGTTCGGCAGGATTCCAATGATTCTTGCTTATATCTACTGACACTCCATAGAAAGCATCTTTTTGGGATCCTTCACAGCTTGGTTTTGTCACAGCTCTGCCCAAGTCCACGACATTGCAGAAAATTGTGGATGTAGCCCAGTCTATCACACCAACCAGCCTCCCCACCATCGACTCCATCTACACTTCATGCCGCCTTGGGAAAGTAGCCACCATAATGAAGGACTGGCAGCTGATGGGAAGCGGTTGTAAAGTGGGAAGTGGCTGTAAAAGGACAGCGCTGCTGGGGGAGGAAGAGTTTCTTTCACATCATGTGTGGGGCGTCTGGCCTGGAGAGGGAAGTAGCTCGGATCGCTGCGAGCGGCCGCCGGGGACCGGACAGTGGAACCGGCCGCCACCTCAGAGCCTTCTGCTGGCCTGCCTGCCATGGTGTCCTTCGGCACAGGCGCAACCGGTGTAGGTGGTGGTTGGCGGGTAGCTACTGGACAGAAGGCTGGCTGCTCCGTCCCGGGCTCGCTCTACTACTAGTCCCGGGGCAGGCGACCTGGGCGCTACAGCTAGTCCCGGGGACACGAGGGATCTGGGAACTGCAGCCAGTCCTGTAGGCAATGTTGCCGACCCCTTGACTAAACCAAACCCTTGATCTTGGTCCACCATCCTTTTTTCAAAATTTAGCAACTTAAATTGGGGTTGCGTCTTCGACGCAGCTGTGTCTTTATTGCTGGGAAATACGGTGTCACATGCAATCAACAGTGAGTTGATAAATTGAATCCAGATAAATTGGCTTTGTCATAGAATTCAGAAGATCGTGGGGGATTAATGTGTTTCCGACTGAAGGTTCGTGATGGGACCTCCCTTGTTTGTGATAGATGAAATTGCAGTTGGTCTTAATATTAAGGTTGTAGCATGCTTGCCTTCATTGTTCAGAGCACGAGTATAAAAGTTGGGAATTCATGCTGCAGCTGTATCAAACATTGGTTAGGCCACACAAAAATGCTGGAGATGCAGCAGCATCTATGGAACGAAGGAAATAGGCAACGTTTCAGGCCGAAACCCTTCTTCAGACTGATTGGTTAGGCCACATTTGGAGAATTGTGCACGTTTCTGGTCGCACGCATCCCACTGCCTCGATGAGGGAGCACCCCTCCCTCGCCCCACTGCCTTGACGAGGGAGCACACCTCCCTCACTCTACAACCTCAGCAAGGGAGCAAACCACCCACCCCTCATGACCCTGGCAGGGGATGACACCACCCTCCCCTCATGACTTCGCTGTGGGAGTACTCCATGACATAGGTGTCAGGAGCAAGGGACCAACCCCACCAACTTCCTCCATGACACAAGTAAGAAAGCCAACCACCTGGTCTTCATAACACCTGGGAGAGGTTAAGGGGTCTACATGACATCAGAGGAAGGCTATCCACCTCAGCCTCAGGAGGGGAGTCCCCCTCCACGACCCCGGGGGAGGAGCACCTTCTCCCAAGTCTCAAATTACGTCAGGTGCTCCCTCCCGATTCTCGATCATTCCACGCCTCACGTGACCGCCTCCTCTCCGCGAGCTCAACCCCTCCCTCCCTCCCACGAGCAGGCGGTTGCCATCTTCTCGCGGCCTGAGCGCCGCTCGACCCCGGCCAGTGACGACGCCGCGCGGTCTAGCAGTTTACTCATGCCCGCGCCGAGTCAAATACAAACTGCAGGCCCTGCTCACTGAGCAGGGCCGGTGAGGTGTTGGCGTCCGGCAACACACCGACCGCAGTTGATAACAAGCTGGCGGGCGCCGACTTCTGCTTGCCAGCCTTACCGAACAGCAGTAGTGGTGTCAAGAGTCGATAGATGACGACAAGGCTCATGGCGACGGAGAGAAAAGCACTTTCCTTGTGAGTGAGACGGACAACTCGATAGCAGCCGGGCACCAGCCGCTCATGTGACTGGCTGCGTCACGGGGGCGGGGTCTCCGCTGTCCATCACCCGGGCACCAGAGGAGGGCTGCATCCCGGAGCTCCAAAGGCAGAAATGATTTTGAAACGCGAGCAAATGGGAAAGTTCAGCACCCGGAAAGGTGCCAATACAATACTTGCGATTGAATATTTTCAGTAGGCTTGATTAAAGCAACCTCATTATAATTCTAAAACTTCTAGGCTAGGGGGAGGGGGGTCAAGAGTGCTTTATTGTCATATGTCCCAGATAGGACAATGAAATGCTTGCTTGGCTGTAGGGAAGCAGCTGTTCCTGAACCTGGACGTAACAGTTTTCAGGCTCCTGTACCTTTTTCCCCGATGGCAATGGTGAAATAAGTGTGTGGCCAGGATGGTGTGGGTCCTTGATGATGTTGGCTGCCTTTTTGAGACGGGGCGGGGGGGGGCGGGGGGGGGGGGGGGAGGGGGAAGGGCGGGGGGTGAATAACCCGGGGAGAGCGTGAGGGTTGTGAATAACCCGGGTGGGGGGATGTTGGCTGCCTTTTTTTTGAGGCAGCGGGGGTGTGTGAATAACCCAGGGGGTGGGTGGTGTTGGCCAGCACGGAGAAGAAGCAGCAACGCCAGCTCAACTCCTGCCGGGCCAACCGACAGACCTCACCGCTGCGGTCTCGATACTTCTCGATGGCCGCGTAAAACCCCAGCTGGGGCGGGTGGAAGCCCGGGCCGAAAAAATGCGGAATTAAACCAACATTAAGTGAAATCGCGAAGTATTAATCAAAGAAGTGAAAAATCGCAAAGTCTTTTAACAACAGTGGAAATTATGTGAATGAAAGCAACATTAATATTTTTTTCAATAAATGTCTTATTAAGAATCTGTAAAAATCGCGGTCTGATCTTTAAAGATCGCGAAGTCAGAATGAAGCATCAAGGAGTGCATCAAGCAGTGAGAATGAAGCAGGTCGACCGTTGAGTAGACCCCTGACGTCACTCGAAACTCGTGGAATATTCTGTGGGTGAAACGGGCTCCGACCCGAGCCATCTTGGCCGCCCAACTCATTGTGACGTCATCAGTGGAAGCTGGTCGTGTTAAAAGAGAGTTGGGTTTTTTTAAACTTTAATCAGCAATAAGTTGTGAATTAAAGCATAAAATCTTAAGCGAAGCTGTCACTTCTTAGAGGGGAAAAATGTGACTCAGAATATGTAAAAATCTTATCGTTACCGTGTAGTGTTTTGGCTAAAATATAAAGGCACACACACATACACGAAAATATAAAGACCCACACATATACACACATACACACAAAAATATAAGGACACACACATATACAAGATGAGAGTTTTAAAGTTATACTAGACCAAGGGGGACCCGTTGGGTCCCGTCCCCTCAACGCATGGTTGCGGAGGCCTGCGGCGTCACACACATACACTAACCACTCCCCCCCACACACACTAACTCCCTCTTGATATATTAATATTTATTCTTCCTTTTCCCCATACCCCGCCCTATCCACTCACACTCGTCCTTTTTGGCGGTGCGGGGTTTGTGAATAACCCGGGGGAGGGGGAGTGTGAATAACACGGAAGGGGGTGTGTGTGAATAACCCGGGATAGGAAGTGTGAACAACCCGGGGGGGGGGGGGGGGGGGGGGGGGGGAGAAATGTGAATAACCCGGGGGAGGGGGGGAGTCTGGGGTCCGGGGGGGTGACGTCACTTGAAGCGCGAATAACGTCAAATACAGGATGCCATTTTCATTGAGGCTTGATTTCTTTTTAACTTTAATCAGTAATAAGTCGAGATATAAAGCATAAAATGTTCAGTAAAAGTGAGGGGGAAAATGTGAATCAGAATATGTAAAAATCTTGGGAAAGTTGGCATTTTTAAAGCTTTAATCGCAAATAACGTGTCAAATACAGGATTAAATTTTCATTGAGGCTAGTCTGCTAGCTGAGCATTTGTGATGTCATCATTTGAAGCTGGTGGTTTTAATTTGACAGTCTTTTCACCTATTTTAGACTCAGTAATAAGTCGAGAAATAAAGCATGAAATGTTCAGATAAGGTGTTCTCGGCGTCGACGGGAAAAATGGCAACTGGAATATGTAAAAATGTTATCGTTACCACGTAGTTTTTTCACGAAGATGTAAAGACAACCACATATACACACACATATACACATTAACATGATCAGAGTTTTAATAAGTACTAGACCAAGTGCAGACCCGTTGGGTCTGCTCCCCCAATGCAATATTCCAACACTCACCCGTTCCCCCATTGGGTCCCTGTCACACGGGAGGCCTGGTCCCCCAACGCAGCCCGTTCCCCAATGCAATATTGCACCACTAACCCATAGCCCCCACGGGAGGCGTGGTCCCCCAACTCAACCTGTTGCGGAACGTAAAATTCGAGCACTCCTCTGCCTACCCCAGAACTCGACTTGAAAAAAAAATCCCAATTGCACTTCTCCAATTGCAAATACTAATTGACCCTCCCCCTCCTGTCCTGCCGGGAGTTATGATGGCAACATTGTTGCAAATGTTGGGTGCACTTGCTGTGATATCCCATTGAGGTGAAAAGTTCAGAGTGTTCCTGTCTTACAACTTTGTATTGAAGTGTGTTGGAAGCTGTGAGGAATGATTTTAACAGTAAAAATCTTGTGAAAATTGGCAATTTTAAAGCTTTAATCGCAAATAACGTGAAATTTAGGATCAAATCTTAAGTGAACCTGATCACTGCCTGGACGGGAAAAATGTCAACTGGAATGTAAAAATTTTATCGTTACCGCGTAGATTTTTCACGAAGATGAAAAGACATCCACATATACACAGACATGTACAAGATTCGAGTTAATTAATAAGTATATGAAGATAGATGGATAGATAGATAGATAGATAGATAGATAGATAGATAGATAGATAGATAGATAGATAGATAGATAGATAGATAGATAGATAGATAGATAGAGTTACAAGGGTGAATGCACAGTCTTTTTCCAGGTTTGTGACCTTTCGGCACGTTGGCCTTCATCAGTTCGAGTATTGAGTACAAAAGTTGGGAGGTCATGTTGCAGTTATATAAGACGTTGGTGACGCCACATTTAGAGTATTGTGTTCAATTTTGGTCACCATGTTATAGGAATGATGTCAAGCTGGAAAGGGTGCAAAGAAGATTTGAAAGGGTGCAAAGAAGATTTACAATGATATTGTCAGGACACAAAGCTGAGCTATAGGTAGAGGTTGACCAGGCTAGGATCTTATTTCTTGGAGCACAGGAGGATGAGAGGTGATCGTATAGAGGTGAACAAAATCATGAAAGGAATAGATCGGGTAAATATACAGTGTATTTTGCCCAGAGTAGGGGAATTGAGAACCAGCGGATATAGGTTTAAGGTGAGGGGTTAAAGATTTAATAGGAACCTGAGGGGTAACCTTTTCACACAAAGGGTGGTTGATGTATGGGATGAGCTGCCGGAAGAGGTAGTTGAAGCAGGTGCTATCAGAACGTTTAAGAAGCATTTAGACAGGTACACGGATAGGATAGGTTTAGAGAGATATGGGCCAAAAGCAGGCAGGTGGGACTAGTGTAGAAGGGGCATGTTTGTCGGCATGGGCAAGTTGGGCCGAAGGGCCTGTATCCACACTGTATGACTCTACCGTACACTTGTAGAAGTTCAAGAGAGTCGTCGTCAAAATACCAAATCTCATTCTTCTAAGAAAGTAGAGGCATTGATGGGTTTTCTATGTAATTGGTCACTGCAGGATGACCAGCTTCTGACCTGCTCTTTTATTCACTGTGTTTATGTGATTGTCTCATTTAGTTGATGATGAGTTCCTGGATATTAATTGTTTTGCGATTTGATTTAATGACAGCAATGATATAGAATGTGCGTTTGTTCCATGGCGAGGTAATACACAACTTGAGGTAATACACAACTATGACGTCCATATGCAGTATCTCAATCTTTTTATCATCCAGAGCTAATTGAACTATACATGATTACAATCGAGCCATTTACAGTATATGGATACATGATAAGGGAATAACGTTTAGTGCAAGGTAAAGCCAGCAAAGTCCGATCAAGGTTAGTCTGAGGGTCACCAAAGAGGTAGATAGTGTGAGGCTTGGGTGTGATTCGTCCTTGATTATGCTGCTGGCCTTGCCAAGGCAGCGTGAGGTATAAATGGGTCAATAGAAGGGAGGTTGGTTCGTGTGATGGTCTGGGCTGCATCCACAATTCGCTGCAATTTCTTGCGGTCTTGGATGGAGCTGTTCCCAAACCAAGCTGTGATGCATCCTGAATAAAGAGGCAGGGGGAAAAGAGGGAATAAGAGTTGAGATGAAGGGGAGAATCTGAGATAGTTTGAGAAGAGAGTGCTTGGGTTGGATTTGAGGTGCAGAGAGGGACTGAGAGGAAGTTGTGGGATGAGGGTTGGAAGCTGAGTATTTCCAGTGTGCAAGAGGTGAGGTGTAAGGGAAGACTGGACATCTGAGAGGTGGGTGTGCTTCAGGTGTAGGGGAGAACCTAATGTTAGGCGTGCTTGGGGAATAGTGGAGAACAGATTATGGTCTGGGTGGGTGGGCTGCTCAAAAGAGAGCAGAGGTTTTCTATTAAAAAAAATTTCTTCAATAAGGTTGTTGGTGGCATGATCCGAATTTATCGCCTATCCCTAAATTTCACTGAGATGTTGATAATCCACCAGTTCTGGTGCAGGTATTGCTACAGTGCTTTTGGTAAGGTTTAGACACAATGGCAAAGAATTAGTGGCAATATCTTTCCAAATCAAAATGGTTTGCAAATTTGGATAGGAACCTGTAGGTGGTAGTGCTTCCATGCACCTACTGCCATTTCCCACCTTAGTGGGAGAAATAGACGGTTTGAAATTACTGTTGGAGTAACTTAACTAGAGTGTGTATTGTAAACATTGCACATGGTATGACTGGGATTCTAGATCTCTCTGCTCGTCAACACTTCCCAAAGCCATACCATTTACTGTAAAGGTCCCGCCCTGATTAAACTTCCTAAAATGCAACATCATGCATTTATCTGCATGAAACGCAATTAGCCATTTCTCTGCCCACTTGCCTAACTGATCAAGATCTTGCTGTAACCTCTGAGAACCATGTTCGCTATCCTCAATATCACCCACTTCAGTGTAATCTGCAAATTGAATATTCTTGTCTTGTTCATTCTCATCCAAATCGATCCAAATCTTCAAGACAGCACCGCCATTCAATATGATCATGGCTGATCATCCAAAATCACTACCTTGTTCTTGCCTTTACCCCATATCTCTTGATTCCTTTAGCCCTAAGAGCTAAATCTAGCTCTCTCTTGAAAATATCCAGTGAATTGGCCTCCACTGCCTTCTGTGGCAAATAATTCCACAGATTTACAACTCTCGGTGAATAAGTTTTTCCTCATCTCAGTCCTAAATGGCCTACCCCTTATTCTTAAACTGTGACTCCTGGTTCTGGTCTCCCCCAACATTGGGAACATTTTTCCTGCATCTAGCCCATCCAATCCTTTAAGACTTTTATGTTTCTATAAGATCCCCTCTCATCCTAAATTCCAGTGAATACAAGCCCAGTCGACCCATTCTTTCATCAAATGTCAGTCCCGCCATCCCGGGAATTAACCAGGTGAACCTACGCTGCACTTCCTCAATAGCAATAATGGCCTTCCTCAAATTAGGAGACCAAAATGGCACACAATACTCCGGGTGCAGTCTCACCATGACCCTATACAACTTTAGTTTAGTTTAGAGAAACAGACCCTTCGGCCCTCTGGGTCCATGCCGACCAGCGATCGCCGCACATTAACACTATCCTACACTCACTAGCGATAATTTTTTGATTTACCAAGCCAATTAACCTTCAAACCTGTATGTCTATGGAGTGTGGGAGGAAACCGAAGATCTTGGAGAAAATCCATGCAGGTCACGGGGAACATGTGGAAACTCCGTACAGGCAACACCCATAGTCAGGATCAAACCAGGGTCTCCCACGCTGCATTAGTTGTAAGGCAGCAACTCTACCGCTGCGCCACCATGACTGCTGTAGGACCTCCTTGATCCTAAACTCAAATCCTCTCGCAATGAAGGCGAAAATGTCATTAGGTTTCTTCACTGCCTGCTGTACCTGCATGCTTACTTTCAGTGACTGATGTACAATCACACCCAGGACTCGTTGCACCTCCCTTTTTCCTAATCTGACACCATTCAGTTAATAATCTGCCTTCCTGTTCGTGCCACCAAAGTGGATAACCTCACATTTATCCACATTTTGCTGCATCTGCCATGCATCTGCCCACTCACCCAACCTATCCAAGTCACCCTGCAGCCTCATAGCATCTGCCACCCAGCTTTGTGTCATCCGCAAACTTGGAGATGTCGCATTTAATTCCCTCGTCCAAATCGTTAATATATATTGTAATTAACTGGGGTCCCAGCACTGAGCCTTGTGGCACCCCACTAGTTACTACCTGCCATACTGAAAAGGACCCATTAATTCCTACTCTTTGCTTCCTGTCTGTCAACCAGTTCTCTATACATGTCAATACCCTACCCCCAATGCTCTAATTTTGCACACTAATCTCTTGTGTGAGACCTTTTTGAAAGTTCAGATACACCACATCTACTGGCCCTCCCTTATCCATTCTACTTGTTACATCCTCAAGAAATTTCAGAAGATTAGTCAAACATGATTTCCCCTTCATAAATTCATGCTGATTTTGACCGATCCTGTCACTGCTTTACAAATGCGCTGCTATAACATCTTTAATAATTGACTCAAGCATCTTCCCCACTACTGATGTAAGGATAACAGGTATATCATTCCCCGTTTTCCTCTCTCCCTCCTTTCTCAAAAAGTGGAGTTCCATTGGCTACCTGAACTGATCCAGAGTTGAGAGAACATTGTAAAATGATTACCAATGCATCCACGATTTCTAGGGCCACCTCCTTGAGTACTCTGGGATGCAGACCACCAGGCCCTGATGATTTATCTGCCTTCAGTCCCAACAGTTTACCTAACACCATTTCCTGACTAATGTGGATTCCCTTCAGTTCCTCTTTCCTACTAGATCCTTGGTCCCTAGTATTTCTGGGAGATTGTATCTTCCTTAGTGAAGACAGAACCAAAGTATTTGTTTAACTGTTCTGCCATTTCCTTGATTCCCATTATAAATTCACCTGTCTCTGATTGCAAGGAGCCTCCATTTGTTTTCACTAATCTTTTCCTTTTTACATATCTAAAGAAGCTTTTACAGTCAGTTTTTATATTCCCGGCAAGCTTTCTTTCATGCGCTTTTTTCCACCCTCTTAATTAACCCCTTTGTCCTCCTCTGTTCTAAATTTCTCCCAGTCCTACAGTTTGCTGCTTTGGCCAATTTATATGCTTCTTCCTTGGATTTAACATTATCCTTGATTTCCCTCGTTAGCCATGAGCCGCCTTCCCCGTTTAATTTTTTTGCAGGACAGGGATGAACAACTTTTGGGGTTCATCCATGCGGTCTTTAAAACTTTGTCATTGCATCTCCACTGTCAACCCTTCAAGTATAATTTGCCAGTCTATCCTAACCAATACCCGTCTCATACAATCAAAGTCATCTTGCTAAGTACAAGACCCTAGTCTCTGAATAAACCGTATCCTAATGCAGAATTCCACCATATTATGGTCACTGTTGCCCAAGGGGCTTTGCACAACAAGATCGCTAATAAATCCTTCCTCATTACACAATATCTAGTCTAGGATGGCCTACCCTCTAGTCGGTTCCTCTACATATTGGTTTAAAAAAACATCCCGTATACATTCCAGGAAAACCTCCTCAGCGCTGTTACCAATTTGGTTAGCCATGTCAATTAAAGTCACCCATGATAACTGTTGTACCTTTGCCACACGCAACCCTAATTTCCTGTTTGATGCTATCCCCAACTTCCCTACTGCTATTTGGTGGTCTGTGTACAACAAGTGTTTTCTGCCCACGGCTATTTCGCAGTTCTACCCATTCCGATTCTACAGCATCCAAGCTAATGTCTTTCCTTGCTATTGCATTAATCTCCATTTTAACCAGCAATGCCACCCCACCTCTTCTTCCTTTCTGTCTATCCTTCTTGAATATTGAATCCCCCCTGCCTTGGTTGCCCTGGAGCCATGTCTCTGTAATTCTAACTATATCATATCCCTTAACTATTAACTGTGCATTCAATTCATGCACCTTATTACAAATGCTCCTCGCATTAAGGCACAAAGCTTTCAGGTTTGTTTTTCTTATCTCCCTTCTACCTTTTGCTTCTGTTCTCCTTTTATGGCCCTCTGTCTCATTGCATTGGTTCCCATCCCCTGCCCTGTTAGTTTAAACATTTAAATCATAGACAGATAGAGCACGGAAACCAGCCATCTACACCAATCATCATCCATTCATTTACATTCATCCTACCTACATTACTTCCATTTCTTATTTTGCCCACATTTCATAAACTTTCCTAGATTCTATCACTCACTTACAAACCAGGGGCAATTTATAGCAGCCTATTAACTTATCAATTTGCATGCCTTTTGGATGTGGAAAGAAGCCAGAACACCCAAAGGAAACCCACAAGGTCACAAGAGAACATGCAAACACGACACAGACAGCACCCAAGGTCAGGGTTGAACCTGAGACTCTGGCACTGTGAGGGAGTGTCTGTTAGCTCTACAGGAAAGATAAGAACATGCTAGTCCTTCCCAATTGGGGAAATTCAGTAATTGTTTTGTTCAATGTCTTCATTTTACAGGGAACTTGAAGCTTAAACAATGGTACATTAGTGAGCAGAAAATGAAATGAAACTTGCATATATCAGATGAAAAAAACAATTCCTTCAGGGAAACAACATTAACAAAAATTTAAAAATAATTGAAACTTATCACTCAGTGGAAATTCTATTTTCCTGGTAAGGAAAATGAAGGAGGCACGGGACTGGTAAAGACAAATGAGATTAAGTGTATCCATGGAGGAGTTTCGGGAACTGCCGAACAAAAGAAGAAAATCAAGAGGGCAAAAAGGAGGAAGGAAACTATGTACTTTAAAGGAAAGAGGGTAACTAGAGAAAGGATAGGGCCCCTCAGAAATCAAAGCAAACATCTCTGTGTAGAAACACAGATGATGGGTAAGGTCCTCAAGGAGTATTTTGTTGTTTTTACTGTGGTGAAAGACATGAGGACTGGAGAACTTGGGATAAACTGAAGTGTCTTGAGGACAGTCAGTATTATGGTCGAGGTGTCGGATGTCCTAAGGCATATGAAGGTAGACAAATCTCCCAGGCCTGATCAGATATATTGGAGGATACTGCAGGAAGCGAGAGATGAAATTGTAGGTGCCCTGGCTGAGATATATTAATCATCATTAAATATGGGTGAGGTGCCAGAAGACTGGAGGGTGGCTAATGTCATGCCTCTATTGAAGAAGGGTTGCAAGGAGAAGCCTGGTAACTGTAGACCATTGAGCCGAACATTTGTTTACTGGAGAATATTCTGAGCGATAGGATGTATATGCATTCAGATAGACATGGGCTGATAAAGGATAGTAAGCGTAGTTTTGTAAATGGGAGATCGTCTCACAAATCTGATTGAGTTTTTTGAAGATGTAACCTAAAAGGTTGATGAGGCAGAGCTGTAGATGTTATCTATATGTATTTCAGCAAGATATTTAATAAGGCTCCACATGATAGGCTGCTCTGGAAGGTTAGATCGTATGTGATCCAAGGAGAACTAGCCGACTGGATAGAAAATTGGCATCATGGAAGGAAGGAGAGGAGTACGAGGCTTCTCCTTACAGCCCTTCTTAAATAGAATTTTTTTTGGACTGGAGGTCTTTGACTAGTGATGTGCCTCGGATTGGTGCTGGACTGATTGCTGTTTGTGGTTTATATCAATGATTTGGCAAGAATGTACAAGGCAGGATTATTAATTTTGCAGATGATATTAAAGTGAGTGTATTGTACGTAATTAAGATGGCTATTAAAGATTATAGCAGGATCTATATTAGTTGGGCAGTTGGGCTGAGGAATAGTTCATGGAGTTTAATGCAGATGAGTGTGAGGTATTGCCTATTGGGAAGTCAAAGCAAGATAGGATCTTCACAGTGAATGGCAGGGCCATGGGGAATGTTGTATAGCAGAGGGATCTAAGAATGCAGGTATATAGTTGGTATAAAGTGGCTTCACAGGTTCATACGGTGGTCAAGAAGGCTTTTGGTACTTTGGCCTTCATCAGTCAGGATACTGTATAAAAGTTGGGATGTTATTTTCCGGTTGCACAAGACGTTGGTGAGGTTTGGAGTATTGTGTTCAGTTTTGGTCACCCTGCTTTGGAAAAGATGTTAAACTGGAAGGAATGCAGAGAAGATTTCCGAGGATACTGCCAGGACTTGAGGGCCCGAGCTAAAGGGAGAGGTTGGGCAGGCATGGACTTGAAACATAGGAGGATGAAGGGTAATCTTGTAGAAGTATATAAGATCATGAGGAGAATAGATAAGAGTAGATGCACAATTTCCTAAGAGGTCCAAGCCTTGTCCGCTCTCTCATAGGATCCTCTACATATTGCCTCTGGAAACTTTCCTGAAAAAATTTGACAAAATCCATCCCATCTAAGCCTTTAGAACAATGAAAGGTCCCAGCCTATATTGGGGAAATTAAAATGCCCTTCTATAACAATCTCCTTAGTCTTGCAGCTGCCTGGAATCTCTCAGCATATTTGCTCGTCTAATTCTGATTTACTATTTTGGAGCCTGCCAAGGCTTTATGTATGAATTATAAGTGACTCTCATTTTATAGGATGTAGGCTTGCAGGCAAAGCCAACATACATAGCGTATCAAGAAGGTGCTGGTGACTCACCTCTTGACCTGTTGCAGTCCTCTACTGAAGGTACTACCACATCACTATTGGAGAGGAAGTACCAGGATTCAGAACTAGTGACAATGAAGAATTAGCTATTTATTTCCAGATAGTATGTGAATTGGGGGGGAATGCAGCTGTTGACATTTCCATGCATCTGCCGCCCTTGTCTTTTTGTGCGCAGCTGGTGGAGCTGCTGCTTCACTATGTCAGAGACCCGGGTTCGAATTTGACCTCGGGTGTGTGAAGTTTGCACGTTCTCCATGTGACCGCTTGAGTTTCCTGGGGGGACAGGTTTTTTCCTACATCCCAAAGATGTACAGGTTTGTAAGTTAATTGGCCTCTGTAAAATTGCCCCTAGTATGGAGGGAATGGATGCGAAAGTGGGATACATAGAACTGGTGTAAATAGGCATTTGATGGTCAGCATGGACTCGGTCAACTGAAGGCCTGTTTCATGCTATATCTCTAAATTAAAATTATTGTACAGGTATGAAAGGAGTTGTCAGGCTAGCTCAGGCAAGTAACTGCAGTGCATTTTGCAGGTGACAATACTGCAGCTGCATTGTATTAGAGGGAATTAATGTTTAGTGATCTTGATATGTCAATGATGTATGACTCAGCAATGGCAATGCAATGGAATATAGATGCTCTTGTTGCAGAAGGTCATTGCCTGGCACTGTAATGGGCTTTATTAGGTCATGTTGCTGTTACCTGACTCTCTTGGTGACGATACTCCTAGCCAAATGATTACTCTCAACAGAGTTATGTTTCCAAACTAATTTGGCTGCTTATCACATGCTCATTGAGCAGTAAACTGGGTGAAAATGGCGGTAAAATCTCATATCAAAATACAGCTCTCTGCAGCCAGGGAAGTGGGGTACTGCAATTTTGACACCAATTCAGATGTCAGCAAACATCAGCATTCCATTCTGCTGTTGCGATGATTTTGTCATCCTTGTAAAGGATCCTGATTCCACAATCAACGCCCCATGAATTGATGAGGAAGCAGCAACTTCCCATTTCTACATTTCCAATGGAACTCTGCGTTATTCTCTCTGCAATTTCTTTCAACCCTCCATCAGGATTTTCACGTACCCAAGTCGTGTCAGCTTGTTTGGCAATTATTGTACCAACTTTTTTAGTCTCTTCTTGCAAACTGCTGGATACATTGGACAGCTTGTACAGGAGCGGTTGGTTACACATGAAATATTGACCGTCTACATAGCCTCTGCAATGAACCTGGACCAAAAAGGAAGCACGGTCGGAGGTGGAAAACTGGAAAACCTCCTCCATTCCCCCGTCTATTGTCACAGGATCTCGTACACTGCGCACCCCACGCATCTCCACATTACACTGGTACATGTGAACCTCTTCAAAAACAAACTGGAAATACTGCCGTTCATTAGACTTCAAATACGCTGCTAAAGAAAGGAAGGTGTCATAATGAAGTTTCAGAAACAAAAGCCTTTTGCAGGAGAGGGGCTCAAAGTCAACCAATGACAGAAGCCGGGCCCTCATGCCTGAATCAAAGGAATTCCACCTGAAATCTTCAGCTGTCAAAAGTCTCCTGATTTCTATTGCAACTTCTTTTTTGTCCAATTGTCTATTGCATTTTGTTGGCAACTTATTGGACTGATAGTCCTGGACCCTCTGAAGAATGTTTAATGTTTTCAAACATAGTTGTGCATATTCTTCATCCATCAGCTCCTGGTTTCCAAAGCTTGTCATTTCCTCTGATAGGAATGACAGCATAGATTTGGGCTGAATAACCTTCTGAATGATTCTTGCTGGAAGTCCTAAAATAAAAATAGATATGGACTGATTACTCAGGCAAGAAAATAAATAATAAATTGTCTACTTATTTGCAATGAAAGGTAACATTTTCCATTTGGACTGTAGTGTGGGATTCCTGTCCAATGACATCCCCACATTTTATATGCTGCTCATGGGCAATAAACAAACTTAGTTTTATATAGGTAGACACAAACTGCTGGAGACAGACAGCATCCTTGGAAAGAAAGAATGGGTGACAAAGAATGGGAGACCCTTCTTCAGACTGATGTCCGAAGTGGGGGTAGATAAGGAAGTGTAAGGTGTGAAAATAGGACAAAGGGAATGAAGATCAAGGAAAATGTAGGATAGATTGTTAGCTGGGAGAAGGGAGAACCTTCAAAGTAGACATACCTTGAGGATATTTCGCAGTGGAGCAGACAATGCTTTTGTGTAGTATCTTTAACGCAGTCAAACATTCTAAATTGCTTTACAGTTGTATAATTTTGTAACCTTTTTGTAGTCAACATCTACAGCTCTGTCCTCATCAACCTTTTTGTAGTCAAAAAGGTTGATGAGGACAGAGCTGTAGATGTTATCTACATGTACTTCAGCACGGTATTTAATAAGGATCCACATGGTAGGCTGCTCTGGAAGGTTAGATCGCATGGGATCCAGGGAGAGCTAGTCCACTGGATAGAGAATTACCTTTATGGAAGAAAGCAGAGGGTGATGGTGGAAGGTTGTTTTCACCATCCTAGAGGCCTGTTCTAGTGGTGTGCTTCAGGGATTGATGAAGGCCCATTGCTGTTTGTGGTTTATATCAATAATTTGGACGAGAATGTAGAAGGCATGATTAGTAATTTTGCAAATGACACTAAAGTGGGTGATATCATATATAACAAAGATGGTTGTCAAAAATTCCAGCAGGATCTTGATCAGATGGGCTGAGAAATGGTTAATGGAGTTTAATGCAGATAAGTACAAACAAGGTGTTGAATTTTGGGAAATCAAACCTGGGCAGGACCTGTACAGTGAATGGCAAGATGCTGGGTAATGTTGTAGCACAGAGGGGTCTAGTAGTGCATATACATAGTTCCTTAAAAGTGGCATCACAGGTAAATACAGTGGTCAAGAAGGTTTTCGGTACATTGGACTTCATCAGTCAGGGTATTGAGTTGGGATGTTATGTTCCAATTATACTAGACATTGGTGAGGCCGGATTTGGAACATTGTGTTTAGTTTTAGTCACCTGCTATAGGAGGAGGGGTTGTTAAGCTGCAAAGTGTGCAGAGAAGATTTACAAGGATGTTGCCAGGACCCGACGGGCTGATCTATTAGGAGTGGTTGGGAAGGTTATATTCCTTTTGGCACTGGAATTGGTCAACATTGTAGATATGAAACATATGTTTTTGTCTTAATGAGAACGTATTAAGAGAATGCTTTCTTAATGAGAATGTATTTGCAAGACTTCATGCCTTAGTTGAAAAATGAATATGTTGTATCATCTTCATAAAAGAAACAGATGTTGCCAAGATCACAGGAATGGAGAAACACCAAGTTCTGCATGGGTCTCTTCTACATCCTCTACATGGGTCTGCTCTTCGCCATGGTGCTGCGTGGCAGACCGTGCTGCTGCGCCTATACTCCTGGCAGCAGGGAAGCCCATTCTTGATGGGGAAGCCGTTGAGCTAGGCCCCTGCTTTTCCCCAGGGTGGGCGAGAGAGAGCATAGGTTTAAAGTGAAATGGAAACATTTAAGGAGGACCTCAGAGGAAGCTTTTTCACACTTAGGGTGGTGGGTATGCAGAACAAGCTGCCAGAGGAAATGTAGTTTTGTTTAGTTTAGGTTATTGTCATGTGTACCACGGTACAGTGAGAAGCTTTTGTCGCGTACAAACCAGTCAGCGGAAAGATAATGCATGATTATAATCGTGCCATTCACAGTGTACAGATACACGATAAAATGAATAATGTTTAGTGCAATATAAAGTCCACTAAAGTCAGATTAAAGATAGTCTGAGGATCTCCAATGAGGTTGATAGTAACTCAGGACTGCTCTCTAGTTGTTGGTGGAATGGTTCAGTTGCTTGATAACAGCTGGGAAGAAACTGTCCCTGAATCTGGAGATGTGGGTTTTCACACTTCAATATGTGTTGCCTGATGGGAGAGGGGAGAAGAGGAAGTGGCCGAGGTGTGACTCGTCCTTGATTATGCCAAATTGTAGAGGCAGTAGAATTACAATGTTGAAAATAAATTTGGACATGTATATGGTAACGTTTAGTGGGATATGGGCCATATGCAGGCAGATAGGACTAACTCAGGTGACATTTTGGTCTGCAGGGATAAGTTGGGCTGAAGGGCCTGTTTCTGTGCTGTGTAACTGTTACTCTAAAAGAAAGCAATCCTTAATACATTAATTCTCGTACTCTTTCCACTTCTGATGACTTTTCATGCTCTTTAGAGTTGATTCCTAATTCACTGGACCTTCAGAATCTACTGATTCACTAATTACTCCCAGATTCCTTCTTGCCCTGCAGAACCCAGTCTCCAGCGGGGCCCTGCTCAGATATAAGAAGGCTGCCTGACGCAGGCCTGACCTGACTGTGGTTATTTTGTAGCTGACTGGAACCGGAGGGCTTGTGGCACTTTCACGCCTGACCCGACCACAGTTGTATGCATATCAGTTTGTGGCACATTGTTTGTAGCTAGCAATGCTGGGCAGATGATTTTACTCTGATTGTGTGCTTTGTTGAGCTGGTGGACTGCTACCCATCCTCAGCAGAACACGAATGTTTGGAGTGCATATTTGACTGGCCCAAACTTGACATATGATGGGGTTCCTGTTGGCATTATTTCAAACTTATGTTCAGTAATTTCCTTTGCTGCAACAACTATTAAGAGTCCACCTTTCTTCTCTTCCCTCTTGATCTACATGATCTAAACACCTAAGCCCTATTCCCACATTCTTTGAACATTATTCCCAAGTGCATCACCACCACCTGGTCCTTCTCACCTGCTCATGGCTCCACTCTCCTCCCCCCACAAGCCTGAATCTCAACCAACATATTTATATTTTCTCTTCATGATACGGATGTCAGGGGTTACGGGGAAAAGGCAGGAGAATGGTGTTGAAAGGGAAGGATAGATCAGCCATGATTGAATGGGCTGAATGGCCTAATTCTGCTCCTATAACCTATGAACATGATGCTACTTGCCCACAGGCCCACTCCCCTCCTCTATGACAGCAGGGACTATATCCCCTCCCTTATTCCTAGGCTGCATAGATCTACATGAACATTACTGAAAGCAGAATATTTACAGTCTGAAGCAGTCAGAAGAAGGGGTTCGGCCCGAAACGTTGCCTATTTGCTTCGCTCCATAGATGCTGCTGCACCCGCTGAGTTTCTCCAGCACTTTTGTCTACCTTCGATTTTCCAGCATCTGCAGTTCCTTCTTAAACAGAATATTTCCCATGTTGGAAAGGAAGAAAGTCTTACATTTATGGAGCCTTGCAACATTGGAACATCCTACAGAACTTCAAATCTAATGATGTATAATCACAGATTGGAAATGCAGAACCAAATGTGCCCAATGCAAGCTCTCACAAACAGCATTGTAATTGACCAAATCATCTATTTCAGTGATGCTGAATGAGAGATTATTAATATTGGTCGGAGCGATATTCTTCATAAAATATTCCGTGTCACTGTTACACCAACATTAGACCACAGACAGACCTGCTTAATGCCACATTCAAAAGATGGCACCTCTGAGAGCAGCATATCCTCAACACTGCAGTGCTGTCCTTGATACTATAATCTCTGGAGTGGGATTTGAATTCACAACCTTTTGGATCAGAGGCAAGAATACTACCCACTTAGCCACATTTGAAACTTGCTCCACCACGATGGGATACATAGAAACAGATTGATTACCTTTGAAGCTGGCAACTCGCTTAAGCGATCGGGGATGGCATTGATAAACACCTTTTCGTATTAGAACTGTATCGAACTCCATTGTATCCACATGGGGGAAAGTGTCTTTAACAAGCTGAGCAATCAAAGGAACACATTTTTGGAAGTTTTCAGAAGATCCCTCGCTCCATAGCTCAGCCAATTCCCTAAGGATCATCATGTCTGCACATCTGTTTCTTTCCAGCTTCTGGAGACATCCCATAATATCCAGGGTTGGTACTTCGGAAGCATCTGCTTCCCTTTCAGCCAGGCAGTCCCTCACAATGAAAAGGCAGATATTGCTGAGCTGTGGCATTACGTCTTCACAGCAATGACAATCAGCTAAGCCACTTTGAAGAAGTTCTAGCAACAAATGTGCTCTCCATGACAGTTGCAAACCTAGGGAAGAGAATAACGAATAATTAAGTCCACCACCCCAAGCAAGCCTGGCAGCATTTATGACATGTGGGCACAGGACTTTGTCAATGGGATAAACATCCTTCCGTACCACACCCATGCCACGCATCCACTGGGCTGACTCCTGCTGGGCTGATTACCAAGTCTGACATCAAAACCAAGTTTGACACTATGATAATCCTTCTACTGAGTAGGTGGACATAGTGTAATTATGTGGTCTGTGCTCCTGATGGCATTGTGGGGGCTTTAACTCACTCTATTGTTCAATGATACTGGAGTTTATATAATTCCAAACCACTGTAGCACATAAAACAACCAAAAATATCAATGATATTCATTTGTCAAACTTCATTTTGGTAGGCAACCTTGGCAAATATGTTAACTGTGATATTCATAAAACACAATGTAGTGTCACAGGATTTTGAAGAATTTTTATTGTGGAAAGTCTGTGCTCAAGGTAGACAAGAACAAGTCCTTAAGATCTAATCAGAGACCCTCAACCTAACGCCTAATACTAATATGCAAGATGGTCTGAAGAAGATTCTCGACCCAAAACATCACGTGTTTCGTTTCTCCAGAGATGCTGCATGATCCACTGAGTTACTCGAGCATTATGTCTCTACAGTATAAACTAGTATCTGCAGTTCCTTCCTACACACTAAATCCAAATCATATATATATATATATATATATATATATATAAATGACTTGGATGTAAATATAGATGGGTTGGTTAAAATGTTTGCAGATGTCACCAAGATTGTTGGAGTCGAGGACTGTGAGGAAGGTTGTCAGAAGATACAACGGGATATATGGTTACACAAATAACGGTTACACAAATGGGCAGAGAAATGGCACACGGCGTTTAATCTGAGCAAGTATGAGCTGTTGCACTTGGGGAGACTCTAAACAGGATTGATGTATAAAGGAATCATAGTCCAAACTATCTGCAAATGTCAACACAAGTACATAGAGTGGCAAAGAAAACATATGATGTTCTTTCCTTCATTGGTCGGGGCATTGAGTATAAGAGTCAAGAAGTCATATGCAGCTTTATAACTCTCAATAACTTCATGTTTGACTACTCCCATTTCCTCCAAACACAAGGCGTAGCTATGGGCACACGCATGGGCCCCAGCTACGCCTGCCTCTGTTGGGCGCGTCGAACAATCCTTGTTCAATACGTACCAGGGCCCCATCCCTGACCTCTACCTCCGTTACATCGACGACTGCTTTGGGGCCACCTCCTGCACCCACACACAACTAACTGACTGACTTCATCCACTTCACCACCAACTTCCATCCGGCACTCAAATACACCTGGACTATTTCCGACACTTCCCTACCATTCCTTGACCTCACTATCTCCATCGCAGGTGATAGACTCCTGACCGACATCCACTACAAACCCACTGACTCCCATGGCTATCTGGACTACACTTCTTCCCACCCTGCCTCCTGTAAGGACTCCATCCCCTACTCCCAATTCCTCCGCCTATGCCGCATCTGTTCCCAGGATGAGGCGTTTCACACCAGGACATCTGAAATGTCCTAATTCTTCAGGGAACGGGGATTCCCCTCCTCCACCATAGATGAGGCTCGCACCAGGGTCTCTTCCATACCCCGCAACACTGCTCTCTCCCCCCATCCCCGCACTCGCAACAAGGGCGGAGTCCCCCTAGTCCTCACCTTTCACCCCACCAGCCGTCACATACAACAAATAATCCTACGTCATTTTAGCCACCTCCAACGTGACCCCACCACTCGCCACATCTTCCCATCTCCCCCAACGTCTGCCTTCCGCAAAGACCACTCCCTCCGCAACTCCCTTGTCAATTCTTCCCTTCCCTCCCATACCACCCCCTCCCCGGGCACTTTCCGTTGCAACCGCAAGAAATGCAACACCTGTCCCTTTACCTCCCCCCTCGACTCCATTCAAGGACCCAAGCAGTCGTTCCAGGAGCGACAGAGGTTCACCTGTATCTCCTCCAACCTCATCTACTGCATCCGCTGCTCTAGATGTCAGCTGATCTACATCGGTGAGACTAAGCGGAGGTTGGGCGATCGTTTCGCCGAATACCTCCGCTCGGTCCGCAAGAACCTACCTGACCTCCCGGTGGCTCAGCACTTCAACTCCCCCTCCAATTCCCAATCCGACCTCTCTGTCCTGGGTCTCCTCCATTGCCAGAGTGAGCAACACCGGAAATTGGAGGAACAGCACCTCATATTCCGCTTGGGGAGCCTGCATCCGACGGGTATGAACATTGAATTCTCCCAATTTTGTTAGCCCTTGCTGTCTCCTCCCCTTCCTTAGCCCTCGAGCTGTCTCCTCCCATCCCTCAGCCTTCGGGCTCCTCCTCCTCCTTTTTCCTTCCTTCTCCCCGCCACCCCCTATCAGTCTGAAGAAGGGTTTCGGCCCGAAACGTTACCTATTTCCTTCGCTCCATAGATGCTGCTGCACCCGCTGAGTTTCTCCAGCATTTTTGTGTACCTGCAGCTTTATAAAACTTGGTTATGCCACATCTAGATGGTTACGTGCAGTTCTAGTCGCCCCAATACAGGATGGTTGTGGAGGTTTTGGAAAGGGTGCAAAATATGTTTCCCAGAATGATGCCTGGATTAGAGGGTCAGAATCATTTTACCAGGCAGGGGAGTTGGGAGGCACATATTTAAGATGATATTTGAAAAATTTAAAGGAAATCTGAGGAATTTATTTTTCATAGAAAAGGTAGTGAATATCTGCCAGAGGAGGTAGTAGAAACAGGTACAACGACAGTGTTCAAAAGGTGTTTGGATTGGTACTTGGATATGAAAGATGCACACTGATATGGGCCTAATGTGAGTAAATGGAATTAACATAAATAGGCATTGCGGTCAGAATAGACAAGATGGTCTGAATTGGCCCCATATTTGTTGTAGGATTTGATGAAAAATGTAAAGTAATCTTCTTTGATAGGACAAAAATAGAAATGCCAAGCTATTGTTTAGATGATGACAGATTGTAAATTATTGTAATTCAAGGAGTTCTGTATAGAAATCGACATCATAATTAATGTTCCGAAGTGTTTTTCAGGTAATTGGAATTGATTGAATGATTAATTGATTGTAAGAAACAGCATGGAAACAGTCCCTTTGACCTACTGAGTCCATGCCTACTATCAATCACCCTTTCACACTAGAGCTATGTTGTTGGACTTTCGGATCTACGCCCTAAGGACCAATTTATAGAGGCCAATTAACCTACAAACCTGCACTTCTTTGGGATGTGGGGGCATACTGGAGCACCCAGACGAAACACAGGGAGACCATGCAAACTCCACATAGACAGCACAAAGTCAAGATGGAACCTGGGTGGTTGGTGTTGTGAGGCAGCAGCTCTATCAGCTGCACCACTGCTGCTGGAATAAGATAGTGAAAGGCTCTAAAAAATTGCACGTGTCCTTTCCTTTGACACATACTTTCTGGTTGTAACATATAACTCAGATGCAAACTTGGAACATAATGTGAATATTGTAAAACATCGTTGTTTTCAAATCTAAAAGGTTATGAATTGTTGACCTACGATTGAGGTTAACAGAAGCCATCTTTTGTCTCAGTCTCTCAGTATTGTTGGTTTTTTCCACGAATGTATGTATCACTGCAGCAAGTTGATGAACATCTTCAGCATTTTCAAGTTCAAAAAGGCACTCCTGGACATCCTTCCGTGGTAGTCCCAGCAACACACCAAATTCACATATATTTAATGACATGACCCTTCCAGTATCCAACTGCAGCAGTGTTATTGCTTCTCTGGTGAGCTCTGAAACAAGGAAACAGTGAGACTTAACACCATATTGAAGGAATGAGTTGGAATTTAGTTTTTAAACCAACACAGTCGAATGAAAGGCAGGCAATTGGGCTCCAAAATAATAAACATGCCTTGGGTTTGTGGCATCCTACCTTTGCATTTCCTGACTCTGGATTTGCAATCGCACATGGATTGGAATGAAATTGGAATATGCAGGAGCTATATTTGGCACTAGGTCTCAAAATATGGCTTGGTGGAGTGAATGGAATTTTATCCTGTAAATAGCTCAGCCAAACTGTTGGCAGAATTGTTGATGTTTCCTACTCATACCGGGATCAGTGCTGTTCTATTCCCAGTACAATTACAAATTATCATAAAGCAGTACAGCACAGGAGTAGACCTTTCAGCCCACAATGATTGCGTTGAATACAATGCCAAGTTGAACTGATCACATCCGCCTATGTATATGGTCCATACAGCTCTATTCCTTGCACTTTCATGAGCCTTTCAAAAAGCCTCTTTAACACCGCTATCATATCTGCCTTCACCACTATCCCTGGCAATATGTTCCAGGCCCCGATATCTCTGTGTAAAAAAATCTGTCCCACACATCTCCATTAAACTTTCTGCCTCTCACCTTATAGCTAGACCCTCAAGTTGTTGGACATTTCCACCCTAGGAAAAAGATTCTGACTGTATACCCTATCTATGCCTCTCATACTTTTGTATACTTCTATCATATCTCTCCTCAACCTCCAACATTCCCAAGAAAACAATTCAAATTTATTCTCTCGTAGCTGAAACACTCTAATCCAGGCAGCAGCATTCTGGTAAAGCTCTTCTGCACCCTCTCCATAGCCTCCGCTTTTCATCCTGGGCCTCCACTATAGTCAGAGTGAGGCCACACACAAATTGGAAGAAGAGCACATTCCGCTTTGGCAGCTTACAACCAAATGGTGTGAACATTGAATTTTCCAACTTTAGGTAACCTCTACAAAACATCTTCCCCCCCCTCCCCTTTCTACCCTATAATCTTCCCTCTCTTACTTTTCCCTCACCCCCTCCCCCTCCCCTCCCCACCCCAGAACCCTGCTGACCTTGCACCTTTCTCTCCCCTCCTATTCCCCATTTTCAGATTCTCAGCATCTGTAGTATATTGCTTCTGTACGAGTAATATTGACTTGGTTCAGAGACAACTCTTACTCTGGCTCAGAGCTACCCCCCATTTCCCACCCCCTACCCTCACCCCCACTCTGGGACAATGCAAACACAATCCATTACGTTCAACCTTTGCATTTCAGCAAAAAAGGAAAACCTACATTGCTCTGCAGCCAACCAAAAATGCTGATATTTGTCACCCCAATGAATGCAATGAATCCCATGCTCATCAGCTCTATGAGACCCCACTGTTTGCAGCAACATCCTATCCAGTGGTAACCTGCATGCACTCTCTGTGTTCAGCAATTTTAATTTTCTATGAACAGCATCCTCCCCCCCTCCTCTACCTTTAAGCTGTTTGCAAAATTGATGTATTTTGAAAAGGGAGCCAAAATAAAGTAGTTTTAATGGGAGAGGGAAGGGCAGTCATGTCAGCAAGCCAACTGGACAGATACCCAAGCACTATTTTTTTAATCCTGATGAATTACGTCCGAGATCAAAACAGCTGAAGAAGTAGTTGATAACCGATCCATTTCCACACATATCCCACCTGGTCACTCTTTGCCATCACATCACCTACCACAATAATTTCTGAGAAGACGTATGTCCTACCACATACAAACCCTTGTGTACTTGTTGCAGATGAATCTCTTCACCAAATCCACATTTCAGTCTCAAATCTTCCAGCACTGAAAAATAAATTTAATATAAAGGGCTGGGATGAGACTGAGCTAACAGTTTGTATTGTATACATATCAAATATCATAACAAAGAGTTAAAAAAACCGACAGGTTAATTTGTCAGTTCTGAATATGAATCATAGAAATCTGCTTGCTTCAGACATATCACAAGCTTGCTGCCTCATGGAGTAAATTGTAAAGAGCAGCACATACGCCTTCAAGAACATGCTTTCAAATTATTTCAGGGAGTAATCCAGACATTGAGGTCCTGCATTTCATTCTTTTGCCTAATTCTCTGTATTCACTCTGTCGAGCCTCATCCCTTTTCCTACCTATGTCATTTGTGCCAATGTGCACAGCAAGTGGCTGTTCACTTTCTCTCTTGTTCTGCAGCTGCTCCAAGATATTTTCTACCAATCCTGGGGCCCCTGTTTGCTGCCACAGAACCTCCTGCCTATCTCCATAACAAATGAGTCTCCTATCACTGTGTTTCAGAGCCAGGGCTGGTGCCAGAGACACGACTGCTGCTGTTGCTCTCCTCTGAATAGTCATTTCCCTCCTCCCCCCCATCAACAGTATCCAAAAGGATATCCTTGTTTTTGAAGGGAATGGCCACAGCAGATTCCTGCACTCTCTGCCTACTCCCTTTTCTGGTGGCCACCCACCTACTTTCTGCCTATTCTGTAGTTGTGACCACCTCACTGTAATTCCTAATTATGATTCTCTCATTCTTTCGAACAATCCTGAGGTCATCCAGCTACAACTCCAGTTCCCTCATGGGTTGAGTCAGAAGATGCAACTGGAGATATTTCTCACCGGTGTAGTCCTGGGGATACTGGAAGTTTTCCTGACATCCCACATCCTACAGGCGGAGCATACGACTGCCCTAAGTGCCATCTCTACTGCACAAAGATCAAGGAAGAGTCACAAATAAAACAGACCATACCTTATCCTGTCATCATCCTCGACTCAGCCTCCACACTGAAGTCTCATGTGTAAAAGCCTCTAGTTCAAATCTCCTGCGCTGCTCCTCCTCTCAGCTGCTCACATGCTGCTGAATCTGCTCAGCCTCTGTGCAAAATCAACCACCCTCTGTGCAATAAACCTCCCCCTCAGATCCCCTTTAATGGGTTTTCACTATCAGAGACTTTCTCCCCTTCCCCATCCTCTCTGCAGCTAAATGAGTTTTAGTCTCCCTAATTGTGATGAAGGGTTTTCAACCAAAAATGTTAACTCTCTTTCTCTTCCCACTGATGTAGTCTGATTTGCTGAGTGTTTACAGCATTTTCTGCTTTTATTTTAGACAAGACCAAGTGGGACCTGTTGGGTCCCGTCCCTCCAACGCGCGGTTTCGGGAGGTGGGGGTGGGAGGTGGGTGGCCTACGGGTTTGACGTCACTAGCAGCGCATGGAACACAGCGCGCACACCATTGTGACGTCATCAGCAAAAGACAGTGGTTTTTAAATTCAAAGTTTTGTCAGATTTGTGAACATTTTCAGTAATAACTCAAGAAATAAAGCATGAAATCTTCAGATAGAACCATAGAAAATAGGTGCAGGAGGAGGCCATTCGGCCCTTCGAGCCAGCACCGCCATTCATTGTGATCATGGCTGATCGTAGATAAGGCGAGTTTGGAATCCACGGGAAAAATGTCTACCGGAATATGTAAAAAATTTTACCGTTACCGCGTTGTTTTTTCACGAAGATGCGATTACACACAAACAAACACACACACACACACACACACACACACACACACACACACACACACACAAATAAATACACATCCAACATCAGAGTTTTATAAGTCTAGAGATTTCCAGCATCTGCAGCTTTTTTGCTTTTCAATCCCTATTTGCTTCCTGCTGCTGTAACATTTTAGTTACCATTGACTCGCCTGGCTTTTAACTCTCAACTGCCTTTCTACAATAATTAATGCTCCAGTAATACAAGTCAAACTGGATTTTATTGTCCACATCATTCTGTCCACCATCATCATGCAGACATGCTTGATAGTTATTCTCAATGACAGAATATGGGTTCAAATAACTTTCATGAGGTCCAAGCAAATAAATTAGGATGACTCCAATGCATGACAGTACCAGTGTTGTACTATCAGGGATGAGACATTTAAGTGAATCTCTGACTTCTCATTCAAATATTACTTCATAGGTGAGTTTTCTGGGCAATATTTATTCCTCAGCTGCACCCTAAATGAGATAATCTGGTAATTATCATATTTTTTATTTGTGTGAAGTTGCAATGCTCAAATTAGCGGCGCATTTTCCTGTATCACATCAGAAAATTCATTTGAAAAATTGCTTTATTGACTTTGACATCCAAGGCCTAAGGAAATACAAATCTATATTTTGTGCAAATTGACCTCCCTGTTTCAAAGTTCATATTCTCCTGTATATATCTCCCCACCAACTCCAACCTGCCATACTTGATCCCCTTCTTGTCATCTGAATCCAGTCCTTTATCCTTACTCCAATCCAATGTTGGCTGTCAGTCTCAGCCCTGCTCTATAACCTACCCGCATTTCTTCCTTTGATTCCCTGCAACTCCGAAACCGGATGCAGAATCGCTGACGTCTTTTCCATTTCGGTAGAGATTTCACTTTTCTTTCTAAGTATCCGCTCCTCATTGCATTTCGTCGTGTTTAAGTACACATTTTTAATCAAATCCTTACCCCCCCCCCCAATATTTCAAAACTAAACTGGCTTCACACCCACAGAAGCTGCACCAGCCCCAGCCCATGCTGAACGTTCCATCGTGTGATGTCACAATGCCCAATGTTCACATATGTCCAATCGGAATGGATTCATTTACATATGCCTATGCAGGAGCCCCAGCCAATGGTGAACGTTCCATCGTGTGATGTCACAATGCCCAATGCTCAAAGACATCGTTGCCATAGAGAGGGAGTACAGAGAAGGTTCACCAGACAGATTCCTGGGATGTCAGAACTTTCATATGAAGAAAAACTGGATAGACTCGCCTTGTACTCGCTAGATTTTAGAAGATTAAGGGGGTATCTTATAGAAACGTGTAAAATTCTTAAGGGGTTGGACAGGCTAGATGCAGAAAGATTGTTCCGGATGTTGGGGAAGACCAGAACAAGGGGTCAAAGTTTAAGGATAAGGGGGAAAGCAGAATCGCCGACATCTTTTCCATTTCGGTAGAGATTTCACTTTTCTTTCAAAGTATCCGCTCCTCATTACATTTCGTCGTGTTTAAGTACACGTTTTTAATCAATTCCTTCTCCCCCCCCCCCCCCCCCCCCCCCCCCCAGTTTTTCAAAAAAAAAACTGGCTTCTCACCCATACAAGCAGCCATTTCGGTAGACATTTCACTTTCCCTTCCAGCTATCCACTCCTCATTACATTTCGTTATGTTTATGTCCATTTTTTTTCATTAAAACCTTCTCCCCCCCCCACTCACTCATTTTGTCGCCTCCTGCTGGCCAGCGACCATAACGGCTGCTGGCGCCCGCAGCACAACCTCAAGCGACGCCATTTAAAAACGGCCTTTCGGGAACGGCTCTACTTCGAGGACCACGTCTCCCGTGGGGGCTACGGGTAGGCAACGGCTGCGTTGGGGCATTACACTTTTAAGGCTCTGTGTGTGGGGATGCTTCGTGTGTGTGATGCCGCCCCGCCACCCCCCCCCCCCCCCGCGTTGCCGAGACGGACCCGACTTCGACGACTTCAAGATACGCTATTTTAAGACGGCCGGGACCCGACTTCGACGACCACGTCTCCGCTGGGGGCTACAGGTAGGGAACGGTGTTTATACACTTTTCCAACTCTGTGTGTGGGGGTGGTTAGTGTGTGTGATGCCGCCCCCCCCCCCCCAGTGGGGGCTACGGGTAGGGAACGGCTGCGTTGGCTAAAGGGATCAGGGGGTATGGAGAGAAGGCAGGTACATCACTCCCCCTACCCCTCCCTCCCTCCCCACTCTTCCACTTCTCTCCCCCTTCCCCTCCACTCTCCCTCCCCACTCTTTCCCCTCTCTCCCCCACCCCTCTCCCTCTCCCTCCCTCCTCCCCATCTTCCCCATCCCCCCTCCCCCACATCTCTCTCCCCATCTCTCACCCCCTACCCCGCTCTCCTTTCCCTCCCAAATCTATCCCGTTTCCTCCTCCTTCTCCTCTCCCCTCCCTCCCCTCTTCTCCCCCCCCCCCCCCCCCGCAAACGCCATTGGGGAAACAGACCCAACGGGTCTGCACTTGGTCTAGTTAATATATAAAACTCTCACCCCATCCGTCCGGCTGGCGTCCGGATCCCTTCCTGCCTTTCGATTCGTTCCCACCGTGCGATGTCACAATGTCCCGATGCTCGCAGATGTCCAATCGCGATGCCCGACGCTCGCAGACGTCCAATCGGAATGGATCCATTTACATGTACGGCTTCCGGCCGCATTTCTTCCTTTGATTCCCTGCAACTCCGAAACCAGACGCAGAATCGCCGACATCTTTTCCATTTCGGTAGAGATTTCACTTTTCTTTCTAAGTATCCGCTCCTCATTACATTTCGTCGTGTTTAAGTACACGTTTTTAATCAAATCCTCCCCCCCCCCCCCCCCCAATATTTCAAAAATGAACTGGCTTCTCACCCACGCAATCAGCACCATCCCCAGCCCATGGTGAACGTTCCATCGTGTGATGTCACAATGCCCAATGCTCAAATACATCGTTGCCATAGTGACAGTACAGAGAAGGTTCACCAGACTGATTACTGGAATGTCAGGACTTTCATATGAAGAAAGACTGGATAGACTCGCCTTGTACTCACTAGATTTTAGAAGATTGAGGGGGTATCTTATAGAAACGTATAAAATTCTTAAGGGGTTGGACAGGCTAGATGCAGAAAGATTGTTCCGGATGTTGGGGAAGACCAGAACAAGGGGTCAAAGTTTAAGGATAAGGGGGAAAGCTGAATCGCCGACATCTTTTCCATTTCGGTAGAGATTTCACTTTTCTTTCTAAGTATCCGCTCCTCATTACATTTCGTCGTGTTTAAGTGCACGTTTTTAATCAAATCCTTCTCCCTCCCCCAATATTTCAAAACTAAACTGGCTTCTCACCCATAGAAGCAGCACCAGCCCCAGCCCCTGGTGAACGTTCCATCGTGTGATGTCACAATGCCCGATGCTCACAGATGTCCAATCGGAATGGATTCATTTACATATGCCTTTGCAGGAGCCCCAGCCCCTGGTGAACGTTCCATCGTGTGATGTCACAATGCCCAATGCTCAAATACATTGTTGCCATAGAGGGAGTACAGAGAAGGTTCACCAGACTGATTCCTGGGATGTCAGGACTTTCATATGACGAAAGACTGGATAGACTCGGCTTGTACATGCTAGAATTTAGAAGTTGCGGGGGTATCTTATAGAAACGTACAAAATTCTTAAGGGGTTGGACAGGCTAGATGCAGGAAGATTGTTCCAGATGTTGGGAAAGTCCAGAACAAGGGGTCACAGTTTAAGGATAAGGGGGAAATCTTTTAGGACCGAGATGAGAAAAACATTTTTCACACAGAGAGTGGTGAATCTCTGGAATTCACTGGCACAGAAGGTAGTTGAGGCCTGTTCATTGGCTGTATTTAAGAGGGAGTTAGATGTGGCCCTTGTGGCTAAAGGGATCAGGGGGTATGGAGAGAAGGCAGGTACAGGATACTGAGTTGGATGATCAGCCACGATCATATTGAATGGTGGTGCAGGCTCAAAGGGCCGAATGGCCTACTCCTGCACTTAATTTCAATGGTTCTATGTTTCCTCTCGTCACCCCCTCACCCTCTCCCACCCATCCCTCTCTCCCCCACCCCCCTTCCCTCTCTACGCCACCCCCTTCCCTCTCTCCACCCGCCCCCTTCCTCCTACCCCTCTGTCCCTCTTCCATCACTCCCCTACCCCTCTCCACCTCCCTCCCCACTCTTCCACCTCTCCCCTTCCCCCTCCACTCTCCCTCCCCACTCTTTCCCCTCTCTCCCCCACCCCTCTCCTATTCCCTCCCTCCTCCCCTACCTCCCCATCCTCCCCCTCCCCCACATCTCTCTCCCCATCCCACTCTCTCACCCCCTACCCCGCTCTCCTTTCCCTCCCAAATCTGTCCCGTTTCCTCCACCTCCTCTCCCCTCCCTCCCCTCTTCACATCCCCCCTCCCCCCACCTGTGTGTTTGGGGGGTGGTTAATGTGAGTTTGATGCCGCAGCCCCCCCCCCACAAAACGCCGTTGGGGAAACAGACCCAACGGGTCTGCACTTGGTCTAGTTATTATATAAAACTCTCGCCCCATCCGTCCGGCTGGCGCCCGGATCCCTTCCTGCCTTTCGATTCGTTCCCGCCGTGCGATGTCACAATGCCCGATGCTTGCAGACGTCCAATCGCGATGCCCGACGCTCGCAGACGTCCAATCGGATACCATTTCGGTAGAGATTTCACTTTTCTTTCTAAGTATCCGCTCCTCATTACATTCCGTCGTGTTTAAGTACACGTTTTTAATCAAATCCTTACCCCCCCCCCCTCCCCAATATTTCAAAACTAAACTGGCTTCACACCCACAGAAGCTTCACCAGCCCCAGCCCTGCTGAACGTTCCATCGTGTGATGTCACAATGCCCAATGTTCACATATTTCCAATCGGAATGGATTCATTTACATATGCCTATGCAGGAGCCCCAGCCAATGGTGAACGTTCCATCGTGTGATGTCACAATGCCCAATGCTCAAAGACATCGTTGCCATAGAGAGGGAGTACAGAGAAGGTTCACCAGACTGATTCCTGGGATGTCAGGATTTCATATGAAGAAAGACTGGATAGACTCGCCTTGTACTCGCTAGATTTTAGAAGATTAAGGGGGTATCTTATAGAAACGTATAAAATTCTTAAGGGGTTGGACGGGCTAGATGCAGAAAAGATTGTTCCGGATGTTGGGGAAGACCAGAACAAGGGGTCAAAGTTTAAGGATAAGGGGGAAAGCAGAATCGCCGACATCTTTTCCATTTCGGTAGAGATTTCACTTTCTTTCTAAGTATCCGCTCCTCATTACATTCCGTCGTGTTTAAGTGCACGTTTTTAATCAAATCCTTCTCCCCCCCCCCCCCCCCAATATTTCAAAAATAAACTGGCTTCTCACCCATAGAAGCAGCACCAGCCCCAGCCCCTGGTGAACGTTCCATCGTGTGATGTCACAATGCCCGATGCTCACAGATGTCCAATCGGAATGGATTCATTTACATATGCCTTTGCAGGAGCCCCAGCCCATGGTGAACGTTCCATTGTGTGATGTCACAATGCCCAATGTTCAAATACATTGTTGCCATAGAGGGAGTACAGAGAAGGTTCACCAGACTGATTCCTGGGATGTCAGGACTTTCATATGACGAAAGACTGGATAGACTCGGCTTGTACATGCTAGAATTTAGAAGATTGAGGGGGTATCTTATAGAAACGTACAAAATTCTTAAGGGGTTGGACAGGCTAGATGCAGGAAGATTGTTCCAGATGTTGGGGAAGTCCAGAACAAGGGGTCACAGTTTAAGGATAAGGGGTAAATCTTTTAGGGACCGAGATGAGAAAAACATTTTTCACACAGAGAGTGGTGAATCTCTGGAATTCACTGGCACAGAAGGTAGTTGAGGCCTGTTCATTGGCTGTATTTAAGAGGGAGTTAGATGTGGCCCTTGTGGCTAAAGGGATCAGGGGGTAGCTAAAGGGATCAGGGGGTATGGAGAGAAGGCAGGTACAGGATACTGAGTTGAATGATCAGCCAAGGTCATATTGAATGGTGGTGCAGGCTCGAAGGGCCGAATGGCCTACTGCACTTAATTTCAATGGTTCTATGTTTCCCTCTCCTCACCCCTCTCCCTCCACCCCCCATCCCTCTCTCCCCCCCCCCCCTTCCCTCTCAACACCACCCCCTTCCCTCTCTCCACCCGCCCCCTTCCTCCTACCCCTCTGTCCCTCTTCCATCACTTCCCCTACCCCTCTCCACCTCCCTCCCCACTCTTCCACCTCTCCCCCTTCCCCCTCCACTCTCCCTCCCCACTCTTTCCCCTCTCTCCCCCACCCCTCTCCCCCTCCCTCCCTCCTCCCCTACCTCCCCATCCTCCCCCTCCCCCACATCTCTCTCCCCATCCCCCTCTCTCACCCCCTACCCCGCTCTCCTTTCCCTCCCAAATCTGTCCCATTTCCTCCACCTCCTCTCCCCTCCCTCCCCTCTTCACATCCCCCCTCCCCCCACCTGTGTGTTTGGGGGGTGGTTAATGTGAGTTTGATGCCGCAGCCCACCCCCCCCGCAAAACGCCGTTGGGGAAACAGACCCAACGGGTCTGCACTTGGTCTAGTTAATATATAAAACTCTCGTCCCATCCGACCGGCTGCCGTCCGGCTGCCTTTTTGCCTTTTGATTCGTTGATGGCTGCTCCTTCCTATCAGCTTCCAACACACTTCGAAACAAAGTTGCAAGACAGGAACACTCTGAACATTTCACTGCTGCAGCAGGCAGCGGAGGTGCAATTGGATTTTTTTTTTAATCCACTGCTGAGGGAGGCAGGGGAGTGCTGGAATCTTACATTTGGGAACGGCTTCAGTTCCATTGGAGGAGACGGGTGCATGGTGGAATATTGGGTTGGGGGATCACACCATTGGGGGAGCAGACCCAACGGGTCTGCACTTGGTCTAGTTATTATAACTATAAAACTCTGATCTTGGATGTGCGTGTGTGGTGTGTATTTGTGTATTTATTTTTTTGTGTGTGTCACATCTTCTCGAAAAAAAGACACGGTAACGGTAAGATTTTTACATATTCCAGTAGAGATTTACCCCCGGAGTCCGAAATCGGCTTATCTGAAAACTTTATGCTTTATTTCTCGAGCTAATTATGAAAATGTTCACAAATCCAATAAAACTTTGAAAATAAACGAGATGATCTCGCTGATGACGTCACAATGGGTCTGCTGCAAGCTGCCTGTGCTGTGTTCCAAGCGCTGCGAGTGACGTTACCCCCCTCTGCCAAATTCGCAGTCCTTTGGTTGACACCCGCTTCCCCCCCGCTGCACCCTGCTGCTCCCCCCCCCGCCACTGCTCCCCCAGCTGCTCCCCCCCGTTCCTCCCCGCCGCTCCCCGCTGCTCCCCCCGCTCCCCTGCCTCCCCCACCCCCCTCTCCTCCCCCCCAACCTCCCCCCCTCTCCATTATCAAGGGGGGTGGTTAGTGTGTGTGACGCCGCAGGCTGCCTCCCCACCACAATCGCGCATTGAGGGGACGGAACCCAACGCTTCCTTCCTCCTCTCCCCCCCTCCTCCTCTCCTCCCTCCTCCCCTCTCCCCACATCTCCTCTCCCCATCTCCTCTACCCCCTCCTCCTCTCCCAATCCCCTCCTCTCCCTCCTCTCCCCTACTCCCCCCTCCCCCCTTCTCCCCTTCTCCCCCCTTCCTCCCTCCTCCTCCCTCCCCTCTCCCCCCTCCTCTGCCCCCCTCCCCCCTCTCTCCTCCTCTCTCTCCCCCCTCTCTCCACCCTTCTCTCTCCACCCCCCCTCTCCCCTCTTCTCTCCCCCCCTCCCTCTCTCTGTGTCTCTGCCACTCTCTCTATGCCCCTCTCTCTGTGTCTCTGTTCCCCTCTCTCTGTCTGACCCTCTCTTTCTGTCTGCCCCCTCTCTCTCTGCCCTCTCTCTCTTCTACCCCCCCCCCCCCCCCCCCCCCCGCAACCGTGGGTTGAGGGGACGGGACCCTATGGGTCCCACTTGGTCTAGTCTTCTTTAAAATTTTATTCCAGTGAAAGCCTTCAAACAATAATCTGAATACTTCTTGCAACAATGGTGTGTGCCACTGAAGGCATATCGAGAGAGTGTGCTTTTAATACATAGCCCAAACTCAGGAAATGATTATTAAAGGAAACTACTCACAGGAAAAGGCTGGCTGTGTTTCCTCTTGTGGAGTAGAATTGTGAAATGATAATGAAGCTGGCTGTTCTGTATCTGCAAAAGTGTAAAGGTTGCTAGTTAATAAACATAATATGTAACAGGTTGACCACAACACAACGTATCACCAATCTTTACTGAACACTCCATTCCATTTACAGGATTTAAAAATTCAAATTTAAGTTCAAGTGAGTTTATTGTCATGTGTCCCTGATAGGACAATGAAATTCTTGCTTTGCTTCAGCACAACAGAACATAGTAGGCATTGACTACAAAACAGATCAGTGTGTAGCTGACTTGTAGCTGATAGCTACATACGTGTAGCTACATATAGCTGACTTGACAATGCAGGAAACCAATGGAACCTCATCAAAGAACATTCTTTGGTCTGGATGGTTAAATTGAGTGGACCGAGGGATGATCTAATTCAAGTGTTCCCAATCTGGGGTAAATTTACCCCCATGGGGTAGATTTTGCCTGCCCAGGGGGTAAATTTGTTGATTCTGTACATATTTTTTCTCATTGACTGACTGTGTTTGGTTCTGGTATACCGGTATCTGTTCATCATTAGTTGTTCATAAATAAGTGAAATAACATTGTTATGTGCTATTAAAGTTGCCTGGGGTAAACGGGACGAAAAAGGTTGGGAACCCTTGATCTAATTGAAATGATACAGAAAAAACTGGAAATATTTTTAGCAGACCAGTAGGAAATAGAAATAGTGTTAACATTTTGGTCCAGTAACCTTGCATCAGAACCAATCTGATGAAAGGTTAGCAATCCATCAAAATGATCGACAGTTAGCAAAATCGACAATCCATTGAAACGCTATATTTCTCTGACCAATTGCTGCCTGACCTGATGAGCATTTCCAGCACTTTCTATTTTATTTCAGATTTCATGCATCTGCAGTATTTTGAATCTAAATGAGCAGTACTGAAAAAGTTAAAGAGGGTGAATATATGGAAACTATTTCTTCTAAAAGGGTAACCTGAATAAGGAAGAAAAATCTTAAATTTATGGCCAAAGAGCAGACAGGAAGTTCAAATTTAAAATGACCAAAATAAATAGATGTCCTTGAATAAAATACATGTGTTTATTCATCAGTCAATGAAAGTAAGCATCCAGGTACAGCAGGCAGTGAAGAAAGCGAATGGCATGTTGACCTTCATAACAAGAGGAGTTGAGTATAGGAGCAAAGAGGTCCTTCTGCAGTTGTACAGGGCCCTAGTGACACCACACCTGGAGTATTGTGTGCAGTTTTGGTCTCCAAATTTGAGGAAGGACATTCTTGTTATTGAGGGAGTGCAGCGTAGGTTCACGAGGTTAATTCCCGGGATGGCGGGTCTGTCATATGCTGAGAGAATGGAGCGGCTGGGCTTGTATACTATGGAATTTAAAAGGATGAGAGGGGATCTTATTGAAACATATAAGATTATTAAGGGTTTGCACACATTAGAGGCAGGAAACATGTTCCCGATGTTGGGGAGTCCAGAACCAGGGGCCACTGTTTAAGAATAAGGGGTAAGCCATTTAGAACGGAGATGAGGAAACTCTTTTTCACATAGAGACTTGTGAGTCTGTAGAATTCTCTGTCTCAGACGACGGTGGAGGCCAGTTCTCTGGATACTTTCAAGAGAGAGCTAGATAGGGCTCTTAAAGATAGCGGAGTCGGGGGATATGGTGAGAAGGCCGGAATGGGGTACTGATTGGGGATGATCTGCCATGATCACATTGAATGGAGGTGCTGGCTCGAAGGGTCGAATGGCCTACTCCTGCACCTATTGTCTATTGTCTAAATGACAGGACATTGGAGGCAGACTGCTCGCACTGCTCACACTGAACTGAAGGTTATAGGACGGTACGGCGGCGCAGCAGTAGAATTGCACCCATACAGTGCCAGAGACCCAGGTTCGATCCTGACTATGATGCTGTCTGTACGGAGTTTGGACCTTCTCCTCGTGACCAGTGCGGGAGGAAACCGGGAAGCTCCGGTTTCCTCCCACTCTCCAAAGATATACAGGTTTGTAGATTAATTGGCTTGGTATAAATGTAAATGTGTATCACACTATTTATTCTTTCTTGCAAGAGCCCCAGAAAGTAACCTACTTCATGATCTTGTTTAATACTCAAAATTTCTAACAACTGAATGTCCTGAGATCATTACATTCAACAACCTGACAAGTCAAGATTCTTTCCCGCTAGGCCCAAAAGTCATGGCACTAAATTAAATGCTCTCACCATCAATGTCTTCTGCCAGGACTGTATCTTCATCATGTAGAGCTTCATAGAGTTTTTGACAGGAACGCTCTCCTTTCTGCAGGCAAATGTTTATTAAACGCTGGGCTTGACAGTAGAGTGTGGTCTCTCCTTGCACAATATCCAACTCATACTGCGAGATTGTTTCATTGGAGAACAACTTCATGGCAATAGGGGTGATCAGATGACCAAGTCTCTGGCACAATATGCTTGCCTGTTTTTGTAGTTTCTGTTCTATTGGGATAGAAATTACAGACTTATTCACATTGCCTCTAAACTTATATAAGATTACTTTCCTTTAACCAGCTATTATCATAAAACTACAAAAGGCTCTTCTCATGATTAACCTTACACAGAAGGCAAACCATCAATTAGTTTAATTCATTAATTCATATAATGGATGCAGTGATCATGTTTTTTAATAGGCCATCAATGCCTATATGAGTGCACACACGAACACAACATAATGGAGACACCAGGAACTACAGATGCTGGAATCTTGAGCAAAACTAGATTACTCTTTCTGGAAGTCCCCAGCCCCATCGGTTACCCCAAGATACCAGGAGGTTATTCTCGTCCTCTTCCAACTTGCTTTCTTTATAAACTTGCACATATACTGCTTAGTGCTGAATCAGAAGATTGTGGGTTCAATTTCCATTCCAAAGCTATGGGAAGTGTTTAGTTTAAAGATACAGCATGGAAACAGGCCGTTCAGCCAACTGAGTCCACATCAATCATCGCTCACCCGTCCACACTAGTTCTCCACACTGCTATCCCACTTTCTCATCCACTGCCATTGTTTACAGAGGCCAATTCAACTACAAACCCGCACGTCTTTGAGATGTAGGAGGAATGGAGGAAACTCATGCAGTCACGGGGATGATGTGCAAGCTCCACATAGGAAACATTGGAGGTCAGGACCAAACACTACCACTGTGAGGCTGCAGCTCTACCACTGCGCCATTGTGCTGCCCTGTCTAATAACTACTCAGTGAAGTGTCTGCACATCACTCCAGCTGTGTAACGTCAGTGATTTATAAAGGTCCTGTATTTCTGTATTCACTGCTCCCATTCTTAGATGTTTTACAAAGTGTATCACTTGTTTTAAAGCCTTACAAATAAGACATTTAGTACATGTGAATCACTATTGATGGCAATGATCAGATCCAATCCTTTAATTATACAATACAATGCCTGCCTTAAAGTATTTCAATTAAAGGAAGCAAATGAGCACCAAGATGAAAAGATGCAACCACAAAGAGAAGAATTAAGTGTATTCAGCACCACAGGCTTACATATGACATACCTGTTGATCCACGCTTGATACCTGTAAAACAGTGAAAGAGTTTCTTAGAATATAGAACATAGTATTTGACATTTCCATCCTGGGAAGTAGGTTCTGACTCTCTACCCTATATATGCCTCTCATAATTGTATATAGTTTTATTAGGTCTCCCATCAACCTCTGGGCTTCCTGAGAAAACAATCCAATTCAAAACATCACCCTGTAGCTAATATCTTCTAATCCAGATATAATTCTGGCATACCTCATCTGCATCATTTCCAAAGCCTCCATGTGCTTCCTGTAATGGGGTAACCGGATCTGTTAGCAATTCTCCAAATGCGGCATAACAAGAGGTTTATAAATCTGCATCATGACTTCCTGACTCTTATACTCAATGCCCTGCCCATTGAAGGCAAATATACCATATGCCTTCATTCAGTGGCGGACTGGCCAGGATGTCAGCTTGCCCGATGGCAAGTGGGCCCCTGAAGAAGTGGGGCCCCTATATCAAGTGGGCCCCTGATGAAGTGGGCCCCCTTTGTCCCCTGGCAACCAATATTTTTAGACCCAGTCCGCGACTGCCTTCATTATCATTCTACTTGTGTTGCCACTTTCTATATCCTACAATTAATTGTTTATTTTCCCCTTGCATTTGACCTGCCAAAGTGCAACACTTCACACTTGCTCGGATTAAACTCCATCTGCCATTTCTCTGTCCATTTCTGTAGCTGCATACTTTAACAGCCTTCCACGCAGTCTGCGACCACGGTAATGTTGGTGTTGTCTGCTAACTTACTAACTAACCTGTCTACATTTACGTCCAAGTCATTTATATATATCGCAAACAATAGAGGTCCCAGCACACATTATTAGCCTGGACCGGGCCTGTGGCTAGGAAAGATGGAAACATCTTTGTCAAGGTTCCTGCAAATCTCCTCTTTTGCCTCTCCCAATAACTTGGGATAGTTCCCATCAGGTCTTGGGGATTTATCCACTTTGATGCTCTTTAAGACCCCCAAAACTTCCTCCATCTTAATCTCAAACTGCCCTCAATATTAGTATTCTTTACACTGATCTCACTGTCCTCCATGTCCTTCTCCTTGGTGAAAACAGATGCAAAGTATTAATTTAGTACCTCGCCTACATCCCCTGACTCCAAGCACAAATTCCCTTCTTTATCCTTGAGCAGTCCTACCTTTTCACTGGTTATCCCCTTGTTTTTAATGTGGGCAAACAAAGCCTTGGGACTTCCTTTCATCCGACTCACCAAAGCCATCTCGTGGCCCCTTTGCGGCCTTCTAATTGCCCACGAGTTATTCCTCCTTTCTTTATATTCCGCAAAGCTCTGTCTGATTCCACCCTCTTAAACCTTGCATGTGTTTCCTTTTTTCTTTTTGACCAAATTTAAAACCTCTTTGGTCATCCATGGTTCCCTTACTTTGTCATTCTTATTCATCTTCCATACTGGAACAACTTCGATCAGCTGGCCTTTAAAAGACTCCTACGTGTCAGCTGTGGACTTACCCAATGAATGACTCCCACATGTCGGATGTGGACTAACCCAAATTTTTTTTTTGTGTGATCTGTAAATTTACTAACCATGCTTGTACATTCTCATCCAAATTATTCATATAGATGACAAACAGCAATGGGCCCTACACGGATCCCTGAGGCACACCTCTAGTAACAGGCTTCCAGTCCGAAAAGCAAGCCGGATTCTATGAGATCGAACCTTCCAGAGCAGCCTACCACAGGCCTTGCTGAAGTCCATTCAGACAACATTTCCCCCCTGTCTTTTCAAATGCATATATACATTTTGCTTCTGAATAATCTCCCTCAGAATAATTTGAATAAATGTAGTAACTTTACTACAACCAGTGTTAGGTTTCTGGTCTATAGTCTCCAGGCTTTTCTTTGTGGTGTTGCTTAAATAGAGGCACAACATTAGCAACCTTACAGTCTTCTGGCACATCACCCATATCAAATGGTGATTCATGTATCTCAGCCAGGTCAGCTGCAATTCTTCTAAAGCTTTCAGCAGAGTCCTTGAATGTGCCTGATCAGGATCAACAGATTTATCTACATTCATAGAATTTGGGACATACATAATTATGCAAACCTTGAACTCGCAGTATCACAATTTTAAAAACATCCCACTTCGGGATGTCCCTTTGCCCGCAAACAAACTATTCCAATCGCCTTTTGTAAGTTCCCGTCTATCACCATCAAAGTTCGCCGTGCCCCAAATTTAGAACTTTAACTGTGGACCAGCTCTGTTGTTACCCATTACTATTTAAAAACTCATAGAACTGTAGTTGCTGATCCCAAAATGCTCACCCACTCATTTGCCCTGCCTCATTTCCTAAAAGAAGGTCAAGCTTTGCCCTGTTTCCTGGGCTCACTTGACAAATTCCACCCCATCTAAGCCATTGGCATCATCAAAAGAACCCTTTTATCCAGAGGACCACCCGGGGGTTTCAAAGGAAGCTCAGGTATAAAAACAGGAGTCAAGCCAGAACTCGCTCTCTTTTTTGCTCTGCTGGACAGCTCGTGGGCCTGCATCGACCTAGCTGTGAGTATCCCGGTGACCTGGTGAAATTCCCGAAATAGGATAGTGGTTGAGAAGGGGAAAGAGGTCAAAAGGGGGGGTAAAATTGTGTAAAGTAAGTTTTACGACGTGCCCGATAGTTTTCCGTCCATAGCCTTAGTTTAAAGCATAAGTTTAGCCACGTATTATGTAGTGTTGGTGAGATTCGATTTCTCATTGTTTAATAAAGCCTGTAAATTTTAGACTTGCTTTGAGTCCGTGTTGGTTTCTGTTTTCTCTCATCAGCACACTCTGGTCAATTCAACCTTTTTTATCATATCCCACCATAATTCCGAGGTCTAGAACCTAGGGGAATCCCTTTTGTTGTATTCTCTCTCTTGGAAACCGCTCGAGTGGAGTGGTGGCCGTTTGACCCTCCGACAAGGGAGAGAATAACTTGGGCAGTTGGGCCCGAAGTGGAGTAAAGGGAAACGCAAAACCCCTACACTGACAAAATGCAACACCCCGCATTTATCTGTATTAAACTCCATTAATCATTCCTCAGCCCAACTGCCCAACTATTCTGCTGCAATTTTTGACAACCTTCTTCACTATCTACAATACCACCCACTTTAGTGTCATCTGCAAACTTACTCATCATTCCTTGTATGTTCTCATCCAAATCATTGACATTGATTACAAACAACAATGGATCCAGCACCAAACCCTGAGGCATACCACTATTTACAGGCTTCCAGTCTGAAAATCAACATTCCATCATTATCCTCTGCTTCCTTCTATGAAGCTAATTTTCGATCCAGTCAGCTAGCTCTCCTTGAATCCCATGCAATCTAACCTTCCAGAGTAGCCTACCATGCTGAGCCTTGTCAAATGCCTTGTTGAAATTCATATAGACAATGTCTACACTTTTGCCCTCATCAATCTTTTTGGTTAGATCTTCAAAAAACTGAATCGGATTTATGAGACATGATCTCCCACATACTAAACTGTGTTGGCCATCCCTAATCTTCTTGTCTATCTAAATGCATGTATATCATCCCTCAGAATATTCACCAGTAACTTTCCAACCACAAATGTTAGACTAACTGGCTTATAGTTCAAAGGCTTGTCCTTGCATCCCCTCTTATACAGAGGCGCAAGATTTGTCACCATCCAGTCTTCTGGTATCTCACCCTTATTTAATGACATAAATTTCAGCCAGAGCACCTGTAATTTCTCTGCTCAGAATAACGCCTCACTCTACTTCAAAAAGGCCCGTGGGATTGTTTTTTCTCATGAGAGCAGATGGGTTCGCAGTCAAAGAAATGGCATGTCTGAGGGGGCTGCAATCCTTCAGCTCTGCTTTACTGCAATCAAGTCTCTGGAGTTGGATGTCAACACACAAAGTTTGGAGTCAGAGGCACGACTACCACCAACTGAATCACAGCTGACACAGTTGTATCATGGCAACTTTGATACCATCCTACATAATCTTATAACCAGAACCACTCTAATGTGGCACCACAGTAGAGCTACTGCCCTACAGTGCCAGAGAACCAGGTTTTATCCTGACTATGGGTACTGTCTCTATGGAGTCTGTATGTTCTCTCTGTAACCACGTTGCTTTTCTCTGGGCGCTCCAGTTTCCTCCCACATTCTATAGATGTGCTGGTTTGTAGGTTAATTGGCTTCTATAGATTGCCCTAGTGTGTAGGATAGACCTACTATACAGGTTGGTCAGCACGGATTAAGCTGTATCTCTAAACAAAACTAAACTAAACTAATCTAAACTAAATGTATATGCTTGACAAATCAATGTCAGCTTCCTCTCCCAGGTTAACACAACCAACATTGAGGTCCTCATTGCACACAGCCAGATCCACTAGCCAGGTTAACACTAGACTCCTGGGATAGATACACAACTCTGATCTATCTGGTCATTGAAAATAGTCAAAATGGAGATACAACAACCAAGAAGGCAGTGAAACCCTTGAATATATATTTGTTGTGAACACACAGTCCAGCAAAAAAAATAATAGGAATGCAGAATCTTCCAAAAATCCTATCTACTGACCATATATAGAACCTCCTGCCTATCAATGGCTGAGTCTGCAGATCCCATATTTGCCAAATCAGAGACCTCAAAACCCATAGATCTAGACCCTTAAGCCCTAAAGATTGCATTGGAGGCTGAAAAAAAAAAGTCCTTTTTGTAGCAGAGTCCAGAATTTTGCACATTCCAAGATGATGTACAAATTTAACATACCTTCTATGTTTTTCAATGTGTGCTGATCAACAGAAATGAAGAATGGTGTTTTGTTTGCAACATTTGAAAACTTTCCAATGTCCTCTGCAAGCCAATTTTTCAGACGGGGGTAATGGTGTTTACATTTCTTCAGGCATTCCACAAAGTTCCATACATCGCTGTCACTCATTTGAAGCTGCACAATTTCAAGGAGCTTTCTAGCCTTTTGCGGTGGAATCTTCTCGGTTCGGATTTCACAGTAATTCTCATGGGTCAAAAGATGGGATGCAATCATTTGGTCAAGCAGGGGGTCAATATTATACAGTGCAGACACTAGAATATCATGTGAACTTTGGATGTAATTCTTCATGGTGTCACGATCCTTGCCAGTGACTAAATGAAAATAATAGAAAAATTGTTTAGCTGTGATACCATATTGATATTTTTTTATCAACTTTAGAATTCATACACTAACATTGAAGCAGAAACACGTCAAAGAATGCCCTGCCACCTCAGAAAGCTATTGACTCCTATCCCATATATCCAGCTCCAAAATTACTGCTTCAGTCTAAGAAATTGCCACAGGACTCAATAGCACCTGGCCAAAGGAAATCGGTGAGTAGCCTTCATTATTGGAAGGTACAGCATAAGTTGTGTCACAGTATGACAGGATAACTACATTGTTGGCCAATGGGCCAGTTCTTGTATTATCCTGTTGTGTGTTATATGTACATGCTCTAATAAAGGAGATGAATGATTCTTAAAAGTGTTTAAATTCTGGACACATAGGACAATTATTTCTGAAAAATCGTGGAATAGACACATAGAGATATGTCAGCAAGCAAACAGGCTCTTCGGCCCATCTTGTTCATGTTTACCAAGTTTCCATTTGCCTGTTTTTGGCCCAAAGGCCTCTAAACAGATCCTCGCCATATATCTGTCCAAATGTTTTTTAAAAGTCACAATTGTATCCGCTTCTATGGCTTTTTCATAGCTCATTCCTGAAATGGGCTGTCCATTTGAGTCAAAAAGTTGCTAGAGATCCGTCTTAAATTAATCCCCTCTCATCTTAAGCCTCTAGTTTTAGAATCCTCTACCCTAAGAATAAGATTGTGTGTGTCCAGTTTATCCGTGCCCCTCATGATCTTGTGTACCTCAAGATGGTAAACATTCAGCCTCTTATGCTCCAAAGAAAAAGTCTCAGCTTATCCACCTGAGACCTGATTAGGGGTCAGAGAACATAGCTTTCTGAGAGGGCGGTGCATTCTTTCACGTGTTTCTGCTAATTAACTGATTCGCCACTTTCATTGAACCATGCACCTCTACTCCAAAATCTCTCTGTTCTGCTACACTCTCCACTGCTCCACCATTTACTGCGCAAGTCCTGCCCTGGTTTGACACATCAAAGTGCAACATGTTACACTTATTAGGATTAAATTCCATTTGCCATTTCTTGGCCCATCTTCCCAAATGATATAGATTTTGTTGTAAATGTTTGATATTTTTCCTCACTCTCCAACATACCTCCCATTTTGGTGTAATCTGCAAATTTACTAACAATGTTAACTGCATTGCCATCCAAATCATGAATGTAGATAGCAAATAACAGTGCACCCAGCAACGACCCCTCCGGCACTCCATTGCCCACATAGTTCCAATCAGAATAACAAACCCCCACAACTATTCTTTAACTCCTTTGTCCAGGCCAATCTGAATCCAATTGGAGAGCTCATCTTGGATTCCATGTGATCAAAACTTCCAAACCAGCCTATCATTTGGGCTCTTGTCAAAGGCCATATAGACAACACCCATTGCCCTGCTCTTATCAACCTTCTTGGTGCCCTCTTTCAAAAACACTATAAATTTCTGAGACATGCTTTCCCATGCACAAAGCCATGCTGTCTATCCCTAATCAGTCCATGTTTATCAAAATGCTGGTGCAACCTGTCCCGAAGAATACACTTTTCCATCACTAACATCAGGCTCACCAGCATGCAGTTTCCTGGCTTGTTCTTGCTACTGTTCTTAAATAACAGTACAACATTAGCCATCTCCAATCTTCTGAATCTTCACTTGTGGCTAAGGATAATGCAAATATCTCTGCAAGGGCCTTTGCAATTTTGGATGAAGGAGCATGGATAAAACATTTAAAATAAATGGTCAAATATACAAAACCATGCTGACATTAGTTACTGAAGGTTACAAGTATGAAAATAAAAGCCGAAAAAAGGAAGAAATGGGTTATTTTACCTTGCATATTGTTCTGTAAAGTTATACAAAGAATAAGTCATCCTAAAGTGCAAAGTATCAACTTACTCTCAAGTTGAATCCCTTCATATTGTGCCATTCTTAAGGATAGTTGAACTTTCTGTGAAGATAAAAATGTCAAAAGTACAGAAGAGGTAAATACACAGACTTCAAAATAGTTTCAACTGGCATATATAGAACTTTCAGATGACTGGGGGCATTATTTTGTACACCAAATTCTGCAAGTTCACCCAAATGAGATTTAATGGGTTTAGGTTTATTATTGTCATATGCAGGTAGCTACAGTGAAATGCTGTTTTGTGTGTGCTTTCTAATCAAATCAAATAGTACTATACATGAATACAATCAAGCCAAACACAAATACAAAAGACAAAGTGAGGAGAAAGCTAGAGAATGCAGGATATAGTTATCAACATTGTAGTTGTAAATCAGGACTGTATGGAAAGGTCGCTCAAAACTCTGATGACAGTGGGAAAGGAGCTGTTCCTGAGTCTGGTTGGTACGTGCTTTTAAGCTTCTGTATCTTCTGCCCGAAGGGAGCAGGAAAAGAAGGAATGATTAGCATGGGAAATATCTTGGCAAGTTAGCTGCTTTCCTGAGGCAACGTGAGCTGTAAATATAATCAATAGAGGGGTGTCCGGTCTGTGTGATGGACTGGACTACATCCAAACCAAGCTATAATACCACAGACAGTATGCTTTCTCTGGTGCATCTGTAGAAGTTTGTAAGAGTCATTAGAGACCAAATTTCCTCCGTCTCCTGAAGAAGTAGAGGCATTGGTGCGTTTTTTTTACTTGCCATTAAATGTGGTTGATCAATGACAGATTGCCGGTAATATTTACGCTTAGGATCTTGACTTGGCTCTGTCCATTCCATGCTTTTGTTTCTGTTTAGCACACGTAAAATCCTGTTTTGCAGTTTCACTGAAACGACACGTCCTTTTTTGACTACACATTGCTGCTCCCAACATGCTGTTGTGCTGAATTGTTGAACCTGTGTCTTTTTGCTTTTGATACCACATCACAGAATTAAGATTCTGACTATTGATTCTATTTGTGCCTCCTATAACTTTATATACTGCTATCTGGTCACCCCTCAACTTCCGACGCTCAAGGGAAAATAAAAACAGTCTATCCACTCTCTCTTAATATAAAATTCTTGCAGTATGACCTCCCAATCCTTATACTTGAATCTTCCCACCATAAAATTTAACATTAAATGTGTCTTCTTAATCGCCTGCGACACCTGCATGCTTACTTTCAGCAACTGGTCCACAAAAGGTAGACAGATCTTGTTGCACCTCACCATTTCACAATCTATCACCTTTCAGATATTAATCTGCTATTCTATTCTTACTGCCAAAGTGGATAACCTCATATTTATCCACAAAAATCTAAATATGCTATGCTTCGCTGCATTCCCATAATCCCATAATTCCCAAAAATCTTTTACCAAGTTTGTGTCCATATTATATCCTTTATTTGGCATATTTAAATGGTTAACTCTCATGTGAAGCACCTGAGGATCAGTTACAATAAATGGGCTTTATCTGGGTGCTAATTATTGTGACTATATATTATTTCTATATTCTAATTATTGTGACTATATATTAATATTGCTACAGAAGATTAATGGGTGAATTCAAGTGAATAGGATTTTGAAAGAAAGTTTTAGTATAAGGAGAAATTACAGGTAGAAGAATTTAGGACAATAAGGGTTCACCTTAAAATGCTATGCAAGCTATTCAGGAAATAAATTAGGTGAAACATCCCTTCAAGTACGGACTGGATTACTTTCCTACACGTAATAATTAAGATAATCAAGTTCAAGTTCAAGTGAGTTTATTGTCATGTGTCCCTGTATAGGACAATGAAATTCTTGCTTTGCTTAAGCACACAGAAAATAGTAGGCATTTACTACAAAACAGATAAATGTGTCCATATACCATGATATAAATATATACACACATGAATAAATAAACTGATAAAGTGCAAATAGCAGAAAGTGGTTATTAATAATCAGAGTTTTGTCCGAGCCAGGTTTAATAGCCTGATGGCTGTGGGGAAATAGCTATTCCTGAACCTGGTTGTTGCAGTCTTCAGGCTCCTGTACCTTCTACCTGAAGGTAGCAGGGAGATGAGTGTGTGGCCAGGATGATGTGGGCCTTTGATGATACTGCCAGCCTTTTTGAGGCAGTGACTGCAATAAATTTAACATTGGTCAGTTTTTTTTAGCTGAGCATAAGGAGGGAATGAAATTTGATGCAGATTGATCACAGGCTTATTGAATGGCATTATTATTTTACTATGTGTGGGTTGGTGGACCAAATATCGGCTGCTATCATTCAATGTATTCATGACAGTACATTGAACTTTACATTACAAAGAAAATAGTCCTACTTTGATAGGATGACTCATCACAGTTAGTTGTGTCCCGGTGACTGACACTCAGCTAAAGCAGTGACATTCTGTCAGTTATCTTGAATTAAATAGAACATTAATCTGTATTATCACAACCATTGATGCCCTAAAACATTTAAAGCCCATGGGAGACTCTTAAGTAGACCTATCATTGTAATAAATCATGGTTTCTGAAAGCGTGAACCTTACCTTCCCAAATAATTACTGAATGCATCAGATAGAAAGTGAACAACTGTTACTCAACTTCCTTGTCAGTAATTTTGAACCGAGGTGGACGACCAAAGTCATAACCACCAAAAAACCCACATTGAAAGGCTTTTATCAGTCATCTTTACTGTGTGGCTTTGAAGAATAAATCCCTGTACCTATAATAGTGTAAACATCTCAAATCTTGATGTAAGCAACTCTCCCCAACCCCAGCCCAATGTAATTCCATTTTAATCATCTGTATGACAGTCTCTAGTTCCCATGTAAACTTACAAATCTCTTCACCCCTCAGCCCATGGAAAAATCTCTTCTTTTAACCGCCGTCCAACTTATTCTCCCTTCTCCTGTCACCTCTCCAATCTCTTTTACACTAATTCCACCAACCCTCGCAACCCCATTCATATGGTAGGCCATTCTCAATTTATCCTCTCCATTTGGTCCACCCTCTAATATGCAGTCCTTCTTCTCCCCTGGTAACTCTCTCCCCATTCTCAGCTCCCACTCTTCCTTACCACATCCACATTTCTCCTCTTATCCCCCCAAAAGACCTTCATTACTTTATTCCAAATCTTTCCTTCTACCCTCCTCCCATCAGCCTCCTGTCTTCCATTGTCCTATCAATTTTTTCTCCTCTCTCAGAAGGGCATACCCCTCCCTCCTACACATAACCCGCTTGGAACAGGAAAGATAGAAAAGTGCAACACAGGAGTCAAAAATTGCAGCAGGATCTTGATCGGTTGACTAGTTGGGCTGAGGAATGGTTGATGGAATTTAATGCAGAGAAATGTGAAGTGTTGCATTTTGGGAAGTCTAACATGGGCAGGACCTAAACAATGAATGGTAAGGCTCTGGTGAGTGCTGTAGAGCAGAGGGATCTAGGTGCAGGTATATAGTTCCTTGAAAGTGATGTCACAGGGAGGGTGGTCAAAAAGGTTTTCAGCACATTGGCCTTCATCAGTCAGAGTATTGAGTATAGAATTTGGGAGAACATGTTGCAGTTATATAAGATGTTGGTGAGGCCACATTTAGAGTATTGTGTTCAGTTGTGGGCACTATGTTATAGGAAAGATGTTGTCAAGCTGGAAAGGGTGCAGAGTAGATTTACAAGGATGCTGCCAGAACTCAAGGGCTATGATTGAGCAGGTTGAGCAGGCTAGGACTCTATTCCTTGGAACACAGAAGTACAAGAGGTGATCTTATAGAGGTGTACAAATTCATGAGAGGAACAGATTGGTCTTACCCAGAGTTGGGGAATCAAGAACCAGAGAACATAGGTTTAAGGTGAGGGAGGGAAAGATTTAATACGAACCTGAGAGGTAACGTTTTTACACAAAGAATGGTGTGTGTATGAAACAAGCTGCTGGAGGAGGTATGTACTATCGCAACGCATAAGAAATATTTAGATAGTACTTAATAGGATAGGTTTAGTGGGATATGGACCAAATGTAGGTAGGTGTGTCAGTGTGAGCAAGTTGGGCCAAAGGGCTTGTTTCCATGCTGTATGACTATGATACTACGACTCTATGAAAATCTGACCCTTCATCCCACACTATCATTGTCGAACTAGTTACCTGAATAAACTAAACTCATCTGGCTGCACATGATCCATACCATATCCATAGGATATTCCCTGCATATCCACATGCTTATATAAAAGCCTCTTAAATGCCACTATCATATCTGCCTCCACCACCACACACTGCAGAGTACTCTGGGCACCAATCACCCTCTGTGTGAAAAGCTTGCCGCATCTCCTTTAAGCTTTGCCCCACTGCACGAATCTATGTTGGGACCGCTGCTGTTTGTGATATATATATAAATGATGGATGCTAACAAAGATAGGTCGGTTAATATGTTTGCAGATGACACCCAGATTGCCTGGGTTGCTGACTGTATGAAAGGCTGTGTTACAGAAGGCATATGGTATGCCACGACTAGGGCATATTAGCTACAGCGAGAGATTGGATAAACTTGTTTTGTTTGTTTGGTTGTGGGGAGACATATAGAAGTATATAAAATTATGAGAGAATAGACAATCAAAATCTTTTTCCCAGGACGGAAAAATCAAATACCAGAGGGCAAAGTTTTAAGGTGAGAGGGACAAAGTTTAAAGGAAACTTGCAGGGTATGTTTTTTTGCACAGAAGGTGGTGAGTACGTGGAATGTTCTGCCGGGAGGGTGGTGGTTGAAGTAGATACGTTAGTGGCATTGAAAATACTTTTGCAAAGGGATATGGTTATGCAGGAAATGGCAGAATATGGGTTGTGCAGATCGATGTGATGGTCTTGGCATCATGTTCGTCATATTGTGGCAAATAAGCCTGTTCTTATGCTGTGCTGTTCAATGATATCATCCCAGGGGGCCACGCGAGTGCCAATAGTGCGAAGTGTAATGAAAATAGGTGCTAATAAAATAGGGCATAACCCAAGCAATATTTAATATATAGATACTAAGAATGCATTGGAAGGAACTGCAGATGCTGGTTTCGACTGAAAGTACACAAAATGCTGGAGTAACTCAGCGTGACAGGCAGCATCTCTGGAGAGATGGAATGGGTGACATTTCTGGTCGAGACACTTCTTCAGACTGATGTCAGGGGAGAGGGAGATACATAGATAAAGAAGTGTAAGGTGTGAAAACAGGCCAAAGGGGATGGTGTTCAATGAGAATTTATGTATTGAGAATACACTGAAAGTATTGAGTTTTGCCTTGTTTCTGTTTTGTTTATTTTTTTATTACGAACATAGTTTATTTTTGAAATATTAAAAAAACGGCGCTCTTCGTCCCTGATATAAATCTAAAGCTTTAACTATTCCGATCGCAGAAACAGCGCACAGCGGCATCGTACATCAGACCGGGTGTACTGTTACTGTTAGGCCTCTCATCACCGCCCTCAGTCCAGTGTAAAGTTGTTGCAACCCAACGCCTCCGCTTCTCCCAGACTCTCGCTCCCTCCAGATACAGCCGCTTAAGCCCGTCACCAACTTCCTAAGAAGCTTTCCCTAAATGCATGAAATAAATCTATTCTGCCCATCACTCTGCACAGGTCAAGTCCACGCACTGCTGTAGCTGTGACCAAAAAACCCTATTCCGCCCGCACTGGGCCTTCGACAGCCGCCGGAACGGCGTTGCCCAGGCAACCACCCACCGCAGCCCAGCGCACTCCTCCACGATCCCAGAATGCGCCGCTGCCGGCAGACCCGCATCTATCGTTGCCAAGCAACCGATTAAAATGGAGTCCCAGGGTGAGTGAGAAACAGATGAGTGCCAGGGAATGGTGGTGGAGACGGTGGTGCTTGCCGCGGGAGGACGGAGCAGACGCCTGACACAGGAGCGACGGGGAGTGGGCACCTGCAGAGTGGGGGTTGGGTTGCATGGGCACAGTGCATTTGACATTGTGGGTGACGGGGAGTGAGCGTGGGGAGGGGTTAATGGGATGCGGGAATCTGGGAGAGGGTATCTGTGAGAAGAGGAAGACACGAGACGGGTGTCTGGCACAGGAGACAATGGAAAGCGCTGAAGAAGGGTCTCCACCGAAACGTCACGTATTCCTTTTCTCCAGAGATACTGCCCGACCCGCTGAGTTACTCCAGCACTTTGTGTCTATCTTCAGTGTAAACCAGCATCTGCAGTCCCTTCCTACGTGGAACGGGCGACTGGCAGGGAGACTACTGGCAAAGTGAAACGGGCAGCGGGCGTCTGACATGGGGGGAGACGGGAAGCGGGCGTCTACGAAAGGGGTGAGACGGGGAGTGAGGGAGATGGAGAATACAGTGTGAGAACATGTCGAATAATGCAGCAGAGGGTCAAGACTTAGCATCCACAATTTCCCCGCTGAACATGATGCCAAGTTGAACTCATCTCCTTTTCCAAGTGATCAATCTATTCCTTGCATATCCATGTGTGTATTCAAAAGCCTCTCAAGTGCTACGATAGTACCTGTAGCAATGTTACAAAATTTTGAGATTTAAAAAAATCAAGTCTTTAATTTATCCCATCAGATAAAGCATAAAAAGAAGGTTAATTTGACATCTAAATCACTTTCATATCTTCAGTATTAAAAAAGTTATGGCCATTTTCATACTCGGAAATTAGCACCTTGTTCCCTATTGGTTTTTCATTGACTTAACACAAAAGCTGTGATCGAGAACAGTCAAAAGCCCATAACTTTCTTAAAAATTAAGAGAACTGAAAGAAATTTTCAGTTATTATAGATTGAAGCATTCTGAAACAAATATGAAACAATCTTACTTAGATTACTTGAAATTAAAGCATATAATTAGTTAGTTACCTAATTGTAACTAATTACAAAATTCAATTACTAGATCTAAACATCTATCCATTTCTTAAGAATAGATTAACATTTTTAAATAGCCTAAGTGTCCAAATAACATTCACACAAGAATTCACAATATAACATAATTTTTAAATCTCATTGTCATGGGTTTATAGGCCAAATGGAAGGAATTTAATGTTTAATACCTGTAAATTAATGGCCATTTAAATCAGCTTGCGAGTGTGTTTTTCTGGAACGCGACCATTTGGAACGTTGCGTTTGCGGTGATTTAGTCCCCATATCGGCAGCAAAAACACTGCCGATTCTTCAGGGAAAAAAATCACCGTTTCGCAACTTAAATGTGAATTAAAGGCATCTTAAGAAACACTTTTATACATAAAAATAAACTACTTTCTTATACCTGTCCCCTACATAAAATCCGCCCCCATTGTCGGCATTGACGGCTTCAGAAGCTGATTTTAAAATCTCTCCAGCGATTAACTTGTCGGGCAAATTTTTTAAAAAAACACACAGAACGGCTGTCGGAACGATTCTTTAGCAAAATCTTGCACTCCAACAAAATTTAATCCAGACCAGGTCGGAAAAAAAAACGCGTTTTAACCCCCCCCCCCCCCTCAAACGCGCCAAAATCGCGCACACGGCCAGTGGCAGAATTGCAGCGCCGCTGAAGGTAAGTATTGTAACATACCTAGTACCTGCCCCCCTCACCAACCCAGGCAGCGTGTATTGGGCTCCCAGCCTCCCACTACTCTCTGTATAAAATAATTTGCTTTCACCTTTAAACTTTGGCCCTCTCACCTTGAAGCTATGCGCTCCAGTCTTTGACAATTCCACCCTGGGATAAAAGGTTCCAACTGTCTGCCCTATATATGCCTCTCCAAAGAAAATATTTCAAACTGTCCTTATAGTTAAAAAAGACACAATGTACTGGAGTAACTCAGCAGCTCAGACAGTATTTCCCTTCTTCAGACTGACATCTTTGTATCTTTTGTTGATAGCACTTTGTGTCTGTTTTGGAAAACCAGCATCTGCAGTTCCTTGTCTCTCCTCATAGCTAATACTTTCTAATCGGGGCAGCATTCTGGTAAACCTCTGCTGCATCTTCTCCATAGCCTCCACATCCTTCCTGTCATGGGGAGACTATACTGCACACAATACTCCAAATGCGGCCATACGAAAATCCTATAAAGCTGCAAGGTGAACTCCTGACACTTATACTCAATGCCCCAACTGATGAAGGCAAGCATACGATAAACCTTCTTTATCACTCATTGTGTTGCCACTCACAGGGCACAACGGATGGCCACCAAGTTCCATGTGTACTATTTTTTCAAATCTCAGCCCATTTCTTCAACTGATCTATATCCCACTGTGTACTTTGACAGCCTTTTTCACTATCCGTGACTCCAAACTCTGTCTTCTATGATTAAGCCACTTCTGAATCCAAATGAACAAGTCATCATGGATCCCATGCATCTTAATGCATCTGGATCAGCCTACCTTGAGGGACTATCAAATGACAATAAAATCAATGTAATTACCATCCATTGCTCTACCTTTATCGATCACTTTCGTCACCTACATCCTCTGACTCCACACATATGTTCCCTCCTTGAATAGCTGGAGTAACTTAGCGGGTTAGGCAGCATTTCTGGAGAAAAGGATTATTGACGTTTCAGGTTGAGACCTTTCATCAGACTGAAGAATGGTCTCGAGTAAGGTGTATTTACTGGTGGCAGGACACCCTGATATTCAATCTGGTTCTGGTTCAAGTCCTGCCTGAATATTTCAATGGTTTGTGTTTTTATAGCAGTTGCAAGATCTTGCAAAAGTGAAATCAAATTGAGTGAATATGTGGTATTCTTGTTGATTGTTATAAAGCGTTAAATAATTATTTATTTTGTTTATTCAGAAAAACAAGTGGAGGTCGTGCAGGAGCAATCTACAGAAATCCCTACTTCTGATGCTGTTGGTGGCCAGAAGGATGAGAAAGATGAAAATAATATGCAAAAGGCAGAAAGATCTTCAGCTAATGAGGAAGGTAAAAGTTCCTGATTATTTAATTAATATTGTCAAATTACCATGTTTCGATCTGGGCGATAGTAAATCCTTGTTTTTCAACCAGATGGCTCAATATACTTTTTCCTTTTCACATTTTTTATGCGCTATCAAGAATATAGCTGACTTGAGACCAGAGCTTTATTGATCATTTGCCCCAGGGCAAAGCTCATTTAGAGTAGGGTTTTATTGGTCAGCTATCCCAGCCTTAGAGCTCAGTTAGTAGATTGGCTTGCCCTGGGACCGACTATGGTTTGGTGCCATACTATGTCTTCAGTTTGATTGATTCAGCCAGGGATTTTTTGTCTCATGGTCAGAATATCGTGTGTATTTAAGATAAAAATATTTTCAGATAGTTCACATAATAACATTTAGATACTAATTGAAGATGAACATCAGAAAGGTGAAAATAATTAATCAATAATATGCAAGGGATGCTTTGACCTTTGTTTGCACATGAACAGGCCCTTTGGCCCACAATGTCTGTGTCAAACATGATGGAAAACCATCGCTTATCTACCTGCACATTACTCATATCCCTCCATTCCCTGCATATCCATATCCAAAAGTCTTTTAATGCCACTAATGTATCGCTTCATCCATCACCCCTGGCAGTGCATTCCAGGCACTCACCACCCCCTATATTAAAAAAAAACATGCCCTGCACATCTCCTTTAAACTTTGCCTCTCTCACCTTATAGCCATTCTCTGGTCTTTGATTTTTCCATCCTGGGAAAAAGATTCTGTCTATCTATGCTAACTATGCCCCTTATAATTTTATATTCTTCTATCAGGTCACCCTGGTATTCCAAAAAAAAAAAAAATCTAAATCAGTCAAACCTCTCTCAGTAACTAATAATCTCCTAATCTAGGCATCGTTCTGGTGAACCTCCTCTGCACCCTTTCCAAAGCTTTGCAACCTTCCTGTAATAGATGACTGGGAAATGCACACAATCCAAATTGCAGAGTTGAGTATACAGGTTCTGGCAGATGGGCATTGTTTGAGCTTATTAGGATTTGTCTACGTCCTCTATATCTTCCCAATTCCTCTGATGAAGAGATCTCATTGGGAAATCGGTTTGCGCCCCCAACATAATGGTAAAAACAAGTGAAATTGACAATAAAGGCTTATGACAACATGCGTGGCTTCTAAAAAAAATAGAAAAGCCTGGGGGTTTTGTTCTAAGAATATTAGAACAATACTTCATCATTCTTTTGCCTTTCATTCAATCAGATCATACTGATCTGTGCCTTAACTCTGTTTAACCATTATAGCATCATATCTTTCATGTAGAAGAGCAGCTGAATGAGTGGAACAAAGTTGACAAGGGATGCACAAGGCATTTTTTACGTGTGTTTTTTAAAGTGGTGGGTGCCTGGAACGAAATGCAGGTGTGGTGGAGGAGGCAGGGATGATAGTTTCATTTTAGAGGCTTTTGTATGGATTCATGGATATGCAGGGAATTTAGATTATGTGGATTACGCACAGAGAGAAGAGATGAGTTCAATTTGGAATGATGTTCGGCACAGATATTGTAGGCCAAAGTGCTTGTTCCTGTGCTGTACTGTTCTGTAGTTGTACGTTCTACTTCATGACTAGGCCTCAATATTTCTCATTACCCAGGGTTCCTTAAACTTGCCATACTTGCCCTTCATTTTAACAGGAACATGCTGCCCCTGTATTGTTGCTATTTCACTTTTGAAGGCTCCCGCTTGCCAGCCAATTCTTTACCTGCAAACAGATTCTCTCTATTGAGTTGTTCAAGTACCCGCGTGCTGCGTGCGCAGAAGGTCCTGGTGAGCCACAGCCATCCCCTGACAGTAGGCCTGGTACGTCCCCCGTGGAACTTGGAGATAGAAGAAGCCGAGCCCGGCCCCTGCTCAAAGACCGGGAACCGGAGAGGTGATTTTGGGAGTCGGCGATGGTGGCGAACACTGGACAGGAGGAAGAACCGATGGCCTTACCTTCTACATTTTCAAGGACGAATGTGGGAGGTGCCACCAGGGCACGAAGGTTGAAGATGGCTGGTTCGCGGGACAACCTGATGGGGCTGACAGCTGCAACAGGCCTTTATCAGCTGTGGTTGGGACTGTGAAATGGCGCGAAAACCTGGCGACTGTTGCATATAGATTGAATGGGCTGTTTCTATACATTATGTACATAACCGGGGATTGTACTTATCTATGGCACTAATCTTATTATAGAGTCATAGTGTGATACAGCGTGGAAACAAGCCCTTCGGCCCAACTGGCCAACATGTCCCAGCTACACTAGTCCCACCGTTTGGTCCATATCCTTCCAAACCTGTCCTATCCATGTACCTGTCTCACTGTTTCTTTAATGTTCAACTACCTCAACTACAGCCTCAACTAACTCCTTTGGCAGCTTGTTCCGTACACCCACCACCCTTTGTGAGAAAAGGTTACCCCTCAGATTCCTATTAAATCTTTTCCCCTTCACTTTAAACCTATGTCTTCTGGTCCTCGATTCACCTACACTAGGCAAGAGACTCTTTGCATCTACCCGATTTATTCCTCTCATGATTTTATACACCTCTATAAGATCACTCCTCATCCTCCTGCGCTTCAAGGAATAGTGTCCCAGCTACTCAACCTCTCCCTATAACTCAGACCTTCTAGTCCTGACAACATCCTCATAAACCTTTTCTGTACCCTTTCCAGTTTGATAATATCTTTCCCATAACATGGTGTCCAGAACTGAACACAATACTCTAGATGTGGCCCCACCAACGTCTTGACAAATGCAACATGTCCTCACAACTTCTATTCTCAATACTCTGGCTGATAAAGGCCAATGTTCCAAAAGCCTTTATGACCACCCGATCTACCTGCAACTCCACCTTCAAGGAACCATGCACCTGCACTCACAGCTCCCTCTGTTCTACAGTACTCCCCAGAGCCCCACAATTCACTGTGTAGGTCCTGCCCATGTTAGACATCACATTTCTCTGTATTAAATTCCATCAACCATTCCTCAGCCTACCTAGCCAATCAATCAACATCCTGCTGCAATTTCTCACAACCATCTTCACTATCTGCAAAACCACCCACTTCTGTATCATCAGCAAACTTACTAATCTTGCCATACATGTGTGTTCTCATCCAAATCATTGATGCAGATGACAAACAGTAATGGGCCCAGCACTGAACCCTGAGGCACACCACTAGTCACAGGCCTTCAGTCCGAGAAGCAACCTTCCACCATCACCCTCTGCTTCCTTCCATGAAGCTAATTTTCTGTCCATTCAGCTATCTCTCCTTGGATGTGATCTAGCCTTCGAGAGCAACCTGCCATGCAGAACCTCGTCGAATGCTTTGCTGAAGTCCATATACAACATCTACAGCTCTGTCATCATCAACCTTTTTGGTCACATCTTCAAAATACTCAATCAGATTTGTGAGACATGACCACCCATGTACAAAACCATGCTGACTATCCCTAATTAGCCCTTGTCCATCAATAGGATCTGTGTGCAGAAGATAATCTCACTGTACCTTGGTACGTGATAATAAAGGACACATTGGACCATTATTTCCTCAAGTACTTGGCTAATGCTCCAAATTCAGCCTTGTCCAAATTAGGCCCTAACCTTGTAGGCCAGTCCTATCCTTGTTCATAAATATTAAAAAAATGATAGAATTATCGTCACTGGTTTCAAATTACTCCCCACACATCAGTCACTATCATTCCCTGAGAGGAGGTTCACTGTTGCGCCCTTTTTAGTGGTGGCCCTCCATATATAAATTAAGAAAGCCTTCATTGACACATTTAACAAATGTTTACAAATGTAATAAATGTTGATTATTAGCAGTGCAAAAATAATTTTGTTAATGAAAAAGCCATGGGAAGGGATAAGATGGCCTCACTATCTGACCCCAAATTCTGTGGAGTAGCAATCTCAGCTGAACTGCTCGCCGTTGACAGCATTGCAGGGTGGGCCTCTCCTTGTTATCACCTACCTACCCTTGTTTTTTTGCTCTTGCAGTGGGAGGACAGTGACTGGAAGACAGGAATATGGTGGAGGCTAACCGCAGATGGCAACATTGTGCCTAATTCACGCTTTGAGATATCCTACAACTGTTGAAAGGCATACTCTTGGATTTATTTATCTTCTTAATTTCAAAGTATAAGCACCCACAATAAACCAACCATCACGAAACAAGGTGACCAGTCTTAGCCCAGAGTTGTGATGTCCAGAGGACATCGCTGGGTAAAATAAGTCAGACCTTGACTAGACTGAGTGCTGGACTTGGAGTTTTCTTTTGTGAGTATTGATCTTGTACTGTCGCAAGTCTTGGCAAGGAGCCAAATCCCGTTTCTAGGACCTATCTTGATCATATTCCATCTTTTCTTATCCAATGAGATTGTTCCACACTGACAGTCTAGTCACGGTCTGACTTATTTTGGCCACTGGTGTCCAGCTAGACTACTTATTAACACTTCATCACCTTCTTTTTACCACCTTTTGTCTCCGAAGATCTTTCCGGGTCCCAGCACACTGATGCAATTACTTCCTGAGAAGACTATGGAGAGTCGGTATGTCAAAGAGGACTCTCTCAAACATCTACTGGTGCATAGTAGAGAGCATGCTGACTGTTTGCATCGTGACTTGGTTCGGCAACTTGAGCCTCCAGGAGCGGAAAAGGATGCAGATGTGGCCACTGCCCAGTCCATCATCGGCTCTGACCTCCCCACCATCGAAGGGATCTATTGCCTCAAAAAGGCAGCCAACATCATCAAGGACCCACACCATCCTGGCCACACACTTATCTCTCCGCTGCCATCAGGTAGAAGGTTCATCCAGGTTCAGGAACAGCTACTTCCCCACAGCCATCAGACTATTAAACTCTCCAAAAAACAGACTTTGAACTGTAACAGCCTATTGCACTTTATCTGCTTATTTATGTGCATATTGAACTGAACTGTTCAATATTTGTGCTTACAATATTCTTTTGTGCTGCAGCAAGCAATAATTTCATTGTCCTATCTGGGACACATGACAATAAACTCTCTTGACTTGACTTGACTTGACTTGACCACTTCATTATTGTATAAGAACTTAGCCAATAGGCAGTGAGTCATCCAGTAAAGAGTTATATGTAATAAATTGCTTCTTACATCATTAACATTAGATGATCAGACCTTATCAGTTGGATATTTATCTAGCTTAGCCTTGGCCTCTGGATATCTCTTTTACTATGGAAATGGTACACAGAGCTAATGAGACCCTGGGTACCATCGTACTGTTCTTCAGATGAGGCACATTAATAACAGTACTGTGAAGAGATGAGAAACAACCTCATGCTTGTACTCCCTTTAGGTTTCTGAGGGAGTTCACGGACCATTCACCACCACTGTATATGGCTACCTCTTGACGTCTGTTAAGACTGTACACATTACCCAATCTTCTATACCACGGTGGTCATTTTCATCCCTAATTACCACAGAACCAAAGAGGAAGGCCGACTGGGTACTATGGAATAAACCTTGTCAAGTACAGCTTGTAAAATTTCATTTTGAGGACTCCAATAGTCATCACCATGACACAGACTGTGGTTGTAGTTAGTTGTCTAGCATTTAGATGAGCTCCTCAGGAGAGTGGAGTGTTGGATATAAGGTTATATTTACAGTTGTTGTGACTGCCAAACTATGGTGCCTGTCTCAGTCTCTCACAATGATTTAAGAGTGTACAACATATTTACAATGTAGCTATGCCAGTTGCAATTAAGATTACCTATAAATGGAGCATAAAATAAAATTATAGTCCTCTGCCAGTATTTCAACTGTATTAACATGTTTATGTGTAGGTAAACCAAATGGGTGTGTTGTTAATTACAGAGAAGCAAGATGGAAATGAAACCAAGACAGAAGAAGCCACACTCGCAGATGATTTCTTCTATGACTATGAGGAAATATACTCAAAGCCGTTCATTTCACCAACAGCACGGATACCAAATAAATTGCTTGTCCTCATGTATCCTTTGTAAATTGTAGTAATGTTTTTTCACATGGTTCCACCTTAAAATGAATACCACTATCAATTACAGTGCCCTCCATAATGTTTGGGACAAAGACACATCATTTATTTATTTGCCTCTGTACTCCACAATTTGAGATTTGTAATAGAAAAATAATCACAAGTGGTTAAAGTGCACATTGTCAGATTTTATTAAAGGGTTTTTTTATACATTTTTTTCACCATGTAGAAAATACAGCTGTGTTTATACATAGTCCCCCATTTCAGGGCACCATAATGTTTGGGACACATGGCTTCACAGGTGTTTGTAATTGCTCAGGTGGGTTTAATTGCCTCCTTCATGCAGATATAAGAGAGCTCTCAGCACCTAGTCTTTCCTCCAGTCTTTCCATCACCTTTGGAAAATGTTATTGCTGTTTATCAACATGAGGACCAAAGTTGTGCCAATGAAATGCAAATAAGCCATTAGAAGACTGAGAAACAAGAATAAAACTGTTGGAGACAGCCAAACCTTAGGCTTACCAAAATCGACTATTTGGAACATCATTAGGAAGAGAGAGAGCACTGGTGAGCTTATTAATCGCAAAGGGACTGGCAGGCCAAGGAAGACCTCCACAAATGATGGCAGAAGAATTCTCTCTATAAAAAAGGAAAAATCCCCAAACACTTGTCCGACACATCAGAAGCACTCTTCAGGAGTCTGATGTGGATTTGTCAATGTCACTTCCGGTGGCGCCATGCTGGACTAGCAGTCGCAACTTTTAGCTCTGCTCCTGCAAAATCGCGGTTTTTCGCGTTAAAATCGGGTCTGGAGGTCGGGACCAATTCGAAAAATTAACCGGAGCCCCGGGACGTCGCGCTGATGACGTCATCAGTAAGTGCTGCGATTTAAAACGGAGGGAAAAGGATTTTAAATGAAAAAACCGTCTTCAGCTCAGAGCCCTCAGAGAACAATCTCAAAACAACTGCTGAAAACACAGAAAACTGATGAACAGACCTCTGAAGTGGATTCTGGAATGGCTACAAGGGCCAAGACTGAGATGGCTACTAAGGAGAAAAATGAAATGGAGGAGATAAAGAACTCGGTAAGAGAACTGAGAAAGGATATTGAGGCTGGAAACTCAAAAATGATGGAAAATATTAATGTTAAATTGATGGAAAATATGTCGAACATTAATGCTGGTAATCAAAAAGTTATTGACTGCATTGGCATTATACAAAAACGAATTGATGATGTGCATGAAGAGCTAATGGGGAGAATTAATAAAGGGGAAGAAGAATCTAAGAAGAAGTTTGAGGCTGTGCATGTAATTGTTTCTTCACAAGTAACTGCAATGAAAGACATGGAAACAGTTGTTGATCAAATGGCTGAAGATATGCAGGGAATGAAGCTAGAACTAGACAGCCTCAAGAGTCAACTGGCGAAAGTCTCAGATAAATGTCTTGATCTCGAAGCTCGCTCAAGGCGCCAAAATTTACGAATACTGGGAGTAACTGAAAGAGCAGAGGGTAATAACGCCCGTGAGTTCACTGCCAACTTAATCAAAAAGGTACTCAATTTACCTGTGGAACCGGAAATTGAAGTGGCACATCGAATACCTAGATTTAAGCCAAGATCACAAGCAGATCCAGCCCACCCACGACAGATCATAGTCAAACTTCGGGACATTTCAGCACTGGAAGAGCTGATGAAAAAAATCAAATATGGAGTGAAGATGACCTTTGGAAACGACACTATCAAACTCCTCCGGGATTATCCCTATGAGATCGTGCAAAAGAGAAGAAAGTTCGCACAGACAAGACAGATTTTCCATGGAGTTAAAGATGCCAGATGTGGCGTTTTTTATCCGGCCAGGATGCGCATTCTTTTAAGGTAAAAGAGAAAACTTTCACTAATTCGGACGCATCTTATAAATATGCCCAAGAGATTGTGGCAGAAACAGAAGATTAATCAAGGCAGCGGGACGATATGGACAATCTCTTTCCTTTTATTACTTCACAGAGAACACCTGAAGACAAGGGAAGAAATACTATTCTCTAAAAGTTTAAAATGAAGGAGCATTTCCACGTGCGCCGGTCTAGACACCTTATCTCTTTTGGAAGCTCTGGAATTCAATTCAAGGACATTCTTTGTTCAAAATGAAGGAAAGACTGATAAGCAACGCAGAGACGAACAGCAGAGCCGAATGTGGAAAACATCACAAGGACAAATGGCTGTTTAAGATCTTAAAACAACTTTACAAAATATAGCGAATTAACAATAATTAACAATACTAATATAGAAATATAAATGGAAACTAACCTGAACTATATAATGGGCAAAATGTAATAATGTAATAATGTGCTAAAAAGACTGACTAGCGCGTATATAGAGAAAACAAATTTTAGAATTAAAATAGAAAATACTGAATGTTTAAGTGTTATGTAGTTTGTGTGGGGAAGGGAGGAGACTCAGGCACCTGGCATAATTCCAGGAGCCTGTTTCTGGTTAACCCTTACAGCTAACAGCTTACTATTATCAAAAGTATAACTAATTATAAATAATTAGTAGATGAAAGTGTTAGATAAATAAATTTCACAGTAGCTGAACGCGGATCTGATAAATCTGAATGAAATATATATATATATATATATATAGTGTAATTTGGTGAAATATAATTGATTTTGAAATGGTACCGCCCTCCTAGGTTTAGAGTAATAAAAGGAGCGGAGCTAATAGTACAACATCAACTTCGGAAGTCGAATAGATGTCGAACCCCACAGATGCGTGGGACACGCACTCAAGTGTCGAATACTTCAGACACTGTAATTTTACTTGTTCAATTTTTAAAAATCACAATATGTCACTACTATGTGTTTTTTTTTCAAGGAAAATCGCAAAATGGATCTACCAAGGAAGTTAGTAATATAAACGCCCCCCAAATATCCAGAGTCCTGAGGTAGGGATGCACCGTAATAAATAAGGGTATAAAAATCAGAGAAAATGCAAGATGATAAACAAAAGAAAATGGGAGGAATCACATTGTGTAGCTGGAATATAAGGGGTATTAATGAACCAATTAAAAGGGGCAAAATATTAGCTCAGTTGAAATCATATAACACGGACATTACTTTTCTACAAGAAACGCACCTTAAACATCAAGATCAGATGAGATTGAGGGCGAATTGGATAGGCCAAACATTTCACTCCTCATATACTTCGAAATCCAGAGGCACCGCAATCATTATTCGCAAAGGAATACCATTCAAATCAAAGAACATTATATCAGATAAGGAAGGGAGATATCTTATAGTTACAGGAGAGATCCATGCTACGCCAATCACCTTGGTAAACATATATGCGCCCAATTTTGATAATCCTCAATTTTTTAATAAAATCCTGAATATAATCGCAGAATTTAATTACCAAAATGTTATAATTGGAGGAGACTTCAACTGTGTTTTAGATCCGTACTTAGATAAATCGATGCAAAAACAAAGAATCAAATACACAGGACAAGATGTTAAGAAGTCCCTTGTGCCAATAGGTGGGGAGCATTTCACGACATTCGTTGATTGTTGAGAGTGGTAGACGCTCAACATCTGTGGGGGGGGGGGGCGGGGGGGGGGGGGGGGGGGGGGGGTGGGGGAGTGGATACGTATATCTTGGCCTGGGTAACCTTTAGGACAGTTGGGCACAGGACACATCATCAGTAGTGTACCCTTGCATCACTGGGTGTTTCGGCCTTTTATCACTATACACCCTCCACAAGGGCGGCCCGCTGCAGGATGATCAGCCCTCAGCGCGTGTCCCGTGTCAAACCGTCCCAAAGATTCACCCTGAAATACTTGGGGCCCAGCATGGATCTTTCCGCTTGAGCCAAATCCACCGGCTGCTTCTTTCAGCCGCCTCTGAGAGTGATCTTATGGTCTTCCGCAGAGCCTGACCGTGGATTCCAAGCTCCTTCAGCAGTCTGATGGTAGATGACGCAACAAATCCTCTGCATCCCACTTCAACTGGATAGACTTTGGTGTTCCAGCCACGCTGCGTTGCCTCTGCTGCAAGCTCTGCGTAATGCAGCTTCTTACGCTCATAGGCCTCCTCAACAGAGTTCTCCCATGGAACTGTGAGCTCTATGATGTAAGCAGTCTTCTGTGAAGGGGACCAGAACACCAAGTCTGGCCTGAGGTTGGTGGAAGCAATTTCAGGTGGAAAAACTAGTTGTCGGCCAATGTCCGCCAGCATCCTCCAGTCGCGGGCCCTGCATAGGTTTCCTTCTTCTGATCTGGTGGAAGGATGTTTAGATGTTTTCTGTCCTTCTCGGACAAAGGTTGTTGCCCTTAGGGGGAGGGGGTTGCTTGCTCTCGGAGGCAAGGAGTTGGTCGCACACCGCCTGTTCTCAAGGGCTGATGCCAGGCTTTTTAGTACCTGATTATGCCGCCACGTGTATCTCCCTTGCGTGAGGCTGGTCTTGCAGCCTACCATGATGTGTTTGAGGGTCGCTGGAGTTGGGCAGAGGGCACAGGTTGGATCCTCGCCGTACCACTGATGGAGGTTCTTTGGTGATGGAAGCACGTCATAAGTCGCTCTGATGATGAAGCTGATCTTGCTTGCTTCCATTTCCCATAGTTCTTTCCAGCTGATCTTCCTCCGCTCCACACCTTCCCACTGCATCCATTGCCCCTGTTTGGCAAGAGAGACCGCCTTTGCACTTCTTGCGGCCTCCTCTTGTCGCCGCACCTCCTCGACCACCAATGTCCTCCGCTCTGATGTTGTGGCCTTTCGCCAAGTTGGTTTACTTGTCGTAAGGCCAAAGCCTCCTCTTCCCTGCTGGACTTGCCCCACGATGTCTTTGTATCTCAGGGCTGATGAAGCTTGCTGTAATGCATCAGATGGCGTCCACTTCCGGCCAGTTACTAGGGGCGGCGCAACAGCACTGATGGTCTTGTCTCTAGAGTCCCTCAGTGTCATCTGAAGTCTTACTTTAGAACACTTGTATTCCTCTGTTAGACTAGTGAGAGGTAGTTCCAGGACCCCTTTGCCATATAGGCCGATGTTAGTTAGACATCGTGGGACCCCGAGCCATTTCTTCGCGTATGAAGTTATGGTTCGCTCCATCTTCTCCACAGTTGTTATTGGGGCTTCATAAATGGTCAGTGGCCACATTGTCCGAGGAAGGAGTCCAAACTGTAGGCACCAGAGCTTCAGTTTCCCAGGCAGTAGGGTCTGATTGATGTTCTCCAGGCCATTGACAATTTCTTGCCTTAGTTGTTCCACCTGCTCTTTATCCTTGAGACTTGCATTGTACCATCTGCCCAGGCTTTTAACTGGCTGTTCAGACACTGTTGGTATAGGGTCGTCACCGATACAGAACCTTGTGTCTCTAAGCACCCCCTTGACTATGGAGATGCTTCGAGATTTACATGGTTTGATCTTCATTCGGGCCCACTTGATGTTCTCCTGCAGCTTTCCAAGTAGCCGCTTGGTGCATGCTGCAGTAGTGGTTAGTGTGGTCATGTCGTCCATGTATGCCCTGATGGGTGGCAGACGGAGCCCAGCCCTGGTTCGTTCACCGCCCACCACCCATTTTGAGGCCCTGATGATGACTTCCATGGCCATTGTAAAGGCCAAGGGTGAGACTGTGCAGCCTGCCATGATGCCTACTTCCAAGCGCTGCCATGTTGTACTGAAGTCAGCTGTTGTGAAGCACAGCTGCAGGTCTTGGAAATAGCTCTTGACCAGTGTGGTGATGAGCTCTGGTACATGGAAAAAGGCAAAAGATTCCCAAAGGAGTTCATGGGGAACTGAACCAAATGCATTGGCCAGATCGAGGAAGATCACATGTAGGTCTCTCTTCTCCTTCTTAGCTGCTTGGATCTGGTGCCAGATCATGCTTGTATGCTCCAAGCAGCCCGAAAATCCTGGAATTCCTGCTTTCTGTACAGATGTATCAATGTACTTGTTTGTTACCAGATAGGTGGACAGCCTTTGTGATACAATGCTGAAAAAGATTTTTCCCTCGACGTTGAGGAGACATATTGGCCGGAATTGGCTGATGTCTGACGCATTCTTTTCTTTAGGTATTAGCACGCCGCCGGCCCTTCGCCACGCCTTAGGTATTGTTTGCTTCTTCCACACCACCCTCATGAGCTTCCATAGAAAGCGTAACACATCCGGTGCGTTCTTGTAGAGCTTGTATGGTACTCCATTTGGCCCCGGAGCTGATGCTGCTCTTGCTCGCCGGACAGTGTTCTCTACCTCTTTCCATCTTGGAGGGCTGGTGTCCAGGTTGAATTCAGGTGGTTGAATAGGCGGGATGTCATGTGGGATGACTAACTGCTCATGCCTTTTCGTGTCTTGGTGGGCCTTTTCCAGGTGTTCCTCCAATTCCCGTTTTGATGTTTTCAAAGTTCCACTTTTTTCCTTTGCGAAGAGGTCTTTGATGAACTTGAAAGGGTCTTTGTAGAACCGTGTTCTTGTGTGTTCTTTCTTCCTGCGAAGTTTCCTCAAGTTCTCTGCTTTTCGCAAGGTTGCCAATCGGCTCTTGATGTCCTCTTGGAGTAGCATGAGACCTTCTCTCTCTGCCTCAGTTGCTTTTTTCCATTGCTTTTTCAACTGTCTCCTCTCTCTGATTAGCCTCTCGATCTCCTGCTGCCTCCTAGACTTGATTGGTGTTGGTAATTTCTTTCCACCTCTCCCTTTACTCACCCCAAACCGTTCTTCTCCATAGCTGTAGATTGTGTTGCCCATCCTTTCAAGCTTTTCCACTGCTGTGCCCGCTTGTTGCTCCAAGATATGTATAAGGTCACTGTTGACCGTCTCCCACTCTTTCTTTTCAACAGCTTTGGGCCATTTCACTCCAGGTTTGTGCCCTTTGATCTTTCCCTCCAATGGAGGTCTTTGTCGTTGTTGCGTGGGCTCCTCCACCGGCATTTCTGTGCTTGTATCACCCTCTTCAGTGACATGGGTGCTGATGCTCTGCGAACTTTGGTTTGAGTCCTGTCGCTGTGCTTCACTCGACTGATTTGACTGGTTGCTTCGTAAGAAGTACTGGTCAATGCGAGGCCCATGTCTCTGCTCTCTCAAGCACTTTTTCCTCCCTTGGTGGATCTTCAAGCCCTTCACTGATGTAATTTTCTCCCAACCACAAATGCACACCTGAAGTTTGTGTCCCGCAGCTGTTGTGGATGTCTCATGTGCCATGCTCTCCTTGTCAGTAGTCGTTTCCGTTCCTTGGTCTGTAACCGTGTTATCAATCGGTGAGCCATCTTCCGCCCCCGCTCTCGCAGGCTCTAGGGGTATTCTCTTTAATTTACTTTTAGTAGCATTTAGCGGGTGTCTCCAACTAACTGAAACAGCGTTGGGGACTGCTATCATGGGTAGCTAGCCCATGACGGCCCCAGTGGGGTCTGTTCCCTCCTGTCAGCTGTCTCTCCAAGCTGTCACGTGGACTTTCCCATGTTGTCAGCTGTCCTTTCACAGCAGTCACTGGACGAGTCCAGATTATCAGAATCAAATACACAGGACAAGATGTTAAGAAGTCCCTTGTGCCAATAGGTGGGGAGCATTTCACGACATTCGTTGATTGTTGAGAGTGGTAATGCTCCCCAAAGAGGTAATATGAAATCTAAAACTAGTGAACTCTTAAATACATATATAAAAAATACAAATATAGCAGACGTCTGGAGGATCGCAAATCCGACTGGAAGGGAATACTTGTTTTATTCAATGGTACACAAAACATACTCACGTATAGACTACTTCTTAGTGGATACAAAACTAATCCCTTATACTATGAACCCTAAATATCACACCAATACGATTTCAGATCACTCCCCGCTAACTTTCGTTCTAAAATTAGAAGGAATGTCTACGAACAAATCGTTCTGGAGGTTTAACTCGCAAATTTTGAAAGACCCACAAGGGAGTATATATCTAAAAAAACAGATGGACCTATTTTTTGAGACAAACGATACACCAGATATATCGCCCACTTTATTATGGGAATCCTTCAAAGCATTTATTAGAGGAGTCATTATCGCGTATCAAGCTTTTCAAAACAAAAAGAATAAGAATGAACAAAGACAATTAGAAGAACAAATCAGAAAACTAGATATAGATAATGCTAAAGATCCAACTATGGATAAACATAATAAAATTTTAATACTGAAATTTAAGCTAAATAAATTATTATCAGAGAAGGTTATAAGATTATTCCAAATCACAAAACAAGAACATTTCGAATTTGGGGATAAACCCCATAAACTTTTGGCACGCCAACGGAAAAAAACGGGAAAAAGATCATGCCATTTTAAAGATTAAATCAGATAGAGGGGAATTACTAACATTACCTAATGATATCAATAAAAGATTTGCTCAATTTTACAAGAATGTATACACATCAAAAACGCTAATAGACAATAATAAAGTTTCAGAATTTTTGGACAACTGTAACCTTCCAAAACTAGAACTGAAGGAACAAGAGGAACTGGGAGCACAAATTACATCTAAGGAAATAGAAGACACAATAAACTCACTTAAGAATGGAAAAACACCAGGACCAGACGGATTCAGTAATGAATTTTATAAATGTTTTTACGACATAGTTACACCACGTCTACAGAAAATGTATACATATGCTTTTAAAGAACAAATCTTACCTGAAACACTAGCAGAATCAACGATCACATTAATACTTAAAAAAGATAAAGATATAGAAGAACCAGGCTCATATAGAGCTATTGCTTTGTTAAATACGGACCAAAAAATATTAGCGAAAACACTAGCTAGAAGACTAAGTCAATATGTTAGTAAATTAATAAATGAGGATCAAACGGGATTTATACCTAAGAGACATTCATTTAATAACCTGAGATGTCTGCTTAACATAATGCACTCTCACAAACCTCAAGAACAAGAGTTAGCTATCATTTCATTGGACGCAGAAAAAGCGTTTTATCAAGTAGAATGGGATTATATGATTAAAGTATTGCAAAAATTTCAAATGGGAGAGAACTTCATCGCATGGATAAAATTATTATATAACAAACCCACGGCTAGAATATTAACTAATAATATACTATCTACGAAATTCCAATTAACAAGGGGCAATAGACAAGGATGTTCATTATCACCGCTGTTATTCGCTCTGGTAATTGAACCTTTAGCTGAAAAAATTAGAACACACCCGGATATTTACGGTTATAATACAAAATATTCAAATAACAAAATATCCTTATATGCAGACGATGTATTGCTGTATATCACAAACCCCCAAATCAGTATACCAAACATATTAAATCTAATTGAGGACTTTGGATCTTTCTCAGGATATAGAATAAACTGGAACAAAAGTGAAATTATGTCGATAAAACCGAAAGACTCAACACATCTCTTGAAATTCCCCTTTAAAATAGCCACAGAAAAATTTAAATATTTAGGAATTGAAATCACTAGAAACTATCACGCTATGTTTAACTCCAATTATAGCCCCTTACTTAAGAAACTAAATAATCTAATCAAATTCTGGAAAACGCTCCCGATGTCTTTAATAGGTCGAATAAATGCTATAAAATTGATATTTTTACCACAAATCCTATATTTATTTCAATCAATTCCAATATATCTTCCAAAAATGTTTTTCAAAAAATTACTCAGACATTACAAATTTTATATGGGATTATAAATCCCACAGAATACAAAGAGCACACCTTAGTAAACCAAAAGAGATGGGTGGTCTAGCGCTCCCTAATTTTATGTACTATAATTGGGCAGTAAATATTAAAAATATGATTCACCTGCTGGACAATTCTTCCCAGCAGGTGGACTGGATTGTAATGGAGCGAGAGGACTGCTCTCCGTGTAATACAGGAGCGACTCTCCTCTCACCAATGAATCTGAATAACAAAAATTATAATAAAAATCCAATGATACATAGTACAATTAGAACTTGGAAACAAATAAAACAGAATCTAAAATTAAGAAATCTATCTCTTTTAATGCCAATAGTCAATAACCCGTCGTTTAAACCTTCAATTATAGATAAATCATTTACACAATGGGAAAGAATGGGAATCAAAACGCTTGGAGACTTGTATGAATTAGGAAAATTATTATCATTTCAACAATTACAACTGAAATATAATTTGAAAAATAATCAATATTTTAAATATCTTCAAATCCGTGACTATCTGAAAAAATACACAAAAGACTATCATAACATGTCCCCAGACTTATTGGATGAAGGCATGAAGACAAAGGCTGAATCAGCAAATCTAATATCATACTTATACAACATTATTTTAAATATAGAAATACCTACAACTGATGGTATTAGAAGAGATTGGGAACAAGAACTAACTATAAAAATTTCAAAAGAGAGCTGGGATAAACACTTACTATATGTGCATAAATGCTCGATCAACGTACGACATACTCTAATTCAATATAAAACATTACATAGACTATATTATTCAAAAACTAAAATAAATAAACTTTTCCCCAATGTCTCACCCATTTGTGATAAATGTCAGTCACAAGAAGCTACCATAGCGCACTCTTTTGTTTTTTGTATAAAAATCCAAAAATTTTGGAACTAAATATTTGAAATCTTCACAAAATCATTTAAAATAAAACTTGTACCAAAAGCAGAATGGATCATTTTTGGAATATCAGAAGGTAACCCCGAATTAAACGTGTTTCAAAAGAACTTACTTAATTACGGGCTAATAATGGGAAAAAAGCTTATACTCAAATTTTGGAAAAATGCTCCAATACCAACAATAAAAATGTGGATTTCAAACATGTTCGAAACACTACACTTGGAAGAGATGAGACTCCTCCTAGCAGGCAAAGCAGACCACTTCCAAAAGACGTGGTCTGCATTTATGGAACTATTACAAGCATAAGGTGCAATAGTAATTTAAAATATAAATGGTACCAGGATCTGGTAACGGGGGGTATAAAAAATATATATTTTTTTAAACACAGTTGGTATATCCTTTTTTGCGAGTTTTGTGTTACAATAGAGCGATTGTTTTTCCTTTTTTTTCTTTTCTTTCTAGGGTCTTGTTTCCTTTCTTTACTTCCTTCTCTAACTTCCTCCCTAAGGGGCTTTCTTTTCCCAACACTTTCCTGCACCTTCACGATTCTTGCTCACTTTCCTTACTTCTTTTATTTCTATCTTTTTTAAAGCTCGAAAAACGAAGTGGTACAACAAATGTAATAAGATATATCTGATGTGTATTATTGTAATTTATTGTACTTCTAATAAAAATAAAATTAAAAAAAAAAAGGAAAAAAAAAAAGAAGAAAAAAAAAACTGTCCTCAGAAGACTTCATGAACAGAAATACGGAGGATACACTGCAAGATATAAACCACTGATTAGCCGCAAAAATAGATGGCCAGGTTGTAGTTTGCCAAGAAGTACTTAAAAGAGCAACCACAGTTCTGGAAAAAGGTCTTGTGGACAGATGAGACGAAGATTAACATATCAGAGTGATGGCAAGAGCAAACTATGGAGGAGAGAAGGAACTGCCCAAGATCCAAAGCGTACCACCTCATCTGTGAAACACGGTGGTGGGGGTGTTATGGCCTGGGCATGTATGGCTACTGAAGGTACTGGCTCACTTATCTTCATTGATGATACAACTGCTGATGGTAGTAGCATAATGAATTCTGAAGTGTATAGACACATCTTATCTGCTCAACTTCAAACAAATGCCTCAAAACTCATTGGCTGGCGGTTCATTCTAAAGCAACACAATGATCCCATACTGCTAAAGCAACAAAGGAGTTTTTCAAAGCTAAAAAATGGTAAATTCTTGAGTGGCCAAGTCATTTGCCTGATCTGAACCCAATTGAGCACCCCTTTTATATGCTGAAGATAAACTGGAGGGATCTAACCCCCAAAACAAGCATAATTTAAAGATGGCTGCAATATAGGCCTGGTAGAGCATCACCAGAGAAGACACCCAGCAACTGGTGCGATCTATGAATTGCAGACTTCAAGCAGTCATTGCATGCAAAGGATATCAATAAAATACTAAACATGACTACTTTCATTTACAGTCATTGCTGTGTCCCAAACATTATGACACCCTGAAATGGAGGGACTATATATAAACACTGCTGTAATTTCTACATGGTGATACCAATATGCATAAAAATGGCCTTTATTAAAATCTGACAAAGTGCACTTTAACCACATGTTACATCTATTACAAATCTCAAATTGTGGAGTACGGAGGCAAATAAATAAATGATGGGCCTTTGTCCCAAACATTATGGAGGGTCGTCTAATCCATGTCCAGTAAATGTTTTTGAACGAATTCCAGTGTAGAATAAATGTAATTGATTTTAATGTATGTTAAATCTATTTACGTTTGTTTGTCATCCTCCAACCATCTTTATTATTGTCCTACTTAACCATATTGATACCAGTCATTCTTTTGGCTATGACAGTACCCGACGAGCGAATTTACAACTCATTGGCGAGCAAACCATCATGTTTGTGGCTGGCAATCTAGTGAATTTCATGGATATTAACACGAAAGGGCAACAATATATTCGAAGCAACAGTGGGGGAGGCATTGGCATTGTGATGGTAATTTTTCATTCCGCCAGTGTCACAATACACTAATTAGAACAATATATTTAATTTACACTGCTCATCTGCTCTTTGTTGCCTTTGAAACCACCTAAATAATATTTAACTTGATTAATTGCAGATTACAGTACAGGTTTAACACCGATTTTCCGGCAATTGATGGTCTACCCACTCCTATAATTCGTACAAAATTATGAGAATTCAGTTGAAATTCCCTGAGCGGCCACAGATAGCATTGCAAGTGGTCTTTCTTGTTGTGTCCCTCCATCGTGAAAGAATTAACTATGCTCTCAATCTTCTCCCCAAACTGTTTCGCAAAGACAATATAGTAAACCCTTGTTTTAACGACCCCCCTTATAACAGATGTCAGATGTAGTGGATGGACCTGCCGACCCATCCCCGGCTCACACCATCTTCACCGCCGTGTAGAGCCCCAGTTTCCAACGCCACTCCCGACTCGCAAGGTGCACCAGCAAGCCCTTCTTCACCCACTGAAAGGACACAAAGTGCTGGAAAAAATCAGTGAGTCAGGATCTCTGGATAACATAGATAGGTGACATTGGGACCCTTCCTCAGACTAATTCAGTTGGCTGAGTTATTCCAGCACTTTGTGTCGTTTCACTAAAACTAGGACGAATGCCACTGGTCTGCACCAGCGAACCCTTCTTCACCGGTTCATACGGCTGTTGCTGCGGCTCATATTGTAGCTCTTCATTGTGTCCCATCGGTCACCGTGGGGCTCTCTCCCCTCTTACCTGCTGTCACTTCCAAGGTGGAGTGGGTCGACGACTCCGGGGGTGAAGGAGGAGGCAGCAATAATGGGGGGAGGAGGGGGCGGGTGAGAGGGGAGAGTAAGGAATGGGGAATTGGGGTGGGGGAGAGAGAGGAGCGGGCTCCCACCTTGGCTTGCCTCCTCCTGCCACCTCTTCGGCGTCTAGTTTTAAGATGTAACGACACAAAGTGCTGGAGTATTTCAGCCAACTGAATCACTCTGAGGAAAACTCCCGATGTCACCTATCCATATTCTCCAGAGGTCCTGACCTGCCTAACCTGGTGAAGAAGGGCTCACAGGTGCAACTTGCAAGTTGGGAGTGGTGTTGAAACCAGGGGCTCTAAACGGCCGAGGAGACAGTAGTGGGAGCCAGGGATGGGGTCGGCAGGCTATTCCATTCACATTCAGTTTACATTTTATATTTGTTTTATTTAAGTTTCTGGCACTCCATGGTGCTTTAGAGACACAGGAGGGGCCAGCGGTGTATTGTCGTTTCATTATCACGTGACCTCTGTTGATCCAGAAAAATGGATAATCCAGAAGGGCTCTGGAACTGAGGGTGCCGGAAAAACAGTGTTCAACCTATAATTTGAAATTTTACTTTGTATTCTAATATTCATTGTATAGATTGAGAAGTGCTGTGATGTTAACTGTTGCCCGTCTGCTCTTATGTTAATTTTTTAAAGGATCAGAAGGATCACTCCAGTAAATTAGCTATTATTTATCAGTCAATTAACACAATATGATGTGTTAATATTTATCAGTCAATTAGCACAATCTGATGATACAGTGTTCTACAAGAAGTCCAGATACGACCTTGGTAAGGCCATCAAAAAGGCCAAAAGGGACTTCTGCTCCAAACTGGAGGATGAGACAGATGTTTGGCAGCTGTGGCGGGGCCTGAATGCAATCACCTCCTGCAAGGCGAAACCAGGAGGCAGCTCGAATGTCGGCGAAACATCAATCCCTGATGAGCTCAATGCGTTTTACGCACGCTTTGATAGGGAGAACACCGATATGCCTTACCGAGCCCCCATTCGCTGTGATGGTATTTCAGTCTCAGTCTCAGTCACAGAGGCCGACGTCAGGAAATCTTTCAGAGGGGTGAACCCTCGAAAAGCGCCTGGACCTGATGGTATACCTGGTCGTGTTCTAAAAACCTGTGTGGACCAACTGGCTGAAGTTTTTACGGACATTTTCAACCTCTCACTTCTGATGTCTGAGGTTCCCACCTGCTTCAAAAGGGCACCAATTATACCAGTGCCCAAGAAGAGTAAGGTGACATGCCTCAATGACTATCGACCGGTGGCAATAACGCCTATGGTGATGAAGTGCTTTGAGAGATTGATCATGGCGCAAATCAACTCCTACCTCGACAAAAACCTGGACCCACTGCAGTTCGCTTACCGCCACAACAGAACAACGGTGGATGCGATCTCGCTGACCCTCCACTCCGCTCTGGACCACTTGGACAACAAAAACTCATATTTCAGGCTGTTATTCATTGATTACAGCTCGGCATTTAATACAATCATCCCCTCCAAGCTGGTTACCAAACTCGCAGAACTGGGTCTCTGCACATCCCTCTGCAATTGGATCCTCGACTTCCCCATTCACAGACCTCAGTCTGTGCGTATTGGTGGAAATGTGTCAGACTCGATAACAATCCAGGAGCACCTCAAGGCTGCGTGCTCAGCCCCCTGCTGTACTCACTCTATACTCATGACTGCGTATGCGAACTCCATCATCAAGTTCGCTGACGACACCACTGTTGTGGGACGTATCACTGATGGGGATGAGTCAGAGTATAGAAGAGAGATCGAGCGACTGTCCATATGGTGCCAGCACAATAACCTGGCCCTCAACACCAGCAAAACCAAGGAACTGACTGTGGACTTTGGAAGGAGTAGAATGGGGACCCACAGTCCCGATTATATCAACGGGTCGATGGTTGAAAGGGTCAAGAGCTTCAAATTCCTGGGCGTGCACATCTCTGAAGATCTTTCCTGGTCCGAGAACACTGATGCAATTATTAAGAAAGCACATCAGCTCCTCTACTTCCTGAGAAGATTACGGAGAGTCGGTTTGTCAAGGAGGACTCTCTGTAACTTCTACAGGTGCACAGTAGAGAGCATGCTGACCGGTTGCATCGTGGCTTGGTTCGGCAACTTGAGTGCCCTGGAGAGGAAAAGACTACAAAAACTAGTAAACACTACCCAGTCCATAATCGGCTCTGACCTCCCTTCCATCGAGGGGATCTATCGCAGTCGTTGCCTCAAAAAGGCTGGCAGTATCATCAAGGACCCACACGATCCTGGCCACATACTCATCTCCCTGCTACCTTCAGGTAGAAGGTACAGGAGCCTGAAGACTGCAACGACCAGGTTCAGGATTAGCTACTTCTCCACAGCCATCAGGCTATTAAACTTGGCTCGGACAAAACTCTGAACATTAATAGCCCATTATCTGTTATTTGCACTATATCAGTTTATTTATTCAAGTGTGTATATATTTATATAATGGTATATGGACACACTGATCGGTTTTGTAGTTAATGCCTACTATGTTCTGTTGTGCTGAAGCAAAGCAAGAATTTCATTGTCCTATCAGGGACACATGACAATAAACTCTCCTGAATCTTGAATCTTGAATATCAGAATCATAGAGAAAGATGATTAGCTAGTAAATGATCCTTATCTATCTGCACATAATCCATATTCTTCCATTCCCTGCATATCCATATACCTATCAAAAAGTATTTTCAATTCTACTATTTAATCTGCCTCAACCACCACCCCAGCCACTCTGCCCTCTGTGTAAAAATGTTGGCCTGCATATCTCTTTTAAACGTTGTCCCTCTCACTGTAAAGATATGCCCTATAGTATTAAAATTTCCCATCCTAGGAAAACAGGTTTTACCTAATGTATGCCTCTCACAATTGTATATACTTCTATCAGGTCTCCCCACGACCTCTGGCATTCCAGAGAAAACAATCCAAGTCTGCCCAACCTCTCCCTGTGGCCAATACTCCCTATACCAGAGATCATTCTGGTAATCCTCCTCTGCACCAGGTCCAAAGCCTCTACATCCTTCCTGTCATGGGCAGACTAGAACTGCACAGAATACTCCAAATGCAGCCTTATCAAAGTTCTATAAAGCTGCAACGTGACCTTGTGACTCCTATGCTCAATGCCCCAACTGATGAAGTCAAGCATAACATCAACCTTCTTTACCACTCTATCTACTTGTGTTGCCACTATCAGAGACTTATGGACTTGGACCCCAAGATCCCTCTATATGCTGTTAAGGCTCATGCCATTTATTGTATATTTTCCACTTACATAAGACCTCGCAAAGTGCAACACATCACACTTGCTAAGATTAAACTCCATCTGCTATTTCTCCTGCCATTTCTGCAGCTGATTTATATCCCACTATATACCTTGTATACTTTGAATGAACTGCAGATGCTAGTTTACACCGAAGATAGACACATAAGCGGAACAAGCAGCATCTCTGGATAGAAAGTTTGGGTGACGTTTTGCGTCGAGCCCCTTGTTCAGACTGAGCGTCGGTACAGAGATAAGGAAGTGTAAGGTGTGAAAACGAGACATCAAAAGGGATAAGATCAAATGTAGAATAGATCATTGTTAGCTAGGAGAAGGTGATAATGAAGCATACAAAGATAAAATGTAATCATGGGGACGGTCAGACTGGTCGGAGAACTAGGAAGAGGGAGGGATGAAGAGGGAGGAAAACCAAGAGTTACTTGAAGTTAGAGAAGTCAATATATTGATACCACTGGGATGTAAGCTGCCCAAGCGAAATATGAGGTGCCGTTCCTCCAATTTGTGCTGGGTTTCACTCTGTTGCGCTGAGTTACGCCAGCATTTTGTGTCTATCTCCACTGTATACTTTAACAGCATTCCTCACAGTCCATGACCCCAACAACCTTGATGTCATTTGCAAACCTACTAACCTCCATTCTACTAAGTACTAAAATAAAGGAAATTAACTGTAAATGGCCCAGTCATTCCCAGTGGTACAACAGTATTTATTGATAGGCACGTACAATACACTACACCATGTTGCTTCAGCTGTGTAGTGGCAATAGACTGACAGCACAAGTTGGGTTCTGATAATATTAACAGTGTAGTAGGCGGAGCTTCTAATAATAAAGCACTACATTGGTTAGTGTGAAGTAACCAATCCACATTAACCAAACTAGTTACAATATACTCGGGTAAAGCCCCTGTCCCACTATACGAGGCAATTCACGAGTTCTCCCGAGTTTTCCCCTGATTTGAACCTGTAGAATGTCCATAGCGGGTCCGTAGGAGTTCGTGGATGTCTCGTAGCGGCTCGTAATGCTAACGGCAGGTACTCGGAAAACCCGGTAACTCGTGAAGTTTTTTCAACACTGTGAAAAATGTCCACAGTAAAAAATACTCGTGAAGAAAAAAATTGTTACTTTTTACTCTTAGTTATTTCGTGGGCAGACCGTAGTAGACTCGTAGATAATTCGTCAACGAAGGAAAAAACGTAAGAATTCCGCCCAATGCGCTTTTAAAATTAGATGAAAAATGACTGTTCACTCATTTAAAAGTCACTTGCCTTTAATCTTTCAGACCTACAGATACTGAGGAGAAAGAGTTGTTTTCTGTCCAGTTGCCATTAGTACAACGGAACAGATGCCTTATTCAGCTAATGTCAGCACAGATAAAAACTAGTCACCTGGGAGTCATGATTTGTATATATAGTGTGTGTGTATGAGTATATATATGAGTGTGTGAGTATATATATAAGTGTGTGCCTATGAGTGTGTGTCTCTATATATGTGTATTTGTGTGTATATATGTGAATTTGTGTATGAGTCTGTATGTGTACGAGTGTGTATCTATAATGTGTGCGTATATATATGTGTATTATGTGTGTGTGTAGTAGTAGTAAAGTGACGGGGGTGTGGCGTTGGAGCTGTGGTGGAAGGGTTCATGAGGTGAGAAGAAAAGCAAAGACCACAGATTGAAACGTTTCCAGAAAAACCCCATCTCCGGTGTATTTTTTGCGCTCAGGCCAGCGCACTGCGGTACAACGCTCCTGGGTTCTGGCCTTTTGCTCAGTCTTGTTTCGCCCGAAGCGGAACAGGAGATATGGAAACAGACAATAAAACTGGGTGATTCCACTACCAAGAGCTGTCTCCTTTGTCTGTCAAGAAGAAGAAACGGGGCATCTGATGCATGCCACCTCTTGACACGAAGGGTGGCCCCGTCCGTCGTTGAGAGTAGGGCCGGCCTTAGGAGGTGCGGGGCCCTATTGGGAACAATTTTAGTGAGCCCCAGGTTCCCAGCCAAGGTCTGTAGAATCATAGAAATACAAATAAAGTCTATTACAGACTTTATATCTCTATGGTAGAATGGAAAGTAATCAAAATGTGCGCTTAAAAAGTGCCTGTGAGTTAATGGACCAAATAGATCTGGAAAACTAATAACTATTGGCGAAAAACCAGTCCAGGCATTAAATTTTGGGCTTCAGCCCCATCCTACCCTTTGGACATCTACCCCATCTAAACTTAGGTGTGCGGGTGTGCGTGTGTGTCTTAGTTGTGTGTATGTTAGTTTTCTGTGCGTGATGTGTGTGTTAGTCGTCTGTGCTTTATGTGTGTGTGTGTGTAGGAGGGAAGGAGAGAAGGGAGTGAAGGAAGTAGAGAAAGAAGGGAGGGAGGGAAGGAGAGAAACAAGGGAGGGAAGGAAGGAGAGAAGGGAAAAGTGAGAGAGGAAGGAGAGAAAGAAGGGAGGGAAGGAGAGAAGGGAAAAGAGATAGAGGAAGGAGGGAGAGAAGGGAGGGAGGGAAGAAGGGAAGGGAGGGAGGGAAGGGAAGGAGAGAAGGGAGGGAGGGGGCCGACGGCGGGAACAGATTTCGGGGTCCGGGTGTGAGCTGAGGCCGAGGTTTGTAAACGTTGCTCCAACCCCCGGCCCGGCCCTCCCTGTGTTGTTCACCGCGTCTTCCCGGGCAGAGAGAGGGGTGAAGCCGGGGCTGTGTGCGTGAAGCACGGCGACTGGAGGGGCGGGACGCTGCCCCGGGACCTTGAGGGAACGAACCACCTCCTCCTTCTCCATTCCCCCTCACACCCCCTCCCCGTCTACCCCTTTCTTCCCCCTCCGCCCCTCTACTCTCTCTCTCCACCCCTCTCTCCCCCCTCCACCCGAGGTAGATCTACCCGAGTCGAGAGTACATTACTCCAAAGCAAAGCTGAGACATTAAAGGATAGACACAAAATGCAGCGGGTCGGGCGGCATTTCTGGACAAAAGGAATAGGTCACATTTCCGGTTGAGACCCGTCTTCAAACTGAGTCAGGGGAAAGAGGAACTCAAACCATCTCCCCCCCCCCCCCCCCCCCCTCTCCCTCCGACACGGACACTGAGCAATCGCCGGCGCCCCCCTTTCTTTTGGTAACCATCGGGTTTTTTGTTCCTTCGGAAAAATCCTTCAGGTTTTCAGGAAATCCTTTGGGTTTTTTTTTTAAATTTACCCCTTAACATTTCCGTACTTTTTCGATAGCTGCCATGACCCGTTTGATGTCATCCTTCGCCCTGCTCCTCAAAGTGCTCCTGGTCTCGGCCCGCACTGATCTGCCGGACATAGTGTGTGTGTTTGTTTGGCGGAGTCTGAGGGGAGAAGTGCTGGCACCAAGAGCGAGCGAACGTGCGGACGAAAGCAACGCTGGTTCAGTTATGCCTCTCGCAGGGGGAACAGTTGCGGAGCTCCAGGATCTTTTGATTACTCTAGCGCGTGGCCCCCTTAGGCACGGGGCCCAATTGGGAGCAATCGATCCAATCGGCTTAAGGCCGGCCCTGGTTGAGAGTTTGTAAACAGAAAGTACTTTTCCTCACACTCCAGATATATTCCCAGTGTAAAGCACAACATTGCAAAGTTGACCTGTCACAGTCAGAATTTAAAGCAAGCACACACGGTGCTGGTGTGGAAAAGCGTTATATATATATATATATATATATCTCTCTCTCTCTCTCTCCCCCTCTCCCCCTCTCTCCCTCTCTCCCTCTCTCTCTCTCCCCCTCTCCCCCTCTCTCCCTCTCTCCCAACTGCAGGCGCCGGGTTTAAACCGAAGATAGACATAAAAAAAGCTGGAGTAACTCAGCGGGTCAGGCAGCATCTCTGGATCTCTGTATCTTTATAGTTTCCCTCTGCCCTGACTCTCAGTCTGCAAAAGGGTCTCGACCAGACACGTCACCTATTCCTTCTCTCCAGAGATGCTCACCCGCTGAGTAACTCCAGCTTTCTCTCTCTCTCTTTCTCTCTGTGTTCCTACTGCGGAATCTAAAACATTTCTCCCCTAGTCCCCGGCAGTGTGTGGTTTACAAGTGTGAATGTAACCGGGCTGGGGACCGCAGCGAGCAACGCAAGCATGGAATGAATTGTTGATTTGGAAAGGCATGTTGCGCTCTCTCTCTTCCCACTGCGATCGTCTCTCTTGGGGGCCAAAGGGATGGAGGATAGGGGGAGCAAAATGCTCCCCTTAAAGTGGAGGGGGAATCATGTAATCAATTTTCCACTCATGGCTCCTCGTAGTTGGTTCAGAGTACCGGGAACGTAGGAGACCGTAGAATGAGAAGTCAACGGGATACGTAGACATACTCGTAGGAGCTCGTAGGAGTTCATGAACATACTCGTGGAAGGTCGTAGGAGTTCGTAGAATACCACGAGTTTGATTTTTTTTTAAACTCGGGAGAGCTCTTGGGTAAACTCGCATCGTGGGACAGGGCCGTAACAATGGATTTGAAAAGTATGAGTTAAAAAGGGATTCTAGACAGGTATATATCATATTAATCTGCATAAACTCAAAACTGGATGGGCTAGTGAATTGATATGAAAGAAGGCAAAGAGAACAGTAGCACATCTTTAAAGAAACACCATGGGTACATAGGATAACTGCAGCAGATACACCACTTACAAATTCTCTTCTCAGCTACACACATCATGACCTTAAATATATTGCAGATTCTGCATTGCTGCTGAGTATAAATCCTGAAAAATCATCCCAAACAGCTCTGTAGGGCTACCTTCACCTGTAGTATAACAGTGATTCAAACTGGCAGCTCACCACCACCTTCAAAGGCAATTAACGGTGGGCACAAAATGCAGACCTCGCCAGCAATATCCAGAACCAGAACATTAAAATAAAAAAATAACCACTGAAATATTCAACATATTATCATTCACCAGATTGTAGTGGGATGAGCCTGGTTGGTCTCAGCAACTTTACTCTGTCCTGTCCTTACAGTGAATAAGCTATTGCACTAATTTACACATGATACAATTTAGAACATTTGAAAAAAAACCTCACTACAAAACAGAGAACCTTTCCAGTCACTGGCACAAAGTAAACCCACTAAAGTCAATCTATCCAGTTAATTCCTGTTTTCTTGTTCACCCAACAGGTTCATCCTGATGGAGATTATTTTGCTGTAGGTGAAAAGGGCACCAAGCCTAATATTATTATCTATGAATATCCTTCCCTGAAGCCATACAGAATACTGAGAGGTAAGTGAAATTCTGTGAGGCCAATTACGTCTTTTAATACATCTGATTTTCATTGCCCCATCATTCATGGATGTGCCTTTAGTTACCATTGCTCTTAGTTCACATGTTTGAGAAGTGCTGTGAAAAAAGCCTTGGTGAGTTGATGGATTGCATCTTTTAAATGGTACACATGGTTGGTGGTGGAGGGATGAATACAAAGTGGTGAATGGTGTGCCAATCAAGTGGACTGCTTTGGCTAGATTGCATTGCATTGCTTGATGTGGTTGGAGGCACAATCATCCAAGCATGTTCAGAGATTCCCATCACTCAACTGACGATGTGTTATACCCAGTGACCATATCCTTACATCGAAAATACCATGGTAATTTTTGGGACACCATTGGTGTAATTTGCAACATAGAGTCAGGTGAAGAACGTAGTCTAATTAAGGCTGGTCGTAGAACCATACAGCACAGAAAGAGGCCCTTCTACCCAACTTGTCTGTGCTGACCAAGATGCCCCGTCTATGCTGGTCCCACCTGCCAGCATTTGGCCCAGATGCCTCTAAACCTTTCCTGTCCATGTACCTATCCTGTCTTTTAATATTGTTATAGTACCTGCTTCAATTACCGCAACTAAAAAATATTGCATTGAAAGTATAGAACATTGCCTGTCCATTTCCTCCAGAGATACTGCCTGACTGACAGAGTTTCTCCACCACTTTGTGTTCCACACAATATTCCAGCATCTACAGTTCCTTGTTTCTCCTCTAAGTGTCTTTAGGTACTGATAATAGTAATATCCAATGGTCTGCAAAATGTACTATCTAAAGGGCCTGTCCCACTTGGGCGACTAATCCGCAAATTCTGGCAAGTTTGCCCTCGACTCATACTTGCAGCATGGTCGACACGAGGTCGTAAGAGGTCTTCGTAACTCTCCTTTATGCTCGAGAGTGGTCTCCATGTAATCGAGGCCTCAGCTAGGTTGTGCCGTTTTTTTCAATATGTAAAAAAAGGTCGCAATGGAAAAAATCGATACTTTTTTTACTCGTAGGTTTAGTCGTAGTAGGTCGGCATGTTAGTCATAGATAATGGAGGGTAGTCTAAGGTATTCGAAGGTAGTTGTAGATCAAGTCAAGTAGCCTTTATTGTCATTCAGACCTTGCGGTCTGAACGAAATTTTGTTGCCTTGCAGTCCTACATATAGTAAAAATGACAAAAACACACAATAAACACAAATTAACATCCACCACAGTGAGTTCACCAGGCACCTCCTCACTGTGATGGAAGGCAAAACTCTTAAGTCTTTGTCTCATCCCTTCTTATTCTCCCTCTGCGCCGAGGCGATCCAGGCTTCAGATGTTATGACCCCGCCAGGCGATGGTAAGTAATGTCAGTCCCGCGGCTGAATCCGAACTCCACGAACGGGCCGGTTCAACTCCGTGGTCCAGGGTGGTCGAAGCTGCGGAGTTTTCATTATAGTCGAATGGAGGTCGTCTTCACTCTCCACTATTTGGTGTCCAATTTTCCTGAAGTTAGTCGCAGCTAGTCGTAGCTAGTTGAAGCTAGTCTTCAACATAGTCGAAGGAGGTCGAAGGAGGTCTACATAGTTGAAGGAGGTCTTCAACATGTCATTTTTAAAAACTCTTCTAAACTCGCCAATTAGGTCGCCCAAGTGGAACAGCCCCTTAACTCCAACTTCTTTTGCTCCGTTATCGGACTTCTGAATGGTCCTCCCATAAGCTAGGGTGTAGTCTCTGTCTTCCAACCTATCTCATTGTGGACATTTGACTTTTTCTCTGAAAGTATAATGCTATCGTGCTGAAAAACTATATTCTGCAGGTAGACAAAAGTGCTGGAGAAAATGGAGTGCTGGAATTAGGCTAAGTTTTGGGCTGAAACCCTTCTTCAGTCTGAAGAAGGGTTTTGGCCTGAAATGTTGCCTATTTCCTTCGCTCCATAGTTGCTGTTGCACGCGCTGAGTTTCTCCAGCACTTTTGTCTACCTTCGATTTTCCATCACCTGCAGTTCCTCTTAAAAACTATATTCTGCAATTTGATTTATTTCTCTTTGCTTTGTCTGTTGTATTTGTATTTGGCTTGATTGTATTCATGTATAGTATTATCTGATTTAATTGGGTAGCATGCCAACAGAAGCATTTCATTGTATCTCAGTACACGTGACAATAATAAACCAAGCCAAACTAAACAGATTAGATTATTGTACACTGTCTTTGTTGATCAGCAAAGTTCAGTTACTTGTTTTTTTCAGTAAATAAAAACCCAAAGTTTAATTAGATAATCCTGGTATTTAAAAAAATTGCAAGGTGTTTTGAATTCCGGTTCAAGGTTCATAAATTAATGCAATTTACAGTTAAATATCTAACTACTCAAAAATCCTGATGGTTCAGTTTTAACTAAATGGTTTCCCACACTTGCTGGGCCTGTTTCCCACACTTCCTTTAAACTCACCGGTGCTCCATTCCCTTTGAATTCCCTTTAAACTTGATTTGTTCACTGAAAAATGTATTCTACCACTGAGTAATAACTAGAAAAAATAATTGAATGAAAAGTTTCTATGGGTACAAATAGGAGTAATACCCAATAGCCAGGAACATTTACCAATCTGCTAATACTAAAGTCTCAAGGTTCGTGAATTATCAGAGTTTTACTGCAGTAAGTAACTAGTCATTTATTTCTCTTGTGATTGTTTTTAATGAAATTAAGTTAAATTAATTAAAGTATTTATCACATCTCACATATGGTATGATGTGAGAATTGTGTGATGGATTGACAATTCAGTTGTGTCATGAACAAGATTACTGGAGGAAATATTTATTATGTCTATTTCCTTTCCAGATGGGACAGAGAGAGCCTATAGTTTTGTTAACTTTAACTCGTCAGGCAACCTTCTGGTCAGCGTAGGGGAATACCCAGATTACATGGCCACCATTTGGAATTGGAAAAAGGAAAAAATTGTGCTACGCTCAAAAGCCTTTTCCCAGGAAGTTTATCGGATCACCTTCTCTCTGGAAAATGAAGAACAACTGACCTCCTCAGGAACAGGTCATATCAAGTATGTGATCAATCTTGAATTATATCCTAGTTACACAAAAAAGCTGGAGAAACTCAGCGGGTGCAGCAGCATCTATGGAGCGAAGGAAATAGGCAACGTTTCGGGCCGAAACCCTTCTTTAGACTTGAATTATATCCTTCCTGTTTACATATTAACAGGTGATCAGTTAATTTTGATTGCGCAAGCCTGGACAGATAGCATCCTTAAAAAATGTCGACACTGCTCTTTTACATTCGTACGCGGTTAAAGCAAGTGCAGGTCAGCGAAAGCACGTAGTATTGAAATGCTACATTTCCAAATGGTAGCATTAGAGCAGTGAATTTATCTACCTCAATGATCCATATTGTAGATACATATGGTTCCTTGTTGCTTGAGACTTTACCAATTACTTATTAATTTGAGAATTCAACTTAACTGTTTCCCATGTGGGGGACATCTGATCTATACTAAGTGGGTTTCATTGTTTTTTTCACCTCCACAGATTTTGGAAGATGGTGGAAACCTTCACTGGACTGAAACTACAAGGTGAACTTGGGAGGTTTGGCAAAACAGCTCTGACGGACATTGTGGGCTATGTTGAGTTGCCAGATGGAAAGGTACAGTCATTCATTTTCTATATCCTGAATTATAGAATAGTAACCTCATGGAAGAAATCCGTTTGGCTAGTCATGTCTGTACAGTCTCTAAGAGCTATCCAGCGAGTCTCACTACACTGCCCCATCCCCTTCAGTTAAACTAGTTTTTTAAATGCGATATAGACAAAAGGAACTGCAGATGCTGGTTTACAAAAAAAAAGAAGAAAGAAACAAAGTGCTGGAGTAACTCAGAGGGCCAGGCAGCATCTCTGCAGAACACGGATTGTGATGTTTCCAGTTGGGACCCTTCTTCAGACTGAAAATTGTATTATACTACAGTGTAACAATTAAAAATGTAATTGAATTACAAGTATCTAAAAGCACTAGTAGGAGTAATATCCAATAATTTGGAAAATTGAATGGTACCAGAACACCAACAACGTTCTCAGCATCAGTGAAACCAAGGAACTGAAACCAAGGAAGAGGAAGGCTGAGGATCCACAAACCTGTCTTCATCGATAGGTTGGTGGTGGAGAGAGTCAACAACTTCAAGTTTATGGGCGTTCATATCTCTGAAGATCTGTCCTGGTCCCAGCATATTGATGCATTCATAAAAAAGCCCATCAATGTCTTTACTTCCTTAATGTGGCAGAAGATTAGCTACCCAGAAGTACATTTCTTCATCTCTGGAGAAAATGAATAGGTGATGTTTTGGGTTGAGACCTTTCAGGCTGAGAGTCAGGGGGACTTAACTTCCTTAGACAATTGAGGAGATTCGGTATGTCGGCAAATACTCTCTTGAATTTCTATAGGTGTATGATATAGTGCATATTGACTGGTTGCATCATGGCCTGCTTCAGCAATTTGAATTCCCAAGAACAAAGGAGATTATAAAAAGTGATGAACACTGTCCAGTCCATCACAAATACAGTCTTCCTCACCATCGATGGGATCTATAGAAGAAGCTGCCTCAAAAAGGCAGCCAAATCATCAAAGATTCATACCACCCTGGCCATGCTCTCATTTCACTCCTGACATCAGGAAGAAGATCCAGGAGCCTGAAAACTGCAACATCCAGGTTCAGGAGCAGATTCTTCCAAACAACCATCAGACTAATGAACATTACGAACTCCAACTAAACTCTGAACTATGAACTGCATTAGGGACTGGGGGCTTTGTTTTTTTGTTTTAGCACTATATTCTTAATTTTATTATTGAACTTTTTATTGTTTATAATGGTGCCTACTGAGTACTACGCTCACATACCTGTTGTGCTACCAGAAGTAAGAATTTCATTGTTCTGTTTTGGGACATATGACAATAAAATACTCTTGTCTCTTTAAATTTATCAATCTATTAGCACTAAAGTCTCAAGAGGAAGGGTGCTGACTCAAAACATCACCTCTCCATGTTCTCCAGCGATGCTGCCTGATCAACTGTGTTACTTCAACATTTCGTATCAGTTTTTAATGCATTCCTTGTACTTTGATTCTGGATTTGATAAAGCTTGGCATACTTTTTTTAGCCATGTCTTCCCGATACTCTGCCACTTTTAGCCCACTATATACTCTGATCTCTATAGCTCATCTGCTACCTATGCAGGCTTTGTGCCAGCTTGCCTTTCCAAATTCAGGAACAGTTTCTTCCCAACTGTTACTAGGCCACTGAACCAACCTCTCACCAGCTAGAGCGCAGACCTGACCTCCCGTCATTGGAGGCCTTTAAATTATATTTAATCAGACTTTATCTTACAATAAATGTTGTACCCCTAGTCCCTGATCTGTATGTGAATGGCTAGGTTGTAATCATGTATAGTCTTTTCTTTGACTGGGTAGCACGTAACAAAAAGTTTGTCACTGTAGCTTGATGTACGTGACAATAATAAACTAAACTAAAATTAAACTAAACTTGTGTCTTCTCCTGTAGATTTCTGGGTAGTTAATCCCAAACACTGAAATTCCAAAATGTCTAAGTAACAATTTCCCCCTTCGCACTACACCATTTGTCCTAGCGTTTGTGCTGCTCCATCAGTGCAGGTAGTTGTATTTCTATCATCATCTACAGACACATTCAGTCTGGGGTTTTGTTCCTTATTCCAATTTGTTTGTCTGATGATTAAATGTGGTATCATCGGAGTGCTCATGATTTCATTCTGATGCATGCATATTATAAATCTGCAACGAGGCAGAAACAAATCCAGTAAACTGCTGGCAGTGTTCGTTAAGTTTCTACTTTATGGTGTATATGGCTTCAGCTGGATCCAAAACTTCCACCTAGCTATCCCCTTCATGTCTATTAGGGCACTTGTTTCTTCTGCGAATGTAAATCTGTGAGGTCCACTCACTGGTTTTGGAGTCCAGTCGTTCTGGGAAGATTTTAATCTTCACCTGCTCCCCATCCTTAGTCCTATGCAATTCTGGACTCCCTTCCTGAAGTTTCCACTATTGCTTTTTCTCCCATGGGATGGACTTGTGAATGTTCTTTAACTTCTCCAATGTATTGGTTACTCTGCTTTTGGAGGCATAACTTGTGTCCCCATCCATTCCCATTCATCCTCCATTAATGCTTTTGCTATTCTTTCTGCATAACATTTACTTTATGTTGTGGGTTCAGAATCTTTTTATAGGTGCGTATTCTTAGCACAGCTGCTGATTACAGGTTTTTAACATATTTCTTGTGTTGTATGTATCCTTCAGAGGAGACGACATATACTTGTCCATCCATCATATAATCATGAGTGACCCCAAAGGGGGTATCTGCTATCAGTATGTATATCTTGCCAGTTCTTACCTTGAGGGCCTCTGTAACGGCTGTTAATTCCACCAACAATGCTGACCTGGTATTTGTTCTATTAGCACTTTCCCTTCGCAGATAACCACTATCCATGCTTTTCTAGGCAAATCATTAGAATGATCTATCCATGTAAAATTCCTGCACATCCGGCCCTTCCAAAGGTGCTTTTACAACTCTGCTGCTCACCCACGTGTCTATGACTTCTGTACACAGAATGTTTTCCTTCCTTCACCATCATTGTGGCCAAATTCACTGCATTGTCGTTGACTACCTGTGTGTGCTTGTCAGACTCTCAACTATCTAATACTGCCCTTAACAACTCAGCTTCTAATGGTTGCACTATACTGTGAGGAGAATATAAAACTATAGTCCCCACCAGAATGATGGGTTCTGAGACTTCCACTGCCCGTATCATACTGTTGAGTGCTTGCGCACTTTGGTGCAGCCCAGCAACCACTGTGCTTTGCATACATGAATAGTATGCAAATGGCCTCATTCTGTCTCCATTGTGTTGCTACTGCTGAATGGTGACTTATCTTATTATCACAGAACAACTGGAAGGGTTTAGTCAAATCTGGCTGCCCCAGAGCTGGGAAGAAGAGGTCAGGGCTTGCTTGATTTTTGCCTCCCCCCCCCACACCTCTCCCCTCCCTTAGTAAGTTCCTGCAGAGGTTCAGCCAATTCTGAATAATTTTCCACAAAATTCCCACATTCATGAATTAATCCCAGCACATTCCTTGCACCATTCACTGTTATTAGTTGTGGCAATTTCCTAGCATGTTTCCTTTCTCCCTCAAATGTGTTTCCCCAATACTGTTGCCGGTTCTACTTTCAGATAACTTAATTTCCTAACACATGTCCATTAAATACTACCCTTTGTAGTTTAATATCTCCACTTTTGCCATCCCTGATGGGTGAATGGTGTACATGTCGTATCACATTTACCTGTGGCATCATTTCCCGTCCAGGCTTGGGGCTAGTTTGGGAGCAGGAGGCGATCCAGCCGCCACCATTCACCTTCATGGTTTCTCAAACTATGCACGCTTCACTGCTACTAATTTCACCTGTTCTTGTTGGTTATTCGCCATGTCTGTGAGTATAATTACTCCTTTTCCACACTTATCTTTTCCTTGTCCTTCCACCTGGCGAGGAGTGCCTCCAGGTTGTCACCTGTATTATCATTTTAAGTTATTTTTAATTATAAAGATACAAAGATACAGCATGCTCTTCGAGCCATTGAGTCTACACTATTGGTCATCCGTACACTAGGTCTATGTTATCCCACTTTCGCATCCTACACACTAGGGGTAATTTACAGAAGCCAATAAGGTGAGGTATTTGCATCTGTTTTCACCAAACATGCACATCTTTGGATCCACTTATAATCCACTATTGTTTGTACTATGGATCTGTTGGGTCCCCATTTGATATCAGAATTTTGCAGTATGTTGCATTCCCTACTGGTATGTTGTATTATGTTTTACCACCGGGTGTCTCCCCAACACAGGCTTTGGGTCTTATTTCTCCTATCCTGAACAATCCTCTGCAATAGCTTCCCTACCACTGCCGTGGTCTTTACTGGCCCATAATTCCCTGGATACTCTCCACTTTCCTTCTTAAATAAAGGAACAATAGTTATTCTCCTGGGATTTTGCCTAATAGCTAGAGAAGACACAAAGATCTTCAAGTCTCCTGCAATTTCCTCTCTTGCTTCTCTCAATAATCTTGGATGGATCCCATCTGGTCCTAGGGGTGTATCTACCTTAATCATCATCAGGAGCCCCAACACCTCCTCCTTCTTAATCTCAAACTGCCCTTTCATATTACTCTTCCCCACACTGCTATCACTGTCCTCCATGCCCTTTCCTTGGTGAAAACAGAGGCAAATACGTCGCCTACATCTCTAGACTCCAAGCACAAATTCCCTCCTTTATCCTTGAGCAGTGCTACCTTCTCCCTGGTTACCATCTTGTTTTTAATGTAGGTATATATTTATGCCTTGCAATCTAAACATATTTCTAATCTGATTATTGCCTCTCCTAACATGAGTTTTAAATTACCGGCACTATGTTGACCCCATTTCCCATCATGCCTCTCCAGTATATAAGGAGCTTGGATTAACCATGAACCAAACTTGCTCAATGTTCTTATGATTTCCAGAAATTCCTACATTAAACCCCCCTGATGGCATTTAGCCATGTACAAGTGAGCCTTATTAAATAACACCATCTAACACACATTCGACATGCAAATGCTACCTGCCTATCTCACTCCCTACCTGCTTGACAATAGCAGGATCTTTGACTTCCTATAGTGCTCTCTATTATGTCAAAATTAAAAAGGCCAAAACAATTACAATCACTAACTGCAAGTACTAATGTGTGCGATATAATCCTGATCCACCTCCAGTTTAAATTCCATTTGGAATATTTTGGAGGACCAAGAACCAAGAACCATGCATATACAGTCGCATTCAGTTCACAGATCAAGCTCCTTTCTCACCAATCCCCCCTACATGCATTTAGATGAACAGGGATTAATTAGGGATAATCGGCATAGTTTTGTACGTGGGAGATCGTGTCTCATGAATGTGACTGAGTTTTTGAAGATGTGACTAAAAATGTTTTTCTTATTATCGTGTCCATCTTGTGACAAATGTTGGCCTCGGTCTCATTGTCCGTCCTGAAAAGGACGCAAGGTTTCGGCGACAATCAGTGGTAGCCATCACTTGTCGCAATAAATGATGGTGGTAGCAGAATTAGCTCAGGATAGACTGTATATATGGATTTCAATAAGGCTTTTGACAAGGCTCCATAATGTAGGCTGCTCTGGAAGGTAAGATCGCATGGGATCCTCGGAGAGTTAGCTGACTGGATAGAAAATTGGCTTCATGGAAGGAAGCAGAAAGTGATGGTTGAAGGTTGTTTTCCAGACTGGAGGTCTGTGACTAGTGATGCGCCTCAGGGTTTGGTGCTGGGCCCATTACTGTTTGTCATCTACATCAATGATTTGGATGAGAATGTACAAGGCATGATTTATAAGTTTGCAGATGGCACTAAAGTGGGCGGTATCTTAGATAATGAAGAAGGTTGTCAAGAATTGCAGCAGGATCTTGATAGGTTGGGCAGGTGGGCAGATAAATGGTTAATGGAACTTAATACAGAGAAGTGCGAGGTGCTGCATTTTGGGAAGTTAAACAAGGGCAGGACCTACACAGTAAATGGCAGAGTCTGGGGAGTGTTGTAGAGCAGAGGGATCTAGGAGTGCACGTATATAGTTCCTTAAAAGTGACATCGCAGGTAGATAGGGTGGTCAAGAAGGCTTTTGGCACATTGGCCATCATCAGTCAGTTAGAGTATTGAGTATAGAAGTTGGGAGGTCATGTTATAGTTGTACAAGACATTGGTGAGGCCACATTTAGAGTATTGGGTTCAATTTTGATTACCCTGTTATAGGAAAGATGTTGTTAAACTGGAAAGGGTGCAGAGAAGATAAACAAGGATGTTGCCAGGACTCAGGACCCTGAGCTATGGGGAGAGGTTGAGCAGGCTTAGATTTTAAGGGTGGTAGGTATATGGAACAAGCTGCCAGAGGAGGTAGTTGAGGCAGGTACTATCACAACGTTTAAGAAACATTTGGACAGGTACATAGATTGGATGCTTAGGGGGATATGGGGCAAGCGCAGGTAGGTGGGACAAGTGTAGATGGGACATGTTGGTTGGCGTGGGCAAGTTGGGCCAAAGGGTCTATTTCCATGCTGTGTGACTCTATGATACCAAGTCTGTTTTCCCCAAATGTCCTCTACTTCTGTACCGTGCTTCCCTAATCTTCTTACTACCTCTCCTAACATGACATTTAAGTTACCTTCACTAACAGCCACACTCTCAATCCTGATTCTCCTGTATGCAAGGTTCTTAGGTTAACCATATTACAAACTCCACACCAACATCACCCGAGGTCAGGATTGAATCTGAGTCTCGGGTGCTGTGAGACAGTGGCTCTACTACCTGGGCCACTGCGCCAACTATTTAAAATACTTTCGACAGGCACAAGGAGAGGAAAGATTTAGATCGATATGGGCCAGACGAGTGCAAAATCAGCTTGGATGATGCATCTAGCATCCAGCACGATCATTTTGGCCTGAATGGCCTGTTTTTATGCTGTATGACTATGGAAATCTGATGAAGGGTCATGGACGAGAAAGCTTGACTTCATTTCCTCTCCGCATGTGCTGCAAGATCTGCTGAGTATTTCCAGCATTTACTGTTTTCAATTTAGCTTCCTGTATTTTTGGATACATTCATAAGTTGTAATCAAATACCACACAATGAAAACTGGAAGACATAATTGATATAAGGAAGAAAGAGATTGGATTAATTTATCATAAATATCCTGAATCTTAAGATCCAATTATATATATTTTTGTAGCTTAGCACTTTTGTAGTTTGTAAGCAACTTTATCCACAGGAAATAAAGTGAATAACCAATAAAATATTATTTATGGTAATATTGAACGAGAGAGATTTCAGAGAATAATTTTATGCAGTTATTTATGTAATTGTGTGAGATAATGTACTGCTCTGTTGCAGGTAATATCTGGCTCTGAATGGGGCAATATGTTGCTATGGGATGGTGGTCTTATTAAGGTAGAACTGAGCAGAAAGGATGGAAAGCCCTGTCATCAAGGATCCATAAATCAGTGTGTACTGGATGAAGGAGAACTTATCACAATTGGAAGTGATGGATGTGTGCGGGTGAGTAATGATACCGGCAGATATTAAAACTCAGGGGCTAAACAAACGTGGCATTTGCTACCAAATATATGTCCTATGTCAAAATCAGTATGAAGTCTGTTTTCTTCCCTGGCTTCATTCATCACAAACCGCTACTTTAGGTTGATATAATATTACTGCTGTTCTATATAGAAATATGACCACAGGTTGCCTTTTTGAACAACTTATGAACCTGAATTTAGTTTAGTTTAGTTTAGAGATACAGCGTGGAAACAGGCCCATTGGCCCACTGGATCCCCGCAAATTAACACTTTCCTACACTCACTAGAGACAATTTTTACATTTACCAAGCCAATTAATCTACACCTGTACGTTTTTGGAGTGTGGGAGGAAACTGAAGATCTCGGAGAAAACCCACGCAGGTCACGTGAGAGAAAGTACAAACTCCATACAGACAGCACCCCTAGTCAGGATCAAACCCTGGTCTCCGGCGCTGCATTCGCTGTAAGGCAGCAACTCTAACGCTGCACCACCATGACCGCCCTTCAGTTTAGATCTCAAGACAATTTTCCTTTGATTCCTCTGGTTCACTGCTCTTGCTGTTGATGAGGCACTTGGGGCAAACTAACCCCACCCAACAAAAGCTTTTCATTGTACCTCGGTACACGCGACAATAAACTAAACTAAACTAAGCTAACCTATACCACTGCATCCCATTTTCCACTATGTTCATTCATTACAGTCTGATCTCAGTACTGTATCTCAAATTGGTCTTCCCTCACAACTGATTCCTTCATCAAAGGAGCGAAAGATTCCTTTGCTCCATAGATGCTGCCTCACCCGCTGAGTTTCTCCAGCATTTTTGTCTACCTTCGATTTTCCAGCATCTGCAGTTCCTTCTTAAACAAAACCTCTATCAAAGGCAATTATTTCCCTCTTTATACTCAAGTGGATAAAAACAGGCCAGGCTATCATGTCAATTCTAAAGGAGTTTTAGCCCCAATAAATTTTAGAAATGGCTAGAAATGCTTCATTTATCTGTATACTTTGCACTGTTGTGATGGTGTATTGGTGGCCATGTGTGCTGGTGTTTCTCTCAACTTATTCAAAAGCAGTTGTGGGTAACTTTTAACTCATGTTCTTCCATCAGAAATGACAGTGAATGTATAGGGCATGATCACATCTCAAATGACAGATATTGGACAGATACTCTTGAGGTGGTAAAATGTTGCCTTTACTGCACATAGATTTGGTATGTTTCTCAGCCACATGTATTCTGAACTGCTTCAATTGATTCCAGGTGTGGGACTTTGAGACCATTGACACAGCAGAGTCTTATGACGAGGATTCCGTAGTAGAGATGGAACCAATGAATGAATTAACCGTTGGAAGAAATGTTAACCTCCAATCCATGGTGAAATTCAAAGATTCAAACCTTATTTGGTGTGCTCAGGTATATTAAAATATCTAATAAAATAACAACTAATCTAAAAGCATTGCACAAAGGAACCATATTGGTGCAGCAACGGGAAATGCAACATTCAACTCTTTTCAAATAAAACAACTGTTTAATTTACCCGCTCTCTTTAAGTGTCTGCAGTTCATTTAGTTGAGCAGCTTAAAGATAAAATAAATAAATCCAGAACAGAGGGGTTGGATCGCACAATTAAAAAAACTAATTGAAATTAAGAAACCATTAACATCATGAATATTATCAATCTGAAGAAACTACCAAGAAAAGAGAGGAAATTTTATTAATTGGCCCAAATGCTTTATCGAGGAAACATGTATTGCCTTCCCATGTTTTCCTTAATTACAATAGTTTTTCATGTATAGAATAAAAATATGCACTTCACAACAGAATGACTAAATTAATTATGGAATTGTCTTTTTAATAACCATTAATGATTTGCTTCAAACATTAGCCAGTCTTAAAAGTCTTTGACTGATTTCTATTGACTCCATGCCCATTGAACTGTGTTGCCAGCCACATCTGTAGACGCTGAAGATTTCGAGATTTTTCTTTCAATGTGGAGGTTCCAGGATCTCCTTTTCTATATCAATGACTGTTAAAGCAGAATGATCTTCTATGAAAATTCATTGTTTCAATGTGCATCTCAGAAGAGCATTGCAAAACTTGGAGATTGATTCAGCATTTTTTTAAAGAATGATTAGATTAAGATAGGGGATTAGGGTGTCCCATATAATTTAAATGAATAATAGGAATTTATTTGGTTAAAATTCCGATGCAATGTTAATGCTACAATGCTGAATCTAGGCAATATTCAAGCTCGTTTATACGCTATTGGTGGATGTTTGCCTGCAGAGGAAAGATCACCTTGGGAGGCAAGGCGAAAAATTGTGTCTGTAATGTTTTGTATGAGTGATTTGGGTAAATGAAAAGCCATTAGCCTTAAAGTGGCTTCTGTTGGTGTGGCATTAATGATGTCAATACTTTGTACCAGCATTTTCAGATATTTAAATATTCCCAGTACAAATCCCATATGTAATAGTGGAATGGGGGAGCTAGTGGATTTTCTCTCGGTTCAACTTTCTGTTACATTCCTTCTTAATACAGCAAGGAAATTAATGGACGTCAGGTGTATAATTTGTTCTTATTTATCTAACTACGACAGAAGTTGCAAGTGCAAAGAACAATTTTGCCACGTTACTGCTGACCGAAAGATAAAATCTACAACTTTATTTTTCCATAGGATGCCAGTGGTAGAATATGGAAACTTGACCTCTCGTTTTCAAACATTGTAAGTACAAATATTTTTTTTGTATTAATTTGGTTTATTAAACAGAAAAGCATAGAAACTAGCATTACTGTAATGTTTAGGAAAGAACTGCAGATGCAGGTTTAAATTGAAGGTAGACACAAAATGCTGGAGTAACTCAGTGGGGCAGGCAGCATCTCTGGAGAGAAGTAATGGGTGACGTTTCGGGTCGAGACCCTCCTTGTTTCTGACTCTTCCCTATATCCCTTACTTTTCTTTTGCCTGTTGTGAATAAATATTGGCCCACGCAGGGGCGGATCTACTGTGAAACTAATGAAGCTTAAGCTGGAGTGGCCATTTGGCCTGTTTTGCATGTCATTGATGACGGCATGTGCCTTTAAATTTTAGACTGCCCGTTATATTGTGGGTGGGATTTATGACATGTTTTGGGGCGTGTTTGGAGCTTAGATGCTTGCGCAGAAGTTTAGTTTTTAGATTAGTTTGGAGAGACGATGGGGAAGGTTAACCCTTCTACCATGCGGGATCGTGCGGGCCACATGCCAGATCATGCCAGTGTTACCGAGACACAAGGAGTTTTCTAATGTTTAAAGCAATAAGCTGGAGTTCGATGAAGATTGTAGTAACGAGTCGGAAGAAGTTTGAATGTTTCTTGCTGTTTTCTATCAACAATAAAGCATTTATTCATCAAAAGACTGTGTTTTGAAGCCATATCTGTGAAGAAGTTCTGAAGGTCTCTGTGAGTGAGCTCGCATGCGTTTCGAAGACACCCCCTTCAACCATTCTCCTCCATTTAGCGGCTAGGGTGCTAATTACCTGAAAGATATGAAAATCTGCCACTACAAGCTTCAGGGTCCCTAATCCCATAGGGGCGACAGAAGCGACTTTAGTCCAGATATTCTTCCGATTTAAATCGGAATTCCAAATTTTTTTTTTTCCTAGAAATTAATCAGATTTTTCACCTCGACTAAACCCCTCCCCTCGACTAAACTTCACCTCACACTTAAACCTCAATTCACTAAACCTCGCCTCGACTGAACGTCCCACCTCACACATAATCCCCGCCTCGACTAATCGGCGCCTCTCTCCCGCTCCTGCGGGGAGGGGCTGCGGTTGTGGAGCGGGGCTCGGGCTCGACGTCAACGTCAGCGCGCGTGCACTCCTTTCCTCCCACTGGCTCTCTTTCCGAGCTCGCCCCCGCCCCCCTGGTTGGAGCCGTTCCGCTCACGTGAGGCGCCGCCAATGGCCGGGGTTGGGGGGGCTATAAATAGCGGGAATGGGAACGAGGTGACGATTAGTCAAGGCACGGATTAGGTGTGTAGTGGAGTTTAGTCGTGAGGTGGGAGGTTTAGTTAAATTGAGGTGGGGGTTAAGGTATGAGGTGAGCTGTGAAGTTTATTTGAGGGGCGAGGTTTAGTGAGGTACGGTTTAGTCGAGGCGAGGTTTAGGTGTGAGGAGAAGTTTGGTGGTGAGGTATCGTCTAGGCGAGGGGTTTAGTCAAGGTGTAGGTATGTAGGTGAGGAGAAGTGAGTGCAGGTGAGGTGAGGAGAAGTGGGTGTCTGAGCTCAGGAAGGGAGACCGAGTAGCTGCTGAAGGAGACAAGACCACTGCCTTCTGTGGCAGAGCATTCCACAAATTCACAACTCTGGGTGAAAAAGTTTTTTCTCATCTCAGTGCTGGGCAAAGAGACATTCAGGTAACATATTTTTTGTAAAGATTTTTTTAGCTATATGAGGCCATTTATTGAAATATAAGATTATTAAGGACTTGGACACGCTAGAGGCAGGAAACATGTTTCCAATGATGGGAGAGTCCAGAACCGGGGCCACAGTTTAAGAATAAGGGGTAGGCCATTTAGAACGGAGATGAGGAAATACTTTTTCACACAGAGAGTTGTGAATCTGTGGAATTCTCTGCCACAGAAGACAGTGGAGGTCAATTCTCTGGAGGCTTTCAAGAGAGAGAGATAGATAGAGCTCTTAAAGATAGCAGAATCAAGGGATATGGGGAGAAGGCAGGAATGGGGTACTGCTTGTGGATGATCAGCCATGATCACAGTGAATGTGATCGAAGGACCGAATGGCATACTCCTGCACCTATTGTCTATTGCCTATTTCATGAAATATATATATCTTTTGGGGGTTATTTTACTGCTTATGTGTTAGAAAAATTCTAAGCTTCTGTTATGTAAACTACCGGCAGAAAGCTTGAGAATCACTTTCAATTCATTGGGGCGTTGCTCCCTGAACGCGCCCCAGGGCACTGCCCCTGGACCCTGCCGGGGGCCTAGCCAGCCTCCTGGACCCAATACGTCCTACTTTTTTTCTGGAGGTGAATATCGTGCTTAGTCCACATTGCTTTAAAAAACTTGGGTCTACTGTATGAGAAGGGTTTTAAAAAAAAGAATGATATTAATTAAATATAGTGTAATTCAATACAAAACAACAGTTAAAATAAAAATTAAAAGATTATTAAAGTATCATGTAGGCTATAGCCGTAAATGAATAAACGTTCAAATTAAGGATGTTTTATTCTAAATATATTTAATATAAAATAATTATAAATAATTTAAAACACTATTAACATTTATGACAGAAATTAACATTTGTGGTGATCTGTCATGGAACAACCCCATTGAAGAAGATAACAGTGGTTACTCAGACCTCATTGCTGGTTGCGAAGGGGCCCCAATAACAGTTCAAGCTTCAGGGCCCCAAAAATGTAGGTCCGCCACTGCGCCCACGACCTTTTGACTGTTGTCTATGGTCATATGGTCTTATTATCTTATGGTTTCTGATATCATACTAATAAAAAACAGAAAATTCTGAAGATGCTGAGCAGGTCAGGCACTGTCCATGGGGGTGGTGTCGTTGGTGAGCGGATTGCAAAGAAACCTTTTGGATGATGACCTCTTCAGAGCTGGGAATAGAGATAAACAACTCAAGATGCAAAGAAAAGTAGGGGAACAAAAGGGAAGGTCTATAATAGACAGAGTCTGTCACAGTCTGCCCTCTCCTCATTCTCATCCACTTCACCTCCCAGTACTTTTCCACCGGTCCCTCCTTCTCCTCACCTGCCTGCCTGCCACTCCCCTCTCATCAGCCCAACTCTCCTCACCTGTTGCACTCAGTTGTCTCTGATCACCTATTAACCCGGTATATAGACTCTCCTCACCGGGCACACAGTGCCAGATTGTTCTCAGCATTCATGCAAAACTCTCCAGCGATTTCTCGACTTCCTGCCTGGCTTCGACTCTCCTTTCGTCTGTCCCTCGCTGGTTTGTTTGCATCGTGTGTTGGATCTCCTGGTTACCGGACCTTCCGCTACCCCGACTACGTCTCCTGCCTGTCCCTCTCCGGAACCCTCGCTCAATCCTGAGCCTCTGTGTGAGTACGGTGTACCCATTCCTGTGTTACTACTCTGTGTTACAGTATCGTAATAAAGTTCGTTACCAACTATACCTGCCTGATTCTGTGCTGCTATTGGGTCCAAGCTATACCCGTTACAGTACAATCTGGCCAACAATGGACTCAGCGCACACAACGTCTCCGTCAAACCGCTTCGAGAGGATTGAGCACACGCTCCTGCAGCACGAAGCTATGCTCACTGCCTCCAACTCCGAGGTTCGACAGGCTGTGTCAAACCAGGAACAAGCATTGGTTGCACTAGCCACCCAGGTCCAACAGCTGACGACCACCCTTGCCCAGGCTACACCCCATGCTTCGCCTCCGGCTCCGACAGCACCAGCTCCCGGTCCGCCAGGACCATCACCTGAGCCCTGGGTGGGAATTGCGGAGCGCTACGCTGGAGACCCGGAGGGCTGCAACCCATTCATCACGAACTGTTCCATTCTCTTCGCCCTACAGCCCTACACCTTCGCCCAGGAAGCGGCGAGAGTGGCGTTTACCATTAATCACCTGACTGGCAGAGCTCGGCTGTGGGGAACGGCTGAATGGGAGCGACGCACGCCAGCTTGCTCCTCTTTCCAGGCCTTCGCCGCGGAGCTTCGCAAGGTGTTCAGTGAGATTTCGATGGGTCCGGACGCTGCGGGAGATCTGCTGGGGTTGAGCCAGGGGAACCAGAGTGTCGCTGACTTCGCCATCGACTTTCGCACCAGGGCCCGTCAGAGTGATTGGAACGCCCCGGCCCAGTGTGACGCTTTCTTGCTGGGCTTGAATGACTATATCAAGGATGAGTTGGTGTCCCACGACCGTCCTTCTTCTCTGGATGGGCTTATCGAGCTAACGACCCGTCTGGACCGACGCATCCTGGCGAGACTTCGGGAGAGGCAACAGGGACAGGCGGACCGCCAGCTATCCACCCAAGCTCGTTTTCCTCCGGAGACTGGACTACCCTCGTCGGGGCAACCGTCGAGGCAACCCGAACCCATGCAGGTGGGTCGCACCAGTCTCACCCCCGAGGAACGGGAACGTCGGCGTCGGGGGAACCTCTGTCTCTACTGTGGCCTGGCGGGTCATTACATCTCCAAGTGTCCAGTAAAAGGCCAGACTCACCAGTAGCGCAGGAATTACTGGTGAGTCGAACCTCTGAACTTTCCTCTGCCCGACGCCCTCTTTGTCATGCCCGTCTGCTGTTGTCTGATGGTTCTCACACCCTCGCCACCTTCATGGACTCTGGTTGTGACATTAATCTTATGGACAAGGAACTAGCCCGCCAGCTTGGCATCAGTTGTGTTCCCCTGCCTGAACCTGTTCCCGCCAACGCCCTCGACGGCCATCTCCTGGGGACTGTTTCTCATCAGACGGTCCCAGTGCGCATGGTCCTGTCTGGTAATCACCATGAGACCATCCAGTTCCACATCCTGCAGTCTCCCCGTCTTCCCCTCATCCTGGGTTACCCCTGGCTTCGGCGACACAACCCCAACATCAACTGGAGGACGGGGGTCATCCTGGGTTGGAGCCCTTCCTGCCACCAAGTGTGCCTGAAGCAAGCCTCAGCTCCTCAACCGGCCACCTGCTCCAGTTCTGCTCCAGATCTGATGGGGGTCCCAGCCAAGTACCATGACTTTGGGGAGGTTTTTAGCAAGTCTAGGGCCACCTCCCTTCCTCCTCATCGGCCCTATGACTGCGCCATAGACCTCCTGCCTGGTTCCGCTCCTCCTAGGGGTGGCCTTTACTCCGTGTCCGCCCCTGAGAGAGGCGCCATGGAGAAATACATAAACGACTCCTTGGCTGCTGGTCTCATCCGTCCCTCCTCGTCTCCTGCTGGGGCTGGGTTCTTCTTCGTGGAGAAGGACAAATCTCTGCGTCCCTGCATAAATTATCGGGGGCTCAACGGCATCACGGTGAAGAATCGCTACCCTCTCCCACTCATCTCCTCTGCTTTCGAGCTCCTGGAGGGGGCCACCACCTTTTCGAAGTTGGATCTATGCAACGCCTACCACTTGGTCCGCATCAAAGAGGGAGATGAGTGGAAGACCGCCTTCAACACTCCCACGGGACATTATGAATACCTGGTGATGCCCTTTGGCCTCACCAACGCCCCGGCCGTCTTCCAGGCTTTGGTCAATGACGTTCTCAGAGACATGTTGAACAAGTACGTGTTCGTCTATATTGATGACATCCTCATCTTTTCACGGACCAAGGAGGAACACGTACACCACGTCCAGGCAGTTCTACATCGGCTCCTGGAGAACTCGCTCTTCGTTAAAGCTGAGAAGTGCGAGTTTCACTCCCCGTCAGTCTCCTTCCTAGGATACATCGTTGGCCAAGGAAACATCAAGATGGACCCTGCCAAGGTCTCTGCTGTCACCACCTGGCCTGTTCCTGACTCCCGCAAGCAGCTCCAAAGGTTCCTGGGGTTCGCCAATTTTTACAGACGGTTCATCCGTGGCTACAGTACTGTGGCCGCACCCCCCACGGCACTCACCCCCTCCAAGGTTCCGTTCCGGTGGTCTGCCGCGGCCGACGAAGCTTTTCAGACACTCAAGATACGGTTTACATCGTCCCCCATCCTCCAAGTTCCGGACTCAGAGAGACAGTTCGTGGTGGAGGCGGACGCCTCCGACGTGGGGGTGGGAGCTGTTCTGTCCCAGCGGGCTGCCGGGGACCAGAAGCTCCATCCATGCGCCTTCTTCTCCCGACGCCTGACCCCTGCTGAGAGGAATTATGACATTGGCAACCAAGAACTGTTGGCGGTTAAGTTGGCGTTGGAGGAATGGCGTCACTGGCTGGAGGGAACCGAGCAGCCTTTCTTGGTTTGGACTGACCACAAGAACCTTGAATACCTCCAGTCAGCCAAGAGGCTCAACTCTCGTCAGGCCTGCTGGTCTCTCTTCCTCACCCGCTTCAACTTCTCCCTCTCCTACCGACCTGGGTCCCGCAACGTGAAGCCCGATGCCCTCTCTCGACAGTTCTTGGCGAAGGAGGAGCCTGCCTCTGGCCCCAACACCATCCTCCCGTCCTCGCACAGGGTTGCCTCCCTCACCTGGGAAGTGGAGGAGAGGGTCAAGGCGGCCTTGGAGAACCAGCCGGGACCCAGCGCATGCCCTCCTGATCGCCTGTTTGTGGTTTCTGCCCTGCAGTCCAACGTCCTTCAGTGGGCCCACAGCTCTCGACTCACCTGTCATCCCGGCATTCAGCGGACCAAGGAGATGGTGCTACGGAAGTTCTGGTGGGCATCGCTGGAGGGGGACACTCGGGAGTTTGTCAACGCCTGTCCCGTTTGCAACCAACACAAGGTCTCACACCAAGCTCCTGCGGGTCATCTGCTTCCACTGCCTGTACCCCATCGACCATGGTCCCACATCTCCCTGGACTTCGTTACCGGCCTGCCCCCATCCAGTGGTCACACCACCATCCTGACCGTGGTCGATAGATTTAGCAAGATGGCTCACTTCGTGCCCCTGCCCACGCTTCCGTCAGCCAAGGAGACTGCCGAGCTCATGTTACTCCACGTCTTCAGGCTCCATGGTCTCCCCGTCGATGTGGTCTCCGACCGGGGACCCCAGTTTGCCTCTGTGTTCTGGAGGGAGTTCTGCACGCTTGTGGGAGCCACCGTGAGTCTGACATCCGGATTTCATCCCCAGTCCAACGGCCAAACTGAAAGGAAGAATCAGGAGATGGAGACGGTGCTGCGGTGTATGGTGTCCAAGCATCCCTCCTCCTGGTCCCAGCAGTTGTTGTGGGTGGAGTACGCCCACAACACCCTGTCAAGCTCGGCCACTGGGCTCTCCCCTTTCCAGTGTGCCTACGGGTTCCAGCCTCCACTGTTCCCGGCGCTGGAGAAATAGGTTTCCTGCCCGTCCGTCCAGGCCTTCATTCGTCGCTGCCACAGGACGTGGACCCAAGCCAGGGCGGCTCTTCTCCGCTCCGTGGACCGTTACGCCACGGCTGCCAACCGTCACCGCACCCAGGCCCCCACCTACCTCGCGGGCCAGAAGGTGTGGCTGTCGACCCGGGACCTTCCCTTGAGGGTGGAGTCCAAGAAGTTGGCACCCAAGTTCATCGGTCCCTTTGAGATCCAGAAGGTCATCAACCCAGCAGCTGTGAGGCTCAAGTTGCCTCGTTCCATGCGGGTCCATCCTACGTTCCACGTGTCCAGAGTAAAGCCAGTCCGGGAGAGCTCCCTGGTCCCCGCAGTCCCTCCTCCTCCACCTCCTCGTCTCATCGACGGAGGCCCCGCCTTTACGGTGCACCGCCTCCTGCGCTCCCGCCGTCGCGGGGGGGGGGGGGGGGGGTCTCCAATACCTGGTCGATTGGGAGGGTTACGGTCCAGAGGCCCTTGTCCTGGGTTCCTGCTCGACACATCCTGGACGCCTCCCTCACCAGGGAGTTTCACCGGCGTCTTCCCGACCAGCCGTCCAAGTCCGCCACTCCTAGAGGGGTCGCCGCCCCTGAGACTCTGTCCCCTCTTCCGTCTGAGGCGCCCAGTGACGACGAGACGGAGCTTTCCTCTGATGCTATGGAGGAGGATGCGGACATGGATGTCTCGGACGAATATTAGCCCTCCTCCGGTCCCCCTCCTCCCACCCGACTCTACGTGGGATTGGGTTTATTTTATTTATTGTTGTTTCTTTTTTTGTTTTGGGACGTCAGGAGCCGTCCCTTGAAGGGGGGGTTCTGTCACAGTCTGCCCTCTCCTCATTCTCATCCACTTCACCTCCCAGTACTTTTCCACCGGTCCCTCCCTCTCCTCACCTGCCTGCCTGCCACTCCCCTCTCATCAGCCCAACTCTCCTCACCTGTTGCACTCAGTTGTCTCTGATCACCTATTAACCCGGTATATAGACTCTCCTCACCGGGCACACAGTGCCAGATTGTTCTCAGCATTCATGCAAGACTCTCCAGCGATTTCCCGACTTCCTGCCTGGCTTCGACTCTCCTTTCGTCTGTCCCTCGCTGGTTTGTTTGCACCGTTTGTTGGATCCCCTGGTTACCGGACCTTTGCTACCCCGACTACGTCTCCTGCCTGCCCCTCTTCGGAACCCTCGCTCAATCCTGAGCCTGTGTGAGTACGGTGTACCCATTCCTGTGTTACTACTCTGTTACAGTATCGTAATAAAGTTCGTTACCAACTATACCTGCCTGATTCTGTGCTGCTATTGGGTCCAAGCTATACCCGTTACAGAGTCTTTCTATGTCATCCTGAGGGTGCTGCTCGTTTTCTAGTTCTGCTATTTCAGCTCTGTCTAGCTCTATTTGGTAAATTGCGCACATCCGTTTGTACATTTGTCAGCTTCTTCTTCAAGCTTTTTTGAATTTCTTTTCTTGGTATTTCCTCAATTTCAATTCCTTAATGGTGTTTTTACATTACTTAAATACTGTCAATTCCTTGCCTGTTCTACACCTCCCCTGGCAGCTCATTTCAGGCACCTTCCATTCTGAGAATAAAAGTTATTGCCTCGCAAATATCCTTTAAACTTTTCTCTTTCACCTTAAAGCTATGCCCACTAGCATTTCCACCCTGGGGGAAAAAAGACTCTGATTATATATCCGATCTACACATAATTTTATATACCTCCATCAGGTTGCCCATCAAGTGATCATTTTCTAAAAGAATTGTTAAAGCACTGCCTGGAGGAGATGCGGTGGCTTCAGGGAACACAAACCTGGAGTGCTGCTCAGGAAAACAATTTGTCCTTCTACCTCAATGATTCTGCCATTGCGCTTGCTATTGCCTTCTAACTAACAACCGTGTTGGCTATCCAAAACATGAAATCATTAGTCTCCAAACTCCTTACAGCATCCTTCACCTTCCCTTCATTAGCCATGGTGGAGCCAGTGGAAGAATCCTTGCACTGAAGCACTAAACAGGCAAAAACATACAAAAGACAAGATATGTCAAAGGGAGATTATTTGTATTTTAATTGCAGCAATCATTGTAAATTTGATTCGATATCTTTATAATGTAGCTGCTTTAATTTTAAATTGTGGCAAAGCAAAAGCTGTGATGTTCACCAGCATTTAAGGAGGTTGGTGAATGAAGAATAGGTGTTGTGGTTACTACTGCACAGGTAAATTCCCCACAAATGCATGCTGATGTCTAGTTTGCTTCAACTTTCTTCCTCCTTCCTGCTTGAGATTCTACTTCCTCAACTGCTCGTTGTTGCCTACAAACCAGAAATATTATTCAGGCTGCAAGGATTTCATAAAATTCCAACCTTGTAATGTTAAATTCTAAGCGTAAAACTTTTCTCCTGCCCAAGTGACCCACTTTCTCTCCGCTGCCGCTTGAAGGCAGTTGCTCACTCTCTCAGCTAAATGCCCGGGGTAGATGCTCACACCCCTGGTTGTATCCCCAGAGTGGGTGGGCATTCATTCTCCTGACTGGATACCTGGGGGTGGGGTGAGCATGGGTCAATCTCCAGTGACAAGTGGGAGTTCGCATTGTTGCTGGACTCCAAGGGTGAAACATAGAAACATAGAAAATAGGTGCAGGAGTAGGCCATTCGGCCCTACGAGCCTGCACCGCCATTCGATATGATCATGGCTGATCATCCAACTCGGTATCCCATCCCTGCCTTCTCTCCATACCCCCTGATCCCTTTAGCCACAAGGGCCACATCTAACTCCCTCTTAAATATAGCCAATGAACTGGCCTCAACTACCTTCTGTGGCAGAGAATTCCACAGATTCACCACTCTCTGTAAAAAATGATTTTCTCATCTCGGTCCTAAAAGACTTCCCTCTTATCCTTAAACTGTGACCCCTAGTTCTGGACTTCCCCAACATCGGGAATAATCTTCCTGCATCTAGCCTGTCCAACCCCTTAAGAATTTTGTAAGTTTCTATAAGATCCCCCCTCAATCTTCTGAATTCCAGCATGTACAAGTCAAGTCTATCCAGTCTTTCTTCATATGAAAGTCCTGCCATCCCAGAATGGGCAGGCACTTGCTTCCCACGGGATCCCTGTAGTAGGTGTGGGCTCGCTTTCCTGGTTGAATCCCTGATAGTTGCTATTAAGGAAAACCCTGTACATGCATCTGCTAAAGGCAATACCAAACGTAATAAAATTGTGCATTCACCTTATCCATTCCCCTCTGATTTTATACATCTGTATAAGATCAAGACCTGTATTAAAGCAAGAAGTGGTGCCAATATAAAAGATCATCTATCATGTTGCTGAACGATGGAGCAGGCGCAAGGGAGTGTGGGAAAGCCTATTCTATTTCCATACCTTTATCATATCTTCTTTTAGAGAAGATTTACACGGATGTTGCCAGGACTCAAGGGTCTGAGCTTTTGGGAGAGGTTGAGCAGGCTGGGACTCTATTCCCTGGAATGTAGGAGGATGAGGGGTGATCTTATAGAGGTTTGTAAAATCATGAGAGGAATAGATTGGCTAGACACACAGTCTCTTGCTCAGAGTAGGGGAATCGAAAACCAGAGGGCATAGGTTAATGGTGAAGGGGGAAAGATTTAATAGGAATCTGAGGGATAACTTTTTCACAAAGGGTGATGGGTATATAGAATGAGCTGCCGGAGGAGGTAGTTGAAATAGGGAATACTGCAATGTTTAAGAAGCAATTAGACAGGTACATGGATAGGACAGGTTTAGAGGGATACTAGACCAAGTGCAGACCCGTTGGGTCTGTTTCCCCAAGGCGCGTTTGCGGCGGGGGGGGGGGGGCTGCGGCATCACACTCACACTAGCCACCCCCCAAACACACAGGTGCCGGAGGGGGGGAGGGGAGAGGGGGAGGAGGAAATGGGAGAGATTTGGGAGGGAGAGCAAAGGAGGACTATCCTTAAACTGTGACCCCTTGTTCTGGACTTCCCCAACATCTGGAACAATCTTCCTGCATCTAGCCTGTCCAACCCCTTATGAATTTTGTAAGTTTCTATAAGATCCCCCCTCAATCTTCTAAAATCTAGCGAGTACAAGCCGAGTCTATCCAGTCTTTCTTCATATGAAAGTCCTGACATCTCAGGAATCAGTCTGGTGAACCTTCTCTGTACTCCCTCTATGGCAAGAATGTCTTTGAGCATTGGGCATTGTGACATCACATGATGGAACGTTCACCAGGTGCTGGGGCTCCTGCAAAGGCATATGTAAATGAATCCATTCCGATTGGACATATGTGAACATTGGGCATTGTGACATCACACAATGGAACGTTCACCATGGGCTGGGACTGCTGCAAAGGCATATGCAAATGGATCCATTCCGATTGGACATCTGTGAGCATTGGGCATTGTGACATCACATGATGGAACGAATCAAAAGGAAGAAAAGCAGGCAGCCGGACGGACGGCGGACGGACGGCGGCAGCACACAGTTTTATATAATAATAGATGGGTCAACTGCAGACAAGTGTGACTAGTATAGATGGGACATATTGATTGGTGTGGGCAAGTTGGGCCGAAGGGCCTGTTTGAATATTGTATGTGTTTATGACCATTCATGTTGCTGAACGATGGAGCAGGCACAAGGGAGTAGGGGAAACAGCCTATTCTTCTATTTCCATACCTTTATGATATATTATTTTATTCATAACTTTAGCAAAGGTTGTTTAATGTCCTACATGGGCAATTGATCAGTGGCTTGTGCTCAATTTCATCCTGTTCATTTCTTTGTTCCTTTGTCTTTTCTGGGAACTTAGTAGCTGGAAATATTTAGTTGTCAATTACACCAACTTTATGCAAATAGAACTCTATGTTTCCAGTGGTTTACATTAGGACTTTTGATGGTAATATTCCTGTGAAACCTTTTCCTTCCTTTCTTATTTGTTTACCTATTCACCTCTAACATTTGTCCTAAAATCAATTTTCCCGTAATATCCTGTTAACAACTACTTTCTTTGAACACTGAAATTCCCTACATGCTCTTAAGATTCACTTTCCTTATACTCATTAAAGTCATTTACTTACATGAATATGGTGTGGGTGGAGATACCGATGAGAGGATAAAGGTGTTGAGTTACTGTGGTTTTGTTTTGAGCCAATTTAGCACCTTTACTGCTGCTGTGAATTGTATACAGTGGCTTGCAAAAGTTTTCATACCCCTTGAACTTTTCCACATTTTGTCATGTTACAACCACAAACGTAAATGTATTTTATTGGGATTTTATGTGATAGACCAACACAAAGTGGCGCATAATTGTGAAGTGGAAGGAAAATGATACATGGTTTTCAAATTTTTTTTTTACAAATAAAAAACTGAAAAGTGTTGTGTGCAAAAGTATTCATCCCCCTTTACTCTGATACCCCTAAATAAAATCCAGTGCAACCAATTGCCTTCAGAAGTCACCTAATTAGTAAATAGAGTCCACTTGTGTGTAATCTAATCTCAGTATAAATACAGCTGTTCTGTGAAGGCCTCAGAGGTTTGTTAGAGAACATTAGTGAACAAACAGCATCATGAAGCCCAAGGAACACACCAGACAGGTCAGGGATAAAGTTGTGGAGAAGTTTAAAGCAGGGTTAGGTTATAAAAAAATATCTCAAGCTTTGAACATCTCATGGAGCACTGTTCAATCCATCATCCGAAAATGAAAAGAGTATGGCACAACTGCAAACCTACCAAGACATGGCCGTCCACCTAAACTTACAGGCCGGGCAAGGAGAGCATTGATCAGAGAAGCAGCCAAGAGGCCCATGGTAACTCTGGAGGAGCTGCAGAGATCCACAGCTCAGGTGGGAGAATCTGTCCACAGGACAACTATTAGTCATGCACTCCACAAATCGGGCCTTTATGGAAGAGTGGCAAGAAGAAAGCCATTGTTGAAAAAAGCCATAAGAAGTCCCGTTTGCAGTTTGCCACAAGTCATGTGGGGGACACAGCAAACATGTGGAGGAAGGTGCTCTGGTCAGATGAGACCAAAATTGAAGTTTTTGGCCTAAATGCAAAACGCTATGTGTGGCGGAAAACTAACACTAGACATCACCCTGAACACATCATCCGCACTGTGAAACATGGTGGTGGCAGCATCATGCTGTGGGGATGCTTTTCTTCAGCAGGGACAGGGAAGCTGGTCAGAGTTGATGGGAAGATGGATGGAGCCAAATACAGGGCAATCTTGGAAGAAAACCTGTTAGAGTCTGCAAAAGACTTGAGACTGGGGCGGAGGTTCACCTTCCAACAGGACAACAACCCTAAACATACAGCCAGAGCTACAATGGAATGGTTTAGATCAAAGCATATTCATGTGTTAGAATGGCCCAGTCAAAGTCCAGACCTAAATCCAATTGAGAATCTCTGGCAAGACTTGAAAATTGCTGTTCACAGACGCTCTCCATCCAATCTGACTGAGCTTGAGCTATTTTGCAAAGAAAATGGCAAAAATTTCAGCCTCTAGATGTGCAAAGCTGGTAGAGACATACCCCAAAAGACTTGCAGCTGTAATTGCAGCGAAAGGTGGTTCTACAAAGTATTGACTCAGGGGGGCTGAATACTTTTGCACGCCACACTTTTCCGTTTTTTATTTGTAAAAAAATTTGAAAACCATGTATCATTTTCCTTCCACTTCACAATTATGCGCCACTTTGTGTTGGTCTATCACACAAAATCCCAATAAAATACATTTACGTTTGTGGTTGTAACGTGACAAAATGTGGAAAAGTTCAAGGGGTATGAAAACTTTTGCAAGCCACTATTATGTGCCTTGGTCATACTTCTCCATTATTTTCATTTCCTGCAATCAGTGTGGATCAAAATCCAACAGAACATGGCGCCACATTGTATATCCAATGTATCCTTCACACATTATTTCCAGTAACAGTTCTTCTGCAGTATCCTAATGGCTTTTCTGATATCTTTACAGACGCAAGATCCGGAATGTTTATTTTCTTTCCACACTGGGGTAATCCAGGCTATGGACCTGTCACCACTTACCTATCTGATGGCAACAACAGCACTTGACTGTAGGTACATTTTCTTACTTAAGTATGACGTGACATGATGTAGTTCAGAAAACCCTAGTGTCATGTAGCCCAGAAATAGGGGTTCAGCCCAATGTTTCCAAGTACACATTTATCAGCACTTGGCCTAAAGCCTTTGTTTGCCTTTGAGATTCAAGGGCTCATCTTGGTACTTCTTACTTGGTGTGACAGAATCTGCCTGTACTCTCATATAATGTTTTCCAGATTCCAACCACCCTCCAGGAAAAAAAACTGTTATTCCTCAGATCCCCTCTGAACATTCTGCCACTCACTTCATATCTATGCCTGCAGTTAGTTATCTCTAGACCATTCCAACAGCACTTTAAATCTATGACCTCTGTCACATAGAAGGACAAGAGTAACAGGTGAAAGGAAACCCCACTGCAGATTCCCCTCCAGGCCATACATTGTCCTGAAATGGAAATATGTCACCAGCTGCTGCGTCTAAATTCTGAAGTTCCCTGACAAGTTGGACAAGAAGTACCGCAACAGATCAAGAAGGCAGCTCATTGCCACCTTCTTGGGGCAATCAGGGATGGGCAATAAATTATTGTCTTATCAGGCAGTCAGAGCACAAAAAAAGAATATTAAAGAGTGCATTTGTGCGTCACGCAGGTGGCGCGCGAGGATTTTGAGTATCCCAAAATCCTGGGGCACCGCACGCTACCGCGCGTCACTGCCTACGCCACCATGTCTCACCACGAGCCATGCGTGCATAATGCACGCCATGCGCGCGTCGTGACATATAAATGATGTCGCGTAAATGATGCGCAAATAACGCCCAAGTGGGACAGACCCTTTAGCTTGCTTTTTAAAAAATATATTTGATAGATGTTTGTAGAAATGATAGGAATTGCTGAATAATGGTTTGTATTTTATTAATATCATATAATAGATACAAATATTGTTTTAGTGAATACATGGGAAGTACGTTTTGTGGGTGTGACAGTGAACTATAGTCAACCAAAACAAATAGGTGGGGAACTTTTGCATTAAATTTACTCATGGTGGCCAGATTTCAATAAGCACAGTACTTGCAGATACTGAAAATCCGAAATAAAAACAAAAAAGTATTGAAAATGCTCAGCAGGTCATGCAGCATCTTTGTAGGAAGAGTTGCTTCAGGTTTGCGATCATTCATCATAGGAAGTGTTGGAAATCAAACATATTTTAAGTTGCAGAGAAGGGGAAAAGATAAACAGGGGAAAGGGTATATGTGAAATCATGATGATAAGGAGAGACTGAATAACACAAGTGGGTGAGGTGCCAGTTGGGAAAGTGTAGTGAAGACATTGCTTTCAAGTGATCTGTCTAAAAGGAATGAGGTGATAGAGAAAAGAAGATGCAAGGCAAAGCTGAAACTGTGTTAATGGAATAAAAAAGAACACTGCAGGTACTCAGCAGGTTAGGCAGCGTCTGTGGCTGAGAAAAAAGCGGAGTTAACATTACAGGAAGTCATTAAACTGGAAAGGGTACCAAAAAGATTTACGAGGGGTAGATAAACAGAGAAGATCATGGCAGGAAGCAAGGAAAGACTTGCCGGATCCAATATATCCGAAGACACTGAAGGAAATTAGAGAGGAAATTGCGGGGGACCTGGGTGAAAGTCGTCATTAAAGTCGTCATTAAATACATGCGAGGTTCCGGAGAATGGAGGGTGGTAAATGCTGTGCCTCTTTTCAAGAAAGGCTGCAGGGAAAGAGCTGGGATCTATAGGCCAGTGAGGTCCATCTGTAGTAGGAGTGTTACAGGAGAGTATTCTGAGTGATAGGATATACAGGCATATTGATGGACACGGGCTAATTAGGGATAGTCAGCATGGTTTTGTGCACGGGAGGTCATGTCTCATGAATCTGATTGAGTTTTTTGAAGATGTGATCAAAAAAGTTTGATGAGGGCAGAGCTGTAGATGTATATATGGATTTCAGCATAGCATTCGACATGGTAGGCTGCTCTGGAAGGTTAGATTGCATAGGATTCAAGGAGAGATAGTTGAATGTATAGAAATGAGCTTTGTCGAAGTAAGCAGAGGGTGATGGTGGGAGGTTGCTTTTCGGACTGGAGGCCTGTGCCTAGTTAGCCCCAGGGTTTGGTGCTGGACCCATTACTGTTTGTCATTTATATCAATGATTTGGCATGTGAATGTACATGGCAAGATTAGCAAGTTTGCTGATGATACAAAAGTGGGTGGTAATGCAGATAGTGAAGATGGTTGTCAAAAATTACAGCAGAATTTTGGTCGACTGGCCAGGTGGTTTGAGGAATGGTTGATGGAATTTAATACAGATAAATGTGAGGTATTGCATTTTGGGAGGTCTAACATGGGAAGGACCTACACCATGAATGGTAGGGCTCTGGTAAGCGATATAGAGCAGAGGGATCTAGGGGTGTAGTAGCAATGTTACAAAATTTTGAGATTTTAAAAATCAAGTCTGCAATTTATCCCATCAGATAAAGCATAACAATAAGTTTAATTTGACACCTAATTCACTTTCATATCTCAAGTATTTAAAAAGTTATGGCCATTTTCATACTAGGAAATGAGCATCTTGTTCCCTATTGATTTTCTATGGACATAACAAAAAAGCTGTGATCGTGGACAGTCAAAAGCCCATAACTTTCTAAAAAATTAAGAGAACTGAATGAAATTTTCAGTTATCATAGATTGAAGCATTCTGAAACAAATATAAAATAATCTTACTTGGATGACCTAAAATTAAAGCATATAATTAGTTAGTTACCTAATTGTAGCTAATTTCAAACTTCAATTACTAGATCTAAACATCTATCCATTTCTTAATAAATGATTAACATTTTTAAATAGCCTAAATGTCCAAATAATATTCACAAATAATTCACAATAAAACATGATTTTTAAATCTCATTTACATTAATTTATAGGCCAAATGGAAGGAATTTAGTGTTTAATTGCTGTAAATTAAAGTCCATTTAAATCAGCTTTCCAGTGGGATCCTGTGGAACGCGCTGGTTTAGAACGTTCACATTGCGGTAGATCTGTGCCCTCAAATGCCCAGAAAAATACTGCGGGATATAATGGGCCCAAAATTAGCTACTCGCAATATTAAACTTTGTATAAAGGGATCTTAAGAAGCCCTTTTTAATGTAAAAATATACAGCCTACCTTCAATTGTTTGCTTTATGAGACCCTGCGGTTGCTGGTGGTCGCGGGTTTAGAGATTGATTTTTAAACTACTATAACTATTATTCAAGGCCTTTAAAACTAATAATAGCTTTTGCGACGGGGTCTTCCAGCGATTTTTCGTTAATAATTAACTAGGCTGAACATCTTCGATTTGAACAGCCTAGAGAAAATCACGTTTTAAACCCGCCCCCCTCTAAACGGCGACAAAATCGCGCACACCCGCAGCGACAGATTTTCAGCGACGCTTCAGGTAGGCTTTGCAACATACCTAGGTGTAGGTGCATAGCTCCTTGAAGGTGATGTCACAGGTAGATGGGGTGGTCAAAAATTATTTTGGCACATGGGCCTTCATCAATCAATATTGAGTATAGAAGTTGGGAGGTCATGTTGCAGTTATATAAGACTTTGGTGAAGTCGCATTTAGAGTATTGTGTTCAGTTCTAGGCATCATGTCATAGGAATTATGTTGTTAAGTTAGAAAGGGTGCAAGGTAGAAGATTTACAAGGATGTTGCCAGGACTCGATGGTCTGAGCTATAAGGAGAAGTTGAGCAGGCTGGGACTCTATTCCCTGGAATGCAGGAGGATGAGGGGTGATCTTATAGAGGTGTGTAAAATCATGACAGGAATAGATTGGGTAGACACACAGAGTCTCTTGCCCAGAGTAGGGGAATCGAAAACCAGAGGGCATAGGTTTATGGTGAAGGGGGAAAGATTTAATAGGAATCTGAGGGATAACTTTTTCACAAAGGGTGGTGGGTATATGGAATGAGATGCCGGAGGAGGTAATTGAAGCAGGGACTGTTGCAACATTTAAGAAGCAATTAGAAAGGTATATGGATAGGACAGGTTTCGAGGGATATGGGCCAACTGCAGACAAGTGTGACTAGTATAGATGGGACATATTGATTGGTGTGGGCAAGTTGGGCCGAAAGGCCTGTTTCAATATTGTATGAATCTGTGTCTCTCTATGACTCTATTTCAGGTTGAAAACCTGATGCATGATTTTGATTCCAAGAGTTGAAAATGCCAAACCCCCTCCCCCCCCCACAGATGCTGTGTGACTTGCTGTTCCTCCAGGAGATTGTTGGTTGCTCCAGATTCCAGCATCTGCAGTCTCTTGTATCTCCATCCACTTGAAATCTTCTATTTCTTGTTAGCAGTAGATCTTCTTTATTGAATCCTTTATCCAAACTCTTTACCAAAATTTTTGTAGAAGCAAGTTGCGCAGAGTGTTCTTAATTACCATATCAATCATTGTCCTTGAGGGCAAATGTGCTTCATTAATTTTATTTCAGGAAACTGGTGCTTCTTAGGACTGTTTTTCTCAATACAATTTCAGGCACAGTGCGCATCTTTGACTTTGTGAGAAATGAAGAGCTGGTCTCTGTGAAGTACAGGCAAGGTGGAACTGCATTAACGTGGGGACCACTGGAGGTAAGTGCAATCTCGTGCATAGTGCAAGACCTTGTTCCTGCAGCATTTAAAAGAGTCGGTAGCCCTTATGCATTTGGAGTTGATAGATTTGAAAGTATTTACCAAGCATGATTTGACATCAGTGCTACTTCTCTGGAGCACTGCACTGCAGCTGGTGCTGTCCCTGCATTAACACAGCTGAATATAATATTATGCACGTTGAAGAACCCTGTTCCCATCTACGAATGTTCAGGTTAGTTTTTGGTGTATGGAAATCAAACAAAACTGCAGATACTAAAATAGTGGGTGAACCAGTGAAAAAATGTTGACATTGCTGGTTTATTTCTTCTAGTTGTGTGCAGTTTAAATAATTACTGTATGGAAATTAACAGCTGCAGACCTAAAATATGAAATAAAATCAGAAAATGTTGCAAAATTACTCGGCAGTCAGGCAGCCACTGTTATTCTTCATAAATCAAAATGTCATTAATCTCAGAGAGAGAGAGAGAGAGATATTGCATAACAGTCTTGTTTTAGCTGCCAGTGGACTAATTTTAAGTACAAATTAATTTTATTTACCATATAATACCAATCAGATATAAACCCACCCTCTTTCCCTTAACATACATAAAATATCTTTGGGGTTTCCTTAATTTGATGTGCCAGAACTATCTCCTGCTTCCTTTTTGCCTTCCTGATTTCCTTCTTAAGTATACTCCTCACTCCCTTAAACTCCCAGGGACACACTTGATCCCAATTGTCTATACCTAGCCCATGTCTCCTTTTTCTTGACCAAAACCTTAATTTCTCTTGTCACCAAGGCTTCCATACGCCCATCTGCCTTGCTCTCCACTCTAAAAGGAGCATGCATGTCGTGAACTCTCACCATCATTCTTTTAAAAGCAACCCACTTTCACAAAAAACTTTAACAAGTTCCTGTATAATACCATCAAAGTTGGCCTTGCCACAGTTCAGAATTTTAGCTTGTGAGCCTGCACTATCCTTATCCATTACATAGTTTAGTTTAGAGATACAGCGTTGAAACAGGCCTGTCAGCCCCACGAGTCTGCATTGACCAGTGTTCCCCGCAGACTAACATTATTTTCTATGTTCTATGTATTATTTCATATTAAATTTGTTAATTGAACTGCATCTTTTAATTCTTTTCAGAAAGTAAACTAATTTGAAGAAATTATTCGTTTTCCTTCTCCCGTGCAATTTTACCATTTAAACTATATTTTTGTTTCCAGCGCTATCCAGATGGAAACATAATTGTTGTGGGGTTTCATGATGGTGTTATCCGTGTCTTGGAAATATATAATCCTCAAGACCTGGCTCGAGTTGCTGGCCGAACACTCCTCGGTGAAGCTGAACTTCGACTAAAACAAGCCCTGAAGCCGCATACAGAGGACGTCACTGCTATTGCATATGAACACAATGGAGATATATTGGCAACTGGTGTAAGTTGTATACAGATAAATGTATGTTAAGTACCTTGAAGTCATCGTGTCCTATGGTTGTATAACACGGAAACAGGCACTTCAGACAAACTCGCCCTTGCCATCTGAGATGCCTGCCAGGGCTAGTCACATTTAGCTGTATTTGGTCCACATCTCTGTAAATCTTTCATCTCCATGTACCTACATAAAAGTCCTTTAAACATAATTATTGTACATGCCACTACCGCATCCTTTGGTAGATGATGGAGCCACATATCCACCGCCATCTGTGTCCTCTTTAAATTTAGGTCCCCTTTGGATTTTTCCTTTTAATCTATGCCCTTTATTTCTCAAATTCCCAACACTGGGGAAAAAAGTTATAGCCATTTACCCTACCCTAAACCTCATAATCTTATATATCTTTACAAGGTCACCTGGCTAACATGCAAGGTCACCTGGCTAACGGGTTACAAAGGCTAACATGCCAAACACGTTCTTCACCACCCTGTCTACATATGTCTCCACTTTCAGAGACCTATGTAATTGTGCCCCAGGGTGTCTCTGTTCTACAACATTCTCAAGGGCCCTTGGCCTACTTTCTCAGTCAAATAGAGGGTCATAGAGTTATACAGCATGGAATAGACTCTTCAGCTCAACTTGCCCATGCCAACCAATATGCCTAATCTATACCACTCTCAACTGGGCATATTTTGGCCCATATCCCTCTAAACCTTCCTTATCCATGTTCCTGTCCAAATGTAATTTAAATATTGTTATAGTATCGGCCTCAACTACCGCCTCTGGCAATTTCTTATACCTACCATCTACCATCTTTCTCCTCTCAGTTAAATAGAGAACATAGAACAGTACAACACAAGAACAGGCCCTCAATCCACAATGTTGTAAGTTTTGGCAACTGAAATTGAGGGAGTCTCTTGAAAAATATAGAGTGCATAGGAGAAAATTTAAGAAATAAATTATGAGGCCAAAGAGGAGCCATGAAATATCCTTGGCAGATAAGATTGAGAGCTGTACAGCACAGAAACTGGACCTTCAGCCCAATTTGTCTATGCTCAAAGTGAAACCCAGCTACGCTAATCCCCTTTGCCTGCCTTATCCTTTTAATCTGTTCCTTTCCCAAGTAAACCTTTTAAATGCCATTATTGTTTCTGCCTCCACCACCTACTCTCGCAGCTAGTTCCATATATCCGCAACATCAGGTCTAGTTCCAACTCCTCTCTAGAGCACGTTATTCTATCCTGAAAGCACTAATTTCTTGGCTTCCTTTGCTCACCTGATTTTCTCAGACTATATTTTGATTAGTCTACAGTAATTATTTCTATATCTTTCTGGCTAACTCCTTTATTTCTTGTTTCTACTGCATAGTTACAATTGTTGGCAGGCCAATTTCCCTCCTGGGATAAATAAAGTTCTATTGTATCGTATCGTGTCTTAAAGGGCTTGTACATCCTCACCACAAGTAACTTCTTGCTTTTATTCTCTCGTATCTCCACCAAGCCTGATGCCAAAGTGAATCAATAACTTTAATGTAATCAAGCTCTTCATGATCAATAGCATTGCAAAATTGCATATTGGAATCTGGCATTATTTCCTCTGTGGCATTTGTGGTGGGAGCATACAGGCACTTTGATTTCTGTGCTACGATCCTCCAGATTGATTCCAAAAATACTAAACTGTTCCCTTTATTTCACCGTATTCTTCCCAGGTAGGGTGTATGAAGATAACAGCAATCATACCAAATCCCTTTTGAAAGTAATGTGTAAAGGATCTTCATTTTTCTTCTTCCCTCATAGAGCAAAGACAACACGGTGTTCTTTTTCCAATCTCGGGCTCAGTATGTGCCAGTGGGATTCATCAGAGTGCCGGGACCGGTGGTGAGCTTGGAGTGGTCCCCACATTCCTATGTATGTACTGCATTGCATTCTATAATAGAGTGAAATTAAGTAATTGAATTTTTGTGAAACTTTTTTCTGCTTTTTTCAGTTGTAATCTTCTCATCATGCTTATTATCTTGCTGAAGAAAAAAATTGGATTGTTTAGGTCCAGATTATCATGAAACGGCTGTAAATTCACTCTCTTCCATCGCCACTAACTGGAGCTCATTTTTTGACATCTTGCCGTATAACCACAGAAGATGCAACAACACTTTTTCCCTTCTCACCAACTAGGACCCAAACAGGCTTTCTAGTTGAAGCAGCGAGTCACTTGTTCTTATAATTTAGTGAATTACATTTGGTGTTCACAATGTAGTCTCCATTACAGTGGGGAAACCAAATGCAGATTAGGTGATAACTTTGCAGAGCATCTGTCATGAGACTGCAGGAGTGACCCTGAACTTTTAGTTGCCTGCCACATTAATTGTCACCCCACTCCAACTTCGACCTCAAATATTGTGTTCCTCTCTCTATAGAGAAAGAGCAAGAAAATTAGCAATAAAATGTGTACTATGGCACAGACGTGATGGCCTCCTTCTATGGCATTAATATTTAGTGATTTTTATGATTTAAATGTTGGTTGTGCATAAATTTCTTGTTTTTTTTTAAATTGCTAATTAGTGGTTGCATTGTTTTTTTAGGAGAGAAACACATTGCTTATATTTTGTGAAAATGGATATGTCGTTCAAGCGGCATGTCCAGAATTTGATGAATTGGACACAACTTTAACTTTTGAGATTCCCCTTCAGAAACAGTACTACCGTTTTAAGAGCATCAGGTCCAGCATAGAGGTAATTTACGTTTCAATGGATGCAGTAACCCCTAGCCCATCAAACTATATTAACTACCTGCTATAGGCAAGATTATGTATAGAATATAGAGTATCAAAGTTGGGAGGTCATGTTGCAGTTGTGTAGGACGTTGGTATAGAATAGAACTATAGGTTTAAGGTGAGTGATGAAAGATTTAATAGGAACTTGAGTGGCAAGTATTTTACACAAAGGATGGTAGGTATATGGTATGAGCTGCCAGAGGAGGCATTGAGGCAGAAACTACAACATTTAAAATATATTTTGTACAGGTACATGGATACGAAAGGTTTAGAGACTTTTGGGCCAAACACAGGCAGATGAAACTAGTGTAGATGGGCACCTTGATCAGCATGGGGAAGCTGGGCTGAAGGGCCTGTGTCCATGCTGTATGACTCTATGAATGAAAACAAGTTAGAATCCTATATCAGAATGCTACATTTAAACAAAACAAAACAGAAAACTGTGAAGCTTGAGTTGACAATGGTAGATTGAAAATTTAAAAATAATAGTACACAAACAATAGTCTAAAAAATTAATACATTTAAACAATAAATACAAAGTGTAAATATATAGGCACATAAACTCAACAGGAAAAGTGGTTACACAGAGAAACAAGGAACTGCAGATGCTGGAATCTTGAATACAACACAAAGTGTTGGAGTAACATAGGCACCATTTCAGATCGGATCCCTTGTTTAGACTGTGTGGTGGGGGTGTAGAAATCTGTAAAAGAGGTGGGGTGGGACAAGGTTTGTCAAGTGATAGGCAGATATAGCTGAGGGGTGTTTGATTGGCTGATGGGTGGAGTAAGTGACCAAGGCCAGAGATGAAAAGGAGACAAAATAATGTCCGATATGAGAGAAGCAGAGTGAAATGTAAAGCCAGAAGGAGGATTAAATGTGAAAGGCGGTAGAGGGAAGGGGAAAAGGAGAAAGATGGTAGAAGAAACGAGTACAAACCAGGATGGAAGGGGCAAGGGGGGTTGGTGGTGGAAGGACAGGTTGGAGCAGAGGAAAAAGAGAGGGAATAGGAGGGGGGTGGCGGAGTGATGTTTCTTAAAATTGGAGAATTCAATGCTCATACTGCTGGATTGCAAGCTAACCAAGTGAAATACGATTCAAGATTCAAGAGAGTTTATTGTCATGTGTCCCAGATAGGGCAATGAAATTCTTGCTTTGCTTCAGCACAACAGAATATAGTAGGCATAAATAAATACAGAACAGAACAGATCAGTGCGACCATATACCAATGAATATATATATACACACATAAATAAACAGATAAAGTGCAATGGGCTATTAATAATCAGAGTTTTGTTTGAGTTGAGTTGAATAGCCTGATGGCTGTGGGGAAGTAGCTACTCCTGAACCTGGATGTTGCATATTTCAGGCTCCTGTACCTTCTACCTGAAGGCAGCAGGGAGATGAGTGAGTGGCCAGGATAGTGTGGATCCTTTATGATGCTGACAGCCTTTTTGTTCCCCCGCTTGCCCTGTCCCCCGCCTGCATAACGGGCTGGTGAAGGAGGCGATGTGTGCATGTTACACTCTGACAGTCACCGTTCCAGTCGCCTGTTTTTCAGGCGACTAGCCAGAAAAATCGCTTAAGTGGGACAGGCCCATTATATTGTTTAGCTATATATAAAGGAAAATATCAATAAAAAATAACATGGGGTCCTGTCACAGACCAAGTCAGGAAAAAGTATATTGAGAAGTAAGACAATTATCGAGAAATGTTTTGTGTCCAATTTCACCGACGAAAATACAGAAAAGTTGAAATAGATTTGATATAGGTGGCAATGCACTGGACATCAACTGCCAAAATTCCATAGATTCCTCACATGTACCTCCTCCAACCTCATCTACTGCATCTGTCGTTCCCAATGTGGGGTCATATTCATAAGTTATAGGAGCAGAATTAGGCCATTCGGCCCATCAAGCCTACGCGCCATTCAATCATGAGTGATCTATCCCTCTCAACCCCATTCTCCTGCCTTCTCATAACTCCTGACACCCATACTAATCAATAATCTATCAATCTCCGCCTTAAAAATATCCATTGATGGCCACTGCCTTCTGTGGCAATGAATTCCACAGATTCACCACCCTCTGACTAAAGAAATTCCTTCTTATTTCCGTTCTAAAGTATGTCCTTTTATTCTGAGGCTATGGCCTCTTTTCCTAGAATCCCCCACTAGGGGAAACATCCTCTCCACATCCACTCCATCCAGGCCTTCACTATTCGATGTTTCAATGAGGTGGCCCCTCATCCTTGTAATTTCCAGTGAACACAGGCCAAGTGCCAACCTGACATCCTTGCTAGTATCTTCCCTCTGATACCATGACCTCTCATCTTCTTTAGCAGCCTCAGGTGCGGCACCTGTTCAAAGGCCTTTTGAAAATCCAGGTAAACAACATCCACTGACTCTCCTTTGTCTACCCTGCTATTTACTTCCTCAAAGAATTCCAACAAATTCGTCAGGCATGAATTCCCTTTCACAAAATCATGCTGACATCTGCCTATTTATTATGTGCTTCTAAGTATACAGAACCTTATTCTTTAAAATGGACTCTAAAATCTTACCAACCACTGAAGTTAGGCTAACCAGCCAATAGTTTCCACTCTTCTGCTTCACTCCCTTCTTGAACAGTGGAGTAATTGCAATTTCCCAATCGTCTGGAACCACTTCTGACTATTGATTCTTCAAAAATCACTACTAATGCTTCCACAATCTCTAAAGCCACCTCTTTTAGAACCCTGGGTACAGTCCATCTGGTCCACGTGACTTATCCACCTTCACAGACCTTTCAGCTTCCCAAGCACCTTCTCCTCAGCAATAGCCACCACCAACTTCCACCCGCTGATTCTCTTGAATATCAGGCACTTTGTTGGTATCTTCTACTGTGAAGACTGATGCAGTTCAGCGGCCATTTCTTTATTCCCTATTATCACCACTCCAGCATCAGTGGTCCAATATCACCACTCCATTTTTCAGTGGTCCAATGTTCACTCGTGCTGCTTTCTTACTCTTTATATATCTGAAGTCATTTCTGCTATCCTCTCTTATATTATTGGCTAGCTTACTTTCATATTTCATCTTTTCTCCTCGTATTGCCTTTTTAGTTACCTCTGTTGTTTTTTAAAAGCTTGCCAATCCTCTAGCTTCCCATTAATCTTTGCAATGTTATATGCCTTCTCTTTTAGTTTTATGCTGTCTTTGACTTCCCTTGTCAGCTACGGCCGCCTCATTATCCCCTTAGAATCATTCTTCCTCTTTGGGCGGCACTGGGTCAAAGTTGCAGGGGTCGGCCTGGCCTCGCAATGATCTTGGTGTGCCACTCTATGCTGCTGCAGAGCGCATCGGATGCACGCACTCGTCTAACCTCTTTAGGGCCTTCGGCGGCACCTGATCAAAGCGATCCCCAGATTCTGCAGAGCCTTCAGCAGCCCACTCCACAAGCACATGGACCCGGACACGTCGACTCGTGAACGTGTTTACCCTCTCCTACCACAGCCACTACTCCAATTCCAACTTCTCCTGCAGACCCACATCCAGCCTCGGACCACCAAGAGTTCCACAGAGGGCGTGGGAAGTGAGTCCCCAGCCTGTTCACCAACACCGTTTCTTTCTTCCATCCTTTAGTGCTCAGGACCGTTAGCGCTGGCAACAATTGATCCTGCTGACAGAGATCAACATTGCATGAATCAATAAAGAAAGAAAAAGGATCAGTAACCCACACCCCCCAGTTGAGTCAGAATTATGATTGCCATGAGTCAGCTGCAAAGATACCTTGATTTTCTCTCCTGTCGGTTAGACGACCAGTGGAAAAGGGAGAAAATAAAATAATGCGTTCTTGTGAAGGCACAGTGACGTTGTAATAAAATGGCTGAACTAGCAAGGCAGACTTTTGAACCATTGACCCAGAGACAGAGTTCAAATCTTGCCATGACAGCTGGGAATTAATTGCAGGTTATTAAATAAACTACAAAATGTAAAATAATAATCTAGTTAGACTCAGTAGCAACTTCCATGTAAATTCTTAGTTATCAGAAACACCAGTCTGGTTCACTAAAGTCCTTCATGAAATGTACTCTGCCAACATTATCTGGTCTGGCCCACATGTCATAGTCATACAACACGGCCAACTTATCCAGGCTGTTTTATAACTGAGCCTATATTCCTCTAAAACATTCTCCATTCCCTCCAAAGCTGTTGACTTTTGATTTTCTCCTCAATTCAGGAGCAATAGATGAATTATTAATACTGGCATTGCAGCGACATCCTCGATCCGCGAATAAATAACAGAAAATTGTCATCAGGAATCTATTCCACGGGCCTGTTAGGTATTCTCATGGTCAGGGATGAAAGATATTATTTTTTTTTCCTGGTACAATCATATCACTAACATTGTAGATTTAAACCTTTTGTATTGATAGTGTTGGGTGCCTCATGGCCTTTATATTGATTTGTAATACCTTTTATAGGGATGGATTTTGACAGTAAATAAATAGTCCAAGGGCATTAATGTGTATCTGCCTGCTGAAGTAATCAATCTGAGCATTTCTAATTGTTGAGCTTACAATTTGTGTCATTATGATAGAGAAACTATGAGCTTGATCGGATAAATCGAATAAAGGAAGAAAAAGAAAAAGAAAAACAAGAACGGCTCAAAAAAAAGAAGGAATTGGAGGCACAAAATACAGAATTTACCACTGACGAAGACGAAGAGGAAGAGGAAGAGGAAGAAGTGGAGCCAGAGGCGGAACTCCCAAAGATCTACATTCCCCCTCAACCAAGCCCCATATTGTGTGGTTTCTATTCAAAACCAGACACATTCTGGTTGTCTGTGGTAAGTCTTTGTGATCATAAACAATTCAGAGCATAGAAACATAGACATATAGCTGCAGGAGTAGGCCATTCAATATAATCATGGCTGATCTTCTAAAATCTGTACCCCATTCCTGCTTTTTCCTCATATCACTTGATTCTAAGAAATGTCCTTGGTGGTCCAGTCTCACAAATTTGCCTCTTTGAGGAAGGAATTAATATGATTGATTAGGATAGACAGTTGTCTACATGAATTCATAATGTATTTGATGAGGTGTCTCATGGTAGGTTGGTCCAGTAAGTAACATTGGATCCATGGTGATTTGGGAAGCTGAAATCTAAGTTGGCTTGTTTATAGAAGACAGTAGTAGTAGTAGAAGATTGTTTACCTGACTGGACCAGTGGTATTCTACAGGATCAGTGCTGGGACCTCTGTTGTTTGTGATATATATAAACGATCTGGACGAAAGTGTAAATGGCATGATAAATAAGTTGCAAGTGAACCAAAATTGATAATGTAGAAACAAGGAACTGCTGATGCTAGTGTACGAAAAAAGACACGGCTGGAGTAACTCAACGGGTCAGGCAGCATCCCTGGAGAACATGGATAGGTGACATTTTGGGTCGGGAACCTTTCTTCAGACTGATTGTGGGGGAAGGGGGAGTTAAGCAAGAAGAGAGGAGTGGCAAGAGAAAGCGCAGCAAGTAATAGGTAAGCACAGGCAAGGGGGCTTGTGATTGGCTGATGGTTGAATATGCCAGAGGTGTATAAATAGGTGTGAGGCAATAGGATTGAAGTCTTGCGAATTGTGAAACCAGATGAAGGAATGTAGGTGGGGTGGAGGGAATAAATAGGAGAGAGTCCAGGTGGGGTATAGGAGAGGGTGGGGGGGGGGGGGGGGGGGGGGGGGGGGGGGGGGGGGGGAGGAGGAGAGGGAGGGTGGGTGAGGGGTTGTTAGAGGTTACCTAAAATGGTTGAATTTCATGTTCATACCGTTGGTTTGTAAGCTACCCAAGTGGAATATAAGGTGCTATTCCTCCATTTTGCATGTGACTTGACGCTGGTAATTGAGGAGGCCGAGGTCAGAAAGGTCAGTATTGGAATGGGAATTAAAATGTTTAGCAAACAGTAGATCCAGTAGACCTAGGCTGACCAAGCGTACATCTTCGGCAAAACGGATTGCCGAGTGTATGCTTGGTCTCCCCGATATACAGGAGGCCACATCTGGAATGCAGCAGTAAATGAGGTTAGAGAAGATGCATGTGAACCTCTGCCTCACATGGAAGGACTGCTGGGATCCCTGGCTGGAGCCCTGGGGTGAGGTATAAGGATAGGTATTACATCTGCGGTTGCAGGGGAAAGTACCTGGGGAGGGAGTGGTTTGGGTGGGGAGGGATGAGTAAACCAAGGAGCTGCAGAGGGAGCAGTCTCTATAGAAGGCAAAGAGGAGTGGGGATGGGAAGATGTGACTGGTGATGTGACTGGGATTAAGTTGGAGGTGACGGAAATGTCGGAGGATAATGTGTTGGACATGAAGGCTGGTGGGGTGAAAACTGGTGGGGAGTAGAGGAGCCCTATTCTTGTTCCGTCTGGGAGGGAAGGAGAGCAAGAGTGGAAATATGGAACACAGAGGAGACATAGGTGAGAGATCCATCTAGGACAGAAGGGGAGAAACCTAGTTCACTAAAGAAAGAGGACATCAGAATGGAAAGTCTCATCGGGGGCATTGAGTGTAAAAGTCAGGAAGTCATGTCATAGCTTTATAGGGCTTTGGTTAAGCTGCATTTAGAATATTTTGTGCAGTTCTATAGACAATAGACAATAGGTGCAGGAGTAGGCCATTCAGCCCTTCGAGCCAGCTCCTCCATTCAATGTGATCATGGTTGATCATCCCCAATCAGTACCCGGTTTCTGCCTTCTCCCCATATCTTTAAGATCTTTATTCTGATTACCTCATTACAGAAAAGATATGGAGTTTTTGGAGAGCGTGCAGAAGAGGTTTACCAGAATGTTGCCTGGATTAGAGGCTATGAGCTATAAGGAGAGTTTGGACAAAATTTGATCATTTTCTCTGCGGGGAGACTAGATTGAAGTACATAAAGTAATGAGAGGCATAGGTAGATACAAAATGCTGGAATAACTCAGCAGGACAGGCAGCATCTCTGGAGAGAAAGAATGGGTGACGTTTTGGGTCGAGACCTTTGTTCAGAAGTCCAAGTTAATAGCTCACTGAAGGTAGTAGAACAAATAGAAAGGATGGTTAAGAAAGTGCATGGTATGCTTGCCATCATTGCTAGGGACATTGAATATATGACTTTGCGGCTCTATAGGACTTTGGTTAGGCTTCATTTGGAATATCGTGTGTGGTTCTGGTAGCCCCACTTCGGGAAAGATGTGGAGGTTTTGGAGAGTGAACAGAGGAGTTCTACCAGAATGCTGCCTGGAATAGAGGGTTTCAGCTATATGGAAAGGTTGGGTAGACTTGGATTGTTTTCTCTGGAACATCGGAGGTTGGGGGGATAGAAGTGTATAAAATTATGAGAGGCATGCATAGGCTAGACAGAACCTTTTTCCCAGGGTGAAAATGTCCAACACTAGAGGCCATAGCCATTAGGTGAAGGGGGAAGCTTTATACATAGAGTGGTGGAGGTTTGGAACGCAATGCCAGGGTTGTGATGGAGGCAGACACGTTGCATAGGCACATGGAAGTGCAGGGAATAAATAGATATGGATCATGCAGATAATCATAAATTTAGCGAGAACATCTCCAAGAGTGAAGAATAGATGCAGACAGATGACATGAGTTTAACTTGGCATCATGTTCGGCGCAAACCTTGTGGGCCCAAGGGCACGCTACTGTGCTGTACAGTTCCACGTTCCATGTTATAACGGGAGGATTTTCAAATACCAATTAATATTATAATTGTCAACCTCAGAGTCGCTGTAGATCACAAAAGAGTTGTGGGTGAATGAAAGTTTGTGAAAGTTGCAATAAGGCAACAGAGCTTTGGATGAGCTTTGTTTTTTTTTTAGATGAAAATGGGAAGTCAACTCGCATAGAGAAGTGATCCATGGAATCGGATACACTTTGGAATATGCATTGACTGGGATCTTTGGACTCCTCGCCCTCGCTAGAGTTGACAGGCAAAATTGATATTAGTGGTGATGGTATTCAGCTTTTTACTCGTGTCTGGCTACAAGATTACTGATATTCCAGTGTAGAATGAGTCAAATGGTTCACTTTCATAAAAGTGAACCATTTCTCTGGGTTGTGGTGAAAGTGAAAATAGTGAATGAGTTTGAAAGGTGTGGGGCCAATTATGGTGAAATCACTGACAATCTTTAATATTTTTTTTTCAGGGTGATTATGATTGTGGATATATCTACCACTGTAAGTTTTCAGATAATCATAAAATTAGCGAGGACATCTCCAAGAGTGAAGAAGAGCCATTTGCTTTCATTGCCATTGAAGATGCAGCTGAAACCTCTATCAAAAAAATGAAATTCAAGTAGGCCATGCTAAACAATAATTTAACTCTTATTGAAATTATTCTCTAAACATCTCAAAATGTAGCTCAAAATCATGCACAGTATTTCAACTTTGGTCTTACAGTAAATCTGTAAAAGATGTATTTTTTTAACCACAACTTGCACATATACCTTCCCTAATATAGTAAAACATAATAATAATAATAATACATTTTATTTTTGGGCGCCTTTCAGACATCTCAAGGACACCTTACAAAGATTAACAGGAATAAAAAACATATAATCAGAATAAAATAAATAATAAAGACATCACAGAAACACAAATTAAAAACAGAATTCAGTCCAAAAACAAAAAATCAAAAACATAATGTGAAGAGAGAGCAGCGGCAGCTAAAGCGCGCCAGCGTCCACTCTCTCTTCACGGCAGCCATCTTGGACAAAGACTAACAGGATTACGTACAGACAAAAAATCATCCCCCCACAATGGATACCACTGTGGGGGAAGGCACAATGTCCAGTCCCCAACCCGAAGTTCACCAAAAGTCAGGCCTATTGAGGCCACCGCAGTTGCCTCTATGGAGGCCCGATGTTCCTGGCCGTTCTCGCAGGGTGCTGTTGCCCCGGCGTTGGGAGAGTCCACTCAGCGGCTGGGCCACCTGGAACGGCCGCTTCCTGACTGGGGACCGCGGCTTCCGAAGCCGACAAGGCCGCGCCGGTTTGGTGCTCCCAGGCTCCCGATGTTGAAATCGGCGCCGCCCGCTCCGCTCCGCAGACCCGCAGCCCGGAGGTGTTGAACACGGCGGTCTCAGCTCACCGGAGCTCCAGCGCGTCGATCCAGCGCGGCGACCGAGGCAAGGCATCGCCCGCTCCACTCCACGTCTCCCAGGATATGTCGCAACACGGTTAACAAGATCTTGCACATGACAAAGTTTTATGAAACTTTTACAGAGAAGAGGTAGAGAGTAAAATTTTCAGGAGGAAATTCTAGAATGTATTATCAAAACAGCTGACACATGCCTGACTCTCCTAAAACAATTGAAGGAGGTAGACACAAAATGCTGGAGTAACTCAGCAGGACAGGCAGCATCTCTGGAGAGATGGAATAGGTGACGTTTCGGGTCTGAAGAAGGGTCTCGACTTGAAACGTCACCCATTCCTTCTCTCCAGAGACGCTGCCTGTCCCGCTGAGTTACTCCAGCATTCTGTGCCTACCTTCGATTTAAACCAGCATCTGCAGTTATTTCCTACACATAAGATTGAAGGATGCCATAATTAAAGAACCGAAGAGACCTTAGAGAATCAGGTCTTGAGCAAATAACACAGATCGACAAATGTGGAATCATGGAAGGATTTGAAGGAGGAGGATTTTATAATGAAGGCTTATCAGGGAGCCAACGTAGGTCACAATGTAGGTCAGCTAACTGGGTGAATAGGATTCAGGAAGCAGGAGTTTGGTCAACGAGGTAGGGGACTGTGGTGGAAGAGTGTGACTCTGGCTGGACCAGCGACGCTCCGCAGGGATCTGTCCTGTTGCGTACTAGCCAGTCAGCGGAAAGACTATACATGATTACAATTGAGCCATCCACGGTGTACAAATACATGATAAAGGAATAATATTTAGTGCAAAATAAAGCCAGTAAAGTCCGATCAAAGATAGTCCGAGGGTTACCAATGAGGTAGATAGTAGTTCAGGACTGCCATTCACTTGTAGGTCATACCCTGGTTAGACTTACCAAAATGCAACATTCTGCACTTTTCTGTATTAAACTTCATTAACTATTCCTCAACCCATTTGCCTAACCAAAAATGACCCTGCTGCAATTTTTGACAACCATCTTCGCTATCTACTTTGCCACCCACTTCAGTGTCAGCTGCAAATTTACGAATCATGCCTTGTACATTCTTATCCAAATCATTTATATAGATGACAAACAGCAATGGACCCAGCACTGAACCCTGAGGCATACTATTGGTCACAGGCCTCCAGTCCGAAAAGCACCCTTCCACCATCACCCTCAATTTTCCTTCCATGAAGCCAATTTTCTATCCTAGCTAGCTGTCCTTGGATTCCATGAGATCTAACCTTCCAGAACAGTCTGCTATGTGGAACCTTGTCAAATGCCTTGCTAAAATCCATATATGTAATATCTACAGCTCTGCCTTCATTAACTATTTTGGTTACTTTTTCAAAAACTCAATCAGATTTGTGAGCCCCATCTCCCACATACAAAACAATGTTGACTATTTCTAATCAGCCCTTGTCTTTTAAAATGCGTCCCTCAGAATACTGTCTAGTAGCTTTCCGACCACAGATGTTTGTAGCGCCAGATATTCATATCGTTCAAGAGATTACTCCCTCTAGCCGCTAAATGGACTGCATGGTTAAGGGGAATGTCTTTATATGCATGCGAGTTCACCGTCAGAGACCTACAGAGCTTCTTCACAGATAAGTCTTCAAAAACACAGTCTTTTGATGAATAAATTCTTTATTGTTGATGAAAAACAATAAGATACATCCAAACTTCTTCCGACTCATTACTATAATCTTCACCGAACTCCAGCTTATCGCTTTAAACATTAGGAAACTCCTCGTGTCTCCCGTTACACTTCGCATTGTCAAAGGGTAAACCTTCTCCATGCTGGTCCAAAACTAAACTAACAACTAAGCTTCTGAGCAAGAAACTTAGCTCAAAACACACCTTTTAATATACGTCATAAATCCCACCCACAATATAATGGGCAGTCTAAAATTTAAAGACACATGCCATAGTTAATGGCACACAAAACAAGCCAAATAGCCACTACAATGTTAGACCCACGTCTATAGTTCACAGGCTTTTCCTTGCAGCCCTTTTAAAACAGAAGCACAACATTTGCCATCCTCCAGTCTTCCTGCAACTCACCCGTTTTAGTGATGCCTTGGTTCTTTATCACTCTATCTACTTGTGTTGCCACATTTAGGGAGTTACGGACTTGGACCTCATGATACCTCTGTACATCAACACTTTTAGAGTATTGCCATTAGCTGTATCATTTCCTCTTACATTCGACCTCCTAAAATACAACACTACACACATGCTTGGTTTAAGCTTCACCTGGTCATTATAGAGGAAATGGACAAATAATGTTTTGGTTGGGTCCCATCTTCAGACTACCCCAGATTGAGCCATATTGTTACTGACATGTCCTAATTTCTATGGTTCCATTGTAACTGGCCTAAATTGTTTTGCAGATTAAAACACCAGAGGCCACTCAGTTTATGCATTTGATGTGTTAATTTGAATCAGATTGACCCTTGCAAATAAGCTTAAATGGTAACATAAAAAACTGTTATTGTCAAGATCAATCATACTCCAGATTTTCTATGTCATGGATTTGCAATTTGCAGCATAGAATAAGTTGGTAAATCTACTAATGCGGCATAACTGCTGTGCAATCCAATAGTTTGCAAAGGTTTATCTGTAAAAATGACATAGATATTTGTCCTTCTGACCAGAATTCAAATGATGCAACTGATAAAATGCACTCCTGATGTGCAGCAACGTGCTGTTGATCACACGTTTTTGGCTTAAAACTCACTTTAATTTAATCAATAGAAATGATATCTTTGAAGTCACAAGAATACAAAAATATGTGTGAGTATGTAAAACACTTCCCTTTCCAGTGTGAGAAGTAACAGTTAATGAAAGAATGAATAAACCACACTTAGATTAATTTATTTTTGATGTGGATGCACTGTTGACAGTACAGAGTCAATACAACGAGTTCAAAGATAATCACTTGAACTTCTTTTTGTTCTAGTTCGGAAAAGGACCTTCTATTTTGTGGGATGGAAGATGGAGCTGTGCGAATATATTCTATTAAGGCACATGATTACAAACTGAAATCCATGCAAGGATTCTGGAGTCTTAATGTACATGACAATGACTATGGTCACATTAATCAAATTTGCATCAGTCACGATGAACAGTTTCTGCTTACATGCGGAGCTGATAGCAACATCTTTGCCTTCTGTATTTTTCCTCAAGAGGAAATTGATGAATTAGTCAGTAGAAAGCGAGCTGTCGTGCCAATTCCTAGGGTAAGTTCAATAAAACGACTTACGGTTGCAAATTAGGACCCATGGCAGTTTAGAGTCATGCGTCATCAGCGTGGAAACAGATCGACCCAACTTGTCCACACAGACCAATATGCCCCATCTACACTAGTGCAGCATTTGGCTCATTAACTAATTATGTGTCACAGTCATGCAACAGAGAAGCAGACCCTTTGGCTCATGATGTCTATGCTGTACATTGTACAATCTATAACCTTTTCGCATCCTGCACACTAGGGGCAATTTACAGAAGTCAATTAACCCACAAACTTGTACGTCTTTGGAATGTGGGAAGAAACTGGAGCAGCTGAGAAAAAAACCCACAAGGTCACAGCGAGAAAGTACAAACTCTACACAGACAGAACCTGACATTTGAGTATAGGAGCAGGGAGGTTCTACTGCAGTTGTACAGGGTCTTGGTGAGACCACATCTGGAGTATTGCGTACAGTTTTGGTCTCCAAATCTGAGGAAGGACATTATTGCCATAGAGGGAGTGCAGAGAAGGTTCACCAGACTGATTCCTGGGATGTCAGGACTGTCTTATGAAGAAAGACTGGATAGACTTGGTTTATACTCTCTAGAATTTAGGAGGTTGAGAGGGGATCTTATAGAAACTTACAAAATTCTTAAGGGGTTGGACAGGCTAGATGCAGGAAGATTGCTCCCGATGTTGGGGAAGTCCAGGACAAGGGGTCACAGCTTAAGGATAAGGGGGAAATCCTTTAAAACCGAGATGAGAAGAACTTTTTTCACACAGAGAGTGGTGAATCTCTGGAACTCCCTGCCACAGAGGGTAGTCGAGGCCAGTTCATTGGCTATATTTAAGAGGGAGTTAGATGTGGCCCTTGTGGCTAAGGGGATCAGAGGGTATGGAGAGAAGGCAGGTACGGGATACTGAGTTGGATGATCAGCCATGATCATATTGAATGGCGGTGCAAGCTCGAAGGGCCGAATGGCCTGCTCCTGCACCTAATTTCTATGTTTCTATGTTTCTAACCTGTACCACTCTGCCATTGTGCTATTTTATGTACCTCTATCAGTCCATTCCCCATCTCTTCAGCCTCCACTGCTGCAAGGAAAACATACCCAGCCTATGCAATCTCTCCTCCAAAATGAAATGCACTATTCCAGGTGGATTCTTATGTAAGTGCAAAATCGAAGTACATAGCTCAATCAAAGACAAGGTCCATTGAATTTCATAGTTACTTTTGTGTAGTTTTTAAGAGACTGATGGTTGATGCGATGAAGCTGTTTTTGAACCTAGTGGTCATGGTTTTCAGACTCCTGTATTGTACCTTCTTTCTCATGGCACGAGCAAAAAGAGAGCTGGCCAGGGTGGTGTGAGTCTTTGATAATATTGGCTGTCTTCTATAGATCACTTTGAAGGTGGGGAGGTTAGTTCCTTTGATGGATCAGGCAGTGTCCACCACTCTTTGTAACCTCCTTCATTCCTGAGAATTTAAATTGTCAAACCATAACCAGTCAATATGTTCTTTACTGTGCACCTGTAGAAATTTGATTAAATATTCTTCGCCTTACCGAATCTTCTCAATCTTCTAAGGAAGAACAGGTAGCACAGGTACAGGCCCTTCAGCCCACAATGCCTATACAAACACAATGCCAAGATTAACTAATCTCATCTGCCTGCACATGATCATATATCTCCATTTCTTGAATATCCATGTGCCTATCTAAAAGTCTCTTAAACACCACTTTGTGTGGAGTTTGTGTGCTTTCCCTGTGACCGCATGGGTTTTCTCCGGGTGCTCCGGTTTTCTCCCAAGTTCCAAACATATGCAGGTTTGTAGATTAATTGGCGTCTGTAAATTCCCGCTAGTGTGTAGGATGCGAAAGTGGAATAAAATAGAACTAGTGCACGGGTGATCGATGGTTGACGTGGACTCGGTGGCCGAAGGTCCTGTTTCCACGTTGTATCTCAAAACTAAACTAAACTAAGGCTGTTGCATTTATTTCTCTGCAAGAGGCCTGAGGAGAGATCTTATAGAAGCGTATAAAATCATGAGGGGAATAGATAGGGTGAATGTTTCGGAATATTATACAATTAGTGGCATAACTCTAAACAGCATTTTACTCCTGGGGTCTTAGTCTATACCTCCCTGAAAGTGGCAACACAAGTGGATAGAGTGGTAAAGATGGCATATGGTATACATGTTTTCATTGTTCGGGGTATTGAGGAACACAAGTAGATAGAGTGGTAAAGAAGCCATCTAGTTTGGTTGCTTTCATAGGTTGGGGCATTGAGTATAAGAGCCATGAAGTCATGCTGCAGCTTCATAGAACGTTGATTAGGCTGCATTTGGACGATTGCATGCAATTCTGGTTGGTCCATTGCAGGAGGGATGTGAAGGCTTTGGAAAAGGTACAGAGGAGGTTCAACTGAATGATTCCTGGATTAGGAGGTATTAGCTACAGAGAGAAGCTGGACAGACCTGGTTTGTTTTCTTTGGAACGCCGGAGGTTGTGGGGAAACCTGATAGAATTATATAAAATTATGAGAGAGAGAGATGGGGTAGACAGTCAAAATCTTTTTGAATCTTGAAAAAAATCAAATACTAGAGGACATAACTTTAAAGTGAGTGGGGCAGTGTTTAAAGCAGATGTGCAGAGCAACATTGTTACACAGAGGCTGGTGAGTGTCTAGTGAGTTCTGCTGGGGTTAGCGGTTGAGGCAGATAAAATGCTTCTCCAAAAGCATTGAATGTGTTGTCACCTTTCAAATTTAGATCTGTCTTCCCAACAACTTCATGTTTGATTCAATCCAGTCAGGTTTCTACCCAGCTTAAGTATTTATCAGCCACAAGTGATAAACTTTCATTTCTCTCAATCTTACTGCAGTCTTTGACATAAAGTATCCACACGATCCTTCTTCACCTGTCACCCTCCCAGGTTCTGTTTTTACCTAACCAGCCATGCAAGAACCTGCAATGTCTTCTATTTCCACTCCCAACCTATTATCTCCTGAGCCTCTTAAGAGCCTCTTTTACATCTTCTGTTTATCACCTCCATTATGCCCCTTTATGACATTATATGAATATACTTCCTGGCGAGGATGCGACAATTTTTCGAGTCATGCCCTCACCCCCCTCCTCGCGGCTTACCAACTGGATTGGTGCGGCCTTTCCTGCCGGGGACCAGACCAAAGCTTCAGCAGCGGTGGCGCAGCGCTGGATACATCGCGGAGCGGGCGATGCCTCACCTGGGATCGCCGTTTGAAGCTCCGGAGTGTTGGGCCTGCAGCATCGACTTCGCGGAGCTGTGGTTTGTAGAGCTCCCAGCGCGGGCGGCGCTGACCAACATCGCGGAATCCTGGGGACCCTTTGCCGAGGGCCGCCAGCGTTGAATCTCCGCCCAGCTCGGCTTGTGGAATTCGGGAACCGCGGACTCTGGTAGGAAGTGGCCGATTCGGAGGTACAAGCCGCTGAGGATGTTCTTCTGTTCCGACATTGGAGTTCCATCATCCCGACGAGAGGGCCTGAACATCGGGCCGCCTGTAGCGGCGACTGTGGGCGGCTCGGGAGACCCCAACACGGGTGAACATTGGGGAACATCAACGAGGAGGTTGACTGAACTTCCCTCACAGTGGGAAACTTTGGTACCGCTGTGGGGATGTTTATGTTATGGATGATTGTGTTATGTGCTTTTATTTATTTATTTATCTGTCCTTTTAAAAAAAAAATTCAATGTATTTATTTGTTTATTTATTTGTTTTAAAAAAAATTATTCGTATGGCTGTATGGGTAAAAGCATTTCGTTGTCTAAGTACTTGTACTATGGACAATGACAATAAAGTTGAATCAAATCAAATCAAATCAAATCAATACCGTGTGCGGATGGTACATCGAAGGACGAGAAGCCGAAGCCAAGAAGTGGAAGCCAAGATATCGAATGGGCATGACGCCAAAAGGATATGAAGCCGAACGGACATCACGCTGAAAGGACAAGACGCAGAACGGACATGACTTCTCCGGGGACGGGATTTGTCCAGGACTTTGTCTGCGATTGGTCCAGATCCCCGCATCCATCAAATCACTAGCCGGGGGGAGACAGGAGGGTGGGGGGGAAGCTTGAGCTTGCGTTTGTAAAATAGTGGCAGTGACTTCAAGCTGCTGTGATTGCCACAGAGGCTTTTCGATGTCATGTTCATTCCCCATCTGATCTTAAGCCGAAAAACAATCTGACGCCGAACCGACACGACATATTCTGTGGGGCATTCGGAGAAACTATATAGAGAAAATTTTAACCACTTCCAGAATTTTCTCTTGAGACACCGAAGTAGGCTAAGCCTACCTTTGCAACTTTGGTTTTATATTTAACCATGAGATGAGCTTTGCGTTTGCTGCTACTTCATTTCACTGCAACTTCGGGTGCATGTGATGAATAAAATTGACTTTGACTTTGACTTGGACATTAAACATCAAACATTAATATGTATGATTTGCTGAAATGTACACTAATTACACAGGATAATAATATATTTATTTATTTCCGACAGATGGGTTTTGCACGTGATAAACTAGCAAATGATATTGATGATCCAAATGCCTACAGGTATGCTGTTATTCAGAAATATAAAAAACATTGTCCACATGATGTAAATGTGGTGTGTTTTATTGAATAAATAGATCTACTTAAATCTATACAGTTCAAAGTTCAGATTTATAGTTAATCACTACTTTTGGATGCTAGAATTTTAATGGAAAATTGTCTTCCCTAAAGCCTTCTGCTTCACGGCTAATCGGTCCTCCTTTATGCTCCTCTGAACCTACCTTTTGCACAAACGTTGTCATTAGTTCTAATATCCATCCATGCACATTAGTGCCACATTTTCTCTGATGACCTTACTGAACTTGTTGGGATGTTCTGCTTTGTTAATGGGGCTGCTTAAATAATGTTGTTGGAGAGTCCTACGATAAGAGTAGATTATCTATTTGTTGCAAACATGCTTGATTTTTATTCTTTCGGAATTAATAGGGTGAAAATTAGGTGAGTGCTGCCAGTCCTGCCATCCTGCCCCTCAAACCTGCTCAGCAATTCAGGGCTAATATATTTCTTAATTCTCTACCTTTCTCTGCTTTGTAAACCTTAATACCCAAGCCTATAAAACATTCCTGAGATTTATAGAATTTTGCTTTGCATAGCTTTTAAGAGTTTATGCAATCGAGGCTGGTAAAAGTAGTTCAAAGACAGATCATAGGACTGAAACAGGCATGAAAGCTGCTTTCTGGTTCTATGTCCTCCAAAGTTGCACTTGTTAGGTCATACATAATGTTTGGGACAAGGACGCATCATTTATTAATTTGTCTCTGTTCTCCACAATTTGAGATTTGTAATAGAAAAAAAATCACATGTGGTTAAAGTACACATTGTGAGATTTTAATAAAGTCAATTTTTATAGATTGTGGTTTCACCATGTAGAAATTACAGCAGTGTTTATACATAGCCCCCCCCCCCCCCCCCCCCCCTCCCCCATTTCAGGGCACCATAATGTTTGGGACACAGCAATATCATGTAAATGAAAGTAGTCATGCTTAGTATTTTGTTGCATATCCTTTGCATGTAATGACTGCTTGAAGTCTGCGATTCATGGACATCACCAGTTGTTGGGTGTCTTCTCTGGTGATGCTCTGCCAGGCCTGTATTGCAGCCATCTTTAGCTTATGTTTGTTTTGGGGGCTAGTCCACTTCAGTTTTCTCTTCAGCATATAAAAGGCATGCTCAATTCGGTTCAGATTGGATGATTGACTTGGCCACTCAAGAATTTACCATTTTTTTAGCTTTGAAAAACTCCTTTGTTGCTTTAGCGGTATGTTTGGGATCATTGTCTTGCTGTAGAATGAACCGCCTGGCAATGAGTTTTGAGCCATTTGTTTGAACTTGAGCAGATAGGATATGTCTATACACTTCAGAATTCATCATGCTACTACCATCAGCAGTTGTATCATCAATGAAGATAAGTGAGCTAGTACCTTCAACAGCCATACATGCCCAGGCCATAAAACCACCACAACCATGTTTCACTCTGATATAAGTTAATCTTTGTCTCATCTGACCACAAGACCTTTTTCCAGAACTGTGGTTGCTCTTTTAAGTACTTCTTGGCAAACTATAAACTGGCTAGCTATTTTTGCGGCTAACCAGTGGTTTGCATCTTGCAGTGTAGCCTCCGTATTTCTGTTCATGGAGTCTTCTGTGGTCTGTGGTCATTGACAAATCCACACCTGACTTCAGAAGAGTGTTTCTGATCTGTTGGACAGGTGTTTGGGTCTTTTTCTTTATTATAGAGAGAATTCTATCATCAGCTATGGAGGTCTTCCTTGGCCTGTCAGTCCCTTTGCGGGCAAGCTCACCAGTGCTCTCTTTCTTCTTAATGATGTTCCAAACAGTTGATTTTGGTAAGTCTAAAGTTTGGCTGATGTCTCTAACAGTTTCATTCTTGTTTCTCAGTCTCATAATGCCTTCTTTGACTTTCATTGGCACAACTTTGGTCCTCATGTTGATAAACAGCAATACATTTTTTAAGGTGATGGAAAGGCTGGAGGAAAGACTAGGTGCTGAGAGCTCTCTTATACCTGCATTAGGAAGGCAATTAAACACACCTGAGCAATTACCATCACCAGTAAAGCCACATGTCCCCAACATTATGGTGCCCTGAAGTGGGGGGGACTATAATAATAATAATAATAATGCATTTTATTTATGGGCGCCTTTCAAGAGTCTCAAGGACACCTTACAAAAATTTAGCAGGTAGAGGAAAAACATGTAAGGGGAATGAAATAAATAGTAGAGACATGACTAGTACACAAAGTAAAGACAGAATATAATTCAAAACACAATATGAGGCAATTAATGCACAGATGAAAAGGGAGGGGGACGTGGGGCTAAGGATAGGCAGAGGTGAAGAGATGGGTCTTGAGGCGGGACTGGAAGATGGTGAGGGACACTGAATAGCGGATCAGTTGGGGGAGGGAGTACCAGAGCCTGGGAGCTGCCCTGGAGAAGGCTCTGTCTCCAAAACTGCGGAGGTTGGACTTGTGGATGGAGAGGAGACCGGCTGATGTGGATCTGAGGGATCTTGAGGGTTGGTAGGAGGAGAGGAGGTCAGTGAGATATGGGGGGGCCAGATGGTGGAGGGCTTTGTAGGTGAGGATCAGGATTTTGTAGGTGATCCGGTGGGAGATGGGAAGCCAGTGAAGTTGTTTGAGGACTGGAGTGATGTGATGCCAGGATTTGGTGTGGGTGATGAGTCGGGCGGCTGCGTTCTGGACCAGTTGGAGTCGGTTGATGTAGGTGGAGCTGATGCCAAGGAGAAGTGAGTTGCAATAGTCCAGTCGGGAGGAGATGAAGGCATGGATGAGTCTTTCAGCAGCGGGAGGTGTGAGAGAGGGTCTGAGTTTGGCGATGTTGCGGAGATGAAAGAAGGAGGTTTTAATGACATGGCGAATGTGAGGCTCAAGGGAGAGGGTGGAATCAAAGATCATGCCAAGGTTGCGGGCCTTGGGAGATGGGGAGACAGTGGAGCCGTCGATGGTGAGAGTGGGGTTATTGATTTTGCTGAGTGTGGCTTTGGAGCCTATGAGGAGGAATTCTGTCTTATCGCTGTTAAGTTTGAGGAAGTTATGTTGCATCCAGGTTTTTATAGCTGACAAACAGGAGTTGATATGGGAGGGGGGGGGGGGGGGGGTTGTGGGGGGATTTGGTGCCGAGGTAGATCTGGGTGTCATCGGCGTAACAGTGGAAGTCCAGGTTGAAGTGGCGGAGTATCTGACCAAGGGGGAGGATGTAGATGATGAAGAGGAGGGGGCCGAGTACGGAGCCTTGGGGAACGCCTTGAGTGACTGTGGCTGTAGCAGAGGTGTGGTTGTGGAGAGAGATGAAGTGGGATCTGTTGGAAAGGTAGGAACTGAGCCAGCTGAGTGCAGAGCCTTCAATGCCGAGGTCTATGTATAAACACAGTTGTAATTGCTACAGGATGAAACCAAAATGTATAAAATGACCCTTTAATAAAATCTGACAATGTGCACTAACCACATGTGATTTTTTTAAATTACAAATCTCAAATTATTGTGTACAGAGGTAAATAAATGAATGATGGGTCTTTGTCCCAAACATTATGGAGGGCACTGTAGATCGATGAAATTACATTTGGTAACAAGACCAGAATATGTTATTAATATATGTGGGGATAATGCAGTCTGACCAAGAGAAAGGGAAAATGCAAGGTAGATAAGGGTAGATAATTGTGATGATAGCAACGTGATAGAGAGGTTGTGGAAGTAATTTTTGGTCAACACCTATTTCTTGTTAAGAAATATCAGAAGTTCACACACATTCCCGAACTTCGGCTCACTCTCTCCTCTCTGCATCTTAAGACTTGTTTAGTTTCTAAAATTTCCCAATTTTGATGAAAGGCCATGAAGCTAAAATATTACCCATTTCTCTCACTAGTGTTGCAGTGTCAGTGCTGGGTCCACTGCTATTTATTATCTACATTAAGATTGGCAGTAAATTTGCAGCGGACACCAAAATTGGTGGTATTGTCGGTAGTGAGGACGGAAATCTAAGTTTGGACAATGAACTAGATTAGTAAGGAAAGTGGGCCAAGGTATGGCAAATGGAATTTACGGTAACTCTGACAAGTATAAGATGTTGAATTTTGGTATATCAAAGCAGGATAGGATTTTCACAGTAAATGGTAGAGCCTTGGAAAGTGTTGTAGAACAGATAGATCTGGCGGTACAGATGCAGGCTTCCCTGAAAGTTGTAAGTCAGATGGACAGAGTGGTGAAGAAGGTATTTGACATGCTTGCCTTTTTGAAGGGTATTGAGTACAATTATTGGATTATCATGATGCAGCTAAACTGCTCATTGCTAAAACCACACTTGAGGTACTGTCTGCAGTTCTGGTCACCCAGCTATAGGAAGTATATTACTGTTAGAAAGGGTGCATAAGAGATTCAGCAAGATGTTTCCTGGACTTGCAGGCTTGAATTGTAGGGAGAGGTTGAAAAGGCTAAGACTTTTTTCTTTTAGTGTAGGAGGTTGAAGGTGACCTTACTAAAGTGCATAATATCATGAGGACATTGATAAAGTGAATGATCGTTGTTTTTTTCCTAGGAGAGAGGATTCTGAAACTAGTGGGCAGAGGCTTAAGGTTAGAGGCAAGAGATTCAGGGAAGTCCCTATTTGTGCCAGAGGAAGCTATAGAATTGCCACATTCCAAAGACATTTGAACAGATATATGTAAAGGAATAGGTTTAGAGGGATATGGGCCAAATGCAGGCAAATGATACTCGCTTAGAATGCCAACTTGGCCAACATGGACAAGGTGGGCTGGAGGGGGAGTTTTCATGCTGTACAGCTCTGTGACTTTACTGTGTATTTCCAGCATTTTGTTTCTTATATTTTTGTGAAGTAACAGCATGCAAACAAAAAAGTTATTGCCATGTAAGTGATGACACCCAAGCCCTACCTGCTCTACATCTTGGGTCAGAGAAAGTATTTCTGTCCTATAAGCAACATCCACTTTCTTTGCTTGTAGTGTCCATTCCCCACTAACTTTCCACATCCCTAATATTCAATTCTGTCTAATTCATTCCCATGCTGACCCTCTACTGCCTTCGGTACCAAACCCAGTTAATGCAATGATTTTGCAAACAATATCCTTTCAAAGAGTGGAGGACTCTTGCGGTGATCTATGGCAGAGATTTCTCTTTTCTAACCAATCTTTTATTCCATTTCTGGCTATCCTATTAACTTGCTTTGGTAATACCCACTCAGATAGAAAACACTCATGCACAGCCTGCTTCGATGTATCGACATCGATTCCATCAACCATTTTCCACTCTGTAGGAAACTGCATTGTACTGGAAAAAAAAGGTCACTCATGGAACTCTGTCCCCCATTATATGATTGTGATATACAATTAAATTGTGCAAACATTGGAAGAGACATATTAATAAATTATATTAATTAGGATTTTCAATCAACGAACTACTGGAGGAATGTAGCGAGTCAAATTGCATCTGTTGAGAGAATCAAACATTCAATGTTTCGAGTCGGGATCCTTCTTCGGACTGGAGAAGTCTATTTTTTGTTCAAGATTCCAGCATTTGCAGTCTCAAGTCTCCAGGACTCTCAATCAAATGTTTATGTACTAATGAGGAAGGAAACAATGCTAAACCTATTTATGGGGAATAAAGTAGGGCAAGGCATGTGGATTCAGTGTGTAAACATCCAGATTTTAGTGTTTGTGCTGCATTTATGTTGAAGTATTTATGGAAAAGGATAAAGAAAAGTTAAAAGATGTAAATATCCAATTAGATAAGAAACATTTTCTGTGATTTGAGAAGGGTGAATTGAAATCATGATTGGTGTTGGAAGTAGCTGTTGAGCAATGATGGGCTTTGAAAGTGATGATTAGTCTTGATACAAACTGAGCAGATTCTCATAATGAGAAAGGAAAGCATATCCACAACTAGAACTCCCTGGATCACAATGGAAATAAATATGAAAATGAAACAAAACCTTCATGAAGGATACCCATGCTTTTGTTACTTAAACTCATAATTCCAGCACAATTGTTTTTTACTAATATCTTGTTAACTAACAAGAGTTCAGGGTGAATTGTAAAATAGATTAAAAAAAAAGAAAATAAATAGTATGTAAAAGGACACCAGATGACAGTGAAGGAAAATCTAAAATAGTATGTAAATATAGAAAATATGAAAGAATAGTTAAGGCAATGGTGTGAACAATTATGACAGGGGAAATTTCTTGCTGAGAGTGGGCATTGAAGAGGTTCTGAATGAGCTAATGTTGGTCATGGGCCAGTTGGAGTTCTCTCAGCTCTAAGTCAACATTTCAAAGATACTTCAATGATTATAAAGTGCTCTGGGATGATCTGAAATCTAAATAGAAGTTGTAATATTAATGTGTCCTTGTTTGCAATTATCTTCACAAATAAAGAGGAATTAAATTCAAACAATGTTTCAGATTGTGTGGGGTGGGGATGTAAAGATCTTGGATATAATTAAAAATAAGCAGCAAGGGCATTATTCCAAATTAACAAATCATCTGGTTCTTGTGGGATACATTTTAGAAGGTGGCTTGAGCAAAAATATGATGAGCTCTGATCTCAACTGTCTAATCATCTTTGTAAATCACACCAGACAGCTGGTCGATCATAAATACCAACCCCTCATTTATAAAAAAGAAAGAAAAATCAATAACTGCTGTTTTAACAGAAGGAAAACAAACAGATAGAACAGCAGCTGAGCTGCTGCCTTATGGCCCTGTCTCACGGTGCGAGTCCACCCACGAGTGATCCCGAGTTTAAAACAAATCAAACTCGTGGTACTCACCTAGAATTAACATAGCGGGAACGTCGGAACTCGTAACGCTAACAACAGGTACTCGGGAAACTTGTTAACTTGTGAAAATCTTTCAACATGATGAAAGATTTCCACGAGTCAAATTTACTCTTGAAGTAAAAATTTAAAACTTTTAAACTCGTTGTAAGATCGTAGTAGCCCGTGAGTTTACCGTAGTGACTCGTGAGTCTACCGTGGGCACTCTTTAACTCACCGGACAGGCAGCATCTCTGGAGAGAAGGAATGGGTGACGGGATGACGTTTCCAAAATTCTGCTGCATCTTTGTGTCACTCCAGCACTGTGTGTTCACTTTTTGTCAAACAGCATCTGCCCTTTCTTGTGTATTACATTATTTGTATCCGTGGCAGTTGATTGTCGCCCCCTTCAGTTTCCCAGGGGGTCGGGGCGGGACTGGAGTTGGGAGGGAAAGGTGGGGAGGGGAGTGGGGGGTTTCGGGTGAGTTAGTATGGGAGGCAAGTGTAGGAGAGGTGTACTGACTGTATGGGCAGACACTTTGGTAGTGATTGCCCATGGGGTTCACTTTCGAGTACTTCATAATGTAGAGAGCATTATAAAGTTTCCGCAAAAAAAGATTTTGTGTGGATCTGGTATATCTGGGTATTGAAGGCGCTTCTGGTCTGCAGTGTGCAATAGTCACCAAAATACACTGCATCTTGAGAAAGGAAAAATACAAAACATGTCAATCCCAATGGACAGGCCTTAGTCATGGTGCTGTACAACATGGAAACGGTCCGTCGGCCCAGCTTGGCCGTGCCGTCCAAGTTGGCGTCTTGGGATAGTCCTATTTGCCTGCATGTGGCCCATAGCCCTCTAAACCCTTCCCATCCATTTATCTGTCATTAATAACATCAAGAAAATATTAAGTCTACGTGAGCCTGCTTCAGTTTCCTGGGTCCAACTCAGAGAGATGTTTCCCCCCTTTCCAGGGTTAATCGCTCCACTGTTTATAATGCTCTCTGCATTATGAAGTCCTCGACAGTGAACCCCATGGGCAATCACTACCAAATACTCCATATTTGAAAAACCCGCCAAGGAGCTTGCGCTGTGCATGCACAGATGGCTGCTGCGCTTGCGCAGTACAGCAAAGGCAAAATTTCAGCTGCCTTCAGCCCCGCTTGTCATTGACGGCTTGAAGCAGCGCCGACGGCACGTGGGCTGCACAGACCTTCGCGTGTTACAAGTGCTGCGGTTGAAAGGCACGGAGAATTATGCCTACCTAAGAGATCGATCTCTTAGATAGGCATAATTCTCCCATGCCTTTACTATTTCTATTTAACAATTACATTTCATAATTTTAGTCAGGGTAGGCAGTGCCTACCTTGCATACCCTGATGGCACGTGCCTGTCTTGCACAGACCTCGGGAATTGAAGTATGAGCATGTTTTTCAGCCTCTCTTTCTGGGGTCTCCTGCTGATTCCTTTGGGTTGTATGGCTGAACCTATTGGTAGCATATTTTTACCAATTCATCATTACTCATCAGCTTTTGTAGATGTGAATTGAACAGTTACTAGATACTATGACATTTTTCTATTTTTGCCATGTATAAAGTCTTGAAGATGCTAAACAGAAGGCAGAGTCGGATCTAATATTGAAGCTGGCAGAGGAAAAGAAGGCAAAGAAAAGGGTGGAGTTAGATAAGCTGCAAAACGACTTCAAGGAACTTCAAATCAAAAATGCAGAACTCCCTGAACATGTCCAGCTCCAGAAAAAGGTGACATTTAAGAGTTTATTATTTAATCTTTGATTAATCAAATACAATCATGAAAAACTTTATTAAACCACAAGCGAGGAGGGCATGATATTCTGACTAGAATGACATACAACTGGGAAGTTATGGGCCTGTCCCACTTAGGTGATTTTTCAGGCGACTACTGGCGACTGTCAAGTTGCCGGCAGTTGCCTGAAGAACTGGCAACTGGAACGGCGACTGTTAGAGTGGAACACACACACACACATTGCTTCCTCCGTTATGCAGGTGGGGGACAGGGTAAGCGGGGCAGCACCGTCTGAGTGAAATTCCCATGGTGCAAAGCCAAGGTGATACAGACACACACCGCGATGAACAGGAAGGTTGGCGCTGTAATTAAGATGGCTAAGCACAGTGTACAGTAAGTCCTTTAAGAGAAGTGGGGGAGATGGGGGAGAAGGAGTGGAGACAACTCTTAAGAAGCCAGAGATACACGGCTGTGAAGCTCGGTGAACATTAACATTACCAGTCAGTTATCCTTGGTTCTGAAAACTACTGCTTACGTTATTTTTTCCCAATGAGCCAATGAAATTCACCTGTCAGCACTGGCTACAACCTACGAGAACCTACGAGAACCATCAACCTCCTGGCAACCCACTAGGACCTCCTGGCGACCCACCTACGGCACAGGAATTCTCGCTACTCTCCATGGCGGCTTCATTCTAGTCGCCGCTAATTTTTCAACGTGTTGAAAAATTTGCGGCGACTATAATGAGGCCGCGACTAATTCCCAGAATGCGGGAACTCCTCACGACCATGAAGGCGACACCCCGGCAAACACCCGCGAACATGTGGCGACCATGTGGCGACTGCATAGTCTCCTGCAGTCGCCTAAAAAGTCGCCTGTGACACAGGCCCATTAACATTCTTAATTACAGTGTTTTCATGGGAGAGGTATAGAGGCAATTATTGGCAGGGCTGTAAGAATTTTGTCATAGCATTGTGATGTGAATATTTTCCAAGGGCATTAATGATAGTTGTATTACGAGTTGTTTCACTGGCACTGATTCAGAGCAACAAGATTATCAATTATACAATAATGAAATTAAATAATTGATGTAATTTTGAAGAGTGAGCGTTGATTGGGATAGTGTAAAATACTCTGCTGGAATAAGCAGATTTCTCCTCTAAAAGAATAATTTCTCATCTAATCATTTGTCCAGTTGTGAAAGGAAACTTTAGTCATAAACCAGAAACTCAAGTGTAGGAGTGGAACTTGAACACTTTGATGCCCAAGACAGCAGGACTGGCTTTGAGCCAAGACTGGGAATCTGTAACCAAGATGCCACTCATGTTCCGTATCCTGAAGCCTGGAAGCATTCAGTTCATATCTGCACTTTTATCTCCCCTCTACAATTTAATTTCCTCATATTTATCCACATAAAATGCTATTTGCCAATTATCAGCTCATCTTTCCAATTTATCTGGATTTCTTTTGGAATTGATTTTGTCTTTTGAAACATACTTTTAGGATTTTGAAATTAATAAAAGGATTCAAGAAGAGATTGACAGACAAATAACTGACCGGATTGAGTTTGTTTACAAAGAAATGGCATGGGAACAAGAGAAGTATCTAATTGGCCTCCAAAAACTACAAGCCAGGTACAGTTTTAAATACAAGCATCACTTTCCCAAGTGTTCACTATGCTATCAATTGTCATTTATCATATTGATCATTTCAACATTAGAATTCTTAATGGAATTGCGAGAGAAATTATGAAAAGCAGTGGACAAGTTCAAAAATTATTTCAAAGGTCTAATGAATCCCAGCTGAGATTCCAAGGAAGGATAACTGTATTGACCTTGGAGTGAATACAAAGTACATCCAACAGAATATACTCAGATTTAAGAATCAAATTATGTCATACTTTATAGAGTCATAGAGGCATACAGAATGGAAATAGGGCCCACTGAGTACACGCTAACCATCTGCCACCCATTTACACTATTCTGACATTCTTTTTTTAAATTCTTCACATATTCCCATCAACTATCCCCTGATTCTACCATTAAACCATACCACCAGGGGTCATTTATAATATCCAACTAGACTAAGTGGGACCCGTTGGGTTCCATGTTCACACGGGAGGGCTGGTCCCCCAATGCAATATTCCACCTCTCCACCAATTCCAATATTGGTGGCCAGTAGGGGGGGGGGGGGGGGGGGGGTTGGAGCGCTAGTATGGGTGTTGTGGGCTGAAGGGACTGGTTTCCAGAGGGCTAGTATGGACATTGTGGGCCAAATGGATTATTGGGGTGGCAGCTCAGTCACAAGCCTGCTGTGCTAGCAGCTCACTCACAGCTGGTGGGCTGGCAGTTGACTTACGGCTATTCCTTGAAATTCTATTTCAAGCAGGGTGCAAGGCCACTAAATTCAAGTGCAGTTTCATGCCACTTCAAGCAGGGTGCAAGGCCACCAAATTCAAGTGCAGTTTCATGCCACTTCAAGCAGGGTGCAAGGCCACCAAATTCAAGTACAGTTTCATGCCATATCAAGCAGGGTGCAAGACCACCAAATTCTGAAGGGCCTATCTTTTCTCTCCTTATCATCTTTCCTTTGATGTCTTCTTAATTTCTTTGGAACTTCCTTAATATTACTTGCCGGAGCGAGTGCTCCGGTTTCCACACTGTATGACTCTATGACTATCACAAATAATTATGTACAGGCAAACCCGAGGAATGGCTATTCAGGAGAAAGAATTCACCCTTGCAGCATTCATAAATCACTACCCAAAATTTTGAGATATGGAATAAAATTCAATTTCTTGCACTAGCACTTATTACCCCTTTCTTAATTGCCTTTGAAAAGCTGGTAGCAAGCTGCCTCCCTGAACTGTTGCAGTCTTCTGCTAAGGACTGGTAATATTTTCCCAGTCAGAGTGATAGCACCCTAATGCCCAACTTGTGCACACTGACCAACATGTCCCATCTACACTACTCCCACATGCCTGCATTTGGCCCATATCCATCTAAACCTGTCCAATCCATGTACCTGTCCAATTGTTGCTTAGACATTGTGACAGTACCTGCCCCAGCAGCTCGTTCCATACACCCACCACCCTTTTGTGCGAAAATGTTCTGAAATACAGATCAGAGTTTAAAAACTTTGACAACAAAAATACTTTGTAGACTTTACTAGTTTTTTAAACATTTTAATGATGTAGCTTTATTTTTAATTACCAAGTTATCTATAAATCTTTCCACAGGTTTCGAAATGCAGTAGAGTATGACACAGTTATCGTGCATTGTTTTGAAAGTGATCACAAGGTGTCAACTTATCGAGTCACATCATTCTCTGATAAGTATCACCAAATGAAGATGGACGTGCTGAGAAGGAGCCAACTGCAGGTGGAGCAAAAAAGCAAAGATAATCTTTTTAAGGAAAACAAAGGGGCAGGTAAAGTCCTTTTCAGGATCAAATATCCCCATGCATTTGTTATCTTATTTTTTTAAATCTCAACCAACCTGACATGTTTAAATATGGTCAGAATGGGTTCACACTTCGAAGAGAATTTGCTAATTCGGGGCAGTCAGCATGGCTTTATCCTCGGCATGTCTTAGGAATGATTGACTTTATGAGGAGATGACAAAGGTGATCGATAAGGGTAGGGCAGTGGATGTTCTTCATGGATTTTAGTACGGCATTTGATAAAGTCCCTCATGGTAGGCTGATCCAGAAGATTAAGATGCATGAGATCCACAGTAACGGTCGTGTATATTCAAAATTGCCCTAATCAGAGATGAGGATTGTGGTGGGTGTTATTCTGGCTGGAAGTCTGTGACCAGTCGAGTTCTGCAGGGATCTAACTTGGGGCTTCCTGTTTGTGACATACAGTGCATTCAGAAAGTATTCAGATTCTTTCACTTTTTCCACATTTTGTTACGTTACAGCCTTATTTTAAAATGGATTAAATTCATTTTTTTAAATCATCAATCTACACACAATACCCCAGAATGAAAAAGCGTAAATAGATGTTTAGTAATGTTTGCAAAGTAATTATTAAGAAATAACTGAAATATCCCATTTACATAAGTATTCAGACCCTTTGCTATGGCACTCAAAATTGAGCTTACGTTCATCCTGTTTCCATTGATTATCCTTGAGATGGAGTCCACCAGTGGTAAATTAAATTGATTGGACATGATTTGGAAAGGCACACACCTGTCTAAATAAGGTCCCACAGTTGACAGTGCATGTCAGAGCAAAAACCAAGCCATGAAGACGAAGGAATTGTCCATAGACCTCCGAGACAGGATTGGGTTGAGACACAGATCTGGGGAAGGGTATAAAACAATTTCTGCAGCTTTGCAGGTTTCGAAGAGCACAGTGGCCTCCGTCATTCTTAAATGGAAGAACTTTGGAACCACCGGGACTCTTCATAGAGCTGGCCGCCCGGCCAAACTGAGCAATCGGGGGGGAAGGGCCTTGGTCAGGGAGGTGACCAAGCACCCGATGGTCACTCTGACAGAGCTCCAGAGTTCCTATGTGGAGATGGGAGAACCTTCCTGAAGGACAACTATATTAGCGGCACTCCGCCAATCAGGCCTTTATGGTACAGTGGCCAGACGGAAGCCACTCCTCAGTAAAAGGGACATGGCAGCCCACTTGGAGTTCGCCAAAAGGGTTGTTTTCTCTGGTGCTCTGGTCTGATGAAACTAAGATTGAACTCTTTGGCCTGAATGCCAGTGTCACAACTGGAGGAAACCAGGCACCGCCCATCACCTGGCCAATACCATACCTACGGTGAAGCATCGTGGTGGCAGCATCATACTGTGGAGATGTTTTTCAGTGGCAGGAATTGGGAGACTAGTCAGGATCGAGGGAAAGATGAACGGAGCAAAGTACAGAGAGATCCTTGATGAAAACCTGCTCCAGAGTGTTCTGGGCCTCAGACTGGGGCAGAGGCTCACCTTCCAACAGGACAACGACGACAAGCACACAGCCAAGACAACGCAGGAGTGACTTTGTGACAAGTCTGTGAATGTCCTTGAGTGGCCCAGCCAGAGCCCCGACTTGAACCCGATCTCTGGAGGGACATGAAAATAGCTGTGCATCGACGCTCCCTATTCACTTGACAAAGCTTGAGAGGATCTGCAGAGAAGAATGGGAGAAATTATCCAAATACAGGTGTGCCAAGCTAGTAGTGTCTTACCCAAGAAGATTTGAGGCCGTAATCACTGTCAAGGGTGTCTCAACAAAGTACTGAGTAAAGGGTCCATATACTTATGTAAATGTGATATTTCAGTTATTTCTTATTAATTACCTTGCAAACATTTCTAAACACCATTTTAGAATAAGGCTGTAACGTAACAAAATGTGGAAAACGTGAAGCGGTCTGAATTCTTTCTGAATGCATTGTATATAAATGACTTGGACATAAATGATGATGGGTTGGTTAGCAAGTTTACAGATGACACCAAACGTGTTTCTAACCCGAAACGTCACTTGTCCATTTTCTCCAGAGATGCTGCCTGCCCCGCTGAGTTACTCTGGCGTTTTATTATTATTTAAAAAATATATATTTTTATTAGAAGCAAACATATTATGGTAAAGTATAGTTACATATTATAGTAAAAAAATATTTTCAATTGTCAATTAATTCTGCTTCTAGTGTTTTTTTATATAGATAGAAAGGAAGAGAAAGAGAAAAAAAGAATTACAAATATCAAAAAAGAGAAACGGTGGAATGAATTACTTAGATTATTAAGTATAACTTTTCATCTAATCCTGAGTTCAAGCTTCAGTTGGGTTTTCGTGCCGGGCCAATCTATCCCTTCAAATAGTCAATGAATGGAGCCCATATTTTAACAAAAAGTATTGTTTGTCCATTAAGACAAGTCTAATTCTTTCTAGATGTAGGGTCCCCGACATTTCCACAATCCACATTTTAATTGTGGGGATTATAGGGCCTTTCCAAAATTTTAATATTAATTTTTTCCCAGTTATTATACTGTAGTCGAGGAAGTTTTGTTGGCTTGCTGTGAGTGTTAAACTTTGTTCTGATATTCCAAGTATTATTAATTTTGAGTCTGGATCCAATTTAGTATTAACAACTTCAGAAATTATTCCAAAAATATCAGCCCAGAAATTTTTAATTTTTGTACAATTTGCAAAAGTATGTGTTAAATTGGCCTCTAGGTGCAGACATTTATCACAAATAGGAGAAATATGTGGGAAGATTATATTTAGTTTTATTTTGGAGTAATGTAATCTGTGTAAGACTTTAAATTGCATGTCTGGCATTTAACGAGCATTGATGTATATGTTGTAGACTTTTGTCCCAAATATCTTTCGTTATAGGTTGACCTAATTCATTTCCCCATGTGTATCTATATAATTCCATCGGTGGTACCTCGTTGTTTAAGAGGGTGTTATAAATATAAGCTATTAATTTTTCAGTGTTAGGATACTTATTCAAACATTCATCAAGAATTTCTGGTTCCCTAGTCCTATAAACTTGTGTATTAGATTTAACATAATCTCTCATTTGTAGATATCTGAAGAAATTATTTGAGTGCAGTCCATAAATCAGTTGTGACTCTTGAAATGAAAGAAAAATGCCTTTCCTATAAAGATGTCCAATCTTTTTAATTCCGTAATTTTTCCATTGTGTGAAACCTTTATCCAATATGGATGGTTTGAATAAAGGATTGTTTACAATGGGAAGACATAGTGGTATATTATCCAATTTTAAAGCTTTTTTTAAAAATTGTGTCCAAATTCGTATTCCACTATGTATTATAGGGTTTTCCCTATAGGTTTTTTTGTGCAGTTTTGTGGGAGCAAATATAATCGAACCAATTTCAAAAGGTAAACAGTCTTCCTTTTCCATCCTTAACCAATCTGGTTGCTGATCCATTTCTTCCAGCCAGAAATTCATGTTTTTAATATGGACTGCCCAAAAATAAAACAAGAAATTTGGCAAGGCCAAACTTCCATTTATCTTTGACTTACATAAATGTTTTTTACTTATTCTATGGTTCTTATAATCCCAAATAAAGCTTGTAACAATGGAATCGATTTTTTTGATATATATCGGGATTGATTGAAATAGGTACAGTAGTTGCGGTAAGAAGATCATTTTTATAGTATTAATTCTACCAAGCATTGAAATGGGAAGTGTTTTCCAATACTGAATATTCTTGTGTAGTTTATTCAGTAAGGGTGGAAAGTTTAGTTTAAATAAAGAGGTATATGTCTTAGTTACGTAAATTCCTAAATATTTAAGTTTATCTTTAACTATTTTAAAAGGGGATTGGTGTAATGTATGTAAATTGAGTTTTGTTATTGGCATGATTTCGCTTTTATTCCAATCTTATATCTATCTTTGGTATAAACCAGCATCTGCATTTCTTTTTTATTAACAAAATTGGTGGACGTGAGCAGTGAGGAAGACTGTCAATGTATACATTATAGTGAGATATCGGTCAGGTACAGAAATGAATTTAAAAAAAGGAATGGCAGATGGAGGTCGAAGTACGAGGTGTTGCACTTTGGTAATGTCTATCTTCACTATGAACCTTAAAAGCCTGTCCTACGGTACGAGTTAATTCCAAGAGTTCTCCCGAGTTTGCCCTGATTCGAACTCGGAGATTTACGGTAATGGCCACTCGTCTGTACTTGGGGCTCTCGTGGACATTTTTCAACATGTTGAAAAATCTTCACGAGTCTTCCCGTGCTTACCTGCCGTTAGCGAGTCTTCCCAAGTACCTGCCATTAGCGTTACGAGCCGCTAAGAGACGTCCCCGAGCTCCGACGTATCCCCTACGTTCATTCTCCGTGCTTACCACGAGTTTGATTCTTTTTAAACTCGGGAGAGCTCTTGGAATGAACTCGTGCCGTGGGACAGGGCTATTAGCAACCCTCTTGTTAAGTGCTAAAGGTTGCCAAGCTACATTGTGGTCTCCTGTGTTGATGGACAAAGATCCTATTGCAGGTCTTGTGATCTGTTGTTGATGTCTTCTTATGGTTGTTGTTGTAGTTTGAATGCAAATGCGTTGGTATAACCCACAATTTGATTTATTGGTGCTTTATTCTCTCTAGGTATTGATAAGACTACAGACCAGGACTTGGAAGTTGATTTGTTGGCAGGGTCACAACAACCTGTATCAAAGATGTATATTGGAATTCGACATGCTGAAAGACTACAAAATTTGATTAGCCAAACAGATAAAGCAAAAGCCAAAATTGAGCAGAGGAAAAGAGAATGGACAGAGCTGTGAGTTGTATTTTCATTCACTATTTACATGGTGATTTACAGTGGGGGAAGTAAAAAAGAGGGAAGGTTTGCAAATAGCCACTGGCTCATGAGAGACCCGGTTTCAATCCTGACCTCATTTGTTGCCTGTATGGAGTCTACACGTTCTTCTTGGACCACATGGGTTTTCCTCAGGAGCTCTGACTTGTGGGTCAGTAGGTTATTTGACTACTGTAAATTGTCCCCAGTGTGCGATGAGTAGGAGAATCTATAAGGAATAGAAGAGAATGTGGGAAGAATTAAAAATATGATTTGTGTAAATTGGGGGATTGATGTTCAGTACAGTCTTGATGGGTCTAAATACCCATGTCCATGCTGTATCTTTCTCTAACTATGAATATATGAGTGAAAACATTACCATACTTGCTGATGGCATATTAGACGTGGACACAAACATTCCAAGTCTTTTGACAGTTTCAACATTTGGTAAGTCTGGAGACATAGCTGAATTAAAATAAAAACAGAAAATACAGAATATTTACCAGGTCAGGGAATCTGGAAAAAGAAACGAGTTTAACATTTCAGGCCGTAGCTTAACTACTGTAGGTGGTTAGGAATTGGCTTGGAAGTCCAAGTTGCCATTGCAAACAAACTTGAGAAGGAAAATGAAAGAAAAAGTACATAGATAAAAATGAAAAAAAAAGGCTAATGGGATTTATTGGACTTTTCTTTTTATCCCAAGATCAAACTTTGTTTTGCTAGTGCATCCAAACAAACAGAACACTCACGATCTGTACCAATGAAAGGAACACGACCTAGTTGAAAACAGCTGGTAAAGAGTGATCACTTCTGAAAATCAGGTCCATATTCAATAGTTACCATAATTTCCTGAGAGCATCATAGTTAACATGGGTGCCGGGGAGTGTTTAACCGACTATGATTGCGTAAATGAACTGACTGATGAGCATAATAAGTACCGAAAATGCTGGACTCACCAGGCCACGCGCCATTGTGGAAGGAGAAACAGTTAACGTTACAGATCTGGGTCCTTTGGTCAGAACTTCAGCATCCGTAGTTTAAACATTTTTTTTTATACAGTCAAGCACAGTGTGTGGGAAACTAAATAGTTCTTATGAGTTATAGAAAAATGCAATTTTTAATCTGTATCTCTAACCACTCTAATGTGGAAGGGAGTGGTGAACTTGCACAGGTTTTGACACATGGAGATAAATTGGAATGAGTTACATGTTATAGACCACAATTTTGGCATGGTGATTTGAACTTTGCACTTTTTAATCTTTAAGGTATTGTTTCTGTCAGAGTACTTACCCTGTTTAATAGTTCACAAGGTTTTTTACAACTTAAACATTGAAAATATGTTTTTACTTGAGGGGGAATGAGACTCGAGAGTTTCAGTTTATACAGGAATTAGGAAACACAGGACAAACTTGCCTTGATCAGAATGTGGAACCTATTCCCATTAAGTAGTGGATGCATTCATGAAACCTCCTTGTACTCAGCATTTTTGATGGACCTCCATTTCTCTAAATACTATGAGAGATAGGAGTATAAAATCCTCACAAAAGTTTGTTGGGATATTGCTAAAAACATTCTGGTGAGGCAAATTGAGTTGGTTTAAACTTTAACTGGATTGCACATATGCAAGTAGTTATCCATAGACCGGATACACCAACCTACCATTCAGGAGCTTGTCAAATATTTTACTAAGATCCTGTGGCGGCACCTATTGGTAGGCCACTGGCAGAGCGAACCCTCGGCTCTGGAGGGAGGAGTTAGGTGTCTCAGTGTGGGAGAGGCGCAGGTCACGGGGTTGACCCTTAGGGGTAGTTAAGGTCGGGCAACGCTCGTGCCCATTTGAGGAGTAGGGAGCTGTATCTTACCGATTAAAACAGTCTCAGGCACACAACTTGTGTCCGCTTCGTTTTTGGCGTAAACTCCTGCCAGCCCCTGCTATCATCCATATGAACAACATTCACTGCTCAGCCTTCATCAGTCTTCTTAGTTATCTCCTCAAAAAATTCGCTCAATATTGGTGAGGCAAGTTTTCTCCACACAAAGTCGGGCTGACTCTACCTGATCATTGACCTCTTTCCAAACATATATAAATCTCTTAGTATTTTCTCAAATAATTTCCCTACAACTGATGTCAGGATATCTGATTCATCTTTGTTGCCCTTCATTGGTAAAGGAACAACATTAGCAATGTTTCAGTCTTCTGACAACTCACTGGTGGCTAACCAAGGTGCACAAATCTCTGCCAGGGCTGCAGCTATCTTCTCTTTTGGTTTTATTGCAACCTGGGATAGATCTCTCTGGCCCTGGGGATTTATCAACTATTATACATCCCATTACTCAAGACTCCTTCAAATCCAGTCATCTAACCTGCCACATGTTTCCTATTTTTCCAGATCAAACCTTCAATATCCTTTCTCATCCAAGGTTCCCTAATCTTGTCATTTTAACTTTTCACCTTTAATGGAACATGCTGGCCTTGACTTCCTTCCCACTTATCAGCAGTTGTTTTAACCACAAGAATCTGCTCCTAATTGGCTTTCACCAGATCCTCACTTATGCCATTGAAAGAAAAGACACAAAGTGCTGGAGTAACTCAGCGGATCAAGTAGCTTCTCTGGAGAACATGGAAAGGTGATGTTTCAGTTCGTGATTCTTCGGAGTACTATTGAGATCAGCTTTTCTCCAATTCAAGATCTAACCTTGAGAACCAATTTTTTCCCCTGTCCATAGCCACCTTGAAACTTATATTATTATGTGCACTGTTCCCAAAGTGTTCTCCCCACCAACACTACCATCGCCTGTCCAGTTTCATTTCCTAAGATTGAGTTCTGCCCTGTCTGTAGTTGGGCTCTCTACATATTGCTTCAAAACTTACTTGGATGAACTGAACAAATTCCACGCTATCTAAGCTAAGGCACCTTAACTGAGGCAATCTCAGCCAATATTGGGAATGTTAAAATACTGTTGATTACTGGATGTCCAAGGTACTTTGCAACCAATGACGCCTTTATGGAGTTGTTATTAGCATAATGTTGAGAAACACGACACTAATTAGATCCTATGAAGGACACTCAGAAGATAAATGGAGAGTCTCAGCTCAGTTTCTATGGAAGAAGTTACCTTGAGAATGAAGACATTGAGAATGGTCTGTACAGACAATACTGTAAGTTCATTTGAACAAGAGAATGCTTTGTACTACGATTGCTATCAATTAAACGGAGCCACCCCAGGTGTACTGTCATCCTAAACGTCTTGCCCAATGCCATGAAGAAAATGTTTCACATATGCAAATCAATTCAATTGATATAAATCACTTCATAAATTGAGTGAGTTTTGCAGATAATGCTGTTGTCTCTATCCCTTGGGCACTGTTGGATACTGTTAAATATGTTTATGATTTAATTGTTGTTAGCTAAACAGAGTCATGTCTTGAATTGAGATAAACACTTCTAATTAAGCTAGAATTATACTTTACATGAAGTGAATTGGATCAAAATGCTTCTTATCAGAAATATATTAATTTGATTGAAATTATATTGTGTGCATACAATGCACTTTTCAGATAGTGTCATCGTCTCTTTTAGATGGTTGAACTAGATATAACCCTTCATACCGCAATTATTATTTGAAACAATATTTGAATAGGAATTTGAAAGGAAGAAACAAATGCTGGTTTACAGAAAAATGCTGGAGTAACTCAGCGGGTCAATCAGTATCTTTGGAGAACATGGATAGGTGACGCTTTGAGTCAGGACCCTTCTTCAGACTGATTGTAGGAGGGGGAAAAGCTGGAAGGGAAGAGAGACAGTACAAAGCCTTGCAGGTAATAGGTTGATACAAATGAGGGTTTTTTGAGATATTGTTAAAGGCCATATATAAAAAGACCAAAGCTGTGAGTCTAATGGATTGAAGAGTTGTGAATTATGAAGCTATAATCAGTCTGAAGGGTCCCGACCCAAACAACACCTATCCATGTTCTCCAGAGATGCTGCCAAACCCGCTGAGTTACTCCAGCACTTTGTGTCTTCTAACTGAAAGGAGCCAGGTCCAATATTGAGGTAGATTCTTCTAACCAATCTAGTATTTCTGTTTGCACAATGAAAAGTAACTTAGAATGCTTTTTTATAATAAACTAATTCTGATAATTGAAATTGAGACATACATTGAGAACAGTTGATGTTGAAGTCTTATATTCTCAGTCAGTAAGATTGAGTTCTTCATATTACAATTGCTATTAAATAAACTATAAGTCCCATCCTACTTGTAAATAAAATGTCCAAACTAGCCCGGTATGACTCATTAGAAGAAAGGTTCAGAATGTTTAATATAATATATTGATTCAGATTATGGTAGTTGCTTCACTGATTGAGAACAACTTTTGTAGATGCTGTGGCTTACTGTAGATGGAACCTGTGTGCCTCATGGATCCCAGCTATTCCAAACTGTTTTGTTATTTTATTCAATGTGGTGATTTTGATTTTTTTTCCGATCAAGAATGTTACGGGTTACGAAAGAAGTAAATGGAGTAAGAGTTCGGGGAATCATATCGTTAAATATTGGAACAGGTTGTGGATGTGGAGTGCTCCACTCCTGTTCTCTTGATCCTTTGCATTTGAGGGCAGAACAACACCCTGCCTACACAGAAGCATCATTAATTTCTTTCCATTTCCATTTTATCTTCTGTAGTTATTTAAGCCAACCTGATGATAATTACGAAGATCCAAATGATGTGCTGGCAATCAAAGATGCTCAGGAGCACATGGGAGATTTCAAGTTAAAAACAGCTCCTGACTACACTGTACCAGAACATCTGCGTATTAATGCAGAGAAGAAAAGGAACCAGCTTATTCTCCTTGAGGAACTGGTTTGTATCAACACAGAATGTGCTTTGTATTCTTTTTGCTTGCTGCTTCTGCATGTGTTAGAGTTATGCTTCTGTAACTCAGATTCTTTTAAAATGCATGGGAATGGTAAATTATCTTGCAGATGCTTTCAGGTATGACCAGTTTGCACGATCACTGATAGTCTGAACATCCTATTTAATGAACACGCACACAGAACTGTGAGAAATTACAGGCAGCAGAACAAATTTCACCTGAATGCAGAGCTATGCATGTTACAGCACAGACCCCAGATGTTTGACCCAATGAATTACACAGTTCTTATCATCCACATGGGAAAAGTTGTTCATCCATTTCACAGAGCAATACATGAACTTTCCTCTAATCTAACTGTATGTTTCCTTTCTCAAAAACAGAGCCAAGTTGGGGATTTATATCCTTCTCACAATTTAGCCTATTATCTTACCAACCCTTTTACTCTTCCAGCTTTAACCACTTTGAATCTCTTATCCCTTCTTATTGATATCACTCTATAGGCGTTGCACTTGATGTAAAATATTGCATTGATCTATAAAGTTAAAACTATTGAAGGGCCACATCAGGTTATTGGAGTCATCCAAGCTGTTTCATCCAATCCATGCTGCTAACTCAGGCTGTGTCCAAGGAACTGCTGCTCTAGAAAGAGCGTCGACTCAGTCGGTTAAAGGGCGGTTTCCACGCTGTATCTCTAAACTAAAGTAAAATCTCTGAACAATATTTGATCCTTAAATTTAATCTGCAACCTCAATCTATTCCATTGCATGTTGTATTCTTAGAGTCAGAAAGTGGAAATGAACATCTATAATCTCTGGTCAAATTTATTCTTTCATATCGGACACCAGATTCTATGTTGGGAAATGATACAGACTTCAAAATCTATGATTCCAGGGGTATTCTATTTGTGTGGGCTAATTCTTTTCATTGTTTTGTACAGATCCATGAACTCAAAAGTGAAATGAGCGAAAAGGTAATCAGCCTTCGTAACACAAAACTGGATATTATTGAGCAAATTACCAATCTAACCAAGGAGCTGGTGTTAATACAGATCAAGCTCGATCCTTCACAACATCTCCCTATTCCTGTGGTCCCAAGTATGTATCCTGATGAAATGCCTGAGAAGAAATTCCAGTATGATCAAGAAAAGCTTTTGGAATTCAGAGGTGAGAACCTTCCGAGTAAGAAACGTACAAAACAATACGAGCAGGTAATTGAGACTGAAAAAATACCTGGAAATTCCAACGCAACATCAGATAGCACAAATCATCAAATAGAAGGAAATGCTGTGAAACTCGTAGTGTATGAAACGGCAGATCAGTCAAAGTTGGAAGAGGAAATCAAAATGATTGAAGAGAAAACAAATTTATACATGCAAACAGAAATACTAAGGAAGGTATGCTGGAAACGTTGATGATAATATTGAGATAAAAGCATATTAGCTTGCGTTAAAAGGTTTAATTGCTTTTAGCCAGCCTGTAAATGTGTCTTAACCCTGTTGGTAATATTCTTCTTGCGTGTGGCGTGCACAGCCTAAAGTTGTAGGACAACTTGTTCTATTTGATCTTATTTGATTGTGCACGCCGGGTTGATTGCATTGGTCGAAACAGGGCGGACCACGTGAAGGTTGAAATCCTCCACCCCAGTTGGTAATACTGATAATCCTATTCAGGAACACTTTCTATTTGGTCTCTCTCACACAATTTCTGCTAGATCTCAATGCAATTCCTGCCGTGCAATATTCTCCCACCGCACCATTGCTACTGAATCTCCCTATCCCTATCTCCCTATTCATCGCCTCGCAACAGAGTTCCTGATGGATTTTACTATAATCCTGCATAGTCCTCATTAGATCTCATTGAAAGTAGAAGTTACTTAAAATTAGAGAATTCAGTGTTCATACCTCTGGGTTGTAAGCTACCCAAACAAAATATATGTTGTTCCTCCAGTTTGCATGGTGGCCTCAATATGGCAATGGTGGAGCCTCAGGACAGAAAGGTCAGTGTGGGAGTGGGAAGGGGATTGAAATGGTTGGAAACCAGGATATCCCACAGGCCAAGTGGACCCAGCACAAATGTTCAGCGAAACGGCTGCCAAGTCTACGTTTGGTCTTGCCAATGTACAGAAGCTCACATTGGGAACACCAGATGTGGTAGATGAGTTTAGAGGGGTACATGTGAACCTCTGTCCAACCGGAAAGCACTGTCAGGGTTCCTGGATGGAGTTAAGGGAAGAGTTTGAGTTTATTTTATTGTCATGTGTACTGAGGTACAGTGAAAAGCTTCTGATGGGAGGGGAGAAGAGGGTGTGGCCAGGATGCGACTCGTCCTTGCGAGTGGCTTTGCCGAGGCAGCATGACGTATGAATGGAGCCAATGGAAGGGAGTTGGTTTGTGTGATGATCTGGGCTGCATCCACAATTCTCTGAAATTTCTTGCGGTCTTGGATGGAGCTGTTCCCAAACCATGCTCTGATGCATCCCGATAAAATGCTTTCTACAGCGCATCTATAGAAATTGGTGAGAGTTGTTGGGGACATGATGAACTTCCTAAGCCTTCCTACTTCCTAAGGAAGTAGAGTCGTTGGTGTGCTTTCTGGTGTGGCATAATGATGGGTGTTGCATCTCCTGCAGTTGCAAGAAAATAACTGGGGAGGCGGTGGTGGGAAGGGATTAGTGAACCAAGGAGTTGTGGAGGGGGCAGTCCCTACGGAGGGTGGAAAGGGGTGGAGATTGGAAAATGTGAGATCATATTAGAGGTGATGGAAATGTCGGAGGATCATGTGTTGGATGTGGAGGCTGGTGAGGTGAAAGGTGAGGACCCAGGGAACGCTGTCCGTATTGATTCTGGGGGGAGGGGAGTGAGGGCACACTACGGGAAGCAGAAGAGACAGTGTGAGGGCCTCATCTATGACAGAAGGGGGGACCCCATGTTCCCTGAACAATGAGGACACGTCGGATGTCCCAGTATGGAACACGTCATCGCTGCAAGAGGCAGGGTCGGAAGAAGCATAGTCCAGGTAGCTGTGGGTGCCTGTAGGTTTGCAATCGGTGTCCATTGATAGAGGCGAGAGGCGTCTGAGATAGTCCAGGTAAATTTGAGGGCAGGGTGAAAATTAATGGTGATGTTAACAAAGTCCATGAGGATGCAGTCGTTGATGTAGTAGAGTAAGAGTTGGGGGTTAAGGCCAGTGTATGCCTGGAATAAAGACTTTTGCTATACCCGACAAAAAGGCAGGCATAGGTTGGACCCATGCGAGTGCCCATGGCTACACCCTTGATTTGGAGAAAGTGGGAAGAGTCAAAGAAGGAGTTTGTGAGGGTGAGGACAGGTCTGCTAGGCAGAGGAGAGTGTTAGAAGAGGGAAATTATTTGGATCTTTGTTTGAAGAAGAAACAAAAGGCATTACGTCCTTCCTGGTGGGGGATGGAGGTGTAGAGGTACAGAACGTCCATGATAAAGTAGTGAACGGGCCTGAAAAACAAAAGTTGTTGCAGAGTTGAAGGGCATGCGAGGTGTCCTGGACGTTGGTGGGAGGGGATTGGATAAGGTGGGATAGGATAGAATCAAGGTATGTAGATTTGAGCTCGGTGGGGCAGGAACAAGCAGAAACAATGGGTCTGCCAGGGCAGTTCTGTTTATGAATTTTCATACAATGAAGTCTGTAATTTTAAGTATCTTCTACTTTCACACTCCTCTCCTCCCCCTTTCTCCACCCTAGTCAATTTACCAGTTCCACCGTTCCTCACATTGTACCCTCTTGACATTCACACCTTCTCTAGTCAACAATTTGCCTACCAGGCACCGCCCTGCCTGAGGTCATGGTCTTTTCACACCTCCAGCTGTTCACACCCCACCCCCTACTTTCAGTCTGAAGAAGGGTCCCACTATTAGCGAAGCCATTCAACCCAAAGCCTCAGCACTTACCCTCCACAATGCACTTCACTTCCACTCAGCCACTCCTAACAGGCCACTGCACACATGCCTGCTTTCCTTTTTATACTTCACTTAGAAGCAGTCACTCGTGATGCTGTTTTAACTGCTCAACTGAAACTAACCTTGTTAATTGTTCATTTAAAAAAATCTCGCTCCTCTGCTCCGAATTTCTGTTGCTCAACTGAAACTGAGTAAGAAATACCAGTAATTTTTACATTCTATCTTGTCACACCTTGTGCAGGCCCTTCCTACATACATCTGAAACATCCCACACGCTCTTCAATACTTCAATAACTTTCAATTCGTAGCCACAAATTGCCATTTTTACCATGAACGTCGAGTTTATTTCCTTCATGAAGGTCTCAAGGCCCTCTGGTTCCTCCTTGAACAGAAGCCCAATCAGTTTCCTTCAACTAAAATACTTCTCCCTCTGGCAGAAATTGTTCTCACCCTCAACAACTTTTAGAAACATAGAAACTAGGTGCAGGAGGAGGCCATTTGGCCCTTCGAGCCAGCACCGCCATTCATTGTGATCATGGCTGATCGTCCCCAATCAATAACACGTGCCTGCCTTCTCCCCATATCCCTTGACTCCACTAGCCCCTAGAGCTGTATCTAACTCTCTCGAACTTTTCTTTTGACTCTCACTTTCTTGCCATGGGTACTCACATGGGCCACAGCTATGCCTTCCTTTTTATTGGTTACCTTAAACAGTCCTAGTTCCAAACTTAAACTGGCACCATTACATCAATGTTGATGTGATTAATTTTAATTAACTTGCACCCTACCCTCAAATTCACTTGGACTATCTCTGATATCTCCCCCCCTCCCCTCCTCTTCTCAATATTTGTCTCCTTCACAGGGACAGCCAACCATCTTAATTCCCCTTTTCATTCCCATACCACCCTTTCTGCCCCGGGCCCCTTCCATTGCCAAAGCGTGGCCACATGCTAACTGGAAGAACATCACCTCATCTTTTGCTTGGGTAGATTACAACTAAAAGATGTGAATGTTCAATTCCCCAATTTTTGGTCAGAACCCAAGCCTCCCACCCCCATTATCCCTCCTCTCTTCCTTGTGTCCCATCTAGATGTGCACACATTGAACCCACTACCCTTTCCCCTCCAGCCTCCCCAACTGTAATCCTTCCTGTGGCTTCATGTTTCATTCCTATTCTCCGTATTCTACAGCCTTTTATCTTCTTTTCACCTCTGGCCTTCATCCTCCCATCTGCCAATTAACCCCCCAACACACTAGTATCGACCTATCACTTGTCAGGCTTTGTCCCAGGCCCACTTCTCGTCCGGCTTTCTCCCCACCATTACAATTAGTCTGAAAAAGGGTCCCGATCCCAAACGCCCCCTATAAATGTTTTCCAGAGTGCTACCTGAGCCGCTGTGTTACTCCAGTACTTTGTGTTTTTTTTCTGTCTCTAGATCAATGAATTAATCAATAACTTTGATGCAGAGCTGCGGGTTCTTTGCCACCAAAAATATAAATTGGACATTGCTTTAAAGATGGCTGACCTGCGGCATGTTACACTTTTTGAAGAAGTTCTTCTCTTGAAAGAATTTGAAAAGAGTGAGGACATTTTGCAGGATCGTGTCAACCAACGAATTAATGAACGGGTGGAAACACAAGTAGGCAGCCCATTTATTTCTCTCTAGCCTTGTGATGAAACAATTTTTAATTTTGGTGAAATTTAAATCATTTTATATTTTGAGATTAGAAATTAAAGGTAGCTACCATCTGTATTTCTATAGGAGTCGAGCTGGATTCTTATCCAAGCAAATTACCTAAAAGGCAGAATTAAGACTGCATGCATTTCAGAAAAGGGGAAACAGACAAAGTCTCTTTTCTCTTGAGTAAAGATTGAGGGGTGATACAATAGGGGTCTGTAAAATTATGAATGGATATAAAGGGAATGTTTCTACTTGAGGGGAAACAAGTAACTGGAGGCCATCAACATGAGATAATGACCCAGAAAAACACGAGGAAATTCTTTACCCAAAGTGTGGTTAGAATGTTGTACTCACTACCGCAGGTTGCTGTGAAAGCAAATTGTTTGGATCCATTTAAATGAAGTCAGGATGAGTGCACAGGGGAGAATAAATATAGAAGCAAATATTGAAGTTGGGAGGTTATGTTAAAGTCGTACAAGACATTGGTGAGGCCACATTTGGAGTGTTGTGTTCAGTTTTGGTCACTCTGTTATAGGAAAGATGTTGTTATGCTGGAAAGGGGTCCGAGACAATTTACGAGGATGTTGCCAATATTTGAAGGCCTGAGCTATAGGAAGAGGTTGAGTAGGCTAGAACTTTATTCCTTGAAGTGCAGGAGGATGGGTGATCTTAGAGAGCTGGATAAGATCGTGAGGGAATGCACAGAGTAAATGCGGATTTCTCTGCCTCAGAGGGCAGTGGAGGCCGGTTCTCAGGATGCTTTCAAGAGAGAGCTAGATAGAGCAGAAAGGGTGATAGCGGAGTCATGGGATATGGGGAGAAGGCAGGAATGGGGTACTGATTGTGGATGATCAGCCATGATCACATTGGATGGCGGTGCTGGTTCGAAGGGCCGAATGGCCTACTCCTGCTCCTATTGTCTATTGAAACGAGGCCGAAACGCCAATAAACCAAAAGAGTACAAAGACGAAACGCCTACTAACCGAAAGGATGGGACGCCTAAAAGCCAACGAACCGAAAAGCTGCGTCGCCTAAAAGCAAACTTACCGAATGGCCACTCTGTCGAAAAGCCACCTATCGGAAAGGTGGCGTCACCTGCAAGCCAAAGGACTGACTGCCGCTCAACAGAAAAGTCCAATAACGGACATGACGTTGCTGGGAGGCGGGACTTGTCAGCGATTGGTCCAGTCCCCAGCGTCCATCACATAACTGTGAAGGGATGAACATTGTCCAACACCTCCGCTCCACCCGACCCACAGTCCGCGGAGGGTGGCCGTGGTAGAGTGGGGGCTGTCCCGAGGGATGCGCACCTTCGGCCGCTTTCAACTTGGTGCTTGGGTTCAGATTGCCCAGTCATGTGTGGGAAAAGGACCCCCACGCTCCCGTCTCCTCCTTCTCTCTCCCCCCTCACTCTCTCCCCCTCTCTCTCTCCCCCTTCTCTCTCTCTCTCTCTCCCCTCTTCTCTCCCTCTCTCTCCCCCCTTCTCTCTCTCCGCAACTCCCTCCCTTCTCTCTCTCTCTTCCTTCTCTCTCCCTCCCTTCTCGCTCTCCCCTTCTCTCTCTTCTCCTCCCCCCCCTCTCTCTCCCTTCTCTCTCCCCTTCTCTCTCTCCTCCGTCTCCACCGGCGGGAGCGTCCCACAGTCACTGACCGCGATGCACCGCCATCGGACCCCAACCCCCACACCATGCTAAAACAAAGGCCGTTAGGACAGGGAAATAATGCCACCAGTTAATTAACCAAAAACTGGCAGCCGTCCGTGTGAAAATGAAGGCACTGTGAAACCAGCGGCCGCAAGTCCATCCCACGGGACGGGGTTTTAACTCGACATTAAAAATCAAAACAGAGCTACATTAATTTAAAAACAAAGATGTTACATGTATAAATCGTTCCTACATTCGGGAACATGGTTAATTAACTGGTGGCATTATTTCCATGTCTTAACGGCCTTTGCTTTAGCCGGTGATTACATCCATTCCATCCCTCCCTCGCAAAGATGTGAGATCTCAATTTGAGCGCACTTATTTGAAGTCAGAGGGGGGGGGGGAAATCACCCTGATGTGGGGGTTGGGGTCCGATGGCAGTGCATCACGGTCGGTGACTGTGGGACGCTCCCGCCGGTGGAGACGAAGTAGAGAGAGAAGGGAGAGAGAAGGGAGAGAGTTGGGGGAGGAGGGGAAGAGAAAGGAGAGAGAGAAGGGGGAGAGAGAGAATGGAGAGAGAAGGGAGGGTGAGAGAGAGGGGGGGAGAGAGAGGGGGGAGAGAGAGAGGAGGGGAAGAAAGAGGAGAGAAGGGGAGAGAGAGAAGGGAGGGAGAGAGGCGGGGAGGGAGAGAGGCGGAGAGAGAGAAAGAAAGGAGAGAGAGAGGGGGAGAGAGCAGAGGGGAGAGAAAGGAGGAGAGAGAGAAAAGGAGAGAGATAAGAAGGGAGAGAGAGAGAGAGAAAGGAGTGAGAGAGGAGAGAGGGGGTGAGAGAGAAGAGGGGAGAGATAAGGGGAGACGGGACCGTGGGGGTCCTTTTCCCACATAAGCCATAGGTGACTGGGCAATCTGAACCCAAGCACTAAGTTGAAACCGGCCGAAGGTGCGCATCCCTCAGGACAGCCCCCACTGTCCCACGGCCACCCTTCGCGGGCTGTGGGTCGGGCGGAGCGGAGGTGTGGGACAATGTTCATCCCTTCACAGTGACGTGATGGACGCGGGGGTCTGGAACAATCGCTGACAAGTCCCGCCCCCCGGCAACGTCAAGTCCGTTATTGGATTTTTCTGTTTAGTGGCAGTCGGTCCTTTGCCTTCTAGGCGACGCCGCCTTTTGGGTAGGTGGTGTTTCGGCAGAGCGGCCATTCGGTAAGTTTGCTTTTTGGCGACGCAGCTTTTCGGTTCGTTGGCTTTTAGGCGTCCCACCCTTTCGGTTAGTTTGCATTTAGGCGTCCCATCCTTTCGGTTAGTAGGCGTTTCATCTTCGTATTCTTTCGGTTTATTGGCGTTTCGGACTCGATTCCATTCGGTTCTTTGGCTTCGACTTCTTTGCTTCGGCTTCTCTCCGTCGACACCACGTCCGCACACGGTATGGCGGTGCTGGCTCGAAGTGCTGAATGGCCTACTCCTGCACCTATTGTCTATTGACTCTGTACCTTCCACCCTGAAGCAGCACAATTTTACATTTTGTCTAATTCACAAGATTGTATGTCAAAATAGAAATAAAAATGCAACAACCCTTGTCGAATGATAATTCCAACCAGGACAATCGTCCTTACATTTGAAAAATACAAAGGCAGCTTAAGGATGTGTGGCTATATAAATGCAAGCTCTCCTGTAGATCAAATAATTCCTGCTGCTGCTGTGGTTATTCTTACAATATTACTTTGCCATCCTTCAGCTCACAAATCACACAAAAATTGGTGAACTTTCTATTACAGATGAAGTCAGAGGAATGTTTTCAACAACAAGAGGGCAAAAAGCGAGATATTGTTAAACTACAAGAAAAGGAGAAAACTCTTTATACAACCTTCCAGATATCTCTGGGTGAAAACAACAGACATGCTGATTTCCTCACCAAAGTCTTCAAGAAGAAAATCAAACGAAGAAGAAAGAGCGAAGCAAAAATTTCTACAGGTGCACAGAACAATGTTTTTCTTCACACTGTTTACCATTTTTCATGGGATTCATTTAGAATTCAAAAGAATAACAGGTTTGATTTGCATTTTTCAAAATAATACATATGTTAACCACAATGCAAAACCAAATATTTGTGTAGATTTATTTATTGCACAGTTCACAATTAAATGATGATACTAGTGTGAGATACAAATTCAATCACAAACTCTTCAGAGACAAGGTCAAGAAACAAGTTTTCCTTTATTACATTTCTGCGCAGAAAAGGGTGTCTCTCCTCTATCATCCTCTAGAGACACACAAAAATGGAGATTGTATCTATCTTTTATACCTTTCTTCACTATGGTCACTACCTCATGTCTCCCCATCGAGCTTCGTCCAATCATAACATAAAGCCCACATTCCCACGAGAATGTCCAGGAACGTCTCGGAACATCTCCTGACGTCAAAGGCTTCTGCTGGAGTTTTTATCTTTGTTACTTTCTTTATCTAGAATTACTCTCTGTCCTGTATATTGTTACTTTATTCTACCAGCAGTCTGGCTTCTGCTGACAGCTCATTTCTTTCTAAGTTATATTTTTCAGAGTTCTAGTATAAATCAACCATCCCTATTAACCCTTTTCTCACACTAGTATGATCACTTCTATCAGTTTACTTCAACATTAATGACGGGCCTTTTCTTTTAATAACTGCAGTCCTCGTGGGGATGTTTTTTTTTGGACATTTAGGTCGTTTGGTGGCCATTTGGGTTGGTGAGAGTGGAGGTGGCTGTTGAATGTGGGGATTGTGCTCTCTTGACTGCTGAATGTTGAAGAAAGGTATACCACAGTAGACTGGGGAGTGTTCTATAAAGCTTCTGGCTTGAATATGGTAGCAGGTGGAGAGTTTCTAAGCAGGCAGCAGCAGGGAGACACCAGCAAAGGAATATGCAGATCCTAAAATATTATTTTCTCAAGAATTAATACTTCTTCCAGAACCATCCCCTATTTAGTATTGTACCTTGTTCCCTATCCCTTCATACAACATATGGGGTTCAGTTCTTTCCAAATAGGTTGCCAATTGTACGCCTGCTATCCCTGGCAGCCAAACCCTCTGCCATTTTGTATTTGAGTGGCCAGATATAGCAGCAACATATCTCTTGCTCATCTCAGACTTTTGCCTCATACCATGGACATGCAGAAGTATGAACAATGCTGAGACCCATTGGTACCCGTTGCAGTTTGAGCAGACTATTCTCACATAGCCAGTGCTAATGGACTGTAGGTTGATGTTGCTTCCTGTATCATTCCTTCTCTGGCATACAAATATAGTTGCCTCTCCCAGGCCTCTAGTAATATTGCTGCCTTTTTTTAAAGTGTTTTTCATGTAATACTTTGTTCATTTAGAGTCATAGTCACATAGTGTGGAAACAGAGCCATTGGCCCAATTTGCCTATGTCAACCAACATGCTCCATCTACACTAGTCCCATCTGCCTGCATTTGGCCAATATCCTTCTAAACCTATTCTATCTATGTACCTGTCCACATGTTTATTAAACATTGTGATAGTACCTGCCTCAACTACCTCCTTAGGCAACTCGTTCAGAATACAGTAAACCCTTGTTAAAACAGACGATAGGGGGAGAATGGTGTCCATTTTTGCTGATTGTCCACTATAGCCAAGTAAGGTATTATCATTGTATTTAGTTGAAATAAGGAACTGCAGATGATGGTTAATACACAAAAGTACACAAAGTGCTGGAGTAACTCAGCGGGTCAAGTGGCATCTCTGGAGAACATGGATAGATGACATCGGGACCCTTCTTCAGACTGATTCAGCCTGCTGAGTTACTCTAGCACTTTGTGTCGTTTCGCCTTAAAACTAGGCGCTGATGCTACTGGTCTGCACCAGCGAGCACTTCTTCACCATTGACTCCAGGGGACGAGGAGGAAGCAGTGGATCTAGGGAGCTGGTGAGAGGGAGGGAGCCCCACGGTGACCAAATGCGTCCAGTCAGTGGCGGCGGCCTAATGAAAGAGCTGTCCCCAGGGGCTACAACGTGAACGTGACCAACGTGAAGAAGGCCTCGTTCGTACGCCTTGTAAGCCAGGGCTGTAATCGGAGGGGAAGTGATGCGAGCTGGGGGTGGCATCTGCAGGTCTGTCCGCTATAACTAAAATCCATTATAAAGAGGTCCATTAAAACAAGGGTTACTGTACCTACCACCCTTTGTATAAGAAAGTTACCCCTCAGGTTGCTATTAAACCTTTCCTCTCTCAAACCTGTATCCTTTGGTTCTGGAAAGGGTGCAGAAAAAGTTTACCAGAATGATGGTTGGCTTAGAGGGTATTAGCTACAGCGAACGGTTGGAGAGACTGGGATTATTTTCTCTGAAATACTGGAGTTTGAGGGGAGATCTGATAAAAGTACATAAATTATGAGAGGCGTAGATAGGTTAGACAGTCAGAACTTGTTTCCCACGATGGAAATGTGAAATACTAGAGGACTTAGCTTTAAGATGAGAGAGGCAAAGTTTAGAGGCGGTGTTGGGTGAATTATTTATGCAAAGGGTGGTGGATGCCTTATACACGCTGCCAGGGGTGGTGGTGGTGGATACAAGTACAACAGTGGCATTCAAGACGCTTTTGGATAAGCACATGGGTCTGCAGGGAATGAAGGGATCATGTGCAGACATTATGAGCTGAAGAGCTTGTTCCTGTTCCATACTGTACCTATGTTCCATTAGTCTCTTTGTAGTTTTGCCCAGTATATTAATATTGGTGCTGGTTTCAGTCATGTTCACATATTGCCCACTGTTGCACACGTCTCATCCAGCTGAAGTTCTGGTTTTCTCTTAGGCTGACGTTGCTCTGTCTTTCAGTCTTGCTTTGGAGTTTATTATTTTTCCCTCCTTGTATATCAACATTAATAGTTCTAGCAGTACTTTTGAAGCCATCATTATTTATGTCCAGCATTTCTACTTTACAGAGTCAGATGATGAGAGTGAAGAAGAATCAGATGAAGATTTTGGCTATAGTGATGAAGAGGATGAATCGGATTCCGATGATGGTGGAGTGGATGACACTGCTTGCCCAGATAGTAAGAGATAACATGTTCTGCTTTAGCTGCCACAACAAAATCTATAAATATGATTTTATTGGAATAACTCAAAGATAATTGCATTTGTAATTCACCTTATCATGTTATCAACACGTCTATCTCTTGGACAATAAAACTCTATATCCTCCCTTTCTCTCACACATGTTTCCCCTTCATCCTGATACCAATCTCCACCTCTTCCACAATGCAAATTCCGAGGTTTCTGGAGCACATCGGAGACATACAGAAACTCCAGAAATCAACCTGAAACAACAATTCACTTCACAGATGTTGCCTGACTTGCTGAGTGTCTCTAGTATGTTCTGTTTTACCCTTATTAAGGCAGGCTATGAATCATTGACAATAGGGCAATTGGTACCTTCATAGGTTAATTCATTAATGGTATGTTCGCAGCAACAAAAATTAGTTTAAAAAAAATAATTTCATAATAGATTCTGCTGGCCAATTTAGACAACGCTTTGACGAATCCATGACTGTCATCCTTCTCCCACTGTTAGCCCTCAAACTCTGAACCCTTCCATCAGGCACTGGGGCCCACCACACCCATTCTCACTCCCACCACAGCTGAAACAAAGTGAGGGAGAGTGGTAGACTGCAAGGTGAGAGGGAAAGAGGTAGAGACTAGGAGTGATGGACATTGTGGGGTGGAGGGACTGTTCTTGTACTATACCGTTCTAAGAATATTCAGATTCCCTGACAGAACATTTCTATAGTTTGCTATGGTATCATTTAAAAATAAATGAAGTCATACAATATCTGTCACCTATCCTCTTCATACAGCGTGTGACCCAGCACTATTTGACAACACTCTTCAACTTCGAGAGAAACGACTGGATATTGAGGAGACCTTAACAGAAGAGAAAAAAACACTAGAATTAATAAAAAAGGAATATGATATGATTGCTAAAAAGGTTTGCTCCTTTACTTTTTCTACATTTAAAAACAACTAAAGTGACTTTCAGAAAACAAGGCAAAACTTTAGTTCAGCAGTGCAGTAACACTGAGTAAATTCTAGTTGTGTCAAAGATGCAGAAGGAACCAACTAGTCTAGCAATTTTTTATGATCAACAGAAAATTAATCTGTGGACTACTCCAAAGATCTGCATTATAGATTGGATTCCATTAAGTCTGGCTCTTGGTTTGTTGGTTGAGGAACCCAACTGAAACCAGCAACATTCTGGTTTACGCATACTTAACTCGTTCTGACAATGTCATCTGGAACCTGAAGGCATTTTAACCAATGTCTTTTTAGCCTCACTATGTCCTTGAAGGAGGTCAAAGGAAGGTTTGTCAAAAAAGTGCAGGAATGGGCCAAAAGGAAAATTTAAAACTGCCCCTATTCTCCATCAGCATATTCCGAACAGCTCTATCACAGAAGACTCTGTGATTTATGGATTGTTCCCAGCGACGCATTCAGAGAATGACATTGAGTGCTGCTGGAAGGTCATCAACTCGGTGAAAGACGCTCTTTGGTCTGCCCGAGCTTTGTTGACCTCCCAGCAGAGCGAGATGTCCATCGGGGAATGTTGCTGACTGGCCCACTGCAGAATGCAGGAGTATGGGCTGAGGGACACACTGAAGCTTGATGCAGCCAACGCCAAGGCCTTGTGGGGAAGGACCACAGTCTAGGGTCCTTCCGCTGCTGGACATGGGAGGCAGGGTGTGGTGAAGATGCCCCTCAATATAAGGGAAGGGATTCCATGCCAGTGGGCCACAAGAGTGGCAAGGGTGGGGGGGAAATTTGTGTAATTTGTGTAAACAGTATTGAATGTATAGCTTCCGAGAATGTTGGATGGAGTTTTGTAAGGATCAGGTATTGTATATATTTATTTCTCGAATAACATATATTTTGAAATAAAATAAAAATAGCTTTCTCCCTCAGTAAAACTTTTTCTCTCCTTTCTCGTTTGCTCTCCCTCTTTCCCTCTCCCCCTCCGCTTTCCCCCTCCCCCTCTCTTACTTGCTCTCCCATTCTCTTTCTCCCTCCGTCTATTTCCTCAGTATGTATAATTTAAGTAACACAAAGAAACCATCAATCCCACCTTGGTTACTCAGGTGGATCATCATGCTGGTAAAAAGATGATGTGGGCAGAGGCAAAACCACCCGGAAATTAAAATGTGGAAACTGGCCAATTTGTACACAAATATTTAAACTATTGAGTTATAGTTTACAATTCCCTTTTTGGACAAAAGTGCCACAGTGACTAAACCGAAGCCTTCATACTTAAGGAGGAATGAAATGTTGTGCTCAAAATCTCTTATTTCTCTGTCGATAGCCTAGGGTACAACTGTCAGAAGTCAGTGAATGATCCATCTCAACCAACAGATTGTTCAATTTCTTTGTTTTCACTTCCACCATTAATTGTTAATTAGAAAAACAATTTGTAAAAAATAAAAAAAGCCAGTCCCACCTCCAAATTTTACTTCGGAGTCACGTGAGTGACTATGTGAAGAACCCCGCTTACGACGCATGCGTGTCATATCGCTACACGCATTCGAACTCGTCATCGCTGGACGAAGGACGTTCCTCCAAATCGGCTGGGGTTGAACCTGCAACAGGAACGTAAGGGAACTTCGTTTTCTTTACTTACCCTTTTTTATCTAGAAGGCTGATGAAGCTGGCTGGGGAGAGTCTGCAGATTTGCAGGCAGCCAGCAGCGGCCGGGGCCCGTTAATTGCTTTTAAACAGGAACGGAGCCGACTTTAGCGCTAGGACAACGGTCGCTGGAGCAGTTTTCCCGACAACCCTGAAACAGCCCCACAAGTCGTTTAGTGGATTTAATAATTCATGGGTCCGAGGGGCTGGAAGGTGCGGAACTGGCGCGTTAACAGGGGTTCCGCAGGTCTAAAAATAGCGGCGAGCGGTCAGTGCCCGAGAGCACTGAGTACACGTTGGACCCGTTGGACCGTGCTGGAGCACCGCAGAGGCAGGGGGGGGAAACGGACAGCAGCAACAGGCTGAACTCCCGTAATGGGAATAGCTGTGCCAGACATACCCCCCCCCCCCCGACTTTTGCTCCCGGGTTTTCGCGCCCGACTTTTGCTCCCGACTTTCCCTCCCAATTTTTGCTCCCAACTTCGCTCCCGCGCCGGCCCCGGCTGGACGGGAGAGGTAGGCATAATCAGAGTCGTTGACTTCGAGGAGTCCGACTCTGAATAGCCGCGAGCGACCAGTGCCCGTGCGCACTGGGGGTCGGTTGGAGGGGTTTTAGGAGCGGACAGAGCAGCAGGGAGCGAGAGGCACAGCAACAAATGTCGACACCACCATCTCCCAATAAGGGAGCGAGTGCAAATCACACCAAAACGGGTGGAAGAAAGAATCAGCACCACCATCTCCGAAAAGGGAGTGAGTGCAAATCACACCAAAACGGGTGGAAGAAAGAAAGAATCAGCACCACCATCTCCCGAAAGGGAGCGAGTGCAAATCACACCAAAACGGCTGGAGGAGCTCCTCCATGGTGGCAGTCCCAGAAATATGGAGGCTAGCCACAGTGGGCAAAAGGTAAGTCCCACAGCGGTACCCCGTGTGGGGCCGCAAGATATCTCTTACTCCTCGGAGGAGAGTGGGCAGGACCAAATTTGGTCAGACCCTGACCAAGGCACAGGTTTACATAACCCTGAAGGAGGGGAGAAAGTGGACTCTGCATTTCACCCTGTGTAGGAAATGGACAGAGCAACGCGTAGAAAGGCTGTAAAGAAGCTGCAGGACGTCAGTGGCGAAGGTGCCGGGGACCTGCAGCAGCAGCCGCCGGCACAGGCAACTTGTATGGAGACATCAGCTGTGCCGGATTTAAACCCCGCGCCGGGTAAATCAAATCCTAGACCGGGCGGGAAGGCAAAGCGCAAAGTACATCACTGCGAAAGTGATGTGGAGAAACAGCCTCCGGATAATACTTACCGATACCGAAGTAAGGATGAGCAGCTGCAGGATATAGCGCAGCCAGCAGCGGCCACTTTCGCGGAGCTGGGAAACCGGTACGAGTGGCTGCAGCATGTGCGGCCATCAGCGATAGGTGCCGGGGAGTACCGGGACTGCGAGCAACGGCACAATTATATGGGGCGGCCGGGAGCGACCAGTGCCCGTAGGCATGGGGACCGGCTGCGGCAAAAACCGCGTGCGACTAGTGCCCGAGAGCACGAAGGTCGGCAGGAGCAGTTGGATAAAAGTACATGTCTACACATCACCTGCAAGCCAATACCTTTGCTGAGGTGTTGGCAAGACATTTACCTCCGGGAAATTGTGGGACTCTGAATGTGGCCAGTGTTAACTGAAGTATTTGGAGACACGTTGGTCAGGATGCTGGCTTCAAATCTGACCAGTTAGCCTTACTCACAGGTGTGCTTTGTTCCCCTGAAACAGACATTACTGGAACAGACATTACTGTGTAATCCTGAGATGGGAATGCTATCTATCAGGAATTGTATTGGACTGCTGGATCCTTTAGTCTTAGCAGTAACCAAAAACATAACAGGACAAGGTATTGAACCAAAAGAAAGTTCTAAAGTCCTATCAGCGGGATATTAACGGCCGCACTATTAGAAATAAACATGACACTAGTTCACCAGGATGCACTGGCCTTGTATGCAAACCTGGAACCTCCCAAACCACTGATATAGAATGTGGAGGTATTCATTACTTGCTCCTTAGTTCAGCATGTACTGAACTGAACGTCATTCAGACAAGGAAGCAACAAATTGAAGCATTATTAAACTACGTACACACATTATAGATGTTATGGAGACATCCAATAAGAATCACATAAATTTGTGTACTAAATATCCTTATCATAATCAGAGGTGGTTGCCACTTCATCTTAGGTTAATGGAACTTCGTACTTATATTCTTTCAGATGGGAACTTTGTGTCATCTTCTGTATTGATCCTAGGGTACTATTTGGCAAGCATCGTATCAAGATATGCTGGCTAGATTACCAATTAGAGGTACCCACAGATGTGTTAAACTACAGGTCATCTGCGGTTCACTGCTAACACAGTTCACATGGCACTGACTTTGCTGGTAATATGGACAGCCTTAATGGAGACTGGCAGGGACCTAACTATCCATCAGACTGCTAGTAGAATTGGCATAGGGACTGTGTGCCAGCCATATAATATCAGACATTATCTAATTACTGAACGCAGTCACGCGTCATTCAAACAATTTATGGGTCATTCTGACAGGCTAATGAAGTAACCGACTGACGCCACTATGGCGCTAGATGTGGGTACATTTGTTAGGAATGGTCATAACCTAACATTAACAGTGACCAGTTTTATGGACACCGGGAGTAGTATGTCAACTATGGGTAGAAACTCACCGACACCACGTGACTATCTGGCCAACTCTATTTGTAAATTGAATTGAATTCTTATTTTATTCAGACATTTAGGTCTGAACGAAATGATATTGCCTGCAGCCATATAAGAATAAACAACATATTATAAACAACGGTGGCAGAACCATTCATCACCATCCATCATAGACCTAACTTACTGGTTCTTTCTAGCAACATGGAGAGTTACCCATGTTACTATCTATATTAACCTATTTATTGTACAATTGAAAGCACCTCTTGTACACCTAGGACTGACGGACCATAGGCGGAATCTTTTCAGCGGGTCGCAGACAGTCCACTCATTCAACAGTACTTGGTATTCTCTAGAAATAGGAAGTACGTTCATAACTATTATCACCCACAGATCTATAAATAGCCATCTGTTCTGGAATTCCTGGCAAGCCTCCATTACGATGAGAGGCTTAGTCATAGTACCACAATTGCACCAGGAGTGCTCTGTCTACATACCTGTCGAAGGTACAGAGCGACATTCTGTGGAGACACACACACTGGTAACAAAACTCATTAAGGGCATGTTAAAATTAATCCCCAAGAACTAGGTACATTCATATATGGGATGTGAGTTTTGTACTGACCAAGTTAAGAAACTGGTCTCCAGCTACAGCTCTGTCATTACAGAAACTGACTATGTAAACAGTCATGCTGATGGCCTTGGTCACGGCGCAAAGAGTCCAGTCACTACAGAAACTAAGGCTGGACAACATGATGATTTCATCAGGGAATTAAACCTGTCACATCAATCAAAGGGTCAAACCGAACAGACGGGTCAGCAGGCCTAAAAACAAAGTACAGAGCCTATACGACAGATGGTCGTTGCTGTATTATAACTCATTTACTATCATACATGAAGTATGCTAGATCATCAGAGGGAAGAAATGTCACGTTTATCAGCTACTAATAGCCACTCAAAACAGTGACAGTCCAGATCATCTCTAAATGGCTAAGCTAGTCCTGACAAAGGCTGGAGTGGACTCTAAGGAGAAATTAAATCTTACTCCATCAGGGCTGCAGCTACATTGGCAGCTATGAAGCTGGACGTACCAATGGACAAAACCCTCAAGACAGTAGAATGGTCAACGGAGGAAACTATCCAACGACTTTATAACAAACCAGTTATTGAACCTGGAAGAATTGCAGAAACAATTTTAAGTTCTGCATATAATTCACCGCATAAATAGGGGCAATAATTGGAATTAATATTTTACAGTTGGGTTTCAATATCGTATTATGTTTAATGATGTTAACATCATTCTCCCCACAACCAAGGCAGTTGTGAAGCATGGACTCGTTCCACGGCATGAGGTCACAGAGCTTTGAAGTCTTCACGTAGTCACTCACGTGACTCCGAAGTAAAATAGTAAGATTAAACGAGAACTTACCAGTTTGAAGTTTGATCTGTATTTTATGAGGAGGAACGTTGAGGGAATACGTGCCCTCCGCTCCCACCCTCGATTAGTCATATCTTAAACTGGTATCTCTTTGATAATCTTACTATATTAGGTCATTATAGTGTTTCTGTGACCTCACACCGCTGCTTTGAAGGATGACACGCATGCGTCATAAGCGGGGTTCTTCACGTATTCCCTCAACGTTCCTCCTCATAAAATACAGATCAAACTTCAAACTGGTAAGTTCTCGTTTAATCTTACTATTCTATTTTGTTCATACTGACTACTTCAGTTTGCACTGTGACATACCCAGTCACATCACATCACTGGGCAGCCATATGGTACAGCTATTATAATCACTGCCTCACCCTTCCAGTGACCCAGAATCAATCATGACCTCCAGCGCTCCCTGTGACCACATTTTACAAATGTGCAGAGTCATAAGTGGCTGAAGTAATGGCCCTTGTGTATAGGTGAGTACTAGAATTCTGGGGGGAATTCATTGAAATGTGAGGAAAATAGAATGGGATTAATGCACTGTATATAGGAGATTGATGATAAGCAGTGAGTCATTGGCCAAGGGGCTTGTTTCCATGCTGCATGACTCGGTCACTCAATGCTCCACCTGTTAGCCTTTGCAGTGAAGACATTCCTGTAAATTCACTCGTTGAACCAAGCCTTTGGTCACTATCCTATCTTTCAATCGACTCCTATAACCTATTAATGACAGAGCCCTTGGCAAACTTAAGAATGGACTAAATTTGGAAATGCATGTGTTCGGGAAAACAGAAACAAAATAAAATGTTCAGCTTTCAATTCTATTTGAAACTTTAAGAGATAGCTGGTGTTATTCAAGTTTCAATAGGACAGTGACCATCAGTGGCATTAATATTATTGATCATAAATTATGTCTGTTGTCAATGGACAGCATGTTCCTAGAGGTTTGTACCACAAATATAATTGCACCATAATTACACAGGTAAAAGTTATTGAAGGAACAGTCAAATCTGCAAAAAATGACCTGGAGGTTTTGCAACGACAGAAACAACAGAAATTGAATGAACTCTTTGTGGTTGTTCCTCTAAAACTGCACCAGGTAAGCGAATGAATCATTTTGTAAGAAAATTTAATTTCAACATCAGTATGTTGGAGATTTATTATGACCAAGGATATAGACAGCAAAATCTCAAGCAATATTTACATTTTGATGTTGGCCAAATAACCTTGAGGCATAGAGCACCCACCTTAATATTTATTCAGTCAATTTAAACATGTCAGGAAAACCATTGGGGCAGATATGGGAACATATGGTTCACCTTTTTCCGGCTGCTTAAGATGCATCACAACAGCTTAAGATATAACAACAGCTGCTAATATTTGCATAATTATTTTCACATTGTCATTTAAAGACAGAGATAAGCATGGTCAAAATCCAAATCGGTAATTGCAAAACACAATATTCTTTCTCCATCTGTGGCAGATAGAGTATATTGTCAATGGAGACATGCCAAGTGATCTAGTGTCTGGGCTGGTCTTCACCAATCTGGCTTTAACGTCACTGCAGAGGAGGATCAAAGAATTGCATGTGGAGAAGACCGACCAACGAGAGCTGTATAAGCAAGCCAGGCAGAAACATGTCCAGCTTCTCCAAGACAAAGCAGAGATGGAAGCTGAAATAGCAGGTAACTACTGCATACGGCAACAAGATGGAAGTTATTATCAGAAACTACTTCCAGGCTCAGCAATGAATAGCACTGGCAAGACTCGGAAGACACTTACAAAAGCACAATAAGGGACAGTGTCAATTCTATAACTCAAATAGGCAGCTGTGAAAATATTGACATAGAGAACAGAGAATAATGCAGCACAAGAATAGGCAATTCGGCCCAAATGTCTGTCCCTGCATATCCATACGCCTATGCAAAAGTCTTTTAATGCCACTAATGTATCTGCTTTAACTACCACCCCAACAGCACGTTACAGACTTTGCCTTCCATCATAGTGGATCCACTGTGATGGATGTTTGTGTGAACTAAATTGTGTGTACGTCTTTGTTTGTATGGCTGTGGAAACAGAATTTCGTTTGAGCCTCACTGAGGCTCAAATGACAATAAATTGTATTGTAGGCACATCACTCTGTGGAAAAATCTTACCCCCACATCTCCTTTAAACTTTACCCCTTTAAGCTATGCCCTCTAGTATTTCAATTTTCAATCCTGGGAACAAGACTCTGACCGTCTACCCTATTTATGCCTGTCATAATTCTATATACTTCTATCAGGTTTCCTTGTAACCTCCGGAGTTCCAGAGAAAACAATCCAGGTGTCCCTCTCCCTATAGCTAATACTCCCTAAATCATGCATCATTCTGGTAAATTTCCTCTGCACCCTTTCCAAAACTTCCACATCCTACCTGTAATAAGGCGACCAGAACAACACACAATACTCCAAATGCGGTCTAACCATAGTCCTCTAAAGCTGCATCATGACTTCCTGACTCTTAAACTCAATGCTCCAACCTATGAAACCAAGCATACCAGTCCTGGTCCAGGTTTAGCTTCCCAAAATGCAACACCTCACACTTATCTCCATTAAACTCGATTAGCCAGTCCCATATGCCACATGTATCAATTTAGAATTAAAAGGTATACCTCAATGCACATAATATTTGGACTAAAATCCTGAGAAGGTATTTTGAGAAATTAGTTTCAAAGATTTGAATTCATAGTCAATGATATTCCTATGGCATATATTTAAAGAAGTATTTGTTTAACATATATTCTATTGTGAAATAAAATCTCTGCAGGAAAAGATCTATCCATGGGTAACTAAGGAGTGAAGGATAGCAAGAGCCAGACCTGCTCATTTACTCATTAGTGGATAACTCCAGTTTACTTGGGACGGTTTGTGTCTCAGCTTTACTACAGAACATAATGTAAGAAGAGCAAAAATAGCATTTGAGGCTGTGCTGTCATTGTTAAATATGTTAGTAGCTATTATTTTACCTTATGTTACCTAATTCCCATATCCCTAAATTTCCTCAGTACAACAAAACATCTGCAGTAAGGAGGCAATATTTAGAATGAGTCAATTGAGCGGAAAAGTGGCAGATAGAATTGAACTCACAAAAACATGAGGCAATACAACATTGGAAGTACTACATGGCATACAGTGAATTGGAGTTGTTGCGTGGGAGGGAGAAACAAGGTGAAGTGAAATACATGTCCACATATTCCTGAAGCCAATAAGTTGGTTAAAAATACATTTGGAGTCCTTCCTTTATTACCTGAGCCATAGAATGTAACAGCAGGAAGGTAATGCTAGATACTGGGTTGACTACAGATGGACTGTGCACAGTTTTGGTCACAACATTATAAGAGAGATGTGATGCACTGGAGATGGTGCAGGAATGTTGTCAGAGTGAAAATGTCAGCAATGAAGAAAGACTGGGCATACTGGGATTATTTTCCTGGGAACAAAGAAGATTAACTGGAGATTTAATTAAAACATTCTAGACAGAGTAAATAGAAAGAACTATATCAAATTGGAAAATTTAATACACGCTCAATTAAAGTCATGGGCAAGATGATGTGGGGAGATGAGAATTTCATTTCATTCAATAGGAGGGCTGAAATTCACTGAAGTAGGGTGGGAGACAAAGAAACTATTGTCACATAACTTGGATATATGAATAGTTGAGGCTACAGGTTGACAGACTCAGTACTGGATTATGGGGCTATGTCAGATTATCTCTTTTTCAACTGGTACAAATAGAATGAGCAGACAGGCCTCTTTCTGAGTTGTACCTTTGCTATAATTCTCTCATCTTTTAGTCTCTCTTACAATTACAATAATTCCATGCATAATCAGAAATGTACACTCCTCCTCCCATTCTTCTGGTTTCCCCTTTATCTTTAGATTTTATAACCTAGAACAGAGATACCAAAGAGAACACAATGTCTGTGACAAGCATGATGCCAAGATAAACTAATATTAGGTGCCTGCATTTGATCCATATCCCTCCATTCCCTGCATATATGTGTGCCTTTCGGAAAGATTCTTAAATACCACTATTGTATTTGTCTCCACCGCCGTCCCTGCCAGCGAGTACCAGGCACCCCCCACCCTCTGTGTAAAATCCAAGTCTTATCCAACCTGTGCTTCTAGCTGATACCCTCTAATCCAGGCGTCATTCTGGTAAACCTCCTGCACCCTCTCCAAAGCCTCCACATCCATCCTGTAATAGAGCAACTAGAACGGGACGCAATGCTCCAAATGCAGACAAACCATTGTTATTTGTGTTACTCCAATTTAGTACCATCCCGCAAGGTCCAGACTGATCCCTACTCAAATCAATCTTAAAATCTATGAAGTTGTGATCACTATCCCCAAAATACTCTTCACTGAAACACCAGTCTCCTGGCCAGGCTCGTTTCCCAACACAAGGTTCAGTATATTGCCTTCTTGGGTTGGATTATCCACATACTGTTTCAGGAAACCTTCGATACATTAACAAATTCTGTCCAGTGTAAGTATTTGGCACTGAGCAAGACCCAGTCAATAATGGGGAGGTTAAAGTCACTCACGAGACAACCCAAGATGCTTTGGCATCTTTTAGTAATCTGTCTGCATATCTGTTCCTCAATCTCTTACTCCTAGCCGATAGTGCACTCCTTTTAAAATACATCTTTCTTATTTTCTTCTATCCATATAGTCTCAGTGGACGATCCTTCCAGAATGTAACTTGGTACATTTGATTCTTTTTTTTTTTCTGGTATCCTTGTATGCAAGAATGTTAACTGTGCAGTCCGGACTGTTTTTGCCCAGTTACTGCCATAGCATAATATTCTTACAGGGCCTTTGCACCACAAGCCCAGCTGTGGTTTACTTCTGTTCTTGTTGGGAATAATCCATAGGTTACCATCTTCAATAAAGTGAATAAAAAATAAAAGATAAAAATTTCACTTTTTAATTTCTTCCATGCAATTGTACTGCTATAGAGTTGGAAGAAAAATGCTATCAAGAAATGATTCGGAAGTTTGGTCGTGTTGTTGATCTGGAAGCATTGCAAACTCTCACAGTGAACATGACAATGGAAGAACTGAAAGAGAAGATTGATATCAATAACAATAAATTCCACAGAAAGATAACACATAGGGAGGTAAGCATGTGTTTACTGTGGGTGGGTAATACAAGAGGAAGCAGGCTGGGCTGATAACTAGATGCTTGGTACTGGACATTTTCTAGCTCGGCATGCTTGGCACATTAAATTGACACTAAATTGTGTCCTCTGTCTCTCATTAGCCCATTTCCTCCCTATATCTGGAAAGGCCTCCTGATATCTCTTTAGGTGCTTCTATCCAACTTTCTCTGATTTGAGAAGCAACCTGAGATGCTTTTAATACGTTAATGGCATTACGTAAAAGCAAGTTGTCGTTGTTGATGTGCAAGGGCTGAAACAATTGTGCAGGTATAAGGTGAAGGCACAGAGTTGAGCTTTAAATAATTGTCACCTTAAGGAAAAGGAACCCATTATGAACCAGGAATTAGGCTTCATTAGCAGAACAGAAGTCCAACGTGTGTGAATCAAAGTTAAATCATGGCTAAATGGGGCAATGTAGATGTGATAGTGCTCTATATCATCTTACTGAAAATATTTCCAGTACGAATGTAAATTAGTTTGTTTCCTTTGTGTCTTGATGATGCATCATATGTTCATGGAGCAGAATCCGGCCATTCAGCCGATCGTCTAGTCCGTCATTCAATTATGGCGGATCTATCTTTCCCTCTCAACACCATTCTTCTGCCTTCACCCCATAACCCGACAACCTTACAAATCAAGAAACTGTTTATCTCCACCTTAAAAATATTCATTGACGGCCTCCACAGCCGTCTGTGGCAATGAATTTAACAGATTCACCACCCTCTGCGTAAAGACATTTCTTCCCAGCTCCTTTCTAAAGGTAAGTCCTTTTATTCTGAGGCTATGGCATCTGGTCCTAAACTTTCTCACTAGTGGAAACATATTCGGTAAGTTTCAATGAGGTCCCCCGCTTCACCCTTCTAAACTCCAGTGAGTCATCAAATGCTCATCACATGTTAACCCAATCATTCCTGGAATAATTCTTGTAAACCTCCTCTGTCCCCGCTCCAATGCCAGCACATCCTTCTTCCTATATGGGGCCCAAAACTGCTAACAATACTCTGACCAGTGCCTTTTTCAAGCCTCAGCATTACACCTTAGTTATTGTATTCCATCCTTCTCAAATTAAATGCTAGCATTGCATTTGCCTTCCTTACTACCAATTCAACTTGCAAATTAACTTTTTGGGAATCCTGCACCAACACTCCCAAGTCCATTTGCAACTCTGATTTTTGAATTCTCTCATTTAGAAAATAGTCTATGCCTTTATTCCTACCAAAATGCATGACTCCACACTTTGCTACGCTGCATTCCATCTGCCACTTCTCATCCCATTCTCCAAACCTATCCGAGTCCTTCTGCTGAGTCCCTGCTTTCTCAACACTACCTGCCCCTTCATCTATCTTCGTATCATCTGCAAACTTGGCCAAAAAGCCTTTAATTTCTTCATCAAAATCATTTATATACGTGAGGAGTTGCAGCCTCAGCAGAAATCTGCTAGTCACTGGCAGCCAATCAGAAAAAGCCCCCTTTATTGCCACTCTCTGCCGTGCCATCCAGCCAAACTGTTATCTATGCTACTATCTTCCCTGATACCATGGGCTCTCATCTTTAGCAACCTCACCAGCGGCCCCTTATCAAAGTCCTTTTAAAAATCCAGGCAAACCACGTCCACTAACTCTCCTTTGTCTATCCTGCTTTTTACTTCCTCAAAGAATTCCAACAGGTTCGTCAGGCAAGATCTCCCTTTCACAAAACCTATTTTATCGTGTGCTTCAGAAACCTCGTCCTTTACCAACCACTGAAGTCAGGCTAACCGGTCTATAGTTTCAACTCTTCAGCCTTGCACCCTTCTTGAACAGCGGAGTAATATTTGCAATTTTCCAATCATCTGGAACCATCCCTGACTCTAGTGATTCTTGAAAGATCACAACTAATGCCTCTACAATCTCGAAAGCCGCCTCTTTCAGAACCCTGGGGTGTAGTCCATCCGGTCCAGGTAACTTATCCACCTTCAGATCTTTCAGCTTCCCAAGCACCTTCTCTTAAGTGATAGTTATTCCACTAATTTCCATCCCTTGACTTAAATTTCCGGCACATTGCTGGTGTCTTCCATCGTGAAGGCTGATGCAAAAAACGTATTCAGTTCCTCTGCCATTTCTTTATTCTCCATTATCACTTCTCCAGCATTATTTTCCAGCGTTCCAGCTCTTACCGCTTTCTTACTCTTTATCTGAAGAAACTTTGTTGTCCTTAGTTTAGTTGTTTGGAGATACAGCACGGAAACAGGCCCTTCGGCCCACCACGTCTGCGCTGACCAGCAATCCCCGCATATTAACACTTTTATATTAATGGTTAGCTTACTTTCGTATTTCATCTCTTCTCCCCGTATTGCCTTTTTTGTTACCTTCTGTTGGTTTTTTTTAAAGCTACCCAATCCTCCAGCATCCCATTAATCTTTGCAATGTTATATGCCTTCTCTTTTAGTTTTATGCTGTCTTTGACTTTCTTTTTCAGCCACGGTCACCTCATTCTCCCATTAGAATCTTTCCTCCTCTTTGGAATGAAAAGATGCTGCATTGTCTGAATTGAACCCAGAAATTTTGCCATTGCTGTTCTACCGTCACTTATGTAGGTTCTCTTTCTAATCAACTTTAACTCATCCTCTTTGTTCCGTAGACCACGTGTATTCAAATATAATCTCTGCCTTTAATTCACCCCTCTTCACATTGGTCCAGACTTTACCTGGCCTTAGGCTCTTATCCCTTCTTAAACTTCCTTTCCTATTACTTCTGGAGACTTCCATAACTTCTCCTACATTCTCCTACCTCCAATGGGGGTCAGTACCTCCAACGCCAATCCGTTCCTTTGCTAATTAATGTCAAGACTCCAATAACAGGTGTAGGTGCTGCTCCCTGTGGAAGTGCTTGGAAAAGAGACCCCAAGCCCCTTTGGCTGGTGTTGAGGAAGACAACCCCTTTCCTTGGGATTTTCCTTTATTTGGGAGCAACTTGAAAAGCAATATGCATTTGATTTGTCATTGTTTGTATCAAGGCAACTTCCTCAGCAGGCTTGCTCTTCCTCCTCTTGCCTTTTGCTATCAGATCCTTTTAAAGTAAAAGTCCTTTTACTATCAGATCTTCCTAAATAACTAGAAGACGATCATCACTACTGTAAGGTACACAAAAATGCTGGAGAAACTCAGCAGGTGCAGCAGCATCTATGGAGCGAAGGAAATAGGTAACGTCTGAAGAAGGGTTTCGGCCCGAAACGTTACCTATTTCCTTCGCTCCATAGATGCTGCTGCACCCGCTGAGTTTCTCCAGCATTTTTGTGTACCTTCGATTTTCCAGCATCTGCAGTTCCTTCTTGAACTCTTCATCACTACTGTAACATTATTTTACTTTTTTGACTCAATACAGGAGAAAATAGCAGAGCTGCAAAACGAGCTTATACATTACACCAGGCAGTACACGTGCAGATTGGATCAATTGAATATGATGATGACGGAAAAGGAGAAGACTGAAGCACAGTTAAATATTCAACAGAAAAAAATGGTAAACTTGTTGCATCATCAGATATATTTTGGCATCTTTTAAATGAACGAGGTACAGAAATTGTTTATTACTTAAATTTTGGCTCGTTCTTCAATTCCACTTCCCAGATGATGTGATTACTTGGTGAATCCCTGGGCAGGTTTCAATACATCCTGTCACTGAGGCTCAGAGTTGAATTATAGGAGTGGGCTCATGAAAAGATTATTGGGCTTTACATGAATTACTTATGGTAGGGAGCCACGAACAGCAATAACGCTAGTAACCCGAGGGAGAAATATCGATCACGGCAACCGAGAGAACTTCCGTGCTCTTGTTTGAATTAGTACATGGGATCTTGGGTAAGTTCCGTGTCATATACACCAAGGTGCAAGGAAATTTGTTTGCATGAAGCTCATATAGAAAACAGTATATACGGTAATGATAAAAATAACTATACCTGTACAATGAACATAATATAGCAGAATGGTGTACATTTTGTAGTACAATCAGTAGTGTAAAGAATATACTAAATTGCAAAAGCAGAATAACCAAATAACGCTGTTCCATCACTTAGTTCCGTTAATTACCTGTAACCATTGGATAACTTAACTTAGTTTTTTAAAAAGCAAACTAAGAAGTTTATTTAAAAAGACATTTGTCTGCTGTTAATTAACATAAAACATCCTGGTAGAGTCATAGAGTCATAGAGTGATACAGTGTGGAAACAGGCCCTTCGGCCCAACTTGCCACACCGGCCAAAAATGTCCCAGATGTACTAGTCCCAAATCCCTCCAAACCTGTCCTATACATGTACCTGTCTAACTGTTTCTTAAACAATTGGATAGTCCCAGCCTCAACTACCTCCTCTGGCAGCTTGTTCTATATACTCACCACCCTCTGTGTGAAAAAGTTACCCCCTCGGATTCCTATTAAATCTTTACCCGTTCACCTTGAATCTATGTCCTCTGGTCCTCGATTTCCCTACTCTGGCCAAGAGACTCTGTACATCTACCCGATCTATTCCTCTCATGATTTTGTACACCTCTATAAGATCACCCCTCATCCTCCTGCGCTCCATGGAATAAAGACCCAGCTCACACCCTCTAGTCCCGACAACATCCTCGTAAATCTTTTCTGAACCCTATCAAGCTTGACAATATCTTTCCTATAACATGGTGCCTAGAACTGAACACAATATTCTAATTGCGGTCTCAACAACGTCTTATACAACTGCAAAATGACCTCCCAACTTGGATATTCATTACTCTGACTGATGAAGGCCAAAGTACCAAAAGCCTTTTTAACCACCTTATCCACCTGCGACTCGACCTTCAAGGAACCATGCTCCTGTACTCCTAGATCCTTCTGATCTACAACACTACCCAGAGGCCTACCATTTACTGTGTAGGTCCTGCCCTTGTTCGACGTCCCAAAATGCAACCTCACACTTTTCTGTATTAAATTCCACCAACCATTCCTCCGCCCACCTGGCCAATCGATCCAGATCCTGCTGCAATCTTTCACAACCACCTTCACCATGAGGACCAAAGTTGTACCAGTGAAAGTCAAAGAAGCCATTATGAGACTGAGAAACAAGAATAAACCTGCGAGAGACATCAGCCACACCTTACGCTTACCAAAATCAACTATTTGGAATCTCATTAAGAAGATAGAGAGCACTGGTGAGCTTACTAATCACAAAGGGACTGGCAGGCCAGGCCACAGCTGATGACAAAATAATTCTCACTATAATAAAAAAAAATCCCCAAACACCTGTCCGACAGATCAGAAACACTCTTCGGGAGTCAGGTGTGGATTTGTCAATGACCACTGTCCGCAGAAGACTTGATGAACAGAAATACAGAAGCTACACTGCAAGATGCAAACCACTGGTTAGCTGCAAAAATGGGATGGCCAGGTTACAGTTTGGCAAGAAGTACTTAAAAGAGCAACCACAGTTCTGGAAAAAGGTCTTGTGGACTGATATCAGTGATGGCAAGAGCAAAGTATGGGGGAGAGAAGGAACTGCCCAAGATCCAAAGCATACCATCTCATCTGTGAAACACGGTGGTGGGGGTGTTATGGCCTGGGCATGTATGGCTGCTGATGGTACTGGCTCACTTATCTTCATTGATGATACAACTGCTGATGGGAGTAGCATAATCAATTCTGAAGTGTATAGACACATCCTATCTGCTCAAGTTCAAACAAATGCCTCAAAACTCATTGGCCGGCGTTTCATTCTGCAGCAATACAATGATCCCAAACATATTGCTAAAGCCACAAAGGAGTTTTCAAAGCTAAAAAATGGTCACTTCTTGAGTGGCCAAGTCAATCACCTGATCTGAACCCAATTGAGCAGGCCTTTTATATGCTGAAGCGAAAACTGAAGGGGACCAGCCCCCAAAACAAGCATAAGCTAAAGATGGCTGCAAACCAGAGCCTTTTTTAAAAATCTGACAATATGCACTTTAACCACATGTCATTTTTTCTATTACAAATCTCAAATTGTGGAGTAGAGGCAAATAAATAAATTATGCGTCTTTGTCCCAAACATTATAGAGGGCATTGTAGCCTCACTTAGATGAACCGTCCGTAATGCCACCTCTGATCACTGCCGTGACATCCCCCTTAACCAACAATGCAACACCCCCTCCTCTTTTTCCCTCACCCGTCTCTCTTGAAGCTCTTGTACCCTGGAACATTGAGCTGCCAGTCCTGCCCCTCCCTTCACCAGGTTTCAGTCATGGCTCCAACGTCCCAGTCGCTCATACCTATCCATGCCCTAAGCTCATCTGCCTTACCCGTCAGGCCCCCTGCATTAAAATACGTGCAGTTTAAATCAACCCTCCTTCCTTGCTCTCCGCCTTTCACCTGCCTATTCTGTCCACAAATCTTTCCTACACCACCCTCCATACCAACATCTAGCCTCTCACGTGCCTCTGTCCTGTACGGGATCCCACCACCTGCCAATCAAATTTAAACCCTCCCGTGTAGCATTAGCAAACCTGCCCACTAGGATATTGATCCACCTCCAGTTAAGGTGCAACCCCACCCTTTTGTACAGGTCACTCCTGCCCCAGAAGATATCCCAATGATCCAGAAATGTAAATCTCTGCCCCCTGCACCCTCAGCCACACATTCATTTCCCCAATCTTTCTGTTCTTACCTTCACTAGTACAAGGTACTACCCTGCAGGTCCTGCTTTTCAGTCTTCTACCCGATTCTGTAAACTCATGTTGCAGAACCCCTTCCCTTTACTTGCCTATATCATTCGTGCCAACATGCACAACAACCTCCGGCTGCTCCCCATCACTCTTGAGGATGGCGTGCAGCCGCTCCGAGACGTCCTGGACCCTAGCACCAGGGAGTCAACACGCCATCTTGGAGTCTCGCCTGCTGCCGCAGAATCTCCTGTCTGCACCTCTGACCGTCGAGTCCCCCAGCACTACGGCTCTGCCTGACGTCACTCTTCCCCGTTGAGCCTCAGCATCAGGGTTGGAGTCACAGCCTTGGCTGCTACTCAATCTTGTTGTGTCGTCCACTCCAACAGCTCCCAAGAGGCTGTAAATCAGTATAATTCCAAAGTTGTGTTGCACCATACTATCCTTGTAATGAATCAATGAAAGGAATCCATGTCTTTGAAAATTGCTCTGATTTTCCTGCTAAGACAAGTCTCATATCTTCAAGATGTAGCCTCAGACATGTTTGTAATCCACATTTTGAGAGTAGGGGCAGATGTATTTTTCCAAAATTTAAGTATAAGTTTTTTCGCCGAAACTCAAACACACTTAGAGTCAATATTTTATTAATTGTGCATTGGTAGAAAAATAGACTGGAGACAATTTCCATTTGAAATGATGCAGGAGTGCCAAGGGTTTGCACTGTGAGGGAATCTGCTGCAATTCAAGTGTAATTCAGCACTAAAATCGAATATTATGTACATCTTTACGTGTATGTCTGGTCTAGCTACATGTAGCTCCAATTTATAGGTTCTCATTGAAATGTGTCACAATCCTCAACTTGTGTGGAACTGATGAAGCTTATTACTACTGATTTGTTCCAGGGAGCAGAAATTCAGAAACAGAAAGTTAAATTGTTGGAGAAACGGGAGCAGATTCAGCTGGTGGAGAAACAAGCGCAAGAAATCAAAGACCTGAAAGACGAAATAAGTCTGCTAACGCGAAAGGGAGGTCACATTCTCCCTCCTGCCCAACCACCTTTACCACAGTGAACTCTGCACCATCTTTAGTATAACTTCCTCTCTATTTCTAATAGGGTGAATTTTGTTTTGCTTCAAATAGATGTGATTTTATTCTGGCCTGAAATGGATGCAATCATCATATTCATTGTGCGCCAAAATTAGTTGTTTTGTTATTAATTAAAAGATGGGCATTCCTTTCAAAGATGTTCAACGTTCACACAACTGCACTTCAAGAGAAGCATAGCTGGCTGTTTCAGCTGTATAGTTAGAAACTGTCCAGGTGAGAGAGTAATGTGGGAAATAGTAGCACGTTTTCTGTTCGGTGCCTAAAATGTTTTCGACACCCCCTAAAACACACAGTAAATTCTGAAATCCAAATGATATTAAAGAACATTTGATGAACTTACTTTCCTTGGGGCAGTGATTATTTGCCGTACCTTTTGAATGCTGGTTGTGTTCAGGCCTGTCTAATTTGTGAAAAGGGGTAAAGTGGATAATCTAGCAAGATTTTGAGGAAGAAGCCATGATCTGATTAATGGCAGGTCAGTCTCTGGTCCTATATCTTCTGCTCTTATGGTCAAAGAAAACCCAATGCATAGATGCTGCCTAGCCCCGTAGGGAAACACATTGCCAAACTGGCACAAGAACATGATGTCACTTTTTTTTTGTTGCTTCTATTATGTGTACAACAGATTATTTCCTCATTTTATGGCGTGCCTACTGTTAGCACGATTTTAAAACTGCCCACCCAAGTAATAGTCAGAGCACAGAAATAGGTCCTTCAGCCCAACTTATTCATGCCCAAAGATACTTGAGGAGCTCCTCTAGTATCTTTGTTCATGCCTACCAAGATGTTCCATCTAATCTAGTCCCATTCGCCCAGGTTTGGCCCCCTCTCAACCTTCCCTATTCATGTGCCTGTCCAAGTGTCTTTTAAATGCGCATGTGCCTGTCCAAGTGTCTTTTGAATGCTGTTATAGTATCTGCCTAATTCCAAATACCCACCACCCAAGTGAAAACGTTGCCCCTCATCTTAAACCAACATCCTCAGGTTCTTGATTCCTCTATCCTGAGTAAAAGACTGTGCATTCATTCTATTTATTCTCCTCTTGATGTTATACACCTCTACAAGATCACACCTCAGCCTGCTGTGCTCCAAGGAATAAAGTCCTTGCTTGGCCAACTTTCCTTATAGCTCAGTTCCTCAAGTCCTGGCTACATCCTCGTAATTCTTTGCACTCTTTCTAGCTTAATGACATCTTATAGCCAGGTGACCAGAACTAAACACAATACTCCACACATGGCCTCACTGTTGTACAACTGTAACCTAATGTCCCAACTTCACTACTTAATTCTCTGACTTATGGTCAATGTACCAAAAGCCTTCTTTATACCTTTTATCTCACTGTGACATTTTCATGTCTATATGCATGTTTATGCATTTTCATGTCTGTATGTTTATTTCAAACTATATGTGCATTTTTACAATACTGGAGAGATTTTGAGAAACAGGATTATTATTCAGTTTTTTTACACCAATACTGTTCTTAACAAAAATCTACCCATCATGTGAAACCTTATAAATAAGATATAAATTAGATAACTTCAAGACCGAAAGTCAAAAACTTTTTGCATGACAGACAAATCTCCATCGTTTTACCACCAATTTGGACACCAAAAATGTGACATTAAAAACTCTGCCACATTTAGTCATGAATATTTAATTCATAAATAAACTTCATATGGCCCATTATACATATACGTTTTGATAATGATCTAGGGAAATATCTTCAGCAATACCAGGAGAAAAATACTAACATAAGATAATACAGTACAGTAAAAAGATCCCATTACGGTCGTTGTGCTTGGTGTCCATTGTCCCAATGACCGTTATCGGGGTCGGTACCTCCAAACCGCTAATGCTTTTCAAAAACCCAATGAGGTATCCTATGGTAGAAGCGATTTTTGGGCGAGTTAATTCTTTTTTCTAATTTTCCAATTTAACACATCAAAAACATCATGGTGTCAAAAACGCAATGACCGTTTACGATATATTTTCAGACTTTTTAAAATCACTTAAAACATTTTTTTTTACATAAATTGGTCATCAAAACTAAGAAACTGAGCCAATCTTCAATTTGGCAACACGGTCTCTTGTTTACCTTTCCTATGGACCAAGTCGTTAACTTCATTCCTTCATGTCAACTTCGGGAAGCTCCACAACGACTGTTACGGAGACATTTTACTTACTAAAAAATCAGCCCAAATCAAATGTTCTGACGAATCATCGGCCATCGATATAGCTCAAATCCATAAGATAATGTTCCGTTTAGATTACATTAGTGAAAATGTTTGGTTTTCGCTAATAATGTAACGTTCGTTTTCTGGGACACCAAACCTTTTACTGTCCACCGCAACGTGCATTTGTGTGTATGATGTGTAACGCGTGTTGCGGTGTCCACTCAGATGGATGTAGTATTCTACTACATGATCAGGTGAATTAAGTGGAAACGGTGTTTGCAATTTTATTGTTCCATGTGGTATTCATAAACATAGAAAGGAATAAGAAATACGTGCACTTACTGTGCCAACCAGGTCACTGGTGGACACCACGACAACCGTTACACAAAGTGTATTTGTACAAGTACAAGTACAAGTAAGTTTATTGTCATGTGTCCCTGTATAGGACAATGAAATTCTTGCTTTGCTTAAGCACACAGAAAAATAGTAGGCATTTACTACAAAACAGATAAATGTGTCCATATACCATGATATAAATATATACACACATGAATAAATAAACTGGTAAAGTGCAAATAACAGAAAGTGGTTATTAATAATCAGAGTTTTGTCCGAGCCAGGTTTAATAGCCTGATGGCTGTGGGGAAGTAGCTATTCCTGAACCTGGTTGTTGCAGTCTTCAGGCTCCTGTACCTTCTACCTGAAGGTAGCAGGGAGATGAGTGTGTGGCCAGGATGGTGTGGGTCTTTGATGATACTGCCAGCCTTTTTGAGGCAGCGACTGCGATAAATCCCCTCGATGGAAGGAACGTCAGAGCCGATGATGGACTGGGCAGTGTTTACTACTTTTTGTAGTCTTTTCCTCTCCAGGGCACTCAAATTGCCGAACCAAGCCACGATGCAACCGGTCAGTATGCTCTCGACTGTGCACCTGTAGAAGTTAGAGAGAGTCTTCCTTGACAATCCGACTCTCCGTAATCTTCTCAGGAAGTAGAGGCGCTGATGAGCTTTTTTGATAATTGCGTTAGTGTTCTCGGACCAGGAAAGATCTTCAGAGATGTGCACGCCCAGGAATTTGAAGTTCTTGACCCTTTCAACCATCGACCCGTTGATATAAATGGGGCTGTGGGTCCCCCTCCTACTCCTTCCAAAGTCCACAATCAGTTCCTTGGTTTTGCTGGTGTTGAGGGCCAGGTTATTGCGCTGGCACCATATGGACAGTTGCTCGATCTCTCTTCTATATTCTGACTCATCCCCATCAGTGATACGCCCCACAATAGTGGTGTCGTCAGCGAACTTGATGATGGAGTTCGCACTGTGGTTCGCTACGCAGTCATGGGTATAGAGTGAGTACAGCAGGGGGCTGAGCACGCAGCCTTGAGGTGCTCCCGTGCTGATTGTTATCGAGGCCGACACATTTCCACCAATACGAACAGACTGTGGTCTGTGGACGAGGAAGTCGAGGATCCAGTTGCAGAGGGATGCGCAGAGACCCAGTTCTGTGAGTTTGGTAACCAGTTTGGAGGGGATGATTGTGTTAAATGCCGAGCTGTAATCAATGAATAACAGCCTGACATATGAGTTTTTGTTGTCCAAGTGGTCCAGTGCGGAGTGGAGGGCCAGAGAGATCGCATCCACCGTTGATCTGTTGTGGCGGTACGCGAACTGCAGTGGGTCCAGGTTTTTGTCGAGGTAGGAGTTGATTTGCTCCATGATCAACCTCTCAAAGCACTTCATCACCACCGGTGTTAGTGCCACTGGTCGATAGTCATTGAGGCACGTCACCTTACTCTTCTTGGGCACCGGTATGATTGATGCCCTTTTAAAGCAGGTGGGGACCTCAGACCTCAGAAGTGAGAGGTTGAAAATGTCCGTAAAAACTCCCGCCAGTTGGTCTGCACAGGTTTTTAGAACACGACCGGGTATACCATCAGGACCAGGTGCTTTTCGGGGGTTCACCCCTCTGAAGGATTTCCTGACATCGGCCTCTGTGACTGAGACTGAAATGCCATCACAGCGAATGGGGGATCGGGAAGGCATATCAGTATTCTCCCTTGCAAAGCGTGCGTAAAACGCATTGAGCTCGTCAGGGAGTGATGTTACACCGACATTCGAGCTGCCTCCTGGTTTCGCCTTGTAGGAGGTGATTGCATTCAGGCCCTGCCACAGCTGCCGAACATCTGTCTCGTCCTCCAGTTTAGAGCAGTAGTCCCTTTTGGCCTTTTTGATGGCCTTACCAAGGTCGTATCTGGTCTTCATGTAGGCCACTGTATCATTGGAGGTGAATGCTCTGTGTCTGGACTTCAGGAGAGTGCGGATCTCAAAGTTCATCCAAGGTTTCTGATTGGGAAACACTCGGAAGGTTTTTGTAGGGATGCAGTCCTCCACACATTTCTTAATGAAGTCTGTAACGACTGTGGCGTATTCGTTCAAGTCCGTTGCCGAGTCCTTGAACATTGCCTAGTCTACAGACTCCAAACAGTCCTGGAGTTGTTCTTCTGCCCCCCCCCCCCCCCCCCCCCGACCAGCTCTGTGCTGTCCTCACTTCTGGGGGTGCGCTCTTCAATTGCTGCCTGTAGGCAGGAAGAAGCAGCACCGCGGTATGGTTGGACTTACCGAAGTGAGGGCGAGGGATAGAACGATAGGCATTCTTAATGGTGGTGTAGCAGTGGTCGAGGGTGTTAGTTCCTCTGGTGCAGCAGGAGACATGTTGGTGGAAGTTGGGGAGTGATTTCTTCAGGTTCGCCTTATTGAAGTCCCCAGCAATGGTGGTAAATGCCTCGGGGTAAGATGTCTGGTGTTTGTTGACCACGGCGTGCAGCTCCTCCAGTGCCAGACGGACATCTGCCTGGGGTGGGATGTAGACCGCGGTCAGGATAACGGAGGTGAATACTCTCGGGAGGTAGAAGGGACGGCACTTCACCGCCAGATGTTCGAGGTGTGGACAGCAGGAGTTGGACAGGATTGCCACGTCTGAACACCACGCAGAGTTGACCATGAGGCAGACGCCCCCTCCTCTCCCTTTCCCAGATGCCAAGGTACGGTCCATACGGTGGATGGAAAACCCTTCAGGCTGGACCGCTGAGTCTGGGGAGCTGGGGGTCACCGTTACACAACCGTTACACAAAGTGTATTTGTGTATTCTGATGCAATTTTCTGAAACTTGCCATCAAGATGCTATCTTTTCTTATATTTCTTGTTGATACTATGTTAGTCATGAACCCAATAAAGTGCTTGTCAACTTTTTTGAAGGAATTTGAAATTTGACCCCCTTTGTCACATTTTTGTGTGCAACATTGTAAAAAGACATATGCTCGTACTCCTAGATCCCTCTGCTCTTCAACACTTCACAGGACCCTACCACCCACTGTGAAGTTCCTACCCGGATCTGGCTTCCCAAAATGCAAAACCTCGCTCTCATTAAACTCCAATACCCTTTCCTCAGCCCACTCGCCCAGCTGATCAAGATCCAACTGCAATGTGATAATTATCTTTTTACAATACCACCTACTTCAGTGTCATCTGTAAACCTACTAATTATGCCATACATTCTCATCTAAATCATTGATATAAACCATACACAGCAATGGGCACAGCACCGTTCCCTGAAGCATACCACTAGTTAAATGCCTTCTGCCCAAAAAAACACCCTTACACCACTACCCTCTGCCTCCTTCCATTAAGCCAATTCTCTATCCGTATGGCTGTGTCAGGAAGGCTGAAGAGAAAGCCAGTTTCTATTGCTTTGCAAGCTATTATCATTTCAGGTTTTAAACTTAGATGTTCTTTCCAAGCAGTCTTTTTACGTTTTCTCATCTGAACCCTAACACACTGCACTCTGAAAGGAGGAAGGTGAAATCAAGGAAAGGCAAGAAATTGCAGCTGTCTTCGGAGAGATCATGGAGCTAACTATGTAGATAACTTGCCTGCCTAGATTATTGCGTTCCTCTGGAGTTTTACAGTTCGAACTTGGCCAATTTCCTTTTTAAAATGTTACCAAGGGGAATCCATAAGGATTGGTATTAGTGGACTTTACAATGTTCCATGGAGCTCAGAAAGGTAAAATCCAATAGCAGCCAGGGAAACTGCAAAATTTCAGGAGGCTGATCAAGGATCAAGGATAATGATCAACGATCTTGGAGAATGATTAAAGGATAATGATCAATAGAATGATGAGAAAGGACACACTTTTTATCGTGCCAAGTTGAGAACTAGAGCAAGAGGTAGAGGGGGTTTGAGGATTATTTTTCCCATCTAAATAAGAGCACGGTGGGTTTAAGTTACTTGAAAAGATAGGGAAGGCAGAATGATTTAGCATGTTTAAAAGGTTCCCTGAAAAAGAACAGGTTGTGCCATATTCTGTGCTGCCAGGAAGGGGGAATTTGGATTTGGCTGAACTCTCAGCTGGTTGTCCTCCGATAGAGTTAATTTCAATGGTTTTATGGTTATGCTGGTCTCAGCAATCACCTCTGGTCCCAATATACCTCAACATATTAAGCTCAACAGTCTAACATTACCTCTAATCGGGACGACAGATGGCACAATGGGCTAAGTGTTCGGCTGGCAACCGGAAGGTAGCCGGTTCGAATCCCGCTTGGAGTGCATACTGTCGTTGTGTCCTTGGGCAAGACACTTCACCCACCTTTGCCCGTGTGTGAGTGATTGGTGGTGGTCGGAGGGGCCATAGGCGCAGATTGGCAGCCACGCTTCCGTCAGTCTGCCCCAGGGCAGCTGTGGCTACAGAAGTAGCTTACCACCACCGAGTGTGACTGAGGAGTGAATTAATAATGCGATGTAAAGCGCCTTGATTATTAGAAAGGCGCTATATAAATCCCATCCATTATTATTATTATTAATCAATTTACAGCCCAAATCCAGTTCCTGACTTTCATATGCAAACCCTACCCTATCCTCTTCGACTCTCTCAACTAGGAAATAAACCAGGGAACAAATCAGTGGGATAGTTTACATGATGAATCAGAGAGACAAGCCGTCTGCTGCCAGGTTCCTTTGGCATCAATAACATTCAGACCCACTGTTTTACAGAAAACACTCTTTGACTTGATGTTTATTATTACTTTTGCACAGAAACTAATCTTTTCTTAAAAATACATCTAAACATCTGTAAAATTCTGCATTTATAAACAATCAATACAAAAAAAATCAGCTGTCACGCAGATAGAAGGAACCCTGCATACACCAAAGGAGCAATTCTACATCCAGAGAAGTGCCTACTTTTGATTATTGCCTTTTACATATCCAAGTTGCTTGCTGCTGCGAGGCACAGCTGCAATCCACATCAATCAAAAAAGAAACATGTAGCAATGCCTTTATCCAGGCCATGCCAAGGCAGTGGGGTTCACCAAGTGTCTGGAGATCTGACTAGACAGTGCTGGTACAATAATTTAATTACACCTGATCAAATGTCACTGATATCAAATAACACATTTACCATCTTCACACTTAATAATTAGATCATTCTATTTAACAATATATTAAAAAGTTATATTTTAGTGGAAAGGTAAATATAAATTAAGTGACCAAAAAGATCTACAAGTACAAACAGCCCTTCATTAAGTAATCTTACTTTATATCTAAATCAAATGCTGGATTTTTGATCACCTGAATTCAATGTACAAATAGCTAATTACGTTTTTGAAAGTCAATATTCTACAGGTTAGATGTAGCTCACAGGAACTGGGATAGAGGTCAGGCAACTCCAGCCCATCTGCACAATGGAGGAATGTAGGAAGTCTTTCAACTCCTGAGGGACTTTGTGTGCTGGAACTGAACATGCACATCAACTCTGGTCATCTAACTGAGCTCCGCTAATCTCTCGTAGCTTTGTGATCACAGTGAGAGGCAGTCGTCCAGGTTCAGTAAATATTTTCTAAAACGATGAGGGTAAAAAAAAGACATTAATCAGGACCTGTCATTACTAAAATGTGCTGTAACAAATAGTTTGACAGCAACTAAGAGAACATTCCCTGGAAAGGACACAGATTATTATTATCAGTCTGATGAAGGGTCTCGACCCGAAACGTCACCCATTCCTTCTCTCCGTAGATTCTGCCTGTCCCGCTGAGTTACTCCAGCATTTTGTGTCCATCAGATTAATATAGCATGGAATCAAGCTACTTGGCCCAACAATTTTAGTTCGCAAATTGTTAATGTGCTTTGGGCTAATTTTGCCGGCATCCCACCTTACTCCTTACACCTTCAATGATCTCAGAGACAGATTTATAAAACAGAAACAGGCCCTGTGTAGAATACTAATATGCTAGGGCAGTTTGACTATATATCTGTGTGTGTGCGTGCATGTACGCATACAGTGCTCTCCATAATGTTTGCCACAAAGACCCATCAATTATTTATTTGCCTCTGTACTCCACAGTTTGAGATATGTAATAGAAAAAAATCATATGTGGTTAAAGTGCACATTGTCAGATTTTAATAAAGGCCATTTTTATACATTTTGGTTTCACCATGTAGAAATTACAGCAGTGTTTATACATAGCCCCCCCCCCCATTTCACGGCACCATAATGTTTGGGACACAGCAATGTCATGTAAAAGAAAGTAGTCATGTTTAGTATTTTGTTGTATATCCTTTGCATGCAATGACTGCTTGAAGTCTGTGATTCATGGACATCACCAATTACTGGGTGTCTTATCTGGTAATGCTCTGCCAGGCCTGTATTGCAGCCATCTTTAGCTTGTGCCTGTTTTGGGAGCTAGTCCCCTTCAGTTTCCTCTTCAGCATATAAAAGACATGCTCAATTGGGTTCAGATCGGATGATTTGACATTTTTTTAGCTTTGAAAAACTCCTTTGATGCTTTTGCAGTATGTTTTGGATCATTATCTTGCTGTAGAATGAACCGCCGGCCAATGCGTTTTGAGGCATTTGTTTGAACTTGAGCAGATAGGATGTGTCTATACTTCAGAATTCATTATGCTACTACCATCAGCAGATGTATCATCAATGAAGATAAGTGAGTCAGTACCTTCAGCAGCCATACATGCCCAGGCCATAACACCCCCACCACTGTGTTTCACAGATGAGTTGGTATGCTTTGGATCTTGGGCAGTTCCTTCTCTCCTCCATACTTTGCCCTTGCCATCACTCTGATATGTTAATCTTTAATAAAATCTGACAATGTGCACTTTAACCACGTGTTTTTTTCTTATACAAATCTCAAATTGTGGAGTAGAGGCAAATAAATAAATGATGGGTCTTTGTCCCAAAAATTATGGAGGGCACTGTAAATTCAAAGCCCAGTGCATACCATAGGCTGCCTTTATCATATGACATATGATATATGTCATGCATTTTATATACGCAGCTGATGGAGGTCTTCCATGGCCTGCCAGTCCCTTTGTGATTAGTAAGCTCACCAATGCTCTATTTCTTCTTAATGATGTTCCAAACAGTTGATATTGGTCAGCCTAAGATTTGGCTGATGTCTCTAACAGTAACACTTTATCACACAGAGTTGTGACTCTATGGAATTCTCTGCCTCAGAGGGAAGTGGAGGCCGGTTCTCTGTATACTTTCAAGAGAGAGCTAGATAGGGCTCTTAAAGATAACGGAGTCAGGGGATAAGGCAGGAACGGGGTACTGATTGTGGATGATCAGCCATGATCACAGTGCTGGCTTGTAGGGCCGAATGGCCTACTCCTGCACCTATTGTCTATTGTCTATTTTATTCTTGTTTCTCAGTCTCATTATGGCTTCTTTGACTTTCATTGGCACAACTTTGGACCTCATCTTGATAAAGAGCAATAAAAGTTTCCAAAGGTGATGGAAAAACTGGAGGAAAGACTAGGTGCTGAGAGCTCTCTTATACCTGCCTTAAGGAGGCATTTAAACACACCTGAGCAATTACACACGCCTGTGAAGCCATGCGTCTCAAACATTATGGTGCCCTGAAAAGATTTTATTAAAGGATATTTTTATACATTTTGGTTTCACCATGTAAAAATTACATGGTCCCCCCATTTCAGGGCACCATTATGTTTGGGACACATGGCTTCACAGGTGTTTGTAAATGCTCAGGTGTGTTTAATTTCCTCCTTAATACAGGTATAAGAGAGCTCTCAGCACCTAGTCTTTCCTCCAGTCTTTCTATCACCTTTGGAAACTTTTATTGCTGTTTATCAAGATGAGGTCCAAAGTAATGCCAATGAAAGTCAAAGTAGCCATAATGAGACTGAGAAACAAGAATAAAATAGACAATAGGTGAAGGAGTAGGCCATTTGACCCTTCGAGCCAGCACTGTGATCATGGCTGATCATCTACCATCAGTACCCCATTCCTGCCTTCTCCCTATAGCCCCTGACTCCGTTATCTTTAAGAGCCCTATCCTAGCTCTCTCTTGAAAGTATCCAGAGAACCGTCCTCCACCGACATCTGAGGCAGAGAATTCCAGACTCACCACTCTGTGTGAAAAAGTGTTACTGTTAGAGACATCAGCCAAACCTTAGGCTTACCAATCAACTGTTTGGAACATCATTAAGATGAAAGAGAGCGCTGGTGAGCTTATTAATCACAAAGGGACTGGCAGGCCACAGAAGACCTCCACAGCTGATGACAGAAGAATTCTCTCTATAATAAAGAAAAATCCCCAAACACCTGTCCGACAGTTCAGAAACACTCTTTAGGAGTCAGGTGTGGATTTGTCAATGGCCACTGGCAGAAGACTTAATGAACAGAAATACAGAGGCTACACTGCAACTTATATCAGAGTGATGGCAAGAGCAAAGTATGGAGGAGAGAAGGAACTGCCCAAGATCCAAAGCATACCACCTCATCTGTGAAACATGGTTGTGGGGGTGTTATGGCCTGGGCATGTATGGCTGCTGAAGGTACTGGCTCACTTATATTCATTGATGATACAACTGCTGATGGTAGTAGCATAATGAATTCTGAAAAGTATAGACACATCCTATCAGCTCAAGTTCAAACAAATGCCTCAAAACTCATTGGCCGGCAGTTCATTCTACAGCACGACAATGATCCCAAACATACTGCTAAAGCAACAAAGGAGTTTTTCAAAGCTAAAAAATGATCAATTCTTGAGTGGCCAAGTTAATCACCCGATCTGAACCCAATTGAGCACGCCTTTTATATGCTGAAGAGAAATCTGAAGGAGACTAGCCTCCAAAATAAGCATAAGCTAAAGGTGGCTGCAATAGAGGCCTGGCAGAGTATCACCAGAGAAGACACCCAGCAACTGGTGATGTCCATGAATCACAGACTTCAAGCAGTCATTGCATGCAAAGGATATGCAACCAAAAATTCTAAACATGACTACATTCATTTACATGACATTGCTGTGTCCCAAACATTATGGTGACCTGAAATGGGGGAACAATGTACAAACATTGTTGTAATTTTTACATGGTGAAACCAAAATATATCAAAATGGCCTTTATTAAAATCTGATAATGTGCACTCTAACCACATGTGTTTTTTTCTATTACAAATCTCACAATTCTGGATAAGGCAAATTAAAAAATGATGGGTCTTTGTCCCAAACATTATGGAGGGCACTGTAAGAGTCAGGACATCATGATACAGCTTTATAGGACTTTGGTTAGGCTGCATTTGGAGTATTGCGTGCAGTTCTGGTCATGCCAATACAGGAAGGATGTGAAGGCTTTGCAAAGGATGCAACGGATATCGACCAGAATGATGCCTATATTCAGGGGTATTACAGAGAGATGTTGAAAACTTGGGAGGTACATAAAAAAGCTGGAGAAACTCAGCGGGTGCAGCAGCATCTATGGAGCGAAGGAAATAGGCAACGTTTCGGGCCAAAACCCTTCTTCAGACTGATAGGGTTGTAAACTTGGATTGTTTTCTGTGGAATGCCAGAGATTGATGGGAGACCTGATAGAAGTGTATAAAATTATGAGGGGCATAAATTGGGTAGACAGTCCGAACCTTCATCCTCGGGTGGAAATATCAAATACAAGGAGTCAAAAGGGCAAAATTCAAAGAAAATGTGCAGAACATGTTTGATGCCTGGACACACTGTCAGAGGTGGTGGCGGATGCAGTTACGATAGTGGCATTTAAGAGGATTTTAGATATGCACGAATGGAAGTATATGTATTATGTGCAGGCAGATAAGATTTGCTCTTGGCATCATGTTCTGTGTAGATATTCTGGGCCGAAGGACCTATTCCTGTGCTGTACTGCTTCATATTCTAGGTGTTCCAATCAGCTGTTAGTGTTCAATCACTGCATAAATTACTTTTTAATTTCATTAAATCAATTTCATTTTAATCCCATATACCCTTCTTGAGCCAATACCCCCTTCCTGTTTGTAAATATTAATAAGCTCCTTGTTTTAATCGCTCAACCCAGGAGTGAATATAACTATTTTTCAAACTCTAGTGTGTCAATTTATTGTACTGACCTCAATAAGGTGATTGGGGGAAGCCTTACAGACTGACACCAACCAGTGTTTCATGAGTTGTATCCCTTGCTGACCATCTATTTGGCTTGACTGTTAGGGTGAAGTGTTTAGAGTGCTGCCTAAGCTAAAATGCAAGCTTGTCAATACATCACATTCACATTTGGCATCCTGACTCACTGGGAAGAGCTTGTTACAGGTATTGAATTTTGATCTATGAATAATAAACTCAACAAGATCAGACAATAAACTCAAAAACGGCTGAAATAATCGCACCTTCATAAAACCATGACAGTCTTGGACCATAGGACCACGTGTGATCTGTTTGAATTTCTCACAGATTGCTGGGAAATTATTTGCTTCTAAAATTGAAGCCTGGTGGTACTTTATTAACGTCAAGGCCACACGAAACGTGATTTTAGATCCTTCATAGAACATACAGTCCCAGATTCGAAGGACAGTCTAGAATAATGGAAAACAGTTATCAGTCAAACAGCACAGGGACAAGGCCTTTCAGCTCAGCACACACATGGCAAACACTGTGCTGCCACCTATATTGTTGTACAATAAATAAAACTACCACAACCTCCCTGCTCTTATATTCTATGACACAACTAATGAAGGCTGGTACACCATTTGTGGCCTTCATCCCCTTTATCTACCTTTATCTTTGGACTAATATCGAGGTGCATAGTTCTCAATACTCTATAGGGCCCTACCATTCATTGCATATACTTGACCTTTAATAGTTTAGTTTAGAGATACAGCATGGAAAGAGGTCCTTTGGCCCACATCAACCATCGATCACCCATTTACACTAGTTCTATGTATCGCACTTTCGCTTCCACTCCATACATATTTGGGACAGTTGACGGAGATCAATTAACCTACAAACCTGCAGATCTTTGGGATCTGGGAGCACCTGGAGGAAACCCATTCGGTCATACCAAATAGTGGGGGGGAAGGGGTTGACAAATTGGGAGTATAAAGATGGAGTTAAAGGGGAAGTGAGTACAGGAAAAGTTACAAAAGACTCCCGAATTAATGGGAAGGAAAGTTCGAGAAGGGATAAGAGAGTAAGGTTAGGGCCAATAGTGACCGGTGTGAGAAGGGAGGTGAATACCGGTCAAAGTGTTGTATACGAATGTATAGGACATAAAGTGGATGAGCTTGAGGTTCAGTTAGCAATTGGCACGTATGATGTTGTGGGAATTACAGAGAATGGCTGCAAGAGGGCCAGGGCTGGGAACTGAATATTCAGGGGTATACGTCCCATCGAAAAGACAGACAGGTGGGCAGAGGAGGTGGGGTAGCTCTGTTGGTGAGGAATGAAATTCAGGTCCTTGCGAGGGGTGACATAGAGTCTGGAGATGTAGAGTCTGTATGGATAGAACTAAGGAATTGTAAGGGTAAACGACCCTAATGGGAGTTATCTACAGGCCCCCAAACGGTAGCCTGGATATAGGGTGCAAGTTGAATCAAGAGTTAAAATTGGCATGTAGTGGCATAATACTACAGTTGTTATGGGAGATTTCAACATGCAGGTAGACTGGGAAAATCAGGTTGGTACTGGACCCCAAGAAAGGGAGTTTGTGGAGTGCCTCCGTGATGGATTCTTAGAGCAGCTTGTACTGGAGCCTACCAGGGAAAAGGCAATTCTGGATTTAGTGTTGTGTAATGAACCTGATTTGATGAGGGAACTCGAGGTAAAGGATCAATTCGGAGGTAGTGGCCATAATATGGTAAGTTTTAATCTACAATTTGAGAGGGAGAACGGAAAAGTGTCAGTATTACAATTGAACAAAGGGGACTATGGAGCCATGAGGGAGGAGCTGGCCAAAGTTGACTGGAAAGATACCCTAGCAGGGATGACAGTGGAAGAACAATGGCAGATATTTATGGGAATAATTCAGAAGGTGCAGGATCAGTTCATTGGAAAGATTCCAAGGGGAGTAAGGGGCGACCATGGCTGACACGGGAATTCAGGGACAGTATTAAAAAAAAGAGAAGTAGTATAACATAGCAAAGATGAGCGGGAAGCCAGAGGATTGGGACACTTTTAAAGAACAACAGAAGATAACTAAAAAGGCAAAACAGAGAGAAAAGATGAGGAACGAAGGTAAGCTAGCCAAGAATATAAAGGAGGATAGCAAAAGCTTCTTTAGGTATGTGAAGAGGAAAAAATTAGTTAAGACCAAAGTTGGACCATTGAAGACTGAAACAGGTGAATTTATTATGGGGAACAAGGAAATGGCAAACGATTTGAACAGGTACTTTGGAACCGTCTTCACTGAGGAAGACACATACAATCTCACTGATGTACTAGTGGCCAGAGGATCTTGGGTGATGGAGGAACTGAAGGAAATTCACATTCGGCAGGAAATGGTGTTGGGTAGATTGATGGGGACTGAAGGCTGATAAATCCCCAGGGCCTGATGGTCTGCATCCCAGGGTACTTAAGGAAGTGGCTCTAGAAATCGTGGACGCATTGGTGATCATTTGTTAGCTAATGTTATCCCACCTTTTTAAGAAAGGCGGGAGAGAGAAAACAAGGAATTATAGACCAGTCAGCCTGACATCGGTGGTGGGGAAGATGCTGGGGTCAATTATAAAAGATGAAATAGCGGCACATTTGGATAGCAGTAACAGGATTTGTCCGAGTAAGCATGGATTTACGAAGGGGAAATCATGCTTGACTAATCTTCTGGAATATTATGAGGATGTAACTAGGAAAATGGACAAGGGAGAGCCAGTGGATGTAGTGCACCTGGATTTTCAGAAAGCATTTGATAAGGTACCACATAGGAGATTAGTGGGCAAAATTAGAGCACATGGTATTGGGGTAGGGTACGGATATGGATAGAAAATTGGTTGGCAGAGTGGAAACAGAGTAGGGATTAACAGGTCCCTCAGAATGGCAGGCAGCGACTAGTCGGGTACCGCAAGGCTCGATGCTGGGACCGCAGCTATTTACAATATACATTAATGATTTAGATGAAGGGATTAAAAGTAACATTATCAAATTTGCAGATGACACAAGCTGGGTGGCAGTGTGAACTGTGAGGTGGATGCTATGAGAATGCAGGGTGACTTGGATAGGTTGGGTGAGTGGGCAAATTTGAGGAAGGACATTCTTGCTATTGAAGGAGTGCAGAGTAGGTTATCGAGATTAATTCCCGGGATGGCAGGACTGTCATATGTTGATAGAATGGAGCGGCTGGGCTTATATACTCTGGAATTTAGAAGGATGAGAGGGTATCTTATTGAAACATATAAAATTATTAAGGGTTTGGACACGCTAGTGGCAGGAAACATGTTCCTGATGTTGGGGGGGGTCCAGAACCAGGGGTCACAGTTTAAGAATAAGGGGTAAGCCATTTAGTATGGAGATGAGACTGCCTCAGAAGGCAGTGGAGGCCAATTCTCTGGATGCTTTCAAGAGAGTTAGATAGAGCTCTTAAAGACAGCGGAGTCAGGGGATATGGGGAGAAGGCAGGAACGTGGTACTGATTGTGGATGATCAGCCATGATCACGGTGAATGGCAATGCTGGCTCGGAGGGCCGAATGGCCTACTGCTGCACCTATTGTCTCTGGTCACAGGGGAAAACATTTAGGTTTAATATTGTCATGTGTTCCGAGGTACAGTGAAAATGCTTTGTGTTTTGTCCGCTATCCAATCAGATCAGAAAATACTGTACATATATACAATCATGTCACACTCAAGTACATTAGGTAAAATCAATGTGGAAAATACAGAGTGCAGAATCTACTTCTTAGCACTGTTGCGCACCCGTTCCATAGACAAAGTCCAATGTCCGCAACAGGGTAGAGGTGAATCAGGCAGCACCTTAGCTTATGGAAGGAACATTCAGATGCCTGATAATAGAGGGAGAGAAGCTGTTCCAGAATCTGGTAGTGTGAAGAGGTTCATGTGTTGTATAAACACTCAGTTTAATATTTAAATGATACAGTTCAACAATTAGTACAAAAGGGCAAGGTGTGTTAACGTGTTGACTGTGACGTGAAGTCTAGCTCCATTGTCTGCTGATTAACCAGATTGGCATAGATTGGTCAGTCCAGATCACGCCAGGTCCACTCGAGAGCTCGAGCTCGAGAGTTCAAGTCTAAAGTGGCTCGGCCCGCCATACGACTCCCCCCCCCCCCCCCCTCCCCCTCCCCGAAGCGGAGTATTGGAGGCGGTTAGGCTGTCGAGTGAGGCGGCCTGATCTTTTGTACGCGTCTCCTGTGTTCGGGGTTGTAGCTGGTTGAGTTGAGGGCGGGCTTGGTCGTGATGGTGGATGCCCTCTGAGGCGGGGTTGTGCCACCTGCACTGCTTAGTCAATGTCCAAGTGCGCCGGCTTAAGACGGGCCATGGAGACAGTCTCGTGTCTGCTGCCCATGTCAATGATGAAAGCCGTGGCGTCGTTTTGCAGTACTCTGAAGGGTCCCTCGTAAGGCTTTTGCAGTGGTGTATGGTGGGAATCTCGGCGAAGGAAGGCGTACTGGCAGTCCTGGAGGTCGGGTGGGACGTTCGTGGTTGAGACCGTGTCAGGACGTTGGGACTGGAGAAAGAGTACCCACCTTCTCACGGAGGCGCGTCAGCATGATCGTGGGCCGTTCTTGATGTCCACGCTCCGCCAGGATGAAGTCCCCTGGGATCGTAAGCGGGTCGCCGAACACCAGCTCGACCGAGGAAGTTGCCAGGTCCTCCTTTGGGGCAGTGTATACCTAGCATGACCCACGGCAATTCGGCCATCCAGTCTGGGCCTGTGAGCCGTGCCTTGAGGGATGCCTTCATGTGCCGGTGAAAACGTTCCACTAGGCCGTTTGCTTGCGAGTGGTGGGCCGTTGTGAGGTGGAGCTTAGTGCCAAGCAGCTGGCCCATGGCTGACCACAGCTAGGAGGTGAACTGCGCACTCTGTCGGAGGAGGCATGCCAAAGCGGGCGATCCAGTGGGCGGTGAGGGCACGTGCATAGGTCGCAGTGAAGGTATCCGAGAGCGGGACAGCTTCCGGCCTTCACGTGAATCTGTCCACGATGGTGAAGAGGTGGATGACACCTCCGGATGGGGGCAGTGGTCCAACGATGTCAACGTGGATGTGGTCGAAACGCTGTGATGGGGCGAAGTCCTACAGTGGCGCCTTGATATGTTGCTGAATCGTGGAGGTTTGACAGGGGATGCACGCTCTGACACAGTTGCCGACCTGTTTGCGCAAATCATGCCACATGAACTTGGCTGCCATCAGTGCCTTTGTTGTCCGCATGGAAGGGTGAGCTAGGCCGTGAACCATGTCGAAAATCTGGCGGCGCAAAGCAGCGGGGATGATGGTTCTTGGATGTCCCGTAGACACGTCGCAGAAGAATGTGGTGTCAGCGGGCCTCAATTGCACATCCTCCAACAGCAGGCCTGAAATGGCGGCGCGGTACGCGAGCATCTCTTCATCCTCTCGCTGGGCGGCTGCCACGGCCGTGTAGTCAACACTTCGGGCCAGTGCATGGATGGCATTGATGGCGGTGCGGGACAACGCATCTGCGACCCGGTTGCTCTTGCCTGCGATCTGCTGGACGCAAGTTGTGTATTCTGAGATGAAGGTCAGGTGGTGCTGCTGTCGGGCTGACCAAGGATCAGACACTTTGGCAAGGGCAAACGTGAGTGGCTTGTGGTCGGTGAAAGCTGTGAAAACCTTGCCCTCGAGGAAGTAGCGGAAATGCCAGATGGCCAGGTAGAGAGCGAGGAGCTCCCGATCAAAACCGCTGTATTTCTGCTCGGGGGCTCTCAGGTGATGACTGAAAAAGGCAAGGGGCTGCCAGCTGCCATTGATCAGTTGTTCTAGCACTCCACCCACGGCTGTGCCAGATGCGTCAACTGTGAGAGCTGTTAGTGCGTTGGCCCGTGGATGTACCAGCATCGTTGCCTTGTCGAACGCGGTCATGGCCGCGTCGTCCCAAACGAGCACTTTCGGCTTGTTGGCCAGGGCCTTGAACAGCAGTTACATGATCCTGGCGGCTACTGGCACGAAGCGGTGGTAGAAAGTGACCATGCAGACAAACGCTTAGAGTCCCATCACAGTAAAGGGTTTGGCAAACTTGCGAATGGCCTCAACCTTGGTCGGGAGCAGGACCACTACGTGCTGTTTGATGTGGTGGTCGAGGAAGTTGATGGAAGTGAGGCCAAAGTGACACATGGCGAGGTTGATGGCCAGGCCATGCTCGTTGAGCCTCCGGCAGAGCTGCCGGATGTATGCGCGGTGTTCCTGGCACGAGCGGCTGCTGACGAGGATGTTGTTGAGGTAGACGAACACGAAGTCCAGCCCGTGGCCCACCGTGTCCATGAGCTGTTGGAAAGCTTGGGCAGCATTCTTGAGGCATGCGCAGGAACTCAAAGAGCCCGAACGGTGTGATGAGGGCCGTCTTGGGGATGTCGTTTGGGTGGACCGGAATCTGATGGTAGCTGCGTTCCAGGTCGATCTTAGAAAATACCGTGGCATAGTCCAGCTTTGCCGTGAAGTCCTGGATGTGAGGAACAGGGTACCGATCAGCTGTAAGGAACAGGGTCTCCTGCCCCCAGACGCTTAGGGGACCATGTGAAGCGAGGATGCCCACAGGCTGTCTGAGCGGGGGGGCAGCCTGGCGGTCCGGTGGTAGTGATTTGGTGCTTCACCCCATGCTTGGGACTGGCCATTGTAAACTGGGGAGTTATGATGTCAGGGAACTTGGCCAAGATCCTAGTGTAGTCTTCGGAAGTCACCGAGCCGACGTGGGGCGCAGTCAATTCGGTGTGGTGCAAGGCGATCGACTCGAACGTCTCAGAATTAACGAGACGTTGTCCTTTCAAGTCGACTAGCAGGGAGTGCGCACGGAGAAAGTTAGCGCCTAACAGCGGTTGTGGGACATTGGCGATGGTATAGGTCCATTTGAGTTGAAGTTGAGCGGGATCGTGCGGACCCCATATGTTCTGATGTTGCTGCTGTTGGCGGCGGTCAGGGGAGCCCCCTGCCTTCCGGAACGAGTGTCGTCCCCCGATGGGGGCAAAACACTGACCTCCGTTCCCGTGTCAACGAGAAAACGCCGACCCGAATGACAATCCCAGGAGTAGAAGAGACAATATTTTTGGCCGGCCCCAGTTGACGGCTGTCCGAGGCGTTTCCCGTATGTGTGGTACTTTGGTGGTAGTAGCACTACTTGTCCTTGCTGACGCCGTTCGTGACCGACGTCGCTGCCACTCCTTCCGTGGAGGCCAGGACCGCCCGTATGACCTGCCGAGGCACAGCTGCCACCCGACTGATGGTGGCTCCACCCTGCTGTTTGGCCTGCCACAGCACGTCTGCAAGGGCTGCCAGCCGTCGGTGAAATCGTCATCCGGGAGGAGCAGGCGGATGTCCTCAGGCATCTGCTCGAGGAAGGCCTGTTCAAAAAGGAGGCAGGTTTTGTGCCCATCCATCAGGGCGAGCATTTTGTTCATGAGCACGAACATGTGCCGGAGTTTTGCCACCTTGTCGCAGCGGCTGAGACCGAATATGTCCTTGAGCGTCTTGAGCCCTTCGTACTTGTTGTCGGCTGGTGGCTGGCGAAGGTAACCGATGAGGCACCCGGGGGTTTCCTGGTCCAGCGCACTGACCACGTAGTGGTACTTGGTGACATTGGCAGTTATCTGGCGGATGTGGAATTGGGCTTCAGCTTGTTCAAACCACACTTGGGGCTGTGATGTCCAGAAGGTGAGCAGTTGGAGTGAAACTGCGTTCTGCTAATCTGGGTTGTCTCCTCCAGGCATGATGAAATCCAAAAGAGGCTGTTTTGGATCGTCGGGGGTCACCACTGAAGAGGTTCACGTGTTGTATAAACACTAAGTTTAATATTTAAACGATATAGTTCAACAATTAGTACAAAAGTGCAAGGTGTGTTAACGTGTTGACTGTGACGTTAAGTCTAGCTCCATCGTCTGCTGCACCCCGTCAGCTGATTAACCAGATCGGCCCAGATCACGCCAGGTCCAGACGAGAGCTTGAGCTTGAGCTCGAGGAACGACCGTTCGAGACCAAAGTGGCTCGGCCACATGATGGCACCACAAGTGCATGGTTTCAAGCTTCTGTATCTTCTGTATACAGATCATGCTTGCTGCATTTCATAACTTTCAGCAGTGCACCTCATTTTCTTCAAGTACATCTGGACTGTGGAAATAGCTTTCATCACCCTGATGGAGCAGGGAGGGAGAGGAATGAACAGGACGGGACGTCTTTGATTATGATGGCTGTTTAGCCAATATCCAAAAGATCATTCACATCGTGTTAAAATGTTCTTACAAAATATAAAATGTTCCTCCCAAAATGCATAATCTCACATTTTTCAGGATTAATTTCCACCTGTCATTGATCAGCCCAATTTACCATCTCATCAATATCTTTCTGTAGTCTAAAATGACACCACAATTTTTTGTGTCTTCTGTGAACTGAAGGGCCTGTCCCACTTACGTGTCCTTGGCACGCAAATTACGCGACCTCGTGGTCACGTTGAGGCGTACGGGCATCGTATGGCCATGCGGGGCCGGTCCCACTTAGAAGCGCGGAGGGGTATGTAGTTGTGCGCGACATCGCGCGGGGCTCCGAAATGTTTGTAGCGAACAAAATCTTCGCGCGCCAACGGCCTGTCGCGGAACTGATGGCCAAAGTGGGACAGGCTCAAGACCCTGGCGTGACGCAACATCTCACCTTCAACAGCAGCAGAAGCAGGCAAACGATCGCCGAGCTCGGCCTGGGGCTCACGGCCGTTGCGGTCCGGATCCGCCCCCACTTTTACTCCCAGAGCGGGGCCAAGAAAATTGAAGATAGACACAAAATGCTGGAGTAACTCAGCAGGACCGGTAGCATCTCTGGAGAGAAGGAATGGATGACGTTTCGGGTCAAGACCCTTCTTTTCCGACTGAAGAAGAGTCTCGACACGAAACGTCACCCATTGCTTCTCTCCAGAGATGCTGCCTGTCCCGATGAGTTACTCCAGCTTTGTGCCCATCTTCAAATGACGTCACGCACTCCAGACGGCTGTGCGTATGCATGTAATCGCGCCCGACCTTCGCCGGACCATCGCGGCTCAACGCGACCACGAGGTCGTGTAATTTGCATGCCAAGGACACGTAAGTGGGACAAGTCCTTTACTAAACATACCTCTTACATTCTAAAATTGCTAATGGGTATAACAATAAGGTGTATTAATACTGATTTAAAAAATTGCAAATGATGGAAATCTGAAATAAAAACAGAAAATGTTGAAACACTTGTCAGGTCAGGCAGCATCTATGGAAAGAGAAAGGGTTAATATTTCATCTCAAAGATTCTTCTGTTTCATTGTAGATTTATCGTCCCTCAGACTCATTTTTTAATAATTTCCCTACAATTTACAGTAACTTCTAATGATATTATGTAGCTGTAGAGGGCAAAAAAGAGGAAACAGGGTTGCAACGGCAGCACAAATTTACCAATGGCAAATATCCAAAAGTGGGAGAGACTAGGAAACGTCGCTTTGAGTGCCAAGAATTCCAATTTCCAAGAGTTGAATGTCTCAGCAGATTCTTGTTGACTAGACGATACCATGTCACTTTTAGTCTGACCACTTTGACCTGCTAATTATGAGCATAAACTGAAAGGCAAAGTCAGGGTGAAGAAATAAATTTCCAGTCCAGATATGCTTGAAAAGGATACGCTACTGAAGGTTATGAGTGCAGCAAGCATGAGTCAAGAGTTTTATTGTCATGTGTCCCAGATGGGACAATTAAATTCTTACTTGCTGCAGCACAACAGAATATGTAAACATAATACAAAACGCAAAATAAAAGTTCAGTGAGTCTATAGACCATATATACACAATAAATAAACAGATATAGTGCAATAATAATAATAAACTTATTGTTAAGAGCATATTTGATGTTGTGTTTAATAGCCTGATGGCTGTGGGGAAGAAGCTGTTCCTGAACCTGGATGTTACAGATTTTAGGCTCCTGTACCTTCTTCCCGATGGCAATGGAGAGATGAGTGTGTGACCAGGTTGGTGTGGGTTTTGATGATGTTGGTAGCCTTTTTGAGGCAGTGATTGCGATAGATCCCTTCGATGGTAGAGAGGTCAGATGGTGAAGGACTGGGCAGTGGTCACAACTTTCCGCAGTCTTTTCCGCTCCTGGACGTTCAAGTTGCCGAACCAGGCCACAATGCAGCCAGTCAATATGCTCTCTACTGTGCACCTGTAGAAGTTCGAGAGATACCTCCTTGACATACCGACTCTCTGTAATCTTCTCAGGAAGTAGAGGCGCTGATGTGCCTTCTTTATAATTGCATCAGTGTGCTGGGACCAGGAAAGATCTTCCGAAATATGCATGCCCAGGATTTTTTTTACCCTTTCCACCATTGTCCATTGATATAAACAGGGTTGTGGGTCCTTATCCTACCCCTTCCAAAGTTCACAATCACTTCCTTGGTTTTACTGGTGTTGAGAGCCAGGTTGTTGTGCTTGCGTGACAAATGAGCTGGTGTGACAAATAGAGCAGCAATCTCTGTGTGGCAGACACAAGTTTCAGAGCTGCTGTCTCACTGTGACAGAGATCCAGGTTCGATTCGACCTCCGGTGTTGTGTCGAGTTTGCACTTTCTCCCTATGACTGTGTGGGTTTCCTTTTGTTGTTCTGGGTTCCTCCCTCATCCCAAAGACATGTGGATATGAAATTAATTCTCCCTTGTGTGTAGGAGGTGGATGAGAAAGTGGGATAATAGTAAGATTAAACGAGAACTTACCAGTTTGAAGTTTGATCTTGATTTTATGAGGAGTTACGATGAGCGATTACGTGAAGAAGGGCCATCCGTCTGCGTGCGATCTTCAAAGCAGCGGTGTTAAATCACAGATAAAAAAAGAAGACCTGAGAATAGTAAGATTGTGAAAAACTAGAACTTCCATATGACCTTGATAATATGAGGGTGGGAGCGGTGGGCACGTAATCGCTCATCGTAACTCCTCATAAAATCAAGATCAAACTTCAAACTGGTAAATTCTCGTTTAATCTTACTATTTTACTTCGGAGTCACGTGAGTGACTACGTGAAGATTTCAAAGCTCTGTGATTTCACGCTGGTTACGAATCCAGGCGTCACACACTGAATGGATTGACCATGGATGAGAGTATTATTAAAGCATTCAGACATAACGTAGTTAGTAAAGACACTGATGCTTTAAAATAAAGAAAAATAAATGTTTTATTAGCCTCCCCTCCGAACCTGTGGGAAAACTAGGTAACAGAACTTAAGATGGCACGAGCAAATACCCCTGGTCCGATAATGGGTTTGTTATAAAACCGCTGGAACGTTCTTTCGTTTACCCATCCTGCAGCCGCTAGGATGCCATCAAGGGGCACGTCCATCGTTCTTGCTGCCGACATAGATGCAGCCCTGGTGGAGTGAGATTTAAAGATATGAGTATTTATTCCCGCTACCACCATTACCTCCTTTTACCATCTGGAGATAGTTTGTGTTGACACCTTTCGGTGTGGTTTCTTGTGGCTGATGAGGACCGATTGTTCTGAGCCTCTGAGGTTCTCCGTGACTCTCAGGTAGTGGTGTAAATGTGTTACCACACACAATCGTTGGTCCTCTGGATATGCCAGGAACTGGATCTTCATCCCTGGCATTCCTGGCCTGCTCTGTTTGATCAGGTCCTTAACAACGAATGTTATGTTATTCGTATTGCTGGTCATGTAGTCCAGTCGTAGTTTTTGTAGTGTCTGGACTCTTTGGGCTGTTATTAGCGCCATCAGCATAACCACTTTCAATGTTAGTTTTGACAAAGATAAGGCCATTGGCTGTCCCCACTGACGAAGTAAGGTCAGTACCATGCTCACATCCCATGTGTCCGTGTACCTAGGCCTTGGGGGTATCGAATTGTAAATTCCCTTCATGAATTTTATTACGAAGGGGTGCGTTCCTATCGGCCCGTGCCTTGCCTCCAGTGTCAGATAGGAGGATAGTGCACATCTGGCACTGTTGATTGCGCTATAACTTAATTTATAGTCATAGTACAGGGCTGATAGGAACTCCAAGACATCCGTTATCCGAACTGTGTTGTATGTTATATCGTTTGCATGGCAGAAAGCTTCCCACTTCTTAATATGAGTGGCGTACTGTTTTTTGGTACTGTCCCTCCATGCCTTTGTGATGACATCCACAGTTCGTTTGGATAGTCCAATGTCTTGAAATGGCCTCCTCAGAATCTGCAAACCAACAAATTAATCGATTGATTGATTATACCTTTAATAATCCTTTACAGGAAATTAAAGTGCCACGACAGCTTCAAGACAGACATAACACCACACATTTCCTCAAATAGCTTCCATACTTAACAAGTTAAAATACAAGTTAAAATACAATGAATGAAAAAAAAAGTGCAGTTATTTATGCGCATTATATAACCTTATAGCAGCTGGTATACAAGACTTCCTATGTCTCTCAGTTTTGCACATTGGTGCAATCAGTCTCTGACTGAAGATGCTGCTCTTGATCACCTTCAGGGCATGGAGTGGGTGAGTGGGGTTGGTCATTATTGAACCCAGTTTGTTCAGAGTTCTGGCCTCTGCCACCTGCTAGACCGTTCGTTGCTCAGTCCCGACCACTGAGCCGGCCTTCCTGATCAGCTTGTCCAGTCTGTTTTTGTCCGCTATGCGGGCGCCATCTCCCCAACAGGCCACAGCAAAAAACAGAGCACTGGCCACCACTGAATGGTAGACACTGCACAGCAGGGGTTGGCAGATGTTAAATGACCTCAGCCTCCTTAAAAAATACAGTCGGCTTTGTCCCTTCCTGTATGCTGTATGACTCTTCCAGTCCAGCTCACTGTCAAGCTGCACACCAAGGTACCTGTGGTTGGCGACCACCTCCACCTCAGTGCCCTTAATGGTGATTGGTGTTGGTTGAGTCCTCCTCCTTCCCCTCCTGAAGTCCACAACTATCTCCTTGGTTTTTGTGGTGTTAAGATGGAGGTTATTGTGTGCACTCCACAAAGTTGCTTATTATGTCTCTACACTCCTCCTCATTGCCCCTTGATGAGGCCGACAACAGCTGTGTCATCCGAAAATTTCTGCAAAAAGCAGCTGTTGGTGTTATATTGGAGATCCGCTGTGTAGATGGTAAACAGGAATGGAGCCAGCAGTTCCTTGTGGAGCCCCTGTGCTGCTCAAGATGGTGCTTGAGACATTGTTCTGTAGGCGCACGTACTGTGGTCTGAGGGAAAGGTAATCCAAACACCACAGTACCAGTGATGGATCCACTTTCATCTTCATCTTCTCCCCTAGCAGTCGGGGCTGAATTGTGTTAAAGGCACTTGAGAAGTCAAAAAATGTAATCCTTACAGATGCATCAGTAGTGTCCAAATGTGTGTACACCCTCTGCAGCATGTAAATGAGGGCATCATCGACACTGATGTTAGGCTGATATGCAAACTGTAAAGGATCCATTTGAGTTGACACACTAGTCCTGATGTAGGAGAGGACAAGTCTCTCAAATGTCTTCATAATGTGTGAGGTGAGCGCTACTGGTCTGTAGTCATTGTGGTGAGTGGGATGGGTCTTCTTTGGGACAGGTACCAGGCAAGATGTTTTCCACAGCCTTGGAACCTTCTGTAGACGCAAGCTCAGGTTGAACAGGTGTGTTAGGATACCACACAGCTCTGAAGAGCAGGTCTTCAGTAGCCTTGGGCTGGTGTCATCGGGCCCCACTGCCTTCCCTGGCTTCAGTCTGTCCAGCATCATCTTGACCTGAGCAGTATGAAGAGTCATAGGTGGGGCTGCTGGTGGAGTGGGAGGTGGAAAGAGGGGACTCCGTACAGGTGACATCTCAGGAGTGTTGGAGAGAGGGAGGGGAGGTGGAGAGGAAGCAGCAATGGTCAGCAGACCAGGTGGGGGAGGCTGGGGTGGCGTGGGGCAGTCAAATCTGTTGAAAAATCTGTTCAGATCATCAGCCAGACTCTGTTCGCCATCAGGCAGTGTACCACCCTTCTGCTTCATGCCCGTGATCTTTCGCATTCCAGCCCATACCTGCTTCACTCCATCTTGCTGCAGCTGTCGTTCTAATTTGAACCTATATGCTTCTTTCCCCTCCTTAATCCTCACCTTCAGTTCCTTTTGAAGTTCTTTGATTTTATTCCTGTCGCCCTCCCTGAAAGCCTTTTTCTTCTCATTTAGTAAGGCCTTCAGGCTGCTGGTAATCCAAGGTTTGTTATTAGGGTAGCAACGAATTACCCTGGATGGCATGATGTCATCATAACAGAAATTGATGTAATGGGTAATGCATTCTGTTAGGCCGTCAATGTCTTCCCCATACTCCTCACAGAACACATCCCAATCTGTTGTCTCAAAACAGCACCTCAGGGCTTCTTCTGCCTCAGGATACCAGTCTCTTGATGTTCTGGTGGTGACAGGCAGCCTCTTGGCAGCTGGTGTGTAGGAGGGAGAGAGATGTAGCATGTCGTGGTCTGATCGACCAAGAGGGGGCAGTGCAGTACATTTGTATGCATTTTTCACATTTGCATACAAGAGATCCAGCGTTTTATCACCTCTGGTTGTACAGTCAATAAACTGTTTAAAAGTGGGCAAAGTCTTAGAGAGACAGACATGGTTGTAATCTCCAGACACAACAATGAACGCCTCTGGGTACTTGGACTGGAGTCTCGCTATAGTGGTGTGCAGCACGTCACACGCGACTTCCGCCTTGGCAGATGGAGGAATGTAAACAACAATGGCTACCACCACAGTGAACTCCCTGGGTAGGTAATATGGTCTTAAACTAACTGCTAAACGTTCAATGTCCTTGTTGCATATCTGTTCTTTGATAGTAGCGTGATTAGGGTTACACCACTTGTTATTGACGAGCAGTAAAAGCCCCCCCCCCTTTCTGCTTACCACTCGCTCCGGTGTCCCTGTCCGCTCGTATCGTCCTGAAGCCGGTGAAACTGATCAAAGAATCGGGCGTGTTTTCCGTCAGCCACGTTTCTGTCAGGCTAACGATGCTGCTCTCCCGGTACAATTTCTGGTACCTGACCAGGGTTTCTAATTCGTCTAATTTGTTCGTTAGACAGCGAACATTTCCCATGGTGATAGATGGAAGGGCTGGTTTGAAAGTCTCTCTCCATGTTCTCGTCAACCTCCTCTTGTTTCTCTTCACCCCTGCACGCGTTCCCCGATGTCTCCTCTGTAAGAGTTCCCTCGATATGTCATGTCGAATCCCGAATATTGAGCCATGTACCAGGCTTAGCAGTTCCTGACGGATATATACCACGGCAGTTTGCTCCGCCCGTCTGGCCGATATCAGGCACATATTTCCACTCCACTCCCGTTCCCCAGATAGTACGGCTAAGTCTTGATTAAGAACTCAACAACACGCAATAGTTGTAGCTATAACACTTATACGTAGTCTAGTAAAATACTAAATAAACATACACGCTAATAATCCTAAATAATCCTAAATAACCATACACACTACACACAGCTGCACGCAACACGCTGCCGTCTCACCAGCGCCATAATCCGGTCAGAAAGTGGATGGTTGCTCCCTGAAACTGGGTTTACTAGGAGATCTCTCCTCTTAGGTACAACCATTAATGGCTGGACTATGATCCCCAATATTTTCGGGAACCAGGCTTGTGTAGGCCAATCTGGTACTACTAAAATGCCTGTGGCTTTGTCTTGCTTGATTTTAGTCAAGCATCGGTTTATGAGGCTGAATGGTGGGAAAGCATAAATATACATTCCTCCCCAGTTTAGAGAAAAAGCATCCACTGACTCTGCTCCTGGGTCCGGCTCCCAGGACACATATCTGGGTAATTGATGGTTTAATCTAGATGCAAACAGATCCAAATCTGGAGTGACAAATCGTATAGTTATTTCATTGAATACCGTACGATTCAACATCCATTCTATATTATCATTAAACATTCGTGACCTTGCATCTGCCACCGTGTTATATCTTCCTGGTAGATATACTGCCGTGACCCAAATATCCCTCTCGATGCACCAGTGCCAAATGAGGTTAGATAATCTGTCACAGGATACAGATTTTACACCACCCATGTGATTGATATATGCTACCGCAGTAGTGTTATCAATCTGAATTTGAACATGCACATGTTGCATGTTGTTACAGAGAGACTTGAGCCCATATTGTGCCCCCAACAATTCTAGGTAATTGATTCCATATAGTTGGAGTATAGTAGACTCTTGCTCATTCCATCTTCCTCCACAGCTCCTGACTGTGTTTATGGCTCCCCATCCTAAACCGCTTGCGTCGGTTTGGAGAAACACTGATGGGCTCTCAAGTAAGATTTTTCTTGTGCTGAGTCTTATGTTTGCCATCCACCATTGTAGTTCAATAATGGCTTCAGCTGGTAACCGCATAGATTTGCCAAACTGACCTGCATGCAATTTCAATGCTCGTTCCTTTGCCCGCTGTAAATGCTGGTAATGCAAAGGTCCGTAGCGTACTGCAGGAAAGGCAGCTACCAATTTGCCAATTACACTTGCTGTTTGTCTGATAGTTGGTTTGTGTTTTCCTATCAGATCATTGCAGGCTTTCCTCAAGTCTGATAAATAACCTTTGAACCTTTGAACCTTTGAAGTCGTTGTTTGCCTTTAGGCAAAGTCACCAACATGGTTACTGTATTGATAGTAATCCTAGGTAATCAATTACCTTGGTAGGAGTTAATTTTGATTTAACTGGATGGATTAGGAACCCAAGTTTTTCAAACAGGGTTTTGGTTGCCTTGACTGTTGCTTCTGCCAATTCTTTGGTGACTCCAAAGATGAAAATGTCATCCAAATATGCCATGACTATGTGATTTTGAGATCTTAGCAGCCCCAGAATTGGTTTCAGTAATTTGGTAAACAGTCTAGGGGCTGATGTCAACCCATTTGGCAGAGCCTTGTATTGTCATAATTGACCCATCCAGGTAAACTTCAAATATCTCCTATACTCTTTGTGAATAGACACCGAATAGTATGCATCTTTGAGGTCGATGCATGCCATATAGCCATTTTTGGAAACCAACTGAGTTGCTGTTCCAAAATTGTCCATTTTAAAGTGTTTATATTGCACATATGTATTGAGTTCCGTAAGATCCAAAATAATACGGATCCCTCCATCTTTTTTCTCTTTTGGAAATAAATTGGATATAAATTGGTGAGGTTCTGTGTATGACCTCTCAATAACATTATTGTCAGATAACGTTTCAATTTCTTTTTGTATATTCATTGTCTCTTTTTGGGAAAAGACATATGTGCGAATATTAGAATGTGTTGGTGGTGGTGATGAATTCAAATTGAACTCAATTTTGAATCCTTCTATACTGTGCAGTATGAATGGATCCTTAGTAACCCAACACCATTCTTTTAAGAAGTATTTTAACCCTCCCCCCACCTGTAAGTGAGGTTCGTCTGGTATGTTCCCTGAGGAACTGGTTTGACTTACCTCTGTTGTTACTGGCAGTGTGGCGATGGTTTTCGTCCGCGAGGTTTGGGGAGCAGAGCTGGTGGTTGCTCTCTCCTCATCCTCGCTGTCGGCCTGCTGGGGCCTGCCCCTAAAAAAGACCTTGACTCGGGTGTGAATCTTCCTCCGGTGCCTGGCTCTCTAGGTGTAAAACGCCGAGAGTTGTAGGGATGGAATCTCGTGGATGGACCCCTGGGTGTGGCCTGACCTCTTGTTATGAGGCGCATGGTTTTTGCCTGGTCATCCAGGTCCCGTACCTGTCTTGACAGGTCTTCCCCAAACAGGTAGTTTGCGGGCTGGATGTCGCTAGCTTTGCAAAGAGCTGCAAACTTCGAATTTATTGCTGGTTTTATAGCCTCTTTCCGAATGCAGTTTATTTCGAAGCGGGCATTACATAGCAGTGCCATGGTATCCTGTTCCCGGTCAGTGAGGAGGCCTCCTTCCACACCTCCTGCAGACTAAGTAATTCCAGACCCCAGCAGGTTTAATACTTTTTTGGAACTTCAGTTCCTGGTTCCTGATGATGGGACCTATTTGCCCCCAAATTATACGGTTCACCGCTTGAACCTTGAGGGAAACACAGTTAGATGGTGGGGGGTACCTGTTCAGGGTTTCTTCCTCCAATCTCCCCTGGGAGTGTTCCCCCCCCTGTGCTTCCAAACTCTGAATCCGGGTAATCCCCGTATGTACTTCCCCCTTCCATGGGAAAGACATATTGCTGCCCAGAGTATGAGGCTGCTGGCACGGTCTGTAGAAGGGACTCGTGCTGATATTGCTCCTTTCTCCGGAGTTTATCATTGTGGAGCAGCTTCTCCACAAGCTGCTCCATGTGGGAGAGTCGTCCTCGGACGCTTCCCGATGAGGGAGGGTATCCCTCTTCCCCGGACTCATCCGAGTCTACGGGTCTGGCAGACTTATGGGTGGCTTTATATCCCGCCGGGACCACCACGGTGCTTTCCTCCTGCACCAAGTCTGCTGCTGCTGGTTCTGATGCCGGCGGCAATGTCGGCGAAAATGACCGTCGTCCGCTACCGGGAATGCTGCGGTCTTCGGCAGCCGGTTTCCCCGCGGACCGTCTCTTCGACATTTTTTGGGGCTCTGAAAAACAAATAATTCCTTAGCCCGAACAGAAAGCGCAGGGTAAGTGGTTCAACTTTTCTTACCTGCCGCCTTTAAAAAAAAAATCCCAATAGCTGGGAGGACGCAGTGCCTCTCCAGTCCGTTGCGCGCGTTGCTTTCAGACGTAATGACGCGCACGTAGATGGACGGCCCTTCTTCACGTAGTCACTCACGTGACTCCGAAGTAAAATTTAGATCTCGTGTGAACGGATGGTCTGTGTGATCTCAGTGGCTGAAGGGCCCGTTTCCATGCTGTATCCCTAAACTCTAAACTAAACAGCTGTACTTAGCTGGGCCAGCATCAGAAGCAGCCTGTTATGGATTGACCCGCGTCTATATTGCACAGTATCCAATCACACAAAAATATGACCGTGGCACTTTTTAATGTAAACTGGTTACTGTGAAGCAGCATAAATATGTAGATGTACAGACAGATCTGCTATAACGTGCATTTCCATACTGAGAATTGGATATAACAAGTGATTAATTAGGGAATACTATTCATATTATAAGGGACGAATTGGTTATAACATGATTTTGAGTAAACTGTAGAATCAGTTAAAACGTACTCAAAATGGGCAAGCAGAAAAAAAGCCGTCTTGGGTAAAAAGAATGTCTGATAAAAAGTTTCAATGCTACCTCCCTGCAGTAATGAGAGACCATGTCTCTCAAGAGCACAGCTGCCTCTTTAATCACGAGTGGTTATTGAAATTGACAATAACTTTTATTGACACATGTGCAATGGTACTCTATTAAACAACCTTTTATATTTTTAGTTTGCAGGAACAAAAATCAATTAAAAAGACATTCATTTTTAAAAGTCCTATGGAGAAAAATACCTTTTTGCAAGTGTCAAACTCTCTGGTCTCTAACCTGTCTCGATCCGAAACGTCACCTATTCCTTCGCTCCATAGATGCTGCCTCACCCACTGAGTTTCTCCAGCATTTGTCTACTTTCCTTTTCCCAATGACACTCTTGTCTTTACAACCCGATTCTCTATAATACTAAGTTTCGTAGGTACACAACTATTGTGAAATAGCAGAACTACCTGTAATTCTAAGCTAGAGGTACAATTTGGGATGAGGCCATTTGCAAAAATCAATTTATCTTGTGATTGTTAAATGAATATAAAAATATTTGCAGTAAGTTCCAAGATGAACTGTGGAGACGGTGCAAGTGTAGTCACCCAGGATGACGGCAAGGGAAAGGCTGACACTGTTGTACTAGCGCCCCTTTTCCACAGCACCTTAAAAACAAGATTTAAGTATGCAACTAACAAAGTTTCTCCAAGATAAATTGCTCACTCCAAACAGAGCTAAACAGGTAAACAAACATGTTGAAGCTTTAAGTATGATCCAATCATTTAGGGAAAAAAAACATGTATGTATGGAAAACTCTGAACTGCATGGTACCGCAGTACTAAGATGTCCTGTTTCACAAACTTACCTCCACAGGGAGAATATCGATGAACAAACAGATAAACCACCGTGAGACTACCAAGGTCCACATCACGCTGTGCTGTTCCATCAACTCAGCCACTGCAGGAACCTTTAACCTAACCAGGTGACCCAGAACCTCTTGATCGGTCTTAAGCCCGATCATTGTTGGACTGTAAAAATCTGGCAAAGGAAGAAATAAAAGATTCAGCAGGAAACATAAACATGTCCTTTGCAAGCAACATTTCAAAAGCGAAGGAACCTTAAGCAAAATATTCTAAGTTCTGCGTAATGATCACTGAAATCATTCTTGTGTCCTTTATGAATCAGACTGCCTTGCTTGTTAAAAAATGTCAACCCCTGGATCACTCATTTGAATGTCCGCTGGTCCTGAATGTTTTCAAAAGGTGCAATTTGAAGATTCCGCAAAGTGACGCAGGAAAAAGAATCATTAGTTTTACATAAAATACTGGGTCATAAGTAGGATTCGTACACTTGGAACAGCTATAAATTCAAGGATTTTCAAGGTCCAAAAATCCCGATTTCAAGGACCAAAATCCAGCAAACATTGATGATTTATCGGAGACTTGTATATAAATTGCTTGGTATTGGATGATTTGATTCTGTACCAAATAAAAGTAAGTAAGAAGGTTGGCTGGTCACCATCTCAGATTTGATTGAAAATCATGTTTTGCACACAGCAGAAAAATCAACTGTCAACTCAAAGTTCCTTAAAAGTTATGAACCATTAATATAGCTCGAATTATTGCCAAATATCCATTGGAATTTGGAGTTGTGACCTTGTTTTCTGTTGTGTTACTTGTGTGTTCTGATGCACAGACACTGATTTTCAGGGACATCTGAGAAGGTGATCAGTCAATCCATTAGTCCAGGTTGCACAAAACACTAAACTACTCACTCGCCCACCCACCCACTCACTCATTCACACTCATACACCCACTCACTCACCCACCCACTCACCCACACTTACCCAAACACTCACCCACCCACTCACTCACACACACCCACACACCTACCCACTCACTCACCCACCCACTCACTCACCCGCCTACTCACTCGCCCACTCACACAATAGACAATAGGTGCAGGAGTAGGCCATTCGGCCCTTCAAGCCAGCACCACCATTCAATGTGATCATGGCTGATCATCCCCAATCAGTACCCCGTTCCTGCCTGCTCCCCATACCCTCTGACTCCGCTATTTTTAAGAGCCCTATCCAGCTCACTCTTGATAGTATCCAGAGAACCGGCCTCCACCGCCCTCTGAGGCAGATCATTCCACAGACACAACTCTCTGTGTGATAAAGTGTTTCATCGTCTCCGTTCTAAATGGCTTACCCCTTATTCTTAAACTGTGGCCCCTGGTTCTGGACTCCCCCAACGTCGGGAACATGTTTCCTGCCTCTAGAGTGTCCAAACCCTTAATAATCTTACATGTTTCAATAAGATCCCCTCTCATCCTTCTAAACTCCAGAGTATGCAAGCCCAGCCGCTCCATTCCCTCAGCATATGACAGTCCCGCCATAGCAAGAATGTCCTTCCTCAAATTAGGGGATCAAAACTGCACACAATACTCCAGGTGTGCTCTTACTAGGGCCCTATAAAACTGCAGAAGGACCTCTTTGCTCAGTGTCAGTGTCAGCCTTTCCCTTGTCGACCACGGGTGAACAAAGAGGAAGATGACTGAACTTTATTGCCTTCCCTCACAGTGGGAAACGTTGATTCTGCTGTGTGGGGATGTTCATGTTAAATTCTATCATGTATTGTGTTCTTATTTATTCATATGGCTGTATGGTAACTCAAATCTCACTGTACCAATTGGTGCATGTGACAATAAATGTAACTTGAACTTGAACTATTTTGACACAGGAAATCAATCAACCAATAGCTCCATACTAGTTCCTAAAGCAATCTCATCGATCCCATCCCCTTCTCATTTTCGCTGCACTCACAATTTATTCTCTCACAAGACCGTCAAGACTCTTTCTGCTACCAACCATACTTGGGTTAATTGATTATTGTAAATGACTCCAACAGCAACACCGTTGCAGGGGAAATGTGCAAACTCCACACAGACTGCACCAGAGGTCGGGGTCTAACTTGGGTCGCTAGAGCTGTGAGGCAGCAACACTAACCGATGCACCAGAGGAATCTAAATCTCTAATGTTGATGATGGGTCATTGATCTGAAAAGTTAACTGTTTTGCTCAACCAATGATATCCAACCTGCAGAGTATTTCCAGGATGTTTTTCTATTATTTCATTAAGTCGTGTGTCTTCCCCCAATTTATCCACACTTACAACAGGAATCTGTCTTACCAACCCTGTTTGAGTGGACCAAACACATTTTTTTACTTAATTGGATCTCACCATTCCGTGTATGTGGATGGCTCAGTGTTCCTCACCGGGACCCTCCCTGCTGAAAACCAGTGGTGTTTGTTGTGTCGCAGGGGGTGGAGCATTGCTGCAACATTCTCCAGCGAGTGGCAATCTAATACATGTTGTGTGGAGACAAGGTCATGTTCTTTTAATCTGCAATCTTTATCTTTAGATCTGATTAGCAATTTAACAATTTGATGTGGATTATCATAATAAAAGGTTGCAGGTGATTGTGATGCTAGACTGTTAATCCAGTGGCCTGGGCTAATGATTTAGAATTAGGTGCTCACATCTAGCTGGGCCCATGGAATACAATACTTAAATTTAGTCAATTAAATAACGGAGGAATAAAAAGCAAATGTGATCACTGGTCACAAACTACTGGTACAAATATTTACAGATGCAATTTGAAGGAGAACTTTACATGTGACAATGTTTCCAGGCACCCGCTGCACAAGACAGCAGATGTTAAGAGTTTGGGAACTATCAAGATTTTTTAGAGCAAATCAAATGTGTCATCACACTCCTGACGTGCCTTGTAGATGAAGGAAAAGCACTCTGATCTACACTTGTAGCCAGTATACAAGACATCCGGCTAAATTTAAGGTCAATTGTAAACCCCAGGATGCGGAAGGCAGGATTTTTAATAACAGGAGCGCTGTTGAATGTTGAACAGAAGTTATTTGACGTTTTGTTAGAACTGGCCTGTGCAATGCTCAAGCATTACTTGAACTCTTCATGATGCAGCTCTATAGGACTTTGTTTAGGCTGCATTGGGAGCATTGTGTGCAGTTCTGGTCACCCTTCTACAGGAACAGTGTGGAATATTTGGAGAGGGTGCAGAGGTGGTTTACCCAAATACTGCCTGGATTAGTGGATTTCAGCTACAGGGAGAGGTAACTTAGATTGTTTTCTCCGGAACATCAGAGGTTGAGGGAAGACTTAATCGAAGTCAGAGTCATACAGCATGGAAAACAGATTCTTCGGCCCAACTTACGCACACCGACATACACATCCCATCTGCTTTTGTTTGGCCCCAATCTCTCCAAACCTACCCTATCTATGTACCTGTTTAAATGTTTCATAAACATGTAATAGTACCTGCCTTAACTATGTCCTCCGACAGATCTTTTATACGTCAACCACCCTTTGTGTAAAAAAAGTAACCTCTCAGATTCCTATTAAATCTTCCCCCCCCTTAAATTAATCTCCTCTGGATCTCAATTCCTTACTCTAGGCAAGAGACTGACCTAGCTTTGAAGAAAGGTCTCGACCCGAAACGTCACCCATTTCTTCTCTGTAGAGATGCCGCCTGTCCTGCTGAGTTATTCTAGCATTTTTTGTCTAACCTCATTCTATTCTTGCCCTCACCATTCTAGAGTAGAACCAGGCATATCTGAAAATTAAATGGCTCTCTTGAGAAGCCGCATCGCAGGATTGTGCGCATACTGAACAAAGGTCGAAGAAGAAAACAGAAACTGCCTGTTCCTTTGTGTGTGGCAGGGCTCCTCAATGGCGTTGTCCTTTGATGTTTCTCCAGGGAGCCTTGTTGCTATACTTACTACATTAAGTTCCAAAGGCAGACTCTCTCACCTCACCTCACCTCAACAATTTACTTATTTTGCCCATTTTCAACCAAGGGTAAGATGATGCAAAGAGCAAAATTATGCTGACAAACTCCAAACCGAATATCTATAAACAGATTATTGGCAAGCATTGTCCTGACACCACCTGTTCCTTTAAAACAAAACAATGAGGTGGGTTGAATTTTACTTTACTTTTGCACACAGGATATTCTGGGGCATTGTCCACCTGTTGAATATATTCTAAATGTGCAGGGGCACTGGAACATCTTGGTAAGCAGCACCACCATATCTGAAACATGTCTTCAGCACTACAGGTCCCAAAGCTTTTGCTGTTATTAGCTATTTCTGAATTAGTGAAGGGAATGGAATAACCTGAAGTTTGGTACCTGTGACAACAGGGACTTTTGGACAGGACTATGGAGTCGGAATCGTCGAGTCAGAGTAATTTTGGTGCTGCTGGAGTCTGACCTCAAGATAAATTTCAGAGACTACGTAAATCGGAAAAAAATCCCGCTTTTTAAACATACCGCACATTTTATTTCCACCCGAGAAATGGACAAATAACTAAGAAACTAGGAGTCAGAAGGGAGAGTATCAGAAAACTTATACTTGAAGAAGCCAAGAATGAAAAGGAAAAGCTTCAAAAAACTCTTAATGGGCAGTTCATGTTCATTAAAATGGATGCCACCATTCATCCCAGACTTAGCTATTTTGCCATCAATGTTAGATTTGTTGATGGAAACAATAAAATAGTAACTCGGACATTAGGAGTAAAGGACATCCAGGCACACCATGAGAAATTTATCTCCAGAACTTAGTGGAAGAAATTTTGAAAGATTTTGAAATTAAGAAAGACTAGTTTCTCTGCATCGTCACTGATAATGCTTCAAGTATGCTAAGCACAATAGAAAATATTAATAAAGTTGAAAAAGTCACTACTATAAGGCAGATCTCTGATGTAGATTCTGAAACTGAAACAGAAGAAACAGAACAGAATAATGAAACTTTAGATGATACTGTTGTGGGGGCATCTCAGCTCTGTCTAATCCAACATATGCACTGTGCTGTATGTACATTGCAACTATCAATAAGAGATGAATTGAAAGAATGCCATGCAGCAACTCTGATGGGTAAGGGGAGGCAAGTAGCCACAACAGCCAGGACCTCTAAAATTGATGCTATCCTCCAGAGATGTGCAGGAAAGGGAGATATTTTGGACCAAGCAACTCGCTGGGGCAGCACATATACGATGGTTAAGCATTTGCTTGACCTAACCCCTTTCTAGAAGACATTGATAATCCCAGTGTATTACTGACTAAAAGTCAATGGAGGTTGGTACCACAATTAGAAGCTCTGCTTGCTCACCCTTATGCAATCATCAAAAAGCTGCAAGCAGAGGATTTTACTCCTGGTACCATCCTATGGGAGTAGAAAAGGTTAATATATCACCTATCCAAAGCTGTTGGATTCATTGCTGAAGAAATTGTACCATCAATGAAGAAGAGAGGGTCTGCTACTTGACAATCAGATCTTGTAAGCTGCAGGCTACATAGATCCAATGAACTGAATCTTGTTGAGCGATGATCAAATTGCTAAAGCAAAAGTGACCCTCTGTGATGCAGTTTGTTTAAAAGGGCTATTATCTGAAAAGTCAGAACCACAAAATGAAGAAGGGAGTACCAAATCCTTCTCATCCTCTTCAAATGATGAAGTCAGATTTTGCAAAATATTTAGATAAAATTGAAGTCGAGAGCAATGCGTTCCTGTTTGAATGTGCGAAGGAATCCTTTTGATGTTAAACTATTGGAATTTAAGCAGTTTTTTTGGTGCTTTAAAAGAAGTAGAGAAATATGATCGCTCATCTAAATTTACAGTACAAGAAGTCATCCCTGCTTATCCAGAAATAGTAAAATTTGCAGATATGATAGTAACAGTCATACCACCCACAGGTCTGCGTGGAGAGACTGTTCTCTGCACTGAAAATAATTAAATCACATTCAAGGACTTCAATGAAAGAGGATCTGGCACAAGCGATTCTGTTCCTAAGGACGTTATTAATAAATTTTAGGTATGTACTTTAATAGCAAACATAACTACCTGCGCATTTACTTTTAATTTCTATTGCACTTGAGATATTTTTTTTGTCAGCATTTAGCTATTTAGCTCATACTTGTAGCCTTAGTTTAATACATTTTGGAGTAATACTTCTATCATTTTTATTTAATTCAATGGAATTTTCATTCTGTCATAGTCCTATATGTAATTTTCTTCTTTCTTTTTGCATAATGAATGATGGGGTTTTTTCAAGAATAAACAATACAAAAGCCACAATAGCATAGCTACAACCATTAGACTCAAAACTTTAAGGACATGTGTTTAAAAGGTAGCTTGATGATTCATGTAGTTCTTATGAAATGCCATCTTGTGTAATGTCATCATAGCAGATTTAGAATTATTATACCTAGGGGTCGCGGTCAGAGTCGGATACACAAGAAATCAAGGAGTTGGGTGTTTTGGGTATCGACTCCACAGCCCTGCTTTCGGAGGAAGTGAAGATGATTTGGCCACGGCGTTCTGAACCAAAATGATTACAAAAGCTTCATACCGTGGATATTCAAATTGGGGTCCAACACCAATGGTGCCAGGATGTTCTTGGAGCTCGTGCCCCCTGCTCACCATGTAAATGTATATTGACTTGCCTTCCATGACACAATAGAGGATCACGGGGCTTTGAAAATTGTTTGTAGGATCACTTAATCCCGTTGCGGCAGTTGCGCAGCTAGTAGAACCACCGCCTCACAGTGCCAGAGACCTGGGTTCAAACCGGACCTCGTATGCTGAATGTGCGGATTGCACATTTTCCCTGTGACCACATGGGTTTCCTCTGGATGCTCTAGTTTCTTCCCATATCCTGAAGATTTGTGGGGTTGTAGGTTAATGCCGTCTGTAAATTGTCCACAGTGTGTAGAGAGAGGATGAGAAAGTGGGAAAAGAGAACTAGCGTGACCAGGTAATCGACGATCGGTGTGGACTCCGAGGGCCGAAGGGCCTGATTCCATGCTGTGTCTACAAAATAAATGACCATCTCAAAGGCAAGTGCAGACCAACGATGCTGCCGGTTTTCAGGCAAAATGCATTTTTTACTGCCCTTTGTTGTGATGGGTAGGTGGTGGGGGAAACCTAGCACAGTTGATTTTCAATGATCCCCTTGATGGTATCTCTTGCAATGTGGGAGGAATGGGTCCACCCTGTGATCCTATCACAGAAGTTGAGGGGGGGGGGGGGGGGGGGGGGGGGGGGGGAGTGCCCTGCTTGAACCCTGTTCTAAACCATCACACCAAGCCTGGTTGCACGTGATGGCTTTAATTTGCTTCATATGGCCGCAGAAAATAGCCCATCTCTGAACTCTGTGCTGAATGAAATCAGTCAATATCACGGATTTCAGTCACAGAAACACTACACACTTTGTGCAGCAGACTGCACATTCAATAAAATAATCACAATAATTGGAAACAAGCTTGTGACTCCCCCCTGCAGTAGTCAATGCCATGGTTCTATTTTACACATTAAATGAACACATCGACGAGCTGATTGCTACTTTGCTTTGACAATGTGAAAAGTTGGCAGGGTTTACTGTTGTGTCCTGCAAGGGACTAACTCAATACCTGCCACATTCAATCAGTAAAGCGATTTGCTGAGTTTGTAATTTGCCCTTAATCTGCTGAGACGAGGCAGCCAGTTATTTCAGAACAGTTGCCTTGTAAGGCCATCACATGCTCTCAGCAGCTGCAAATAATCCCGTTGCTCCAAAATCAAACAAGAACTCAGAGGCACAGCAATGCAACTAAGTACTCACTTTGTGACAGCCATATCTCCTTTACAACCACAAAGCTATCTTTAATCAGAATAGTGAATGGAAAGAGGGAGAGCATTGCGACCATAAGTTGTAAAGTACTGGAGTAACTCAGCTGGTCAGGCACTTTCTCCGGAGAACATGGATAGGTGACATTTCGGGTCAGGACCCTTCTTCAGTTGCGACCCGAAAGGTCTACTATCCATGTTCTCCAGAGATGCTGCCTGACCTGCTGAGTTACTCGAGTAATTTGTATCTTTTTTGGTAAACAAGCACCTGCACTTCCTCATATCGCCATTGCTACCATCATGATATGATGCCAGTTTTAATAACCCCAATCACCATTTAGAAGTTAGATCTGGTCTGTTGAAGTTGCTGCGCACCTTTCTGCGTGCCCGCTTGTTTGCAGCTGCAGTCATCAGTTTCTCTTCCCCCGTTTTGAGATGTTGGTTCAGGGTACCTCTCCACTTCGTGTGTTCAGCTGCAGGGCTCTCCCAGGACTCCACATCAATGTTGAGCGCCTTCATATCTCTCTTGCAGACATCCTTGTAACGTAGCTGGGAGCGGCCGATGGTTCTCCTCCCAGATGTCAGCTCTCCATAGAGGATGGCTTTTGGAATACGGCCATCATCCATGTGGTGGACATGGCCCAGCCATCGTAGTCTGCCCTGCCTGAGTAGAGTGTAAATACTGGGAAGGCCAGCGCAAGACATGATCTGGGCGTTGGACACTCTGTCTTGCCAGGATACGGCGGATGCTTCTAAGGTGGAAGGTGTTGACTCTTTTCTCCAGTCTGGCATATGTAGTCCATGTCTCACTGCTGTACATCAGTGTGCTGTTGACACAGGTGTTGTAGACTGCTATCTTTGTCTTCACTGTCAGCTTTGGGTTGGTCCACACTTGAGTTGTGAGGTAAGCGAGAGTTGTAGCTGCCTTCCCGATCCTCTGACAGAGGAACTGAAAGAAATCCACATTAGGCAGGAAATGGTGTTGGGTAGACTGGTGGGACTGAAGACTGATAAATCCCCAGGGCCTGATGGTCTGTATCCCAAGGTACTAAGGGAAGTGGCTCTAGAAATCGTGGAAGCATTGGTGATAATTTTCCAATGTTCTGTAGATTCCGGATCAGTTCCTGTGGATTGGAGGGTAGCTAATGGTATCCCACATTTTTAAGAAAGGTGGGAGAGAGAAAACGGGGAATTATAGACCAGTTAGCCTGACATCGGTGGTGGGAAAGATGCTGGAATCAATTATAAAAGATTAAATAGCTGCACATTTGGATAGCAGTAACATGATCAGTCCGAGTCAGCATGGATTTACGAAGGGGAAATCATGCTTGACTAATCTTCTGGAATTTTTTGAGGATGTAACTAGGAAAATGGACAAGGGAGAGCCAGTGGATGTAGTGTAACTGGACTTTCAGAAAGCATTTGATAAGGTCCCACATAGATTAGTGGGCAAAATTAGGGCACATAGTATTGGGGGTAGAGTGCTGATATGGATAGAAAATTGGTTGGCAGACAGGAAACAAAGAGTAGGGATTAACTGGTCCCTTTCTGAATGGCAGGCAGTGACTAGTGTAGGTATGTTGCAAAGCCTACCTGAAGCGTCGCTGAAAATCTGTCGTTGCGGGTGTGCGCGATTTTGGCGCCGTTTAGAGGGGGCGGGTTTAAAACGCGATTTTCTCTAGGCTGTTCCAATCGAAGATGTTCAGCCTTGTAAAATATTTACGTAAAATCGCTGAAAGACCCCGTCGCAAAAGCTATTATTAGTTTTAAAGGCCTTGAATAATAGTTATAGTAGTTTAAAAATCAATCTCTAAACCCGCGACCACCAGCAACCGCAGGGTCTCATAAAGCAGACAACTGAAGGAAGGCTGTATATTTTTACATTAAAAAGAGCTTCTAAAGATCCCTTTATACAAAGTTTAATATTGCGAGTAGCTCATTTTGGGCCCATTATAACCCGCAGTATTTTTCTGGGCATTTGGGGGCACAAATCTACCGCAATGTGAACGTTCTAAACCAGCGCGTTCACAGGATCCCACTCGAAAGCTGATTTAAATGGGCATTTATTTACAGCAATTGAACACTAAATTCCTTCCATTTGGTCTATAAATTAATGTAAATGAGATTTTAAAATCATGTTTTATTGTGAATTATTTGTGAATATTATTTGGACATTTAGGCTATTTAAAAATGTTAATCATTTATTAAGAAATGGATAGATGTTTAGATCTAGTAATTGAAGTCTGAAATTAGCTACAATTAGGTAACTAACTAATTATATGCTTTAATTTCAGGTCATCCAAGTAAGATTATTTTATATTTGTTTCAGAATGCTTCAATCTATGATAACTGAAAATTTCATTCAGTTCTCTTAATTTTTAAGAATGTTATGGGCTTTTGACTGTTCACGATCACAGCTTTTTTGTTATGTCCATAGAAAATCAATAGGGAACAAGATGCTCATTTCCGAGTATGAAAATGGCCATAACTTTTTAAATACTTGAGATATGAAAGTGAATTAGGTGTCAAATTAAACTTATTTTTATGCTTTATCTGATGGGATAAATTGCAGACTTGATTTTTAAAATCTCAAAATTTTGTAACATTGCTAACTAGTGGGGTACCGCAAGGCTCGGTGCTGGGACCGCAGCTATTTACAATATACATCAATGATTCAGATGAAGGGATTCAAAGTAACATTAGCAAATTTGCAAATGACACAAAGCTGGGTGGCAGTGTGAACTGTGAGGTGGATGCTATGAGAATGCAGGGTGACTTGGACAGGTTGGGTGAGTGGGCAGATGCAGTTTAATGTGGATAAATGTGAGGTTATCCACTTCAGTAGCAAAAACAGGAAGGCAGATTACTATCTAAATGGTGTCAAGTTGGGAAAAAGGGAAGTGCAACGGGATCTGGGGATCCTTGTTCATCAGTCAATGAAAGTAAGCATGCAGGTACAGCAGGCAGTGAAGAAATCGAATAGCATGTTGGCCTTTATAACAAGAGGAGTTGAGTATTGGAGCAGAGTCCTTCTGTAGTTGTATTGGGCCCTAGTGAGACCACACCTGGAGTATTGTGTGCAGTTTTGATCCCCTAATTTGAGGAAGGACATTCTTGCTGTTGAGGGAGTGCAGCGTAGGTTTACAAGGTTAATTCCCGGCAGGCACGTGCCGTCAGGATAGGCAAGGTAGGCACTGCCTACCCTGATTAAAATTATAAAATGGTAATTACTAAATATAAATAGTAAAGACATGGGAGAATTATGCCTATCTAAGAGATCGATCTCATAGGCAGGCATAATTCTCCGTGCCTTTCATCTATCCACAGCACTTGTAACACGCGAAGGTCTGTGCAGCCCAGGTGCCGTCGGCGCTGCTTCAAGCCATCAATGACAAGCGGGGCTGAAGGCAGCTGAAATTCTGCCTTTGCTGTACTGCGCATGCTCAGCGCTAGTTTCTTGGTGGGTTTTTCAAATATGGATTGCCATTATCTGAAGAGTATCTTAGGAAACAAAGAGAGAAGAATGGAGTTTGTGTACCATTAATGTGGCAAGTACATTTCTTGGTGCTATATGTTTTTAAATACGGTATTTCCCGGGGTGGAGGAAGAGTTCCTTTCACAGCGTTTGGGGAGTCTGGCCCGGGGTAAATTTGCGGGGAGGGCAGGAGCGTTGTGAAGGCGGGGATCGGGATCATGCCAGTAACCCACTTGCGACGCTCCTTTCACGGAGCCACCGCATTGAGGCAGGGGGTTGAAGTAGCTCGGGTGGCTTTGCGCGGCCGCCGTGCCGATAAAGCGGAACCGGCCGCCACCTCAGCACCTTCTGCCAGCCCCCGCTCACCTCTGGCAGCTCTCCGTCTAAAAACCTCGCTCCTGCCGCTCGCCGGTCTCACGCATGTCAGCCGCTTCCCGCGAAACCTTGAATTCCGACAGCGCGATTAAGGTTACTCGGCTGTGGGAATTTAAGGATTTGCGGGAAGCGGCTGACATGAGTGAAACCGGCGAGCGGCAGGTCAGAGGTATTCAGACGGAGAGCACTGCCAAAGGTGAGTGGGCCGGCAGAAGGCGCTGAAGTGGCGGCCAGTTCTGCTGTTGGGTCCCGGCGGCCGCTCGCAGCCACCCGAGCTGCTTCTATCCCCGGCTACAATGCGGTGGCTCCGCGTCGGGAGCGCCGCAGCAGCGGTGAGTGAGTTACTGGCATTATCCCCGATCCCCTCCTTCTCAACACTCCTGCCCTCCCCACAACTTTACCCCTGGCACAGACTCTCCACACACTATGAAAGGAACTCTCCCCCCAATTGGTCCCTTGAACAAGTGTTGTCATTCAATAAGATGACAACTGATTCAACTTTTCCTTGTACTCCCGTTTTTTCCCACCATCTACAGATGCAAATTACTCATTTTAGTACCTTGCTGACACCCTCCAATTCCTAACATAAATTCCCTCCTTTATTTCGTCCCTGATTAATTGTTTCAAATGTACACATAAAAAGCCTTGGGAATTTCTTTAATCCAATTTGCCATTGACATTTCATGTCAGTGTGCTCTGGATTCTGTGCCAGTACAATGAAGTGCCTCTACATCCAGTCCATCATACAAACCAGCCATCCTCCATCAACTGTCTATTCCATCAAGTGAACTAACTGCAACCCACACCACACCACCATCATATTAACTCCATCTACACCATGCTGCCTCAGAAAACCAGCTACCACAATCAAAGGCCACTTGCACCCTCATTTCCCCTTTCCTGTCAGGCAGAAGATACTAAATGTTTGACAGCCACTCAGCTCCGCTCTGCCCCAGACTACAAGCAAATGGTGTAGTCCCGATCTCGCAATCTTCACACCGGGGCTCGGACTATTTTTATCTACACTTTCTCTGAAATTGTAACACTATAATGCTGTTGCACTCTATTCTGCACTCTGGTATTTTTCTCTTTGCATTACTTGTTATACTTATGTATGGGTTGATTGTACTCAAATGTAGTACAATTTGCCTGGATAGCTGGCAAACAAAGTTTTTCACTGTATCTTGGTACATGTGACAGTAATAAACTAGTACCAATGGTTTGACAGAAAGTTAAACTCATGATCTAGCAGAGCCGGAGGGGTAGGGAATTGAACAGACAGGTTTAACGAAGCCGACCACCCCCAACTGAATCAGTCCCCAGTGGTTCTTCACACTACAATCAGGTCTGGTACATAGCTCAACTCCAACATCAAATAATCTGATTTCTTGGTCTGCATCAGTTATCCATCTGTAAATTAGTTTGTTTTTATTTCCATTTTTCTCCCCCCACTGAGTGGAGGACATGCGCAGCCTGATCTTCCGGGTATGTCCTGCATTGCATTTCACAGTCCCTATACTCTTGTCAATGCTCACACTCTCTGATCCTGTTCTTTCCTGACCAGTAAACCTTATTTACAGCTTATCCTCATTTGGTCTCCCCAGTTTCATCCGTTCGGAGACATCCTCCTCCCCTGCCCTCCCTGCAACTTTACAAGTTTATTTTGTCTACTTCCTAGTTATAACGAAGAGCTGACCTGAAATGTCTACTGTTTCTCTTCCCACAGATGCAGCCTGGGCTGCTAAGTATTCCAGCATTTCTGCTCCTGTTTGAAAATTTTGAACTTGCCTGGAAATGCCGAATTGTTCAAATTGTTTTGTTTAAACCAGATCCATTGCCATTTACACGTGGCAGTATGAATATAAAACAGTGCAGCACAAGAACAGGCCCTTCGGCCCACGATGTCTGTGCCAAACATGATGCCAACATAGATTAATCTCACATACCTCCTCCAACCTCATCTACTGAATCCGCTGCTCCAGGTGTGGACTCTTATATATGGGCAAGAGCAAACGCAGACTGGAGATCGTTTTGCTGAATACCTTCACTCAGTCCACCTTGGCCTACGCGATCTCTTGGTTGCCAAACACTTTAACCACCCTTCCTATTCCCATACTGACCTTTTGGTCCTGGTCCTGGTCCTCCGATATTGTCAGAGCGAGGCTAAACACAAATTGGAGGCATAGCACCTCATATTCCACTTACAACCCAGCGGTATGAATATTGATGTCTCTAATTTCATGTAACCCTTGCATCCCCACTATGTCCCTACCCCACAGTAGCCGTCGCACTAGTTTCACTGTCGTCCTGCTAAGTTTCACTGATTGTATCACTCGTTATTACCTTCCCCATAGCCATCATGGACCATCGTGGGCTCTACCATTCCTTGATCATCGTTGCCTTTTGCATTCATTTTTTCCATGTACCTTTTCATATCTCTCATTTCCCTCTCCCCTGACTCCGTCCAAAGAAGGGTTTTGACCCCTAAACGTCACCTACCACTTTTCTCCAGTTATGCTGTCTGACCCACTGAGTTAATCCAGCTTTTTGTGTCTATCTTCGGTGTAAACCAGCATCTGCAGTTCCTTCCTACACATAGATTATCTTATCTGCCTGCACATGATTCATATCCTTCCATATCTAAACATCTCTTAAACAGCACTACAGCATCTGCCTCCACCACCATTCCTGGCAGCATGTTCCAAACACTCACTAACCTCAATATTAAAAAAACAAAAAAATGTCCTGCACATCTCTTTTAAACAGGAAAGGATAATTCCATCCTTGAAAGAGGTTGACTACCCTTCATATGCCTGATGATTTTATATACTTCTACCAGATCTACCCTCAACCTAAGATGCTCCACAGAAAATCATTCAAGATTGTCTAACCTCTCAATATACCCTCTAATCCATGTAGAATTCTGGTAATTCTACTCGTGTACATTAGAGAGCATATTGACTGGTTGCATCACGGCTTGGTTCGGCAACTCGAACACCCAGGAAGAAGATTGCAAAATGTGGTGAACCCTGCCCAGTCCAGCACGGATACTGACCTCCCCACCATCTAAGTAATCTATAAGAGTTGCTGCCGCAAAAGGCAGCCAACATCATCAGAGACCCGCACCGCACTGGCCATGCTCGCATTTTACTCCTTCCATCTGGAAGAAGGTATAGATGCCTGAAAACTGTAACGTCCGGGTTCATGAGCAGCTTCTTCCTTACACAGAGCTGCCAAGTTTTGTCAGAGCATTTCAGTATTCTAGTACCTGATAATCTGTAATTTGCTGAGGAAATCAGTATTTTTATGCGGTGCCATTTTGCTGAAAAAAATGTTTTTTTTATGTGTGGTCATGCCCATGTAAGAGTACAAGAATGCATAACTTTGTTACCAATTGACATGTTTTCTACGCACCTTACTTGGCAGTGCATTCATTTCCATCTCTTTGTATACTTCTGTTTGAATGACTGCTTCCTGCTTTTAGCACCAGCTGATGATGTAGAAGCCATTTTGGAAGCCTCCCTCTCCCTTCTTCTCTTTTCCTCCCTCCCTCTCTTCCTCCTTCTCTCCTTCCTTTTTTTCTCCCCCCTCTCATATTCCCTCCCTCCCCGAACAGATTATGACCCATAGCGCTGTGGCCATAGCGCTATGTGTAAAGCCCATAGTACTACATGTAAAGGCAATAGCGCTCCAGTTGGTAGTGCTATAATTAGAACCCATAGCGCTGTTTGTTTAAATTCCCATGCGCTAAATTGACAGTGCTGTTTAAACCTGTAGCAGGCAGATCAAAACTTACAAAAATAATCATCCAGATCTTTAAATTTAAAATACTAGTAGATTTAATCTGCTATAATTTTTAGAGTTACAGTATGACATTTTATATCCTTGCATTTTTTAAGCAGCAAGATGAAACAGGAAGCCAGGCCGATATTTTAAAAATCCTTATTTTACAAAGCAAATCCATACATCCGTATTATTATCGCATTTCCGTTCAAAATACGGAAATTCCATACTACATGGCAGCTCTGCCTAAAACTATCAGGCTATTAAACACTACAACCTCCAAATAGGCTCCAAACCATAGAGACTTGGGGACACATTTTTGCAATATTATGGTCTATTTATTTTTCCGTTTGCATAAATTATATAATATACTCTGAACTTTCTCTGCTTAGTATAGGTTTACATATCTGTTGTGCTGTTGCAAGTAAGAATTTCATTGTTGTTTCAGGACGTATGACAATAAAACTCTATATTTGACATAAACCTCTTCCACACCCTCTCCAAAGCCGCCACATCCTTCCCGTAATGGGGCCAAAACAAATGAACACTATAATCCAATGCTCAAAAAGTGTGAATGATACTAGCACAGTAAAATATGCACATCTGCAAGCTACTGGCATACCTGGCACTATCTTCTTAATCAACGAGTCCAACAACCAGAAGGACTTCTCTTCATCCTTAGTCACTATGAGCAAGTATCCAGCAACAAAATTCATTCCCTAAAAAAACCCAAATTAAACAAAAAGTTACAGTTTCTAAAAGAAAATGTTGACAAAAATAAAACCCATGAGAAGTTAAAATAGAAACTTGGTTAAGATTTAATTGTGGATAAAGGAAAGAAACAGCCTAAACCATGAAGGTTCAATATGGACATCAAAAACAAAACTACATATGCTGGAAATCTGAAATGAATGCTGGCAACTCAGCAGTTCAGGCAGTACCTGTGGAGTCAGAGTGAGAGAGTCAGTTAAATATTTACAGTTGAGAACATGTCTTTAACTCTGGGAAAGAGAGAAAAGTAATTTTATGGTGCAGAGAATGCAGCAGGAGGGATGGAAAGAACCAAGCAACTATCTTTGATAGTGCAAGAACAAGTCAAATGGGTTAACGGGGCTGTCAGAAGATGATTATGCTCTTTTGTCTGTGTTGTGTGTCAATTATCAGATGGATGGTCAGAAATCATACAGATTCCTAGAGGTATTATGTGGATTGTTCACATTATCCATTTCAATCCTGCACAAAATTATATTCATGCTCGTTCAAGTTTAATCTTAACTGTCGACACACTTGCTCTTCTAACTGGTGCTTGTACCAAATTCAAACACACTATCATGAATTCCAGAGGAACTGAGAATTTCTGCAGCAACTGACAGCTTTACTCTATGTTCCTCTTCCCACCCCTGCCCCATCAACGTCACTTTTTGTAATTCAAAAGCTAAACTACCCATCAATCAGGCTTCCCTTTACTGTAGCTTTCAATGCCAGAATTTTGGTGCTGTTGAGCTGTGCATGAAATGTGCAGTAATGTTGGGTGTGAACATACCTGCCTTCGTATCACGCAATGAAGACTAGCACACCAGCTTTCTCACTGCACAATGCACTACCCACCATTAACAGCTCACTGATACTATTGGATTCCATGAAGAACAATCAATTCTAGATATCAGACTTTCTGCAAAAAGTCTGGATATAAGAGATAGTTCCTTAGATATAGTACAACTCCGATAAATCTGATATTTTGTTTGGAAATCTCCATGGTTCGGCATTTGGTCATTTATAAACAGTAAAAATAAACGATTTAAATGACAAATGGTAAATGTAGGAATTAATATCAGTTACAAAGCTGCAACATTCCACACTACAACCCAAAGTAAAGCTCAGGAAGGGAATCAAGGAATATGGTTGAAGAATTATTTCATCTGTCATTTCCTTTCTCCTCTCTCTACACTTACTAGAGGGCTCTCCTTAGCCAAGCGACTGATCTCATTGCATCGAGATTAGAGTCCATATCAAATAATTTTGTGTCTATCCATATTTAAAATTTTGTGGGTACTAATTTGTGTTCTTCTGTAGTTTTCTTATTGCAAAAACCAATCAGGCAATACTGGTCATGAAACTCCTTCTACCAGGCAAGAGTGAGGGCAATATAAACTGTTTTCTCAAAGCACATTCCAAGGCAAAAGTTTTGAGGGTCTAACTGTAGAAAAATACCCAAGATTTGACAAACAAGGCAAGAATGATTTGATAACCTGACTTAAAAGTCCGACAGAAAACAGGACACAAGATTTTTCTGGATTCACAGAATTACCTGGATTTTCTCCAAAATAGTACCATCAGGAATTCCACATTGAGTTGAGAAGGTTAAGGCTCACCCCAAAAATGAGAAACAAAGACTTAGCAAATATATTTTGATGATTGAAGCTATTCTAAGGATCACAACACTCAAAATAGTTCAGTTCCTACATGGAGCACATTTAAGAAAGATAAGGTTGTGCATAATCATTAAACAACATTTCCTTCACATCAAAATAACAGGAGGAAACCACAAGAACACTTGTAGCTCTGGTAACTTCCTGGGCAAACAAAATTTAAACCACACTAAGCATAAATATAGAGCTTCCGATCATAATACTTACTACCTCATATATTCCAAAACCAACCCACTCTTGGATTCATGGAGTTGAAATATAATTTGCCCAGGAGGAGACCAGAAATTGCAACTAGCATTTACACTGTGCCTTATAGAGGGCATGATAAAGTGAACAGAGCATGGATAAAGTGAATGCTCAGTCTTTTTCCAAGGGTAGAAGATTCTAAAACTAGAGGACATGTGCTTAAGTGAGAGGGGAAAAATTTAAGAAGCACCTCAGGTGCAACTTTTTCACTGAGGGTAGTTAGAAGGCAGATACAATTTCAATTTTTAAAAACATTTGGATAGATATGGATCCAGCCTTTAGACTTGAGAGACACAGCACGGAAACAGGCCCTTTGGCCCACCGAGTCCGGGCCGACCAGCGATCACCCTGTACACTGGCACCATCCAACACACTAAGGACAAATTATAATGTTACCAAAGCGAAATAATCTAGAGACCTGTACGTCTTTGGAGTGTGGGAGGAAACTGGAGCACCCAGAAAAACCCACGTGGTCACAGGGAGAACGTACAAACTCCATACAGTCAGGATCGAACCCAGTTCTCTGGCGCTGTAAGGCAGAAACTCTACCGCTGGACCACTGTGCTGCCCCTAAAAGCAATAAAAAGGGTTTGAGGGCTTTGAGCCAATTGCAGGTCAATGTGACTAGCCCAGTATGCCAACTTGGCTGGCATGGACAAGGTGGGCCAAAGTGTCCAGTTCCATGCTGAATAGCTCTTTGCCTCTTAAGAGATGTTTCATCATCTGTTCACAGGGTCAGTTGGGGCCACAGTTTACTCTATTCCATGGATGGGAAGAAAATAATTTACATCCCCCAATATACACATTCTTTACTATTTTCTCTGCTAGCTCAGAATGGCAGCTTTTTCCCCCACTATTGCATCAACAACTGGATTGGGACTAGTTGAATCCTGCATCTCTAAAGGACTCGTTGAATCCATCAACTTTACCATTAACTTCCACCCTACTCATTGTTATAGAAAAGATGTTGTCCAGCTGGAATAGGTGCAGAGATGATTTATGAGGATGTTGCCAGGTCTCGAGGGCTTGAGCTATAGGGAGAGGTTGAGCAGGCCCCTATTCATTTATTCCTTGGAGCACGTGAGGATGAGGGGTGATCTTATACAGGTGTACAAAATCATGAGAGAAATAGATCAGAAATAATGCAGTCTTTTTCCCAGTGTAGGGGAATCAAGAACCAGACATAGGTTCAAGGTGGGGGGGGAAAGAAAGAGTTAATTGGAACCCGAGCGGTAACTTTTTTTACACAAAAGGTGGATGGCATATCGAACGATCTGTCGGAAGAGGTAGTTGAAGCAGGTACTATCGCACATTTATGAAACATACACGTACATGGGTAGGATAGGTTTAGAGGGATATGGGCCAAACACAGGCAGGTGGGACTAATGTAAATGGCACACGTTTGTCGGTGTGGACAAGTTGGACCGAAGGGCCTATTTCCATGCTGTATGACTGTTAAGGTTTCAGAGAAAAACAAGGCGACCTATGACAATAAACAAAAATAATGGTAAAGACCATTCATCGAGAACATCTGTCAAAAGAACAGACACAGAGCAAGATCCAAAATTTAAGAAAAGCCAAAAGCATTAAGCGGGATAGGTTAGATCAGTTGCTTAAAGTATTGAGCCATTTAGAAGTGTGCATATGAACCAGTTTCTCATTGTGAATTCGGAATCAAACAGATGCTATCACATCCAAGTCGTGCTTCCACACTCCTCCTCCTCCTCCTCACATTGATCCTTGTGCTAAACACTTCTGGACAGTGTTTGTGGAGATCTCCAAATCTAGGGGAGGACGACAGTTAACACTCCCAAAATGTCTGAAATGTATATTTCTGGTATTTCCCATCTAAATTTGGACATCTAGTACACTTAACCAGTACCCTTCTCCACTTATTTGTTGGTTGAGATTTAACTGGAAATAGTAAGAGGACTGAGTTACCCTCCTCTAATATTCTATATACTCTGGAAAGATTTCCTCATTGATTAATTTTAAAGTTTGGTTTAGTTTAGTTTGGAGATACAGTGCAGAAACAGGTCCTTTGGCCTACCGAATCTGTGCCGACCAAGGTTTACACCCTGTACACTACACTATCCTACGCACCAGGGACAATTTACAATTCTTACCAAAGCCAATTAACAACAAACCTGTACGTCTTTGGAATGAGGGAGGAAACCGGAGCTCCCAGAGAAAACCCATGGAGAACATACAAGCCCCGTACAGATGGCACATCGTATTGTCCTTCAAAGGATGGCATTCAGATTTTACAATCTTTCCTCACAATACGGACCCGCTTCTTGTCACCTTGGCACTACTTTAAATGCCTGGGTGTTTCTTTTTGGCAAGAACATTGTAGAGAATGACCTGCACCCAGTGCAGATCACGTGATTTTAAAGATTAGACATTGAACACTGATCTGGACAAAGCCCTTAAAGAAAAGATCTTGCATACCTGGCAATAACCAATTGTTTTGTTGTGATTTCCATATGCCACCAAAACATTAAAAAGTGGCTGCAGAAAGGAGGGGTTAGTGGTTCTGCGAAACTGCACATTGTCAGGAAACGTCCTGTTAATATCTGAAAATAAAAGCTATTTGTTATGAGGCATTATTAACCAACACTGATTTCAAATTGTTTTCCTCTTGTACATATCCATCTGACACTTTTTCAGAGCCACACCATGGTTTAGAATTAGCAAGAAAGAAAAGATCAAAAGATCTCAGTGTCTGCACTACCCACTAAAATTCTCTCTACCTTTATTGAAAGTAAAACAATATCAAAGGATCAGGAATGGTGTTTACTCTGCCTGGAGATCTACGACTGGTGGTGTTCTGTCGGGATCTCTGTTGCTTGTCATCTATTTAAATGATTGGACATAAATGTAGATGAGTTGGTGGAATCAGTTTTCAGACAACACCAAAATTAGTGGAGTTGCAGAAAGTGAGGAAAGCTGTGACAATAAAATGACTAATCAATCTCATATGGGTGCTCAGTCGAGCTAAACGAGTGTAGCTGCTACTTCATCCACTCCTGGCATGTAATGTGCAGCCTGACATAAGTATTGATAGCTGTGTAAAGGCAATGGCTGGGGTTGTTGTTCCTTCAATCATTGTCGCAGTCTGAAGGATGTCAGAAAAGGCTGTGTTTTTCTTGAAGACCGAGCAGGCTGCGACCTGAATAAGGTTATCTTGGTGGGTGGGATTTTCCTGCCAGTGGACCCATGAAGTACAATGGGTAATACTCTCCAACGGCCCTCCCTTCATGCCTGATGAGCTCCATCTCCCTCTTCTGGGGGATGAGCGGTCAGATATTACTCCAATCCCACTCAGGTCTTCAGGAGAGCAGCCTCTGTCATGTCCTTTTGTTTCAACGCCAGCTGTTCATGCAGGTGGTGTGGGAGGGGGACACCAAGGGCAATTTTGGTATCCAGTTGCAGTGTCGGGCACTTTCAGGAAAAAAAAGCCCTAGAATCCTGGCTACACCCTCTACCTCGGTGCCCAGGATGCCTAAATTGCAGGGTAGAGTGTGTCTTGGGCCGGGGTGGGGGGCTGAGGCCCGTACTGAGGGTAAGAAGGCAAAAAATAAAACATCAAGGCCACCTTAGCCCAGATGAACCCTGGGGAGATTAAAAATTGACCTAACGGGGCCAGGAAGTGGGCCAGTGTGACAGAGGCAGGGACCTCCTCCGAGATGGAGGTCTTAGGGCCCCTGAAGGCTTACAGAAAGAAAAGTAGGGGCACCCATCATCTGAAGTAGAGAGCAGCCCTGAGGTACAGGAGCTTCCTGTGGGGGAGAAATACTCAGCTGTTACAGCCGTGTGCCTGAGTCATGTCCATTGCGTGGCCCTGCAGTGGTGGGATTACCAGAAGTGATAGTTGTGGCGATGGGACCCCAGCCTGAGCCCTTTGTCCAGGCTGTGTCTGAGGGTGACAGGTGCAGTGATCCACTGGATGTGGGGCTATTAAAGAAAGCTCCGAGATGCTAGCCCTATCCACAAAGCAAGGTGCAGATGTGGGGGAGCTCCGGGTGTTGGTTCAGGGGTGGGTGACCTGGGTGTGTTTGTGGACAGGGCCCGTGAAGGTCATGTCCTCTGTTCAGAGTCCGAGCTTGCCAGTTGACAGTCCATCCTGGAGACACAGAAAGTTCCCTTGGATCATGCTTCCCCAAGTCTGGAGATAGTGAGCAATGGTGCTGTGTAGGCCTGTCTGGTCTGATGCCCAAGTTGAAGAGGGTCTTTGCCCTGCTGCCACAAGCAGACCCAAGCACCGCAGCAGAACATGGGGAGGAACCCTCTGTCACCGTCTTGGGGGTGGGATCCGTACGGTGGGGCTGGCTGGCCGGACCACCTGCCGCCCTTGCGGGTTGAACATATCGGCCGCTGGTGGTGTTTGTTCGGAGGGTGATGAGCCACCGTGCCTAAAGAGGGTAAAAGGCCGTCTGGGGGAGTCCAAGAGGAGGGGGACTGGTGGAGACACTCTGGCCTGCTGGTGGGCGGTGGAGGGAGGCAGAGTCACTGGTGGAGGCCCGTGGAGGCTGGAGTAAAGGCATGGGCCAGTGGAAACGGTGTCAGCCGCCACGGTCAGCCGGGGAGGCGGCGGCAGCAGTGTCAGTCGTCCCGGGGAGGCAGTGAGGAGACGGCGGCAGGACCAGTGTCAGAAGCTCCGGGGAGGCTTTCAATCCAACTATCACTTGTCAGCTTTTGCCCCATTCCTTTCCCTCATCTTTTTCTACCATCTATCTCTCCTCTACTCCATCAGTCTGTAGAACTGTCCCAATCCAAAATGTCACTTCTTCATTTCCTTCCACAAATGCTGCCTGACTAAGTTCATTCAGCGGTTAGTATTTTGCTCTAATACCACCATCTGCAGTCTTGTAACTCTATTTTGTTCTCTGGTACCTTCTTATGTAAACATCATGTTATTATTTTGCCTCTTTTAGTTTTTAAGATGGCAACAACAGAAAAATGCACTATTTTTTTTTGTGTCGCTTTAGTAGACCTTGGAAATAAGACAAACCACTGACACACTGGCCTTAAGATCAGAGATACCCAAACATTCCCACTTTCATGTTTCCCTTCCTTCATCTGTTCCTGTATCCTACCCCATCACATGCAACACTCCTGTGATTACATAACACAAATTAACTTTAGGACTTCATATGAGATTACAAGAGTTATTATTAGTTTAATGATATGCATCTGGTACCTGTTCTAATAGATTCAACCAGCTTTGGATCTTCCTCCATTTCCAGCAGTTTCTTGTAGTAAGTTGGATTATTTTCCATCTGTCCTTGGGCTCCACTCACAGTCATCCAGATGAGACTACGATATTCGTTTGGAATGCCTTTTCTGATATATCGTTTTACTTTTATGGGAATAAAAGTGATTAATATTTTAAACACAAGTTAACACAATAACACTCAAGATCACCTTCACTGATGGTCTCGCCATAATTTTTGATTCTGATCAAGTAGTTTTCTCGCTTTTTTAAAAACAAATTCAAACAAGTAGCAAGGAAAAACAAGTAATTCCTGAATTAACCAGGATACGGTTGTTTACTATTGTCAATTTATGTACATCCAGAGCAAGTGCTGGTGGTGCCATGACACTATCATTGGACATTATTGAAAAGAGAATGTGCAAATGATTAGACATTAGTACTGCAAGTCCTCCTCTTAGCCTCAGCATTATTGTTTTCGAACAGGCTCAGCAGAATTTTCCACAACGACAAGACCATCAGCACTCCAACAAAAACATTGTCTTCTCTAGAAGTGCAAATATATCTGTATTAAACTACATTAACCATTCCTCAGCCCATCTGCCCAACTTGATCAAGATCCTACTTCAATTTTGAATAATCTTCTTCGCTATCTATGATGCCACCTATTTTTGTGTAATCTGCAATTATGTTTTGTACATTGTTATCCAAATCATTGATATAAACCACAAACAGTAAAAGGCTCAGCACTGATCCCCGAGGCACATCACAAGACACAGGCATGACGTCCAAAAATAAAATTCCACCATCACCCTCTGCTTCGTTCCATTAAGCTAATTCTCTATCCAGTCGGCTAGCACTCCCTGGACCCCATGCAAACTAACGTTCCAGAGCAGGATTGGAACCTAAAAAATTAACTGAATAAAAATGTCAAAAAAGATTTTTTTCAATAATGTGACTAAACAGAAAAGTCTCCACACCCACACTAAGGCCCCAGGAACATGTTATTCAAGCAAGGTAATGATGGTGCTATTCAGGCTAGAAGTATTTGGCAGAGAAGTGGCTTGCTTCTCTCGGAGTTCATGAACCATTTTGGATATGATAAACATCTTTATTCAGTCATATATTTTATCTCTGGGTGAAAGAGCCTTTCAATTTCAATAGAAGCACTTCATAAATCCTTTCCCTTTCTCCTTCGTTAAAAATGAATGAATACCCTGGTATAGTGATATTATATAAATAATTTGGATGGAAGGAGCTGCAGATCTGTTTTTTCCAAAACAGTAGGATCTATGTAAACAGGCTTTCAAACTGCTGCCTAGCTGTAGGCTTTTCATATGCCAAGTTAATTGCCACAGTCAGTTAAATTTAATTCATTTCCCCACAGTAAAATCCTCACCCACTACGGTCATCCTCTAGATATTCAACAGAATCTCACGTAATAGTCCATTTTGCATAATCTGAATAGTATTTAAACTCCACAAGAGGTTTCCCACGCTATAAGCAGCTTTCCAGATGTTTTTACATCTTTCTAACCTCTGATGTATTTATATCTTATCATATCTATTATCACATCATATCTATATTACTAAAAGTCTGTTCTTGACCTGATTTGGCCTTCTGTGCTGCGATTTCCGAGAGAACGCCGCCACCTACGGCCGTCATTTTTGGCCACCTCGCTCAGAGCCCCCCTCCACCGTATGTGTGCCGAGGATTTTTCCCGTCGATGAAAAATGACAGAGATATTAATGCTTTTACAAAATTCCCCATTCTCTCTGCTGCTCCTGCTGGTGGGAGGGGGAGGGACTATAAAACCAGGAAGTGGTGTGCCCCAATCAGTCTCTACAACATGGAGGTCTGGCTCTGAATGACTGAACAAATGTCTACACAGCTGTGAGTAAGTACCCTTAATTCGGTTTGAAAATGAAAATATGGTTATGGTTAGTTTGAGGAAAAAAGCACTGCCTGCAAATGGTTGTTTGGGGGGTTTGGGTTGAGTAAAAAGGCATTCTCTCTCTCCACCTCTCTCTCTCCCCCCCCCCCCCCCGTTAATCTCCCTTTCTCTCCCTCTCCCCTCCCCTCTACCCCCTCCTCCCCTACCCCATTCCCTCCCTGCTCCCTACCTCCCCTCTCAGCACACCCTCTCTCCCCCTCCCCCACCCTCCCTCCCTCCCCTCCACACCCCCTACCCTCTTCCCTCCCTGCTCCCCACCTCACCCCCCTCTCACTCACCCTCTCTCTCTGTCTCTGCCCCTTCTCTCTCTACCCCCGCCCCCCCCCCCCCTCTAGATGTGACTGCAAATTGGGGGCTATGCATCAGTAGATAGTCGTTATGGGGTAAAAGGAGCAAATTAATAATTGTAATATAATATCAAGGGGGGTAATTAGCGTGAGTGCGGGGGGGGGGGAGATAGTTAGTGTGTGTGACACTGCATGCCGCCTCCCCCCCACAGCCGCACGTTGGGGGAACAGACCCAACGGGTCTGCACTTGGTCTAGTAACTATTAAAACTCTCTTCGTTAGTTTGTTTGTTTGGTTGTCAGTCACATCTCCTCCAAAACCCGACACGGTAACGGAGACATTTTTACATATTCCGGTAGAGATTTACCTCATGAATTCAAAAATCTCCACAAATGAAAATTTGGTTAATTTTTCCCCCGAGTTTTTTTACTAAAATTGTTTTTAAAATACAACTGAATATGAAGCGACCTGATGACGTCACAATATCTTTGCTCCTCAACAACATGGCGGCGGCCTTCATTATGGCAGCGACGCCACGGACAAGCGCAGTTGAAAAGTCGCCGTCGCGCCCGTCACAGGGGACAACCTCCTCTCCATCTCCCCCGCCCGATCGTCTGTCACGCTGGTGAGTGTGCTGCCAGCCCTCCTCTGTTTTTCAGTCCTCAGAGTGCTGCGGGCCTCGCTCTGGTCAACAACGCCAGTAGCCTACCTCGGGTCTGGCGCCCGATGGGGAGACTTGTGCTCTACGACATAGCTGCTGCCTCTATGCCATCCCCCTCTACCCCCTTCCCGAAGCAGAGAAAGAGAGAGGGGTGGGGGAAAGAGGGCCCTTCCTCTCTGCCCCCCACCCTCTCTAGGGAGTCCCCCACCATTTCCCCCCCCCCCCCATCAACCTCCCTCCCCACCCTCTCCCCCTGTATGTTTGGGGGGGGGGGGGGTGGTTAGTGTGTGTGTGTGTGTGTGTGTGAGACGCCACAGCCCCCACCCCCCCCCCCACGTTGAGGGGACAGGAACCAACGGGTCCCCCTTGGTCTGGTACATACTTAAAAGTCTGATCGTGTATGTGGATGTATTTATTTGTGTGTGTATTTGTTTGTGTATAATCACATCTTCTCGATAAAACGACGCGCTAACGGTAACATTTTAATATATTCCGGTAGAGATTTATCCCGTGGACTCCGAAATCGTCTCATCTCAAAATTTCATGCATTATTTCTCGAGCTATTAATCAAAATGTTCAAAAATCTCAAAAAACTTGGAAAAAAATAGCTGCTTATTCCCTGTCCTTACAGCTGTGACACAATGGGATTGTAACCCTGCTTGCAACATTGTTGCTCTCCAAGTACACCGAGTCCTGCTAGCCCTAGGAAGTGAAATGCATTTTTTTTTTAAAGTCACAGTACACAGAGTTCTGCTAGCTAGCAAGTGCAAGCGCATTTTTTTTTTACAGTTTAAAAATGAGGGATGGTGAATAAGGCGAAATGAGCAGCCCCTGCGTAGTTGTCGGCTATGGGTGAGTGGTGGAGTATTGCGTTGGGGAACGGGTTGCGTTTGGGGGACCAGGCCTCCCGTGGGGGCTATGGGTGAGTGGTGGAATATAGCGTTGGGGGACCAGGCCTCCCGTGTGACAGGGACCAAACCGGTCCCACTTGGTCTAGTAACTATTAAAAGTCTGATCTTGGATTTGTATTTTTGTGTGTGTGATGTTCATGTGCGTTTCACATCTCCTCGAAAAGACACGACACGCTAACATTTTTACATATTCGGATAGCAATTTACGCCTTATCTGAAAATTTCAATCATTATTTCTCGAGTTATTTATGAAAATGATCACAAATAACTTGGAAAATAATGAGATAGTCTCGCTGATGACGTCACAATGGATCTGCCTGCTTGCCGTCTGCTCGCACTGCGAGTGACGTCACCCCTGTTATGTCTTCTGTACTTCTTGGCTTCTTAACTTTCACTTCTTTGTGTGTGTGTGTGTGTGTGTGCGCATCTGCTCGAAAAAAACGACGCCCTGACGGTAAAATTTTTATATGTTCTTGTAGAGTTTTATCCTGGTGGAGTCGAAAATAGTCTTACCTGAAAAATTCATGCTTTATTTCTCGGATTACGTATGAAAATGTGCACAAATCTCAAATAACTTAGAAAATAAACGAGCTGGTGACGTCGCCCGCCTGCCCGGTCGTCCACCCCACCCGCAGCCCAGCCCCCCCCCCCCCCCCCCCGTCCCTGGATTGAAGCCGCTGAACACAGTCCTTTGGTTGACGCGCGCCCCGTTTCCCTCCTCCCTCTCTCTTTGGTTGCCCCCCTCACGCTCCCTCTCTGCCCCCTCCCCCCCAGAATGGGTAGGAGACAGGTGCGTTTTGCAGCTGGGAGCGAGCGACTATTGCGTTCGGGAACCAGCCCTCCCCTCTGATGACGTGCCCCTCCCAACCCCTCAAACTCTACCCCCTCCCACTCTGCTTCTTCCCCCTCCCCTCACTCCTTAGCAAGGAGTGACATAGGATCAGAAGATGTAGAATCCTTGCTAAGAAACCACAAGGACAAAAAGACCCAGATGGGAGTTAGTTACAGGCACCCGATCAGTAGCCAAGATATAGGGCACAAATCACATCAGGAGATACAATCGACAGGTAAGAAAATAAATATTAAAGTCGTCATGGGAGATTTCAATATGCAAGTAGAATGGGAAAATCAGGTTGGTACTGGACCCCAGGAGTGGTAATTTGTAGACTGTCTATGAGGTAGCTTCTTAGAACAACTTGTAGTTGAGCCTACCATGTCAAGGAAATTCCCGAATCGTTTAGGGAACTTATGGTAAAGGAACCACAAGGAGGCAGTGACCATAATATGATAAAATTCAACGTGCAAGTTGAGAGGGAGATGATGAAATCAGATGTGTCGGCATTACTGTTGAGCAAATGTGACTAGAGGCTTGAAGGATGAGCTGGCTAAAGTTGATTGGGATTGAAAGGGACCCCAGCTGGAATGATGGTGAGACAGCAATGACAGAAATTTCTGGGAATAATTCAGAAGAAGTATTTTTATTCCAAAGAAGAATGGTTCTAAGGGGAGAATTCTTTCTCTCCCTCCTTTTGGAAAATCTGACCACGCCGCCATATGGCAAAGAGTGGTCTTTTTCTGGTTGGCTGCCAATGTTCTGCAGGGGTCGGTGCTGGGGCTGCTAATCTTCACATAGTATATCAATGATTTGGATGAGGGAAATGAAGGCTTTGTAGCAAAGTTTGCAGATGACACGAAAATAGGTGAAGGGGCATGTAGTGCTGAGAATGCAGGGACTCTGCAGAAGGACTTGAATAGGTTGGGAGATTGGGAAAAGAAGTGGAATACAGCATTGCAAAGTGTAAAGTTGTGCATTTTGGTACTAGGAACAAAGGCATAGGCGAAGACTATCTCCAACGCCAGCACATTCTTCCTCAGTTATGCGGCCCAAATGTGCTCACAATACTCCAACTGTGGTCTGACCAGTCCTCTGCATTATATCCGTTTTCATATTCTAGTCCTCTAAAAATTAAATGCTAGCATTGCAACTGCCTTCCTTACCTCGCAAATTAACTCTTTGGGAATCCAGTACCAGCACTCCCAAGTCCCTTTAAGCCATAACACTCCCAAGTCCCTTTAAGCTTAGTCTCGACCAATAGTTTAGAAACTAATTAATGAGTTATTTCATCTGGAATATAGATTCAGGCCTCACAAGAAATGTAAGGCCATACACAATTCAGAAAAATATGCCAGTATAAAATTGGGGTGGTGCTGCAACGGCATTAAAACCAAGCAAAGCTTATTGTCTCAGAAAGCTCTACCTGGTATCAAAGCTAACAATTATCCTGCAGCAAACCTCATTAAAATCATATTATATAGCTGTTTACTTCCTGCTCAAACCGTCGAGCCCTGGCAACATCCTCATAAATCTTCTCTGCACCCTTTCCAGTTTGACGACTTTTCTATAACATGATAATCAGAACTGAACACAATGCTTTAAATGTGTCCTCTACAATCTCTTACATAACTGCAATATGACCTTCCAACTTCTATACTCAATGGTACACAAAAATGCTGGAGAAACTCAGCAGGTGCAGCAGCATCTATGGAGCGAAGGTAATAGGCAACGTTTTGAGCCGAAACCCTTCTTCAGACTATAACTGCATTTCTATAGGGAGGTTTCACGGCAGTCGGGTCACGACGCATGACCCGTACTGTTGCCACGCTACGCCAAATGGAGTACACGCGATGAACTTCAGGTAAGCACTTACCATTGTTTCCAGCGTAGCGTGCCTGTTAAAATCCGCCGTAATTGTCTATTTTTGCGCTGTAAATAATTATGGAAATCGGGATAAGCGCGAGAGACCTTTAGCCTACTTCAGAATTCCAAAAGTGAGGAGAAATTACGGTAGATAGAAGCGAGAGCTGAAGGGCCAACAACAGCCAGAGTGCTTGGCGAACATTGGCCATTTGCTCACTGCATTTCATCAACTAAGGCATCATTTGTGTTTTTTCTTGATTCCTTTGGCATCTAATAAGTTTCAGAAGTGATAAACCTGGCTGTAAATTTTTTAAATCGCCCATGGTTCTCAAGTGGGGTTTTACATACAAAAAGAAAACACCTCTGAAGCAAAATTTACAGCCAGATTTATCACTTCTGACTTTTTAGATACCAAAGGAATCAAGTAAAACCACAGATAATGCCTTACTGTTGATGAAATGCAGTGAGCAAACACTATAATTCCCAATATTTTCAATTACAATATCTGCACAACCAATGTTCGCCAAGCACTTTAGCTGTTGTTGTCCCTTCAGCTCTCGCTTCCCTTTACCTTCATTTCGCTTCACTTTTGGAATTCTGAAGTTGGGTACATGTCTCTCACGCTTACCCCGACTTCCACAATTTTTTACAGCGCAAAAATCCAACATTTTGGCATTTTTTAGCAGGTAGAACAGTACGCGTTTCTTGCATTAATAACATATACCGGAAGTTACGGATGTCCTACAGATGGATTGAGCGGCTCCGTGCGTCAAGCCCTATGACCCAGTGACCTTACGTGCACACCTCCTATATCCCTCTGCTCGACAACAGTCCCAGAGTCCTACCAGTCACTGGGTAGGTCATACCCATGTTAGTCTTCCCAAAATACAACACCTCACATTTCTCAATATAAAATTCCATCAACCATCCCTCAGCCCACCCGTCTAACCGATCAATAACCTGCTGCAATTTTTGACAATCATCTTTGCTATCGATAATACCACCCACAATGTCATCTGCAAACTTGCTAATCATGCCATGTACGTTCTCATCCAAATCATTGATATAGATGATAAACAGCAATGAACTCCAAGGCACACCACTAGCCACAGGCCTCCAGTCTGAAAAATAAACTTCCACCATCACTCTGCTACCTTCCATGAAGCCAATTTTCTATCCATTCAGCTTTCTGTCCTTGGATCCCATGGAATCTAACCTTCCATGTGCAGGTGTATAGCTTAATTGGCTCCTGTAAATTGCCTCTAGTGTGTAGGGACTGGACCCAAAAGTGGGATCCCATAGAACTAGGGCGAATGGGTGATCAATGGTCAGTTTGGACTTGGTGGGCTAAAGGGTCTGTTTCCATGCTATATATTTTAATAATTCAATAACAAACAAAACAAGTAGAACAGCATCACTTATTCATTTCAATAAATCCAGCTGATCTATAAATTTTACATTACTAAATATCCATGCAATGGAAACAAACACTCCTTAAATGTATCTCCAGCATATATTCCAAAATGTACTCTCTGTTCACATTACCCGTAAGTCTATACATCGTATAGTTACACTTAATTCATTTCCAATTGTTCGAGTACAATTTAAAATATGCGTGCCTTACATCAACATGCATGAGAGAGTAACTACCTTCTCTGAGATACATACCCAACCAATCAAGAACCTCTCCACGTTACTCCAGACGGGAAAGGACCGTGTGGATCATACAACCAACCTCAACTCTTTAGGTTCAACACTCAATACCCACAGCATTTCTAGGGAGACGGGCTCTGATATCATGATGATAGACACAAAAAGCTGGAGTAAGTCAGCGGGACATGCAGCATCTCTGGAGAGAAGGAATGGGTGACGTTTCAGGTCGAGACCCTTCTTCAGATGCTGCCTGTCCCGCTAAGTTACTCCGTCTTTTTGTGTCTGTCTTCGGTTTAAACCAGCATCTGCAGTTCTTTCTTACACATTTCGTCTGGCATCATGATGATTGGATGCATGGGGGAGGGGCGCAGTGAGAGGAAAGACAGGTCCTAACACTGAGCAAAGGGAGATGAAACGCCATTCCTATCAGAGAACAAGTGGGAGACGGACAAAAACTGGCATCTTAGGAACAATGTTGGCACTGCGGGCAGAGAAGGGAGATTGCAGGTTGGGGTAGTGGGACAAATACGAAAATGAAGGAGGGTCCGGTTGGGGCAGTGCAGGACTGCCCCGGCCGGGCGGCGAGGGCGTCAGTTGCTGGCCCAGCCCGTGACTCACCTTTCAGGCTCCGTTGCAGTCTGCTGCCCTGCAACAGTTTGCGCCATTTGATCGCCCGACGGCTCAGCACTGCCTGGTAATCCGACACCAGCTCCTCTGTATCGTTGCCAGCCGGTCGCTCGAACCCGTACTCGTCGACCCTGGAAAGAAAAGCGGCGGCTTAGACCCGACCTCCAACCGCTCTCACGCACGGCGCCGGGGAAATCACCCGATCACAACGACGCGAATTCCGGCCCAACTAGTACCTGGCCACCCGCTCCTCATCGGAACCGAAGTCTGGTACTTCCATGACCACAGCCGACCTGTTCCTGCAGTGGCAGGCCCGAGCCGCCGCAGGTAGTGAGACAGCCCTCAGCCGGCTCGGCGCACACCCCGCCTACTAAAGCCCGCCATTCCACCGCCCTCCGCACCTGACAAATGCCCCGCCCGCATTACCTGACAATCACCCCGCCCACTACAAATACAACTATTAAATAGACATAAAATACTGGAGTCGCCCAGCGCAAAGATCCTATCCCAGCATATCCGGAGAGCAGGAATGGGTGACGTTTCGGGTCGCTGAGTTACTCCAGCATTTTGTGTCTATCTTCGGTGTAAACCAGCATCTGCAGCTCCTTCCAACACGACTAAAACTATATCTCCGGTATAGACGAAGGTCGTTTAACCTGTTCCTTTTTCCAGAGATGCTACCTGACCTGCAGAGTGTTTCCAACATTTTCTGTTTTAATTTAGGTTTTCAGCATCTGCGATTTCTTTTTCTTTTTAACCTAACACCAAATAACAACAATGCAGTAGCTCGACCAGACAGGGGCCGGAGCCAACCGCGCCTTACAGAGGCCTCACCTCACCTCGGCCTCGTGCCGAACAGCCCGCTCACCGCACGCGCCGGCCTCGCCTCGGCCGTTCACCCGACCTCCCATAACCGTCAATGGCGGTCGGCTGGCCGCCACACCTCGCTCTGCCCTGCCCAAAGATTATAGAGGAGCTCCTCTATAATCTTTGGCCCTGCCGCTGGGTGTCTGTCAGGCAACAGGGCGACGCGGGCAACACTGGGGTTTCGGCCCGAAACGTTGCCTATTTCCTTCGCTCCATAGATGCTGCTGCACCCGCTGAGTTTCCCCAGCTTTTTTGTGTAACTATGATACTTGAACTGGTTAATGGTGGGCGATGAGCAAGGGGAGGGTTGTTAAGTCACGCTGATCGGAAACAGTAGAAGATGACGGGCTGATTTTGGCGGGATGTCGGTAGATGGAGTTGACGATGTTTGGGGGCTGGGACATGGGATGGAGAACTGGAGCAGAGATTTAAAATTAACACTTGTCCTGGTATAATTTGTTTGTTAAGAAGAACAACATCTCATTTTACACTTGAGTGGTCTATGTCCCAATGATATTACCTCCTGTGTTCATCTTTCTCCTTATGATCCACCGGCTTCAGTGTGAATTGGTGGAGTCAGTGGCCCTGGCCTGGGAATAGCTGGAGATAATAATAATAATGGATGGGATTTATATAGCACCTTTCTAATACTCAAGGCGCTTTACATCGCATTATTCATTCACTCCTCAGTCACACTCGGTGGTGGTAAGCTACTTCCGTAGCCACAGCTGCCCTGGGGCAGACTGACGGAAGCGTGGCTGCCATTCTGCGCCTACGGCCCCTCCGACCACCACCAATCACTCACACACAGGCAAAGGTGGGTGAAGTGTTGCCCAAGGACACAACGACAGTATGCACTCCAAGCGGGATTCGAACCGGCTACCTTCCGGTTGCCAGCCGAACACTTAGCCCATTGTGCCATCTGTCGGCATTGGTAGGTCGGCATTGGTAGGCTAGGTCTGGGAACAGCCTGTGAAATAGTGAGGGATTGCGGTGGTGGCACAAGCCTGTGAGTGGCCAGACATATGGGGAGCATTGGTGCTGTCTTCATCGGCGATCGTATTGTGGTTCATGGCTACATGGTGGTTGGGCACACAGCATGATCCTTCCAGGGGTCAAGGAGAGTTGGTGGGGGTCCCAGTCAGGAGACCGGTGAGCTTGCAATCCTTAGTGCAGGTCAGGTAGAAGAAAAAGTGTTGATTGAAGGAGTGGATGTGGCAAAGGATAAAGTGAAGGTGACGTCCTTTGCAAGTCTGGGTGAGTGAGGCCCTGAACTGCGTGAGAGACTGAGAGCAAGAAGGTACCAGCGAATGTCGTGAAAAGTGGAAGATGGGGAGTAGGTTTGATTAGATCCTTGTTTGGCCTGAACTGGGAGGCCTGGAAATGGAGCTGGAAGCCACGTGGCACAAGGTGGGGCGCAGACAAGTGCTGAGAAAACACACATTGCTGGAATAGAGAGTCCGAGCCAGAACATGGTCATAGAGAAGGGGAGCAGCAGGAATCGCAGAGGGGGAGCAGTGAGAGAGCGTCTCACAAAACTTATGTTGGAACCTCTTCAAAGTCTTGAGATTTTGCAATGGAGCAGTAAAATGTAGACACAAGGAACTGTAAATGTTGGTTTACCATAAAATACACAAAATGCTGGAGTAACTCAGCAGGTCAGATAGCATCTCGAGATGGATAGGTGACATTTCGGATCATGACCCTTCTTCAGACTTGAAGTACCTTGCTACCTGACCTGCTGAGTTACTCCAGTTGTTTGTTGTTTAAGCTCATTTGACGCCATCATTTGTTGTTGGAAACATCACACAACGTGCAGAAACTTCAATCCTTCAAGAGCCTGATGGAAATTGTTACACATCTCTGGAGTCCATGACAGATGAAAATAGTTTATATCTAATCTGGCAAATCTTCATAGTGTGTGTGGGAAGGAATAGCAGATACTGGTTTAAATCGAAGATAGACACATTTTGTTTAATCTCTCCTGGTGATTTTACTCTTGTCAGGTAAATTTCCAGCACATCTATTTGATACTTCTGCCAAGGCTAATATATCCTTCCTAAAATATGTCATACACAAAATTGTTTACATTGCTAAAGTTATATTCTACCCAGTCATAAGATCATGCTCCATGGAAAGAGGCTCTTCAGCCCAATTCGTCCAGCTGACCAAGAAGTCTATCTAAGCAAATCCCATTTGCTTACATTTGACCCATATCCCTCAAAACCTTTCCTATCGGCATGTACCTATCTAAATGTCTTTTAAATGTTGTCATTGTACCTGCTTTAACCACTTCCTATGGCAGTTTGTTCCATATACCTACCATCAATTTTTTTGATGGTTTAAAGGAAAGATACAAAGGTTCAAAGGTTCAAAGGTTGATTTATTGTCACATACACCTAGATGTAGTGAAATTCTTTTTGCCAATGCAGCACATTAAAAAAAAAGGAATACAAACATAACAATAATAAATAGCTTTAACATAAAAAACATCCCCCCACAATGGTTCCCATTATGGGGGAAGCCACAAAGTCCAGTCCCATCCCCAATGTCCACCCATAGTCGGGCCTATTGAGGCCTCCACAGTTGCCTCTACGGAGGCCCGATGTTCCAGGCCGTCCTCGCCGGGTGATGATGTTCCGGCGTCGGGAGAGTCCTCCCAGCGGCCTGGGAACCCTGGAACGGCCGCCTCCCTACTCGAGACCGTGGCTTCTGGAGCCGACAAGGCCGCACCGAATGGAGCTCAACTGGTGATCTCGTCGCGAGATCCCAGGCTCCCGGTGTAAAGTTTCAGTGCCGCAGCTCCGCGATATTTTTAACGCCGGTCCCAGCTCACCGGAGTTCCAGCGCGGCGACCCTGGCAAGGCACCGCCCGCCCCGCAATGGCGCTCCAGCGCTGCACCGCCGTCCTCAGACCCGCAGCTCCGCTGCCGCCGATGCCGCCGCCGATGCCGAGGCTCCGGACGGCCCCGTCGCTCCTCGGACCCGCAGCTCCGCAGCCGCCACCGATGCCGATGCTGAGGCTCCGGGCGGTCCCCTCAGGAAATGCCGCTCCAGGCCTGCTGGTAGGCCGCGAGGACGGGTCGAAAGTGCAGCCCGGAGAAAAGCTGCATCTCCGACCAGGTAGGGACCCTGAAAATTAGTTTCCCCCTTCCCCCCCCCCCCCCCCCACACATAAAAAAGCTAGAACTCCTTAAAAACAAAACACTAAACTAACTAAAAATATGAAAAAAGAAATGAAAAACAGACAGCTGCAGGCTAGGCAGCCATACCCCCTACAGGTCGGCGCAAGGAAACCAGCCCTTCGGCCCACAATGTCTACCTGTTCATACTAGTTCTTTGTTATCCCCCTTTTGCATCCATTCACTGCACACTAGGGAAAATTTGCAGAGGCCAATTAACATACAAACCTGGACTTATTTGGGGTATGTGAGGAAACCCATACCATCACAGAGAAAATGTGCAAACTGCAATCAGCGCCCGAGCTGTGCGGCAGCAACTCTACCAGTTACACGACTGTACTGCCCATAATTGCTCATTAGTTGCCCCTAGGGTTCTTTCTCATCTTACCATATGTCCTCCATAAACCTATGTCCTCCAGTTCTTGATTTCCCCAATCCTGGGAAAAGACTGTGCATTCACCCTTTCTATGACCATCTGATTTTATATACATCTATAAGATCACCCCTCAGTCCCCTATACTCCATGAATAAAATCCTAGTCTGCCTAACCACTCTATAACTCAGTCCCAGGGCTTTGCGATGCTTCTATAAATTTTACTCTAGTCCTCTGGAAAGGCCAGCATTTCATTGAATAATTTAATTATTTTCAGTATGTTATCATTGCTACTGTGATGAAAACTATATTCTGCATTCTGTATCTTTCCCTTGGCTCAGCTTATAGTACTTGAATTTGGATTTGTTGCATTCATGTATAGTCTCATTTGATTTTGAAGAAGGGTCTCGACCCGAAACGTCACCTATTCCTTCACTCCATAGATGCTGCCTCACCCGCTGAGTTTCTCCAGCATTTTGATTTGGTTGGATAGCATGATAAACAAAACTTTTCACTGAACACAATTCACTCTGCACATGAAATAAATAAACCTAAATATATCTCAATGATTTATGCACATGGTCTTTGAATCTAGGCATTTGTAGGTTTTCATAATTATAAAGTGCTTATCTTTTTGTATTTGCTTGTATTTTCCACAATGAAATCTGTTTGCTTTAGTTTTGCCTGTCTGTTTAATTTATAATTCTGCAAAAAATACTTTAAATTAAATACATTTTTATGATCAGCAAACTGGGATATGTGCTTTCTGTGAAACCTACATATAAATGCAGTGAATAATTGCGTCACCAACCAGTTGGGCATTTTCACAATGTGGCAATTCAACCACCTGCCTATTCTATTCTCTGTTACCTGTGGAACAACCAATTTCTTTAGTAGGTTAGTAATTTACCTTCAATTCAACTTGAGGTTCCTATGAATGCCACTACTAAATGCCATCTGTATAAATAGCATCCCCAGATGTTTTCCTACCAGTTTCTTAAGTCACCGAGTCATAGAAACTGACCCTTTGGCACAACTTGTCCATGCTGGCAAATAAACCTTTCCATGACCTGTCCAAATACAGTACCTTTTCAATGTTATTGCCTCAACTACCTTCTCTGGCAGCTCATTCATATACCCCAAAAACTCAATCAAGTTTGTAGCACATAACCTGCTGAGGACACAGCCATGTTGAGTATACCTAATTAGCCCATTCTCTTCCAAATGCGAATTAATCCTATCTTGAACAATCCTCTCCAATAGTTTCCCTGTCACTGACGCAAGGCTTATCGGCCTATAATTCATTGGATCATCCCTACTTACTTCCTTAAACAAAGAAGGTAAACAACATTGGCTACTCTCCAATCCTCTGTGTCCTTGCCTCTGATTAGAGAAGATACAGTCAAGGCCCCTGCATTCTCCTTTCTTGAATTTCTCAATAACGTGCGATAGATCCCATCAGGTCATGGGGATTTATTCACGTTAATGCCCTCAAGAGCCCTAACACCACCTCTTTCTTGATCTTAAAAAGACCACTGGGTCGCTCCAGCAATGGCTGCCTCACCAACAGTCTGTCTGTCCCTTTCTTCTTTGTTGCTTTTTTATTATGTGTTAATTTTATGTTTTTATTTTTCTTTAGCTTGTTTTATGTGGGGGTTGGGGGAATTTTTTTTTTCCCGTATAGTATCTCTGTCTGCACTGCATCCCAACATCGAGGAGTTGGCAGCCTTTGCTGGAGACCGAATTCGGGAGCTCTACTGCAGGAGCCTGCGGGACTTTAACATCGCGGAACCCGGCGCTCCCTTTGCCAGGGATCGACTTCTGAGCTCTACCGCGGGAGACTGCGAACTTTAACATCGTGGAGCTCGCGGTCTGGTTAGAGACCGACTTCAGGAACTCCAAGCTGCAGGAGCTTCGACCACCCTGACGTGGGAGCTTCGATCACCCCGACGTTGGGGCTTTGATCGTACCTGGGGAAGGGGTGATTTGGATGGGATGGGATGTGAACTAAGGAGTTGTGGAGTGAGTGGTCTCTACGGAAAGCGAAAAAGGATGGGGATGGAAAGATGTGACTGGTGGTGGGATCGTGTGGAAGGTAGTTGAAGAACCCAGCACATTGATGCAATCATAAAGAAAGCCCATCAACGCCTATACTTTAGAACATTGAAGGGATTTGGTATGTCGACACATACTCTCTTGAACATCTACAGGTGTATGATAGAGAGCATATTGATAAGTTGTATCACAGCCTGGTTCGACAACTCGATCACCCAGGAGCAAAATAAATCACCAAAAGTAGTGGACACTCTCGTCATTAATGGATACTGATCTCCCCATGATCTAAGGGATTTTATATAGCGTGTACAACTTCAAAAAGATAGCCTCCACATCAAGGACCACACCACCCTGGCCACACTCTCATTTCAGTCCAGGCATCGGGAAGACGGTATAGGTATTTGAAAACCGTGACCTCCAGGTTCAGAAACCGCTTCTAGCCAACAAAAATCTTGAGCACCACAAACACCAACTAAACTCCAAAGTAACAAACTTTTGTGGTTGCATTTGGGACTTTCGGGCTTTTGTTTGGCTTTGCACTATATTGTTTTTTTCTTCTTTACTGAACTTTTTTAATGTTTGTTAATTATGCTATCTGCATTTAAAAAACCTGTAAATAAGAATTTCATTGTTTTGTTTCAGTACATAGGACAATCAAACACTCTTGACTCTTGACTTCACTCTTGAATATTGTAGAATGACGTGTTGGATGTCGAGGCTAGTGAGGTCAAAGGTAAGGACCAAGGGAATTCAGTCCTTGTTCCATCTGGGTGCAGGTAGAGCACGGCTAAAACTGCAAGGCACAACGTATGCATTGTACGTATGGTATGATCTGCCTGAATAGTATGCAAAACAAAGCTATTCACTATCTCGGTGCAATACTAATAATACCTCACTCTCCTAATTTCCCTGTAACCTGTATTGTATTCTCTTTTGCATGCCCATCAACTCCCCTTTAATTCTTTTCATTGCCTTAGGAGCAGAATTAGGCAATTTGGCCCATCGAGACTGTCATTCAATCATGACTGATCTATCTTTCCCTCTCAACCCCATTCTCCTGCCTTCTCCCCATAACATTTGACACCCTTACTAATCACGAACATATCAATCTCCACTTCCAGCCTGTTTCAACATTGTATCACTAAAGTAAAATCTAAAGCTCTATAAGATCACCTCACATCTTAAAGCTCTATAAGATCAGGCTCCTGCGCTCCAAGGAATAAAAGTCTTGTCTGTTCAACCTCTTCCTATTGCTCAGGTCCTCGAATCATGACAACATCCTCGTGAATCTTCTCTGCACCCTTTACAACTTAACAACGTGTTTCCTATAACAGAGTGAACAAAACTGAACACAATACTCCAAATGTGAGCTCACCAATGTATTGTACAACTGTAACATAACATAGAAACATAGAAATTAGGTGCAGGAGTAGGCCATTCAGCCCTTGGAGCCTGCACCGCCATTCAATATGATCATGGCTGATCATCCAACTCAGTATCCCGTACCTGCCTTCTCTCCATACCCTCTGATCCCCTTAGCCACAAGGGCCACATCTAACTCCCTCTTAAATATAGCCAATGAACTGGCCTCGACTACCCTCTGTGGCAGAGAGTTCCAGAGATTCACCACTCTCTGTGTGAAAAAAGTTCTTCTCATCTCGGTTTTAAAGGATTTCCCCCTTATCCTTAAGCTGTGACCCCTTGTCCTGGACTTCCCCAACATCGGGAGCAATCTTTCTGCATCTAGCCTGTCCAACCCCTTAAGAATTTTATAAGTTTCTATAAGATCCCCTCTCAATCTCCTAAATTCTAGAGAGTATAAACCAAGTCTACCCAGTCTTTCTTCATAAGACAGTCCTGACATCCCAGGAATCAGTCTGGTGAACCTTCTCTGCACTCCCTCTAGGGCAATAATGTCCTTCCTCAGAATTGGAGACCAAAACTGTACGCAATACTCCAGGTGTGGTCTCACCAAGACCCTGTACAACTGCAGTAGAACCTCCCTGCTCCTATACTCAAATCCTTTTGCTATGAAAGCTAACATACCATTCGCTTTCTTCACTGCCTTGGAGCGCAGGAGCCTGATCTTATAGAATGTGTCTATTGGTTCTAAACATCTCAAGTTTTATACTCAATACTTTAACTGATGAAGGCCAATGTGCCAAAAGCCTCTTGATCCACCCTATCTACCAGTGACACCACTTTCAAGGAACTCTGTACCAACATTCCAAGATCCCTCTGCTCTACAACCCCAGAGCCCTGTCTTTCACTGTGAAGTTCCTGCCCTGGTTTGACTTCCCGAAATGGAACACCTCACACTTATCTTCTATCTATCTTCTTCTATCTTCTATCTATCTATATTACTAAAAGTCTGTTCTTGACCGGTTTTGGCCATCTGTGCTGCGATTTTCGAGAGAACGCCGCCACCTACGGCCGTCATTTTTGGCCACCTCGCTGACACGTTTAGTGCAAGGTAAAGCCAGCAATGTCCGATCAAGGGTAGTCCAAAGGACACCAAAGAGGGAGATAGTAGTTCAGCGCTGCTCTCTGGTTGTGGTAGGATGATTCAGTTGCCACATGGACCTGAAATTATATTGCCTTCCACTATTTTTCCACATTCACAATAATGGAATTATAAGGGGTGTGCAATTTCATTGGAACTGTACGGGGCTCAGTTGAGATAACAAATGAAGCAACGCATACAGTAAGATGGCCCATCTATCAGTCACAGAGCCGCCATTGGTAGAATGTCTGAGTTTGGTCTAGAATTTGCGCCTATATGATCTGTGATAGAGTGAAACCAGAAACCTCTGAAATTGAGTGATTCTCAGAATGATGACTGGAGTGTTTTTTTTTAATTTACACATAGTTTTTCTCACTGGAATGAGCTTCATGAATGAGTATAGGACCTGTTCTGCTCAGGGATTGGGCTCCTACCAAGAGTAAGGTGGATGCCTGTGCTCTCTGACAATAGCCCGTGTAGCAGTGGCTATTAATACAATGCAGACTGCAGTCCTCTCACCAGCTTCAATGTTCTCACAATGAGCACAGCACAGAAAACGGCCCGAGCCAGCCATGTGCAGTAATTTCAATTCATGATATGTGGTTTGGCATAAATGTTCTGATCTGAGCTGCTTCTGAACTAGTTATCCTGTGCATGGAACAACTTTGGCCTGTAGTATTCTTCCTGAAATGAAAATACTGGGCATAAATCTTGGGCATCCCTGCAATGTGAGGAAGTAACTGGGCATAGCGGTGTACTCGGAGATGACATTAGAGGGAGACAGAGAGAGCTAAAACTGCACACAGCAATATATAAAAATCTTGAGAGACTGCACAGCAAATTGAGAGAGCATAACAAACTGTTGCATTAGTTTCCAATCTGTGTATTTTTTAACCACAATGTTGCCTGGGATATTACATTGCAGGATGAGAAGAGACTGGTTTGGCTGGAGACACAAGAAACTGCAGATGTTGGAATCTTAAGCATAAAATAAAAGACTGGCTGAAGGCCAAAAGGTAAACTCACAGGTAACAAGAAAATTGGGGGTGTTGTTGAAAGCCAGGAGAATGGTATTAATCTGCAGGACAATATTGAGAGTTTAAAGATACAGCATGGAAGCAAGTCCATCAGCCCACCAATTCCATGCCGACCATCACTCACCCGTTCACATTAGTTCTATATTACCCCACTCTTTCATTGACTCCCTTCACACTGGGGGTAATTTACAGAGCAACGTAACCTCCAAACCTGCATGTCTTTGGGATGTGAGGAGACTGGAGCACCCATAAGAAACCCACGCAGTCGTAGGGAGAACATGCAAATTCTACACCGACAGCACCCGAGGTCAGGATCAAACCCGTGTTTCTGGAGCTGTGAGGCAGCAGCTCTATCAGCTGCACCACTGTGCCACCATGATGAGTCGGTAAGATGGAAAATGCAGTGATTGAGTATGATAGAAAAAGTGACTCTCACAAAAGTATCTTGATAAGTTCTTGAATTCATGTACTGGTGAATGAAATTAACGTGGATGACTCTTTGACAAAATCCATCATCCAATACTTCAATTCTCTCCATTACCAAAGCCCATTTTATGTTAATAGCAAAATAGAACATTTTAAGCCATATACCTGCTATGCACACATATTTACTCACATCATTGATAACAGTGAGCAATACATTAAATTCATACAGTCCAGCTTTTACTGCGAGGAATTCACCGTTCCGACTTGTCTGTCTCTGAACTCTGGTGCCTCAGCGGTCTCTCTGGCTGTCCTTACTGTTGCTGTTGCTGGCTACAACGGGCTGTTGCTGGCTTCACGGGCTGGCTGTTGCTGCTTTGCTGGCTGTGTCTCACGGCCGGGCTGGTTGTGTCCCGCTGGCCGGGCTGGCTATATTCGCGGCCTGGCTGGCTTTGCTCACGGTCGGGCTGGCTTTGCAGCGGCCGGGCTGGCTCTCTCGCGACCGGGCTGGAGACTCGGCTGTCGTTGGTGGCGAGTGTCAGACCTGTCCGTGGGCTGCACGGTACTGGATCATCACCCGACGTCGGTGGCGGCTGCTGGGCCTGGCCGTGGGCTGCACGGCACTGGAAAGCGTTCCAGGTAAGCTGACACAGTCGCTGTCCTGCTGATTAGGCTTTCAGCTTTGAGCTGCGCTCTTCGGTGACCCTTACTGCCCCGCTTGTTTTTCTCGCTTCCCGTTCCGACCTTTCTTTTCTTTGGCACCAATTCAAATACAATTTGGCGCCAAATCTTTTTGCTTAGTGGCGTTCCAATTTGTGTCACCAAATACAAACTCTTTTTTAACTTTTTTTTTTCTCTTGGCAGTACTCGTTCATTGCTTTTCTGTTCTTTGATCCTCGTCGCTAGTTGTTGTCTATTTGATGCTGGAAACGGACTTTAAATAATACCCGGACACGGGAGTAAACTAACAAGCTACTTTATTCTGAACACCACCATGGGTCTCTCCTGCAAATGCATACCATTGCGCAAGACATCAAATATGTTAATTATATTTCATACATAACACAACCCTTTTAATCTTCCAACTTCAACCACTTTGAATCTCTTATCCTTTCTTATTGATATCACTCTATAGGTGTTGCACGATGTAAAATATTGCATTGATCTATAAAGTTAACAAAACTATTGAAGGGCCACATCAGGCTATTGGAGTCATCCAAGCTGTTTCATCCAATCCATGCTGCTAACTCAGACTGTGCCCAAGGAATTGCTGCTCTAGAAAGAGGCAAGCTACAGAGGAATACATTTGTAGCAGTTCTCCTGCACTACAAGTTCCAGAGGTCTTGAATTGCCTATTACTCACCTTCAGTTTGGGTTCAGCTTACATCCAGAACAATTTTTTAAATTTCTATATTCAAAGATGGTATGAGATCTGTCTCATCACATCTGTCTATGTTGATGTTGGAGATGTTGGTTTGGGTAGGAAGGGACAAATTGACCAGGGAGTTACGGAGGGAACGGTCTCTGCGGAAAGCAGAAAGGGAAGGAGATGGGAAGATGTGGCCAAGTTGTGGCCAAGTTGTGGCCAAGATTTGGCGTCGAATTGTTGGACAAAAATCACTTATTACTGCTTTATAACAGTTAAGTTACTTTAAGACCATTTCAGAAATGATGGCACTCAACAAACAATCAACTAACAAATTAAAGCAAACTAAAAAGAAATAACATGTTCCCTTTCCTGACTCGACCTCATAAGTACTTTAACGCTGTTAACAGAGCAAAGGGATATTAATCTCAAGAATCAAAATGGGGAAAGTGGGGGCAATTTTGCTTAAATGGTAATTCTAAGCCCATTCAGATCTTCATAGTCAGAGTTATACAACATGTACGTGGCTGGCCCAATTTGTCCATAATGATCAAGTTGGCATTCTGCGTGCCCAGGGACTGGCTGCCATTCCCAGATCAGCTCGCGTCCCAGGGACTGGCTGCAGTTCTCAGGTCGGCTCGCCTGCCCCGACCCTGCGAAAACGAATTGAAAAAAAACGTGGTTTTTTGGGTTACGGGCCGGATTCAGCCCGTGTGCCGTAGGTTGCCGAACCCTGTCCTAGATGTTTGGCCTCATTGTGCTCCTCCCCATGTTTTACAACCGATTCACCTGGTTAGTTTTATCTCCGGCTGCTTCATGTTGTCGGCGGCTGCACATCCATCCAAGAAAGAAGAGAAGAGAAGAGATGCGACGTCACTCACAGCCGCCAACTGACGCGCTTCCCCAGACTGCACAGATCGTTGTGATATGGCGCAAAAAGACAAACTGTCCAGGGACTGAAGACAGCATGAGAATTCTGTCATCAGCGTGAGAATTGGCTGAAATGCGTGACTCTCACGCTCAAAGCGTGAGAGTTGGCGGCCCTGTCTAAGGCCAGGATGTGACACAGACGCACAGGGAGACACATACACAAAGGAAGACACACACACACACACACACACACACACACACACACACACACACACACACACACAGGGAGACAGACACACACACAGGGAGACAGACACACACACACACACACACACACACACACACACACACAGGGAGACAGACACACATACACAGGGAGACAGACACACACACACAGGGAGACAGACACACACACACAGGGAGACAGACAGACACACACGGGGAGACACACACACACACACGGATACACACACACGGACACACACAGGGACACACACACACACACAGGGGAGACACACACACACACACAGGGAGACACGCACACACACACGGAGACACACACAGGGAGGCACACACACACACACACAAGGAGACACACACAGGGAAACAGACACACACACACCCCTTTCCTTCCCCCCATCCATCCTCCCCCCATCCCGCCCTCTTTCCTCCCCCTCTCTTTCCTCCCCTCCCTCTCTTTCCTCACCCTCCCTCTTTTTCCTCACGCTTCCTCTTTCTCCCCTTTCTCCTTCCCTTCCTTCAATCCCTTACTACATTCCCTCCCCTGTCACTCTTTGCCTCCATCCCTCCCTTTTTTTCTTTCTCTCTCTCTTTCTCCCCTCCCTCTCTTTCCCCGACCGCCCAAAGGGGAGTCTGGTGGGCACGGTGTAGCGTGGATTGGCGGCGCTGGCGCTGCCGTGTGAGTTGAAGGGCGGGAGGGAAGGAGCGAGGTTGCCGCGGCAGCTGGAAGCGCAGCGCTCGCAGACGGCGCACAAAAGCGCTGACACCCACTGTCCGGGACCGACGCGCTTCCCCAATCCGTGCAGATCGCTGTCATGCGGCGCAAAGAGACAAACTGTGCAGCAAAGATCCTATAGCTCCGCTATAGGATCTTTGCTGTGCAGGGACAGCCTGTCAGCGTGAGAATTTAATCTTCAGCATGAGGGCGTGAGAATTGGCTGAAATGCGTGAGTGTCACGCTCAAAGTAGGTATGTTGCAAAGCCTACCTGAAGCGTCGTTGAAAATCTGCCGCTGCGGGTGTGCGCGATTTTGGCGCCGTTTAGAGGGGGCGGGTTTAAAACGCGATTTTCTCTAGGCTGTTCAAATCGAAGATGTTCAGCCTAGTTAATTATTAACGAAAAATCGCTGGAAGACCCCGTCGCAAAAGCTATTATTAGTTTTAAAGGCCTCGTATAATAGTTATAGTAGTTTAAAAATCAATCTCTAAACCCGCGACCACCAGCAACCGCAGGGTGTCATAAAGCAGACAACTGAAGTTAGGCTGTATATTTTTACATTAAAAAGAGCTTCTAAAGATCCCTTTATACAAAGTTTAATATTGCGAGTAGCTCATTTTGGGCCCATTATAACCCGCAGTATTTTTCTCGGCATTTGGGGGGCACAAATCTACCGCAATGTGAACGTTCTAAACCAGCGCGTTCCACAGGGACCCTCTAGAAAGCTGATTTAAATGGGCATTTATTTACAGCAATTGAACACTAAATTCCTTCCATTTGGTCTATAAATTAATGTAAATGAGATTTAAAAATCATGTTTTATTGTGAATTATTTGTGAATATTATTTGGACATTTAGGCTATTTAAAAATGTTAATCATTTATTAAGAAATGGATAGATGTTTAGATCTAGTAATTGAAGTCTGAAATTAGCTACAATTAGGTAACTAACTAATTATATGCTTTAATTTCAGGTCATCCAAGTAAGGTTATTTTATATTTGTTTCAGAATGCTTCAATCTATGATAACTGAAAATTTCATTCAGTTCTCTTAATTTTTAAGAAAGTTATGGGCTTTTGACTGTTCACGATCACAGCTTTTTTGTTATGTCCATAGAAAATCAATAGGGAACAAGATGCTCATTTCCGAGTATGAAAATGGCCATAACTTTTTAAATACTTGAGATATGAAAGTGAATTAGGTGTCAAATTAAACATATTTTTATGCTTTATCTGATGGGATAAATTACAGACTTGATTTTTAAAATCTCAAAATTTTGTGACATTGCTACTCAAAGCGTGAGAGTTGGCAGCCCTGTGATATAAATGCTAATGTTGAATTTGCTTTTCTTACTCCCGATTCGACTTGCTAATTAACTTTTTGGGAGCCCTGCACCAGTATTCCCAAGTCCTTTTGCACCTCGGATTTCTGGATTCTCTCTCCAATGAGAAAATAATCTACGGCTTTATTCTTATTACCAAAATGCATGATTCCGCACTTTGCTATACTGAATTTCATCTGCCACAGCTCTGCCCACTCTCCTAATCTTTCCAAGTCCTTCTGCAGAGTCCTTACTTCCTCTACACTGCAAATATTGGAGGGTTGACAAATGTTGTTTTCAATCGAGGGCTGCACTGGAAGGTGAAAGTGTTCAGCACTGCCATCTAGTGGTCAGGGTTTGACATACCATCACTTTCATTAAAGTTATATGGACAGTGACAACAGAAAAGTAGGTGCAGGAGTAGGCCAATCGGCCCTTCGAGCCAGCACCGCCATTCAATGTGATCATGGCTGATCATCCCCAATCAGTACCCCGTTCCTGCCTTCTCCCCATATCCCCTGACTCCGCTATCTTTAAGAGCCCTATCTAGCTCTCTCTTGAAAGTATCCAGAGAAACGGCCTCCACCGCCCTCTGAGGCAGAGAATTCCACAGACTCACAACTATGAGGAAAAAGTGTTTCCTCGTCTCCGTTTTAAATAGCTTACCCCTTATTCTTAAACTGCGGCCCCTGGTTCTGGACTCCCCTAACATCGGGAACATGTTTCCTGCCTCTAGCGTGTCCAAACCCTTAATAATCTTATATGTTTCAATAAGATACCATCCTTCTAAACTCAAGAATATACAGCCGCTCCATTCTCTCAGCATATGACAGTCCCGCCATCCCGGGAATTAACCTTGTAAACCTACGCTGCACTCCCTCAATAGCAAGAATGTCCTTCCTCAAATTAGGGGACCAAAACTGCACACAATACTCCAGGTGTGGTCTCACGGGGGCCCTATACAACCGCAGAAGGACCTCTTTGCTGCTATACTCAACTCCTCTTGTTAAAACGGCCAACATGCCATTCACTTTCTTCACTGTCGGCTGTATCTGCATGCTTACTTTCATTGACTGATGAACAACGACCCCCCGTACAAAGCTGTGCAGACTATCCCTAAGCAGCCATTGTCTATCTAAATGCATCTATAGGAAGGAACTGCACATGCTGGTTTACACCAAACTCAGCGGGACAGGCAGCGTCACTGCATAGAAGGAATGGGTGACATTTCAGGATGATACCCTTCTTCAGACTTTTGAAGAAGCGTCTCGATCCGAAACATCACCTATTCCTCTATCCAGAGATGCTGCCTGTCCTGCGGCATTACTCCAGCATTTTGTGCCTATCTTAAATGCATGTATATCTTGTTCCTCAGAATATTCTCCACTAACTTTCCAACGACAGATGGTGTACTCACTAGCCTAGAGTTCCCAGGTTTTACCTTGCAACTCTTTTTAAATAGAGGCACAACATTTGCCACCCTCCAGACTTCTGGCAGTTCCCCCATATTTGGTGATGACTCGTAAATCTCAGCCAGGGCACCTGCAATTTTGTCTCTAGCCTCCCATAGTGTCCTCAGATATATTTGATCAGGCCCGCGATTTGTCTACCTTCATACGTGTTGGGACGTTCAACATTTCCTCATCTGCAATACTGACTCCCCTCAAGACATTTCCATTGACTGGCCCAAGTTCCCCAGTCCTGTGTCTTTCTCCTTGGTAAAATCAGAGGGTAAATATTAATTGAGGACCTTGCCCATCTCCTGCCGCTCCACTGCAGCTGATGACTGCTTTGATTCCTGGTGCGCCGTACTCTCCCTTTGATTGCCCTTTTACGCTTAATGTACTTATAAAATCTCTGGGTTATCCTTAATATTATCTGCCAGAGCTATGTCCTGCCCTCTTTTATCCTCCTAATTTCCACCTTTGGCATGCTGCTCATTTCCCAAAACTCCTTCAGGGATACACTTGATCCCAGCTGCCTATACCTGTCCCCTGCCTCCTTATTCTTGACCAGAGCATCAATTTCTCTTGTCATCCAAGCTCCTGCTGCCAGTCCCTTCTGCTGGCCCTACAACTCCCTATTTTCCTCCTCAGTTCTATCCTTCCATCTCTGTCATCCTCCATCTCTGGATCCTTCCGTTCTATCTTTGGGCCTCTCCTAATTCTCTCTATTTCTATTGCTCACAATGGATCAGACTTTCAGAAGCGGAGCACGATGTATCTCTATATTGCTATTGGTTTATTATTGTCACTTGTACCAAGATTCAGTGAAAAACATTGTTTTGCATGCTATCCAAACAAATCATACCATAAGTAAGTACATCGGGTAGTGCAAAGAAAATAGACGGAGTGCAGAATATATTGTTACAGCTCCAGAGAAAGTGCAGGTAAAAATAAAGTGCAATGAGGCAGTCAAAATGAGGAAATTCATTTGAAAACTTTAGCTTTTGTTGAAGGACTGTTATAGCCAAAAGCAAGAATTATCTATTTCCTATATTTTGTTGGTGATTTTTCATGTCTGACATATGCTGTTGATCTTGTGACTTAAATTGTAATCTTGAAGAAATTGATCTTTGACATTAATCTTTAGATTGCTTGTATCTGACATTAGACGAAAGGTTGTCCTGGTGAATCCTTATGGTAGATAAGCACAGTGGCACACCTGTAGAACCACTGCTTCAATTGCAGCCAGAGTCCCAGGTTCAATCCTGACACTGCGTGGAGTTTGGACATTCTCCCGTGACTGAGTGGATTTCCTCGGTGCGTCAGTTCCCTCCCACATCCTGGAAATGTATGTGTGTGTAGGTTAATTAGCCACAGTAAATTGCTCTCCATGTAGAGATAAGTGGTGAGTCTGGTTGTGGGGGGTTGGGGGGGGGGGGGGAGATAGTTGATGCAAATGTAGGATTAATGTAAATGGGTGGTTGATGGGCAGTAGAGACCTAGTGGGCTGAAGGGCCTGTTTCTGTCTGTATCTCCTCGTGACTCTATCAACATCTGTAATGTTGACAAAACAAAATGCTGTGAGCCTTAGAGATCAAGTGAAGTCTGATTTGCTGATTCTTGTTGCTGGACTGCTGTGATAAACTTCCTGTAATAATTGGTATCACAAGAGAGTTGAGTCATTGCAAGCCACAATCCTCCTAGTAATATGATTTTTACAAATCTCCTACTCTTTAGATTCTGGAGTAGTTCCTGAGGATTGGCGGGTAGCAAACGTAACCCCACTTTTTAAGAAGGGAGGGAGAGAGAAAAGGGGGAATTACAGACCAGTTAGTCTAACATCGGTAGTGGGGAAACTGCTAGAGTCAGTTATTAAAGATGGGATAGCAGCACATTTGGAAAGTGGTGAAATCATTGGACAAAGTCAGCATGGATTTACAAAAGGTAAATCATGTCTGACGAATCTTATAGAATTTTTCGAGGATGTAACTAGTAGCGTGGATAGGGGAGAACCAGTGGATGTGGTGTATCTGGACTTCCAGAAGGCTTTCGACAAGGTCCCACATAAGAGATTAGTTTACAAACTTAAAGCACACGGCATTGGGGGTTCTGTATTGATGTGGATAGAGAACTGGCTGGCAAACAGGAAGCAAAGAGTAGAGTAAACGGGTCCTTTTCACAATGGCAGGCAGTGACTAGTGGGGTACCGCAAGGCTCAGTGCTGGGACCCCAGCTATTTACAATATATATTAATGATCTGGATGAGGGAATTGAAGGCAATATCTCCAAGTTTGCGGATGACACTAAGCTGGGGGGCAGTGTTAGCTGTGAGGAGGATGCTAGGAGACTGCAACGTGACTTGGATAGGCTGGGTGAGTGGGCAAATGTTTGGCAGATGCAGTATAATGTGGATAAATGTGAGGTTATCCATTTTGGTGGCAAAAACAGGAAAGCAGACTATTATCTAAATGGTGGCCGACTAGGAAAAGGGGAGATGCAGCAAGACCTGGGTGTCATGGTACACCAGTCATTGAAAGTGGGCATGCAGGTGCAGCAGGCAGTGAAGAAAGCGAATGGTATGTTAGCTTTCATAGCAAAAGGATTTGAGTACAGGAGCAGGGAGGTTCTACTGCAGTTGTACAGGGTCTTGGTGAGACCACACCTGGAGTATTGCGTACAGTTTTGGTCTCCAAATCTGAGGAAGGACATTATTGCCATAGAGGGAGTGCAGAGAAGGTTCACCAGACTGATTCCTGGGATGTCAGGACTGTCTTATGAAGAAAGACTGGATAGACTTGGTTTATACTCTCTAGAATTTAGGAGATTGAGAGGGGATCTTATAGAAACTTACAAAATTCTTAAGGGGTTGGACAGGCTAGATGCAGGAAGATTGCTCCCGATGTTGGGGAAGTCCAGGACAAGGGGTCACAGCTTAAGGATAAGGGGGAAATCCTTTAAAACCGAGATGAGAAGAACTTTTTTCACACAGAGAGTGGTGAATCTCTGGAACTCCCTGCCACAGAGGGTAGTCGAGGCCAGTTCATTGGCTATATTTAAGAGGGAGTTAGATGTGGCCCTTGTGGCTAAGGGGATCAGAGGGTATGGAGAGAAGGCAGGTACGGGATACTGAGTTGGATGATCAGCCATGATCATATTGAATGGCGGTGCAGGCTCGAAGGGCCGAATGGCCTACTCCTGCACCTAATTTCTATGTTTCTATGTTTCTAAACTGAAAGCCATTAAATATGTTTTATTACAATTGTATTGCTGACTGATGATATAATTAAATAATGTGAAAGACTGAGAATAAGTTTAGTATTTTAGTTTTACTCTCTCCTGTTAATTCTGATGGCATAATTCTTTAAACCTATTCCCAATCAGAAGGCATGATTTCTGAAACCAGAACGGATCACTTAAGTGGAATGAAAACAGGTAAATCTCAAGTCTCTCAATGTGTTAAAATAATTGTACGCCACCAATTGCCCTGATTTGCTGACCGAGACAAAACATTGCTTCTGTGGCAAGTAATGGGAAAGGACCTGAATCAGCAATATACAGAAGTGCAGTTCCATGCCGATTTGCGCAGTTGAATGAATGACTGTCCTCTAGTGGTGCACCATTTCTGTAATACTGCTGAGACTTGGCTGCTGCTGCTATGGTGAGTCATGGTAAGTGGAAATAAATAACAGACTCAAAATGTTTTAACTGTGTACAAATACTGTGAAACACGATGTCAATCTCACAGCTGAGACTGTTATGTAGTTTCCGTTTATGTAAAAAATCATATGTTTGTCTACATTCAATGCTGCCATTTGATTAATATCCAAGTATTGCAAGAAATATATTTGTACTGTATGTAATGCATTAAATCTGGAAATGTCTATTACACTGAGGTCCAAGCTTTCTGTAATCTGTAGATTATTTGAAGATAGCACATGCTTAACAATAACCAACGGGAAAAGAAATCAAAGCTGATTTTCTTCAATGATAAATTTTACAGAGGAATACAGTGAACACTATCATCACCCAGTTAAGTAATTTTATATTCTATCCATTGACAGATATCCTATTAGATGGCAGAAAACAAGCATTGTGTTAGTAAGGACAATGTGGTTATCTGCTCTGCAGAATGCTGTTTGCCTGCAGGAGGGAGATTTGCTCTAATCGCACCAGTTGTCAGAATTTATTCTACTTTTCTCTTGCTGCAGATTTATCCTTGAAAGCTGTCTTCTATTCGGATTATTGCAGAAGATGTTTGCTTCTGCTGATCATTTCCTAATGATACAGATGATTATTTAAAAGAAGAACTTTCACAAATGTTTCATAGAGGAATTCTCAGCGTGAAATGTGTATTTTGAACAAAGATACAAATCTTATTACAAGAAACTTCACTGCAATTGATTTGATGCTTTATAAGGGGACCTCAGCCATTGCTCATCTCACTTCCAAAGATAAACTCAAAGGGACATAACGAAAGAAGATTGTCTGGTGAGCTCTTCATTCAATTTACACTGTCTGGATTAACAATAGTAGTTTAATTTCTCTGCCTTTTTGTAATCTCAGTCTCTAGTATCCATTATGTGTGTGATTGTCTTTCTTTCAAAATGATGCAACTATACCAATATTCCCCACTCCTAACCCCTTTGGAATCCATACAGAAGTTGGTCTTAAATGTTGCTCCCTTAAATCCTATGCTTGTTTCATGCTGTTTGATAGAATATTCATGTCATGGTGAGCATTGATACATGCAGCATTAACCCCCTAGTTGCTACAAGATTAAGGTGTCAGGTAAAGGTTTTTCTGATAATAGCATACATATCAATTTAATATCAATGTGAATTCAATAATCTGACTAATCTAATGACAAGGGTTAAGAAGTCCAATAAAATCAGCAGAGCAAGATTTATTTTCTGGAACGGAAAAGTAGAATAGTTATGCTAAATCTGCATGGAATATTGGTTAGACTAAAGTACTGGTTATCATTATAGTTGCCAGGATGCAAAAATTATTCACGAGGAAATGCAAGATTGTAGTTATGAGAAGATAGTTATGAGAAGATGATCAATAGGTTACATCTGTGGTGATCAAGAAGAGACCTTTAAAGTTATTTATTATAATGGTAGGTGCAGAAAAAAAAAAATCTTTAGTGAGAAAAATATCAGAGGCATCACTTTTAAGTCACCAATATGTATTCAGAAGAAACCTTCTTATCTAAAGTTTTATGTGGATGTTACATTTTTAATCCCAGGCAGTGTTTAAGGAAATTTTATAAAACAAATAACTACCAAAAAAAGAGAGTGAGGGTCTTGATAATCAGAGTTAAGGGCAAAAGACTGAAGGGATCTTAAAATGGATATTGTGGTTAATATGCTTTAATTATGTATGTTCATCCAATTTAAATGAATCTTTAAAGGAAAGTTTTGTTTTTAAAAGGTCTAAGCAAACATTGCAGCTTTAGAAAGTTACAGATGTATGCAAGTGCTATTATGTAATTATTTGTATCTTCAGGTTTCAAGGTAGAAATAACTTTCTAGAGGAGTAATCACAGTTCTGCCGCATACTAGAAATGCTAGATAAACCTGAAGAATATTTGCAGTATGAATATATGAAAGATGTGTGTGTAGAGACTTTATTGTGGAATATTAGATCTAACTCTGAAGAAATATCTACAGTAAGTGTAAAGTTAAATATGTATATCAACATTTTCTCTCTCTCACTGTGTGTGTGGGTGTTTATTTGTCTGCATATCCATGTACTAGAGTCATTTATTCACTAGCATCATTTACTGCATTGATATCACTGCAGTGTGCATTGCAGTGGGAATACTTATTATGCTATCAAAGTTATGAGTACTATCAAGTTGCATAGCTGTGGCATCGAAGTTCAAATGGCAATATTTCAATGTTAGACAATTAATGATAAATCAAGAAATGGAGAGGAATATGATAACATTAATTTCTGTTTCATTTTTGTCTGGAAAATCAACTCTGTCGCCAGACATTTTTTTGGCAGGACCGTAGGCAGTGACCTTATTGCAGTCCTGTGCAGTGCTCCCTTTACATTATCGAAATGAACCTTAGGCCACATTATCTGCAGAGTGACCATTGTTTGGTTGTCACAGGACAAATCTAAACTTCCGATAGCAGCATTACATTTCGATTTCTTATGGCCTTTCCCACATACCAGTCCCCTCCCCAAATCCATGTCCTTAAGCCTGAATACCCATGGGGCCTAAATTTAACAAAACACCTGATTTTTCTTTGTTGACCCCCCCCCATCCCTAATGATGCCAGGGTTGCCAGTATAGGCTTTGATCTCCAATCCAATCCTGATAATCAGATTGGATTTACCATAATATTATGGATAAGTTGTGGTTGCCAGCAGAGTCAAAATGAAGGTTGCAAATCCAATTATTTTAACAATTACAACCTTTGAATAAGGTTTTGGGGAGATCACAGCTATAGTATTGCATGCAGTTTTGGTCTATTTATGAAATAAAACTTGTTCCTGCCATTGAGGGAACAAAGTTTCATTAACTTGTTTTCAGTGGTGGTGTTTCTGTTGTATGGGGAAAGGTTGGAATGAGGAGGCTATATTCACTACAATATGAAGAATGAGAGCGGATCTCATTGAAGCAAACAAAATTTAGTCTGCACTGGAAGTGGGAAATGTTTCCCTGGGCTGGGGGTTATAGAACTGGGATCACAGTTGGACGGTAAGAGGTTCAGAAATGGGGTTCATTGGTCGGCTGCATTTTATTTTTCCACGCAGAGGGTGGTGAATCCTTAGAATTCGTGACTGCAGGAGGCAGTGGAGGATAAATCATTGAATATATAAAGAAGGCATATGAATTACTGGACATAATATATATCAGGGCTAGACAGTTTATTTTATTTTAGTTTAATCTAGTTTTATTATTGTCACGTGTACCGAGGTACAGTCAAAAGCTTTTGTTGTTGAGTGCTATCCAGTCAGCGAAAAGACTGTACATACTTAGATTCAAGTCGTTAGCAGTGTACAGATACAGGATAAACGGAATAACATTTAGTGCAAGATAGAACCCAGTAAAGTACAATTAAAGATCATTTGAATGTCTCAAATGAGGTAAATGGTAGGTCAGGCCCGCTCTCTAGTTGGTGATAGGATGTTTTAGTTCAGCGTTCCAATGGACAACTACTCTAATCTTTCTATGCTTCTGTGTTACTGTTAGGGCTCACACTTTTGCTGCCTCCTGGAGTCAGAATCACATAGTAGGGAAATAGGCACTTCAGCCCACCTTACTCATGCCGACCAATGAACCCCATCTACGCTAGTCCCACCTGCCTGCATTTGGCCTATATCCCTCTAAATCTTTCCTCTGCATGTACATGTCCAAATGTTTTTGTACTTAGCTGCAGATGTTGTTTTTATTACATCCATTATCTCAAATCATTGTAGGTTGACATTTAAAGTCTCATTACTATTTTTAAATGTTATTGTTTATTTTCCAGAGCATGAGTGATAGGAAGAATTTTCCCTTTCTTTTTCTCTATGCGTTCGATATTTGTTCCAATGATTTTGAAGCCTGTCACACAGGTTTTTAAAGTAAACTACACAATCACGCAACTTCTTGGGATTTCAAACTCATAGCTGCACAATGATAACCAGATAGCAAGATGAAAGTCTTGCTATGAAAGTTTGAGTGATGATGTGTGCATTAATTTCAGTGACTGACTTTCAGCTAGCATGGCAGAGGGTTAGATGTACGACACAAGCAAGCTGTGGGCATAGCTTCCAGCAGCCCAGAGTGGTGACTATTAAAAAGAGATTAAAACCATCAGCCACATCATTCGCTCTTATTATCTCCCCTCTCCCCTCCCCCTCCCCCCCTCTCCCCCACTCCCCCCTCTCTCCCGCCCCCTCCCCCTCCCCCTATTCTCCCCCCCCTCCCTTTCTCCACCACCTCCGCCCTCTCCCCCTGTGAGTGTGGGTTTTTTTTGTGTTTGTGTGTGATGCCGCAATCCCCCCGCAACCGTGTGTGTGACGCCACAGCCCCCCCCCCCCCCCTCCGGTCTCGTAACGGTTAAAACTCTGAACTTGGGTGGGGGGGGTGGTCTGCTAGCTAGCAAGTGCAAATGCATTTTCTTTTTAAGTTTAAAAATGAGTGCGGCTGAATAACGCTTTGATAAAAGTTGGAACTTCAAGCACACGTGGGGCAGTGGACAGCAAGCATGTGGCCATCCGGTGTCCACTCAAGGGAGGTTCAATATACTTCAATTACAGAAGTTCCATTCAATCGTACTATTAGCTGTGGTGGACAGCTGTTCTTTTAAATTCAGTGTATTGCTTGTTAAAATGTATAAAAATATATTCTTTTAAAAACACATTGCTTGTGTTTAAAAAAAAAATTTAGATTCATCAAAATGTATAAAAATAATGTTCTTTTAAATTCAGTGTATTGCTTGTTTTAGTGTTAGATTCGTCAAAATGTATAAAATTAATATCCTTTTAAAAGCAGTGCATTTGAAGTGCTTGTATTTGTTTTATCAAAGTAAATGTAAAGAGAGACTTTAAATACAGTGCATTCCTTCCTTGCGTGTGTGACCGCGCACTTGAATGACTGTGCACTACGTGCAGCTGTTTACATACTTTTTTTTTGCAATGAGCCAATGAAAATGACCAGTCAGCAAAGGCAATTAACTAAAACTACCTACGACTACTTCAACTACCTACAACTACATGGCGACCCCACTACAACTGCACCTACGACTCCAGGATTCTCGATAATTTCCATGGCTTCCAATTTTTGGTCGCAGTAAATTTTTAAACATGTTGAAAATTTTGCAGCAACCATAATGAGGCAGCGACTAGTTCCCAGAATGCAGGAACTCCTTGCGACCGTGAAGGAGACTCACCATAGACCACCAGCGAACATGTGGCGACCGCAGAATCTCCTGCAGTCGCTTAAAAAATCGCCTAAGTGGGACAGGCCCATTATAATGATCACTGATCAGCCCTTTGTGCTTGCTGGCCCATGGTTTCTCAGGACCAGCTGCCAGAACAGAAGTATAGACAGGTTGCATTGTGCAGGGAATGGATGTCATTCGAACCCGCTGGTCAGCACTGGTGTGCCTATTCTGTTTCCCTCTTATCTTACCTGAGGACTAGAATGTTTAAGTGGTTCATGCAGAGAACTGGTCTGTTGCATTATCACCTGAAACAAAATTCCTGGATACAAGATGAGCAGAAGCACCTGCAGCATTATTGCCAACTGTCTTTCACCATTTTCCATTGTACAAACGTTTCTTTTATTTTCCCCCTATTTTGTTCCTTTCTCTGTCTCTCATGTCTTTCATCCTTTTTATATATCTCTTTTTTCCCCTAAAATTCATTTTCCCTCTTGCCTCATGGATCGCTCTGATTTTCTCCAGAACCTTTGTACCATCCTTGTTTTTTTTTCTTCATTTTAGTTTAGTTTAGAGATACAGCCCCGGAAACAGGCCCTTCGGCCCACCTGGTCTGTGCCGACCAGCGATCCCTGCACACTAACATTTTCCCTCTTGCCACATGGATCGCTCTGATTTTCTCCAGAAGCCTTTGTACCATCCTTGTTTTATTTCTTCGTTTTACTTTAGTTTAGAGATACAGCACGGAAACAGGCCCTTCGGCCCACTGGGTCCGCGCTGACCAGCGATCCCCGCACACTAACACTATCCAACACCGACTCACGGGGAGAATGTACAAACTCGGTACGGACAGCACCCGTAGTCGGGATCGAACCTGGGTCTCTGGCATTGCATTCGCTGTAAAGCAGCAACTCTACCGCTGCGCCACCATTACTGCTCAAATCCAGAATTGCCTTCTCCAAAATGTTTGGCTCGTTGTCTGGGGTGGACCAGGAGAGAGGCACAAAAAGCCACCAAAATCCAGCATACTTTGCAGCAAGTGCTTAGCATATCTCTCTCCACCCTCCAGTGAGGTAAGCAGCAGCACAATGCAGCCACTGGAATAGTTCATTCATTCACTGCTTCTTTCAATTTCTGATTGCGTTGATGAAATGGTCAATGTAGGTTCTACGCTCAAATAATAATTAGTGGAACCAACTTATATTTCCTCCATCTAGTTCTGCATCTCTCAAGTTAATACAGTGCATTGCACTAATATCTATATTACTAAAAGTCTGATCTTGACCACTTCCTGGTGTTCTGTATATTGATATTAGATAAAACGCTGCCATTTATGGCTGATTTTTGGCCATCTTACTCAGAGTCCCCCTCCGTTTCGCAGGACAAGAGGATTTTTCCCATCGATGAAAATGAAAAGAGTTATTAGTGTTTAAAAAAATGTTGAGATTCTCTCTCCTGAAGGCCACGCCCCTTCCGGAGGGTCTATAAATCCAGGAAGTGTTGAGTGCCTCAGTCCGTCTCTGTAAGATGGGAGAGCGAGAGGGTCACGTCTCTCAGTCTGAGCTGTGAATAACACTGAACACATGTCTACTAAACTGTGGGTGGTTTTACTGACCTCTCAGTGCCCTTAATGAGGTTTAAAAATATAGTTCGGAAATGTTAAAGCTGTGTTGCCTTTGGTTTGGAAATGCTAAAGCTGTGTTGACTTTTGTTTGGAAATGCTAAAGCTGTGTTGCCTTTGGTTTAGAAATGCTAAAGCTGTGTTGCCTTTGGTTTGGAAATGCTAAAGCTGTGTTGCTTTTGGTTTGGAATTGCTAAAGCTGTGTTACCTAATTAATGTTGCCTTGCCTAATTAATGTTGCCTTGCCTAATTAAAGTTGTCTTGCCTAATTAAAGTTGCCTTGCCCAATTAAAGTTGCCTTCTATATAATTAAAAGTCTAATCTTGACCACTTCCTGTTTGCGCTTTATATTGATTTTAGAAAAAACTCTACCATGTACGGCTGTGATTCTTGGCCATCTTACTCAGAGTCCCCCTCCGCTCATCAGGTGCCAAGGATTTTTCCCATTGATGAAAAATAAAATAGTTATTAGTGTTAAAAAAATGTTGAGATTCTCTCTCCTGTCATTCACGCCATGTAGGCCACGCCCCTTCTGGTGGGAGGCGGGAGGGACTATAAAACCCTGAAGTGTGGGCATGGATCAGCCTCTGCAAGATGGAGGAGAGAGAGGTCGCGACTCGCTGTCTTTAGTGGCCTTGCACGCTGCTTGCAATGGTATGAAACTGCACTTGAATTTGGTGGCCTTGCACCCTGCTTGAAATGGAATTTCAAGGAATAGCCATGAGTCAACTGCCAGCCCGCCAACCGTGAGTGACTGAGCCGCCAGCCCAAGAATCCATTCGGCCCACAATGTCCATACTAGCCTTCTGGAAACCAGTCCCTTCAGCCCACAACACCCATACTAGCCCTCCAGAAACCAATAGCATGGTGGACTCTTAATCACCCTTTGAAATGCTCTCAATACTCTCCCTGTCCTTCCCCTCTTGCTTTCTTCCATTCCTTGCCTTCCTCCTTTCTCCTCACTGCTGAAAAACAGTGGGAGAATTGGGCGATGTCACCATCGATTTACATAAAGGAAATTTACATAAAGTGTGTGACCAATCTGCCAATCTATCTATTAGAATGGATGGGAAAAACAGTGGATGTGGTATATATGAATATTCAGATGTCTTCTGACAGAGTTACGTTTAAGAGATTAGCATGTAAAATTAAAGCATGAGATTGAGGGTAATGTACTGAAATGGATAGAAAACTAGTTTGCAATTAGGAATAAATGAGTTATTTTCTGAGTGGCATTAGTGACCATTAGTGTGATGTGTGATACTGTAGGATTCGGGCCTTGGATATAAATGATATGGATGTCAAGTCAAGTTTTATTCGTCACTTGCACATAAAGTGCAAGTGAAATTAATTTGCCAGCAGCGGTACAATAACAAAAGAACAAACAATACACAATAAAAAATTAACACAAACATCCACCACAGCATTCATCACTGTGGTGGAAGGCACAAAGTTTGGTCAGTCCTCCTCCATTTTCCCCCGTGGTCGGGACCGCAACCCTCCGCAGTCGCCGCTGCGGGCATCCAGATGTGCAGACAAGGTAAGTCCAGGTCAGTCCCGAATCGGTGCTTCCCCACTGGAAACCGCGGGTTCAAGATGGTGCAGGCTGGCGGTCGAAGATCTAAAGTCCCTGCAGGGCCGTAGCCAGAAGCACCGCAGGGCCGGCGGTCGGAGCTCCTCTCCATGGATCTACGGCAAGTGATCCCGCTCCGGGTGGTAAGTCCCCGCCGCGCTGACTTCGGTTAGAAGTAGGCCGCAGGCCGGTGGTCGGAGCTCTTCTCCTCCGGGGTCCCCAACGAGGGATCCCAGGCTCCGGACGCCACGCCAGCTGGAGCTCCGCAGACCCCGGCTTCAGGCTGCCGCGAGCCAGCGAACAGAGCACTCCCCCCGGCGAGGGCTCGCCCACTCTGCGACAAAGAGTCCGCGCTGCGGCCACTGCTGAAGCCCCGGGCGCGTCTCCAGGAAAGGCCGCACCGATCCTCTATGTTAGCCCACGAGGGAGGCGACATGGAAAAAGTCGCCTCTCCGTGGAGGAGGCGACCAAAGCGGTTTACCCCTTACACCCCCACACCACCCCCCACACAAGACACAGAGAAACATTAAAAACACACATTGAGACACACTAAAAAAACAAAATAAGTAGAAAAAGCTAACACTGCTGGCAGGGCAGCTGGCTCGCAGCACCCCCACTGATGAGAGTGTTAAATGTAATATCTCCAAGTTTGTGGACAACATAAAACTGGGTGTGAGTATGAGGTGAGGGAGATGCATTGAAGCTTCAGTGATTTGAATAGATTGATTGAAATGCATGGAAACTGAGGTATAGATAAATGTGAGGTTATCCATATTAGTGGCAGAAATGGGAAGACTGATTTTTTTAGCAATGGTAACCAATTAGGAAGGAGGGAGGTGAACCATGATCTGGATGTTCTTGTGTACTAGTCCGTGAAAATAAGTACAGGGGTGCAGCAGACAGTTAAGGAGGCAAGTGGTATGTTGACCTCCATTGTGAGAGGATTTGAGTACAGGAGCAGTGATATCTCGCTGCACTTGTACTGCTCTTTGGTGAGACTACACTTTGAATGCAGTATTGTGTGCAGTTATCTGAGGAAAGATGTTCTTATTATATAAGAACTTTCCCCTCATTATCCTGCATCTTTGGACAGTGACCTCCTGGTTCTGAACATTCTCACCATCAGAAACAATCCTCCTGCATTTTGTGCAGAATTCCTATGATTATAGGACTGGTATGTGCGTAAAGATTAGGTCAATTGAGCCTGTATTTGCTGAGAAGAATGAGAGGGGTCTCATTGAAATTGCACAAATAACCAAGGGCTTAAAATTGGACATTAGCCACATCAGAAAGTACAAAATGGAAGAGCAGTCAAGTCATTGTCAATGCTGTGAACTGACAAAGTGGATGTGCAGTATGGTGTGCATTGTGAATAGTTTAATCCAGCACTTTTCAGAGGGTTTGGATTGTGTGTGTTTGTTTTTGTTTTGTTTGTCTAAGGCGTATGGGTGGGGATTTATATATGAGTATGTATGTGGTTGGTTGGGTTGAGTCAGTGGACTTTTTGAGTTGCAGAGATATCTAGATAGAGAAGTATGAACCAAAAATGTCTGGAAAAGTAATCCTGCTGGTCTTGTGCTGACAGATGTATTCAATATTTGTGGACTGGCGTATCCAGGGATACACTTCCATTATAAAATTTTATGACACTACAAACATGGGCATTGTGGTAGTTATGTAATTTTATATGTCTGGTTTAGCCAGGAGTAATCTCTAACCATATATCCTGCTTTTAATAGCTTTGGTTAACAAAAATCTTCGATTCTTGTGTATCAAAATTCTTAGGCTTAGAATTAACTAGACCAAGTGGGACCCGTTGGACCCATCCCCTTGCGGGGGGGGGGTGGCCTGTGGGGTCATACACACACTAATCACCCCCCCCCCCCCACACACACTAACCACCCCCCTTGATATTATATTAATACTAGGCTAAGTGGGACCCGTTGGGTCCCAGCATCACACGGGAGGGCTGGCCCCTCAACGCAATATTCCACCAATTCCAGTATTGGTGGCCAGTGGGGGGGGCTTTCTGGAGCGCTAGTATGGGTGGTGTGGGCTGAAGGGACTGGTTTCCAGAGGGCTAGTATGGACATTGTAGGCCGAATGGATTCTTGGGCTGGCGGCTCAGTCACTCAAGCCTGTTGTGCTGGCAGCTCACTCACTCACAGTTGGTGGGCTGGCAGTTGACTCATAACTATTCCTTCAAATTACATTTCAAGCAGGGTGCAAGGCCACCAAATTCAAGTGCAGTTTCTTACCACTTCAAGCAGGATGCAAGGCCACCAAATTCAAGTGCAGTTTCTTACCACTTCAAGCAGGATGCAAGGCCACTAAATTCAAGTGCAGTTTCATACCATTTCAAGCAGCGTGCAAGGTCACTAAAGACAACGAGTCGTGACCTCTCCCTCCTCCATCTTGCAGAGACTGAGCCATGCCCACACTCGAGAAATAAAGCATGACATTTTCAGATAAGGCAATTTTGGACTCCAGGGGAAAAATGTCTACCGGAATATGTAAAAATGTTTACCGTTACTGCGTCGTTTTTTCGTGAAGATGTGATTACACACAAACACACACACAGATAAATAGACATTTGTAATTTATTCATACATATTCATGTATATGTTAGTGAGTTGGTATTCAATATAAGCAGGAAATGTTGGGTAATAAATCTCTCTCTCGTGATCCAGGCAACCAGCATGTAAGTTGTTATTCATTCTACCGTCCGGAATATAACAATATCCAAGATCAGAGTTTTATAACTATAGAGATAATCAACTCAGCTACCACTTGAAGTAATTCACAAATCTCTACACTGCTCTTACTTTTTTTATGCCTGAAAAATCAGGCTCCAGTTTTTGGACTACTTGTCATATATTTTTTAATTTTCTTATGATCTAGACACGGCCATTTGGCCCATTAAGCCTATGCTACCTTCAGAGCACTAGAGTCATAGAATCATACAGCATGCAAACAGGCCCTTCGGCTCAACTTGTCTGTGATGACCAACATGCCCCATCTACACTAGTCCCACATGCCTGCTTTTGACCCGTATCTGTTTAAACCTGCCCTACCCATTTACCTGTTTAAATATTTCTTAAACGTTGCGATAGTGCCTGCCTAAAATACCTCCTCCAACAGCATGTTCCATGTTCCCACCACCCTTTGTGTAAAAAAAGTTACCCCACAGGTTCCCATTAAATCTTCCCCCCCCAATCACCTTAAACTGTATTCTCTGGTTCCCGATTCCCCTGTTCTGGGCAAAAGACTGTGCATTTACGAGATCTTATCCTCTCATGATTTTGTACACCTCTATAAGATCACCCTCATCTTCCTGCACTCCAAGAAATGAACCCCTAGTCTGCTCAACCTCCCAACAGCTCAGTCCCTCAAGCCCAGGCAACATCCTGGTAAATCTTCTCTGCACTCTTTCAAGCTTGACAACTTCTTTCCTATAACGTGGTGACTAAAACTGAACACAATACTCGAAATGTGATCTCACCAACATCTTATATAACTGTAATATATTATATACTCAATATTCTGACTGATGAAGGTCGATGTGCCGAATACCTTCTTGATCACCTTATCCTCCTGTGACGTCATTTCCAAGAAACTATGCACCTGCACTCCTGGATCCCTCTGCTCCACAGCACTCACCAGAGCCCTACCATTCACTGTGCAGGCCCAGCCCAGGTTAGACATCCCAAAATACAATATACCTGGGTGGTACGGTTGCGAAGTGGTAGAGCTGCTACCTTACAGTGCCAGAGACACATGTTTCATCCTGACGTTGTTCAAGAAGGAACTGCAGATGCTGGAAAATCGAAGGTAGACAAAAATGCTGGAGAAACTCAGCGGTTGAGGCAGCATCAATGGAGCGAAGGAAATAGGCAATGTTTCGGGCCAAAACCCTTTTTCATCCTGACTACGGGTGCTGTCTGTACAGAGTTTGTACGTTCTCCCTGTGACCACGTGGGTTTTCTCCGGCTGTTCCAGTTTCCAAAGATGTACAGGTTTGTAAGTTAATTGGGTTTGGTAAAAATTGTAAAATTGACCCTAGTGTGTAGGATAGTGCTAGTGTGGACTCGGTGGGCTGAAGGGCCTGTTTCCACAATGTATCTCTAAACTAAACTAAACTAAACTCTCATTTCTGTATATTAAATTCCATTAACCATTCCTCAGTCCATTTGCCTAACCAATCTAAAAAAAAGACAAAGTGTTGGAGTAACTCAATCTGTCAGGCAGCATCTCTGGAGAACATGGATAAGTGACGTTTCGGGTCAGGACCCTTCTTCAGATTGTCTTTAATAAATAAAACACACTCTGTTACTCCAGCACTGTGTCATATTTTGTAAATCAACACATGCAGTTCAGAACATTCTCATGAGTCTCTTTAGGGTCTGTCCCACTTGGGCGACATTTTCGGCGACAGCCTGAAAAGAGATTGTCGCATCGTGGTCGGGTCGTGACGCATGGTGACGCATGTAGTGACGAGCGGTGTCTCCCTGTCGCCCCTGGATTTTGGAATGTTCAAAATCCAGGGGCGACATCTGGGTGTCTCATCGTGTGCGCCCTGTCACACGCTGACGTATGCTGTCCTGCGGGTGACGCCCGGTTAGGGTTAGGGTTAGGGACCACAGATGGGCTTAAAATATTCTTCTTTTAATGCATGGATTTTAAACATTAATATATTAAAATTAATACAATAAAATCAATTGTGCAAATGAAAAGATGTCCGAGTCGTTCAGTTTTATTTACAGATGTATTGGTCCGCTTCCAGATCCAATCAGTCTCTAACTTTTCATAGGGATGGATTCAGTGAGTGTAGACTGAACTCCCCTCTCCCCTCCACCCCTCTCTTCCCCTCCTCCCGCCCCCATCCTTCTGTCTCCACTCCCCCCTACCCTTCTCCCCGCCCCTCTCCCCCCCTTCTTCCCTCCCCCCCCCCCCCTCTTCCTCCCTTCTCCCCCTTCCACTCTTCTCCCCTTCTCCCCTCCCCTCACATCCCCTTCTCCCCCTCTTCCCATTCTTTGGGAACAACACCTCCCACCCCCCTAACCAAAACATCGAATGGTTGTAGCTGAGCTTTTCATCTTGGTATTCAAGTCTTTATATAGAGATCAGCATTTCAATGATCTTTCCAATTGATTGTACACCTGATCATAACACCTGCTTGGACTTCCACTGTTATACCATAATGCGGCACTGAAAGAGACTACTCAACCCATTCATGCACTGATGGCTTTCATACACCTACCACCCTTTGTGCAAAAAAGTTATCCATCAGGTTCCCATTCAATCTTACCCCCCCCCCCCCCCAACCCCATCCCCCCCTTAACCTTAAACCTTAAACCTATGTCCCCTGTTTCGTGATTTACCCTATTCTGGGGAAAAGACTCGATTACCCGACAGGCCCTTTACCGTTTACCCAATCTATTCCTTTCATGGTTTTGTGCATATGATTGAGCTTTATGTTGAGACTATGACCCTGGGTTCTAGATATCCCAGCCAGGGAGATATCATCCATATCCTGTTAAGTCTTACATGTTTCATTGAGATCACCTCCCAGTTATGGGAGTGGATGATCAGCCATGATCATATTGAATGGTGGTGCTGGCACGAAAGGCCGAATGGCCTACTCCTGCACCTATTGTGTATGGTCTATTGTCTATATGACAGCGTAGATGTCTCGGACAAATCCATTATTCCCGAAATTAATCAGATGAACTTTTGCAATAATGGATTGGTCCTACACTCTTAACTGGGATGTGATCATTGAATGATCAATTGAGGCTTTGGAAATGGGTGTAGAGAAAATTTACCATATTGTTGCCTGGATTAGAGGGTTTCAGCTGCATGGAGAGGTTGGATAGACTTGGATTGCTTTCTCAGGAATGTCAAAAGTTGAAGGGATACTTGATAAAATCATGAGAGGCACAGATAGGGTAGACAGTCCAAACCTTTTTCCCAGAGTGGAAATGTTCATTATGCTCACTAGAGAGCATAGCTAATAGGTGAGCAGGGGAGAGATTAATGGAAATGTACAGGTTAAATATATACATGGAGTGGTGGGGGCCTGGAACGCATTGCCAAGGGTGGTGGTAGAGGCAGAAGGGCCCGCTCCTGTGCTGTATTATGTTATTTATTTATGTTCTTTGATACTGTTTTTGCAGTATCTTTTGTTTGATATTGTAAATTTTCTTTGGGTACTTGGCCTGGATTTTGGTGTAACCTTGCTAAAAGTGATGGAGCTTGAATCCTCAATCAGAGGACACGCTGGCTATTATTCTCAGAACAATATCACCTGACAGGATCTATTAAATCCACATAGGGGCCCTTAGGGAGGTTTTAAACAATCGACCAAAAGCACAGGTGATTTTACTTCTGCTTGCTTAAGTTGTTAATGTGAGATTATTCCTAAAAACAGGAATTGTAAGTACATTTATCTTGATCGTCACAAGGTTTTAACAAGTCTAAGAGGGTTACACATGTGTGAGTGTGATTCCACCATATTCAAATAGACCCTAGAGTCATACCCAGAGTGCCGGGTGACTTGTACAATATTCTCTGGTGTGTAGTACGGAGTGAGACATCAGTCTTGTTGCTGTTGCTCAATGCGAGAATGAGTAGCACCACTCCTAAACTGTTTATCTAGTAAATTGGCACAATGAATAATAACCCAGTTTCCTCTTTGTATAAGAACAGTGCTGAAACGTGGCGGCAGCTGAAGTACATGACAGGTGTGTTTTGCAAGCGATGCTTCTTTCATTTTTATTTGGAGCTTGAATGACTGCAGGTGTTAAGTATCGCAGGAGTTGATGGTAATGTAAGGTCAGTAACCAGAGGTCTATCGGGTGGAGGGACAATTCTGTTTATTGGGATGAGAAAGTGCTTGCTGTGGTAAACACATTATCAATCTATAAATGTGTCATTAATGGTGGGAAGGGTCTTCTGTGTGATATTGTTGGTGGACGGATCTATCTGCCCCGCAGTTAGTGGAGCAGGAGTTGTCAGTGTTACTGTCCTTGAAGCAGGATGTGTCTGCGCACTAGAACAGTTTCTGTCACGGACGGTGAAACTGGTCAGCGTCTCGGATGGCAAAACCACATAGTGACATAGTCATAGTCATAGCATGGAAACATGCTATTCACCATGCTGACCATTCTCCCCGAGACTATTGCTATCCATGTACTGTGATGGGAGGGGGGCGGGGGGGGGGGGGGGGGGGGACAGTTGGATAGCATCACAGAGGAGGAGGTTGTATCCATCTTAGAGTGTATCTTAGAGTAAGCCAGGATTTTTAACTCTAAACTGTAACTTTAAATCTCTGTGTGGAGCTGCAGGGGATGGTCAAGGTCCTGAATGAGTATTCATTCCTCTATTGTTACTGTGGAGAAAGACATGAGGACTGGGGAACTTGGGGCAGTTAATGGAAATGTCTTGCGGACCATCTGTGCTATGGTCTAGGAGGTGCTGAATGTCTGAAAGAGTATGAAGGTAAATAAATCTCCTGAGCCTAATCCGATATATCAAAGGACACGGTGGGAATCTGAGGGCAACCTTTTCACACGTGGATAAATAGCTCAAGGTGCCAGAAGTAGTAGTTGAGGCGTACCATAACAACATTTAAAAGGCATTTGGAGAGGTAATGGATAGGAAAAGTTTTGAGGGATTTGGGGCTAGCATGGCCAAGTTGGGCCGAAGAACTTATTTCTATGCTGTTTGACTCTATAACTCTTGTTTTGTACAATGAGGGAAATGAAAATATTACGCCGTGAATTAAGGAAAATGTGTTCCATGGGTCGTGCATATATTTTCGATGAGATGGGTTTTTATTTCAGCCGTAGTTCACAGTTGGTTTGGTTAGTTTGATTGAGGATCTGCGACAAAACTGTGATGTGGAAGTAACATCAGCAATAGACAGATATAATTGAATGCAATTTGCTGCAATACAAATCGCAATTTTGGCTTACACATTGTACTTGGGGCTAGAGATACAAACTTATTTGCAAATTATCAAATGCTAAATCTTTAATGTGCCAGGTATTGTTTAACTTTTTTTTTAAAGATTTGTCCAAAATATATTATTGGATGTATTAAAGAAAGGCAACCTTAAAGAAAGGTAAATTTAATGTAGCTGAAAATAGATTTATCACAAAAAATAAATCATTGTTAATCTGTTACCAGTGAGTTACCTATTCAATTCAAACCGCTTTCCAATTATATGGTGGCTTTAGTCAATACATAAAGAAAATCTTTGAAAAGCATTTAAGACATGACTGAATATACTCAAGTTCAAGAACGTGCAGTCTATTTTTTTTCATCCCTTGGATAGTTGGCAAGTGGGTGGAAACAAGCTTGCAGTGAGAGTGTGGCTGGGTTTGTGGGATGGCCGGTTTCTAGTATGATGCTTTAAAACTAAAGGAAAATAATTCTAATAACTATTACACTGAACTCAGAGCGATAACTTCAGACACAGCAGTGCTGTACTCCTGAAGATATTACCGCAGTCTGAAGTTATGAAGATTGAAGACTGAGTTTCTAATTGTTTGATGCATAACCAAAGGAGAGGGTGTAACGAGACTCCCTTGCAATCTGAACTGTATATTACATATATTCCTCGTATGTTATTGCTGAAGGGAATCTATAAGACCATAAGAGTGGGATATGAACTACCCAGTGTTACAGGCAGTTAATGAACAAATGGGGTCAGAACCATATTTATATCTGGCCTTGATTCATCCAGCTACAGAAAATGTTATAACATGATTGATGATTAATGATATGGTTGTTTGTGAGAAAGATTATTTATAATCCTGATTAACCCTGGGCTTTGTCTTTGCTAATGCCGGCTAGATCCCCAGCAGCTCGCTACTGTCCTTTGTACTCTACTTTGGGCTCCCAGCCAGTGGGAGAGTTATCCCACCAATCAGACATTTTAAAAGTTCCCCAATCTGCAAACTGTAAGAATGCTCCATAAAATAATAGAGGCATTATCAGGTCTGAGAATTAAATCTCCATCTATTTTCCCCATATAATCCTCTCCAGCACCATGCCTCCCACATTCACCGCTCTCGTCACCCAACCAACACCAATTTTAATAAACACTGCTTAATGGGCCTCCAGTAAGACTATTTCCCCTGTTGTGTTAGATTGTGACATCAATACAAGGTGGCACACTGGCATAGCGGTAGAGTTGCTGCCTTACAGCGCTTGCAGCGCCGGAGACCTGGGTTTGATCCCCACTATGGGTGCTGTCTGTACAGAGTTTATACGTTCTCCCCGTGACCGCCTGGGTTTTCTCTGAGATCTTCGGGTTCCTCCCACATTTCAAAGATGTACAGGTTTGTAGGTTAATTGGCTTAGGTTTGTACACATGGTATAAGTGTAAATTGTCCCATGTGTGTTGGCTTGTGCTAATGTGCGGGGATCGCTGGTTGGTGCAGACTCGGTGGGCCGAAGGGCCTGTTTCCGCGCTGTGTCTCTAAACTAAACTAAAGTAAATTGAGTCATTGCAACTGGCCACTTTAGTGACTCGAAATGAGCCACATGAAGACCCGAAGAGTAGATATAAAAACTCTTTATTTAGCACAAGCGGACATTCAGGAAACATGGTGGAATAATCTCCAAACAGAACTAATTTCTCCGTAATCTCACTGAACTCAAAGAACTTTGAGGTTTTGTATTCTTCAAGCATAAAAATAATAGCAGGCGACTAAATACAATTTCAATAGTTGGAAAGGATGTTTCCAGTTGTGGGAGAGTATTGGGCACAGCCTCGGAATAAAAGGACGTAATTTAGAATGGAGATGAAGAGGAATTTCTTTAACCGGAGGGGTTGTGAATCTGTGGAATTTATTGCCACAGACGGCTGTGGATAGCACGTCATTGCGTATTTTTAAAGCGGAGATTGATAGGTTCTTGATTAGTAAGTGGGACAAAGGTTAATGAAAGAAGGCAGGAGAATGAGGTTGAGAGGGCAAAATAGATCAGCCATGATTAAATGGCGGAGTAAACACGATGGGCAGAATGGCCTCATACTGCTTCTATGACTCTAGGTCTATAGAATAACTGAAGGCATCGACAAATGTTTAGCGTAAGCTGCAACAATCATGAAACGCCGAGTTTATTTTTTAGAAAACAGAAGGTGAAAAGTTGATCTAATTAAAATGATAAAGAGGGCTTAAAAATATTTTGAAGTGTATTTGATGATCTGTAACCTGCACGGCTACGGACCTGGTGAGGAAATCTGACATTAGCACGGATTATTCCTTTACGAACAACACGGAGATAATGGGCCACATGGCCTCCTCCTATCTTGTAAATGTTGTATTTCCATATAGTTAATCTCTAGAAGCTATTTTCAATGTGCGAAGTCTAAAACTGGGGCTGATAGTCACTAATAAAGGAATAAACTCAAGGGGGGGTATGAAACAGACAACTGTATTGAACAGAAACTGAAAAAGGCTAAAAACACTCAACAGGTCAGGAGAATCTATGCATGAGAGAAACAGTTAACATTTCAGGTCTAGTACTCTTCATCAGAACAGAAAATGAGAGAAACAAGCTAGTATTGTTAGAGTAGTTGGGGAGGAGTCTGGTATTGGTATTAGTTTGTTATTGTCACCTGTACTGAGATATAGGGAAAAACTTTGTTTGCGCATGACATAATCAAATCACGGTATATGTGAGTACTATTAAGCCATTACACAAGTGCGACAGGTAGTGCAAAGAGAAAAATATCAGAGTGTAGAATTTAGTGCTAGAGGAAACTCATGCAGTCTCAGGGAGAACGTACCTACTCCATACAGATAGCAACTGTAATCACGATCAAACCTGGGTCACTGGCGCAGTAAGGCAGTAACTCTACTGCTGCGCCATTGTGCTGCCCTTGTAGACAGATTATGATGGAGGCAGAACCACAGGGTTGTTGTACTGGGTGACGTTAACTTTCTCAATATTGACTGGGATTTACTCAGGGCAAGAAGATTAGACGGGGTAGAATTTGTTAGGTGTAACCAAGAAGGTTTCCTTACACAGTATGAGGATAGTCCAACACGAGAAGGGACAATATTGGACCTTGTATTGGAAAACAAACTTTGCCAGCTGACTGCTGTTATGGTGGAAGAGCATTTTGGAGATAGTGATCACAACTCCATAAGTTTTAAGGCGCAGTCTGAAGAAGGGTTTCGGCCCGAAACGTTGCCTATTTCCTTCGCTCGATAGATGCTGCTGCACCCGCTGAGTTTCTCCAGCATTTTTGTGTACCTTCCATAAGTTTTAAGATTGTTTTAAGTAAGGATAGGTCTGGATATGGGGGAAAGTACACATTGTTGCCTTACGGCAAGGCAGATTATACTGTCATTAGGCAGGAGCTAGCGAGGTAGATTGGGAGCTGTTGTTGGGTAAATCCACAGATAATGTGGGAAACTTTTAAAGTCCAGCTGATCAATGTGCAGGGTCAGCAAGTACATTCAAGGAACAATGTACTTGCACTCCTAGATCCTTCTGTTCCACAACACTTTCCAGAGCCCTACCATTTACTGTGTAGGTCCTGCCCATATTAGACTTTCCAAAATACAACACTTCACCATCTCTCTCACACTACCCCTCTCTGTATTGAATTCCATTAACCATTCCTCAGCCCACCTGGCCAGCCGATCAAGATCCAGTTGCAATTTTTGACAAACATCTTCACTATGGGGATGAGTCAGAGTACAGAAGAGAGATCGAGCAACTGTCCATATGGTGCCAGCGCAATAACCTGGCCCTCAACACCAGCAAAACCAAGGAACTGATTGTGGACTTTGGAAGGAGTAGGAGGGGGACCCACAGCCCCATTTATATCAACGGGTCGATGGTTGAAAGGGTCAAGAGCTTCAAATTCCTGGGCGTGCACATCTCTGAAGATCTTTCCTGGTCCGAGAACACTAATGCAATCATCAAAAAAGCACATCAGCGCCTCTACTTCCTGAGAAGATTACGGAGAGTCGGATTGTCAAGGAAGACTCTCTCTAACTTCTACAGGTGCACAGTCGAGAGCATGCTGACCGGTTGCATCGTGGCTTGGTTCGGCAATTTGAGCGCCCTGGAAAGGAAAAGACTACAAAAAGTAGTAAACACTGCCCAGTCCATCATCGGCTCTGACCTTCCTTCCATCGAGGGGATCTATCGCAGTCGCTGCCTCAAAAAGGCTGGCAGTATCATGAAAGACCCACACCATCCGGGCCACACACTCATCTCCCTGCTACCTTCAGGTAGAAGGTACAGGAGCCTGAAGACTGCAACAACCAGGTTCAGGAATAGTTACTTCCCCTCAGCCATCAGGCTATTAAACCTGGCTCGGACAAAACTCTGATTATTACCAACCACTTTCTGTTATTTGCACTATCAGTTTATTTATTCATGTGTGTATATATTTATATCATGGTATATGGACACATTTATCTGTTTTGTAGTAAATGCCTACTATTTTCTGTGTGCTTAAGCAAAGCAAGAATTTCCTTGTCCTATACAGGGACACATGACAATAAACTAACTTGAACTTGAACTTGAACTTGAACTATCTGAAAAAATACGTACTTTTGTATAATATGTACACTTGCTAATCTTGATGTGTACATCCTCATCTACTCTAAATCATTCACATAGATTACAAACAGTAATGGGCCTAGCATCGAATCCTGAGGCACACCTCTAGTCACAGTCCTCCTGTTCGAGAAGCAACCTTCCACCATCAGTCTCTACTTCCTTCCATGAAGCCAATTTTCTATCCATTCAGCTATCTCATCTTGGATCGCATGCGATCTGACCTTCCAGAGCAGCCTACCATGTGGAACCTTGTCGAATGCTTGAAATCCATATTTACATCTACAGTAAAAGATAGACACAAAAAGCTGGAGTAACTCAGCGGGACGGGCAGCATCTCTGGAGAGAAGGAATGGGTGACGTTTCCCATTCCTTCTCTCCAGAGATGCTGCCTGACCCGCTGAGTTACTCCAGCTTTTTGTGTCTATCTTCGGTTTAAACCAGCATCTGCAGTTCCTTCTTACACTATACATCTACAGTTCTTCCCTCATCAATCTTCTTGGTCACATCTTCAAAAAAACTCAGTCAGATTTGTTTTATGACCTCTTATGTATCACTCTCATGGGATTGTGGTATAGACCCTCCAATACCCAACCCAGGTGGAGGGACAGATATGTGGACAGATTACAGAAAGAAGCAATTTTGACTAACTTCCACAATAGTGATGGGTCTCAGTGCAAAAAGCTTAGACGAGGCAGAATGTGTTAGGTCTTTCCAAGGGGATTTCCTGAAACAGGATGGGGATAGTCCAACTCGAGGAGAGACTATACTGGACCTAGTGCTGAGAAATTAGCCTGGCCAAGTGACTGGTGTTTCAGTGGAAGTGTACTTTGGAAACAGTAATCACAACACCATAGGTTTTAAGATAATTATGAATAAGGATAAGGAATAAGAATCTGGACCTTAGAGTATGGCAGATTACAACATTATTTGGAGGGAGCTAGTGAGAATAAATTGGGAGCATTAAAATGAAGGCAGAAGGGACTGCAGGTACTGGATCAAGTATACTGGATCAAGTATTTATAAATACATAAGGGGGAAAAGGGTAACTAGAGAGAGAGTCGGACCCCTCAGGAATCAAAGCGGTCACCTCCGTGTGGAGCCACAGGAGATAGGTAAGGTCCTCAATGATTATTTCGCCTCTGTATTTACTGAGGAGAAAGGCAGGAGGACAGAGGAACTTGGGGCACTCAATGGAAGTGTCTTGAGAGCAGTCAGTGTTACGGTCAAAGAGGTGCTGAAGGTACTATCGTGTATGAAGGTAGACACATCTCCAGGCCTGAGGGGAGAAGGCAGGAGAATGAGGTTAGGAGGGAGAGATAGATCAGCCGTGATTGAATGGCAGAGTAGACTTGATGGGCCGAATGGCCTAACTCTACTCCTATTCCTTATGACTGATCAAATATATCCAAGGACATTGTGGAAAACTAGAGAGGAAATTGCCAGAGCTCTGGTTTAAATTTACGAGTTGTCTTTGGCAAATGTTGTGCCTCTATTCAAGACCGGCTGCAGGGAAAATACTGGGAACTATAGTCCAGTAAACCTAATATCTGTAGTTGGAAAGTTACTAGAGGGTATTCTCAGGGATAGGATATACAGACATTTGGATGGACAAGGGCTGATTAGGGATAGTCAGCATGGTTTTGTCCATGGGCGGTCGTTTCTCACAAATCTTATTGAGTTTTTTGAAGACATGGCCAAAAGGGTCGATGAGGGCAGAGCTGTAGACGTTCCATACATGGATTTCAGTAAGGCATCCAGGTTTCGCATGGTAGGCTGCTCTGGGATCTCATGGGATCCAAGGAAATAAATCTGAATGGATAGAAAATTGGCTTCATGGAAAGAAGCAGAAGATGATGGTGGAAGGTTGCTTCTCGGACTGGAGGCCTGTGACTAGTGGTGTGCCTCAGGGTTCGGTGCTGGACCTGTTACTGTTTGTCATCAAAATCAATGATTTGGATGAGAACATACAGTATATGGCAAGATTAGCAAGTTTGCAGATGATACAAAAGTGGGCAGTTTTTTAGATAGTGAAACATTGAAGCAGGATCTTGATCAATTGGCCACGTGGGCTGAGGAATGGTTGATGGAATTTAATAGAGAGAAATGTGAGGTGTTGGATTTTGGGAAGTCTAACATGAGCAGGACCTGCACAGTGAATCGTAGGGCTCCGGAGAGTGTTGTAGAGTAGAGGGATCTAGGAGTGCAGGTACATGGTTCCTTGAAGGTCAAGTCACAGGTAGATAGGGTGGTCAAAAAGGCTTTTGGTACATTTGCCTTCATCAGTCAGAGCATTGAGTATAGAAGTTGGGAGGTCGTGTTGCAGTTATATAAGACGTTGGTGAGAGTATTATGTTCAGTTCTGGGCACCATGTTATAGGAAAGATGTTCTCAAGCTGGAAGGGTACAGAGAAGATTTACTAGGATGTTGCCAGGACTGGAGGGTCTGAGCTATAGGGAGACGTTTAGGCTGGGACTATTGCCTGGAGTCCAGGAGGATGGGGTGATCTTATAAAGGTGTACAAAATCATGAGAGCAGTAGATCGGGTAGATGCACAGAATCTCTTGCCCAGAGTAGATGTATCGAGGACCAGAGGACGTAGGTTTAAGGTGAAGAGGAAAAGATTTAATAGGAATCTGAGGGGTATCTTTTTCACAGAAAGGGTGGTGGGTGTATGAAACAAGCTGCCGGAGGGGATAGTTGAGGCTGGGTCTATGCCAATGTCTAAGAAGCTGTTAGACAGGTACATGGTTAGGACAGGTTTGGAGGGATATGGACCAAATGCAGGCAGGCGGAACTAGTGTAGCTGGGGCATGTTGGCCGGTGTGGGCAAATTGGGCCAAAGGGCTCATTTCCACACTGTATCACTCTATGACTCCATGACTCTAAGTGCTGGAGTAACTCAGTTGGTCAGGAAGAATGACGAAGGTAGATAAAATTGCTGGAGAAACTCAGCGGGTGCGGCAGCATCTATGGAGCGAAGCAAATAGGCAACGTTTCGGGCCGAAACCCTTCTTCAGACTCCGTAGAGTTGGAGGGAAGGGGGAATCGTAGAGTTGGAGGGAAGGGGGGTTTCGGCCCGAAAAAGTTGCCTATTTCCTTCGCTCCATAGATGCTGCCGCACCCGCTGTGTTTCTCCAGCAATTTTGTCTACCTTCGATTTTCCAGCATCAGCAGTTCCTTCTTGAACATGGTCAGGAAGAATCACTGGAGGACATGGAAGGGTGACATTTTGGGTCGGGGCCATTGCAGTTATTTTTTAGTAAGTTCACATCTAATATGTGGGAGTCATTTAAAGGCTAGCTGATAAGAGTAGTGGGCCGGCATGTTCCAGTATGAAGGAAGGATAAGGATGGCAATGTAAGGGAACCTTGGATGACTGAAGAGGCAAATGTTGTCAAAAAATGAAAGGAAGCATGTATGTTTAGAAAGATGAAATCAGACAGGGCCTTTGTGGAATATAAAGCAAGTAGGAAAGAACTCAAGGGGGCAATTAGATGGGTCAAAAGGGGCCATGAAATATCAATGGTAACTCGGATTAAAGAAAATCCCAAGACTTTTTATACATACATAAAAACAAGGTGGTAATTAACGAGTAGGTAGGACTGCTCGAGGGTAAAGGAGAGTATTTATGCTTGGTCAGAGAATATAGGCAAGGTAGTAAATGAGTATTTTGCATCTATATTTCCTATCTAGAAGGACATGGAGGAAAGTAAAATCAGTGAGAGCATGATGGAGGTTGTGTTGGGATTCTTGAAGAGTATAAGAGTGAGGAAGACATGTCACAGCTTTGTTGGACTTTGGTTGGACCACATTTGGAGCAATGCATGAGATTCTGGTCATACTATTACTGGAAAGATGTGGAAGCTTTGGAGAGGGTGCTGAAGAGATTTCCAGAATGCTTGTCTGAATTAGAGGATATTAGCTATAAAGAAAGACAGGACAAACTTTGATTGTTTCACCTGGAGCATTGGAGGCTGAAGTATACTACCTGCTAGTAGTATATAAAATTGTGAAGAGACATAGATAGGGTAGAACTTCTCCCTCTGCGGAAATGTCAAAGACGAGGACATCACTTTAGGTTGGGAGGGGCAACAGTTAAAGGAGATGTGCAGGCATGTTTTTGACACAGAGATGTGGGTGCCTGAATGCTCTGCTAAGGCTGGAGATGGAAGCAGATATAATAATGGCATTTAAGAGGCTTTTAGATAGGTACATGGACATGCAGGAAATAGAGGGTTATGGATTGCATGCAGGCAGAGGAGATGATTTTAAACAGGCATCATGTTTGTCATGCGAAGTGTGAGCCTGTTCCTGTGCTGTATTGTTTTAGGTTTGTAGATGATACCAAAATAGGTGGTGTTACAGACAGTGATATCGTGGACAACTCTACACCAATAACCACAGGGACTCGAAAATGACCCCAAATCTGGCCACTCTGAATACTGTCTCAGTCTACTACTACTATACACTTGCTGGAAGTAAGAATTTAATTGGTCTCATTTTGGGACATATGACAATAAAACACTCTTGACATTTTCCTGTAGAGTAGCTACCGATAGAGATGCATGGGTTATTACCACAGCAACTTCTTTTGATTGAAATGAAAAAAATGTGGCAGTTTTACACATACACATATATTGTGAGAATACTTGCAAATGAGAGCATTAGTAAGATAACTGAGCTGGTTGGATACAAATTAACATGTTACCCTGAGATCATGAATTGTAGACATCTGGAAGTAATTGGGACTTGCAGGGGTTGTGATTACAATTATACAATACAATACAATTCAATTTATTTGTCATTTGGACCCCTTGAGGTCCAAACGAAATGTCGTTTCTGCAGCCATACATTACAAAACAAAAAAGACCCGAGACACAACACAGTTTACACAAACATCCATCACATCGCTGTGATGGAAGGCAAAAAAACTTATCTCTCCACTGCACTCTCCCCCCCGATGTCAGAGTCAGAGTCAGAGTCAAAGTCAAAGCCCCCGGCTGGCGATGGCGATTGTCCCGCGGCCATTAAAGCCACGCCGGGTGATGCAAGGTCGCACACCGGGTCTAGTTGTTAGAGCCCCCGGCGTGCGCTTGCAAAGTCCCCCGGCCATTCCAAGCCGCGCGGGGCGATGGTGTAAGGCCCCGCTCAGGTGCTCTTCAACCCCGCAACTCGGGCGGGAGAAGTTGCCGTTGTGGAAGCCCCGAAAAGCGGTCTCCCAGCAGGGACCCGCGGGCTCCCGGTGCCGCCGTCCGCCAAACCCGCAGTAGCAGCCTCCGAAACTCCGGTGGTCGGGTGGCAGCAGCGCTCCACCACAGCTCCACCCGCTCCGGACTCGGCCAGCCCCGTCACGGTGAGTAGTCGGCAGCTCCGCAGCTGGAACCCCAGGTCGTTCCTGTCGGAGGCAGCTCCACGTTGCAGCCCCAACGACAACGGAGACCCGACAAAGAAAAGGTCGGGTCTCCCGTGCAGGGGAAAGATTTTAAAGTGACCCCCTCCCCCCCACCCCCCCCCCCCCCCACACACATACCCCAACAAAAAAAATAACAAAAACTACATAAAAACGAGACAAAAAATAATAAAAACACAAACGGACTGCAGAGGCCGCTGCTGACGAGAGTCGCGCCGCCCACCGCCCACCTTATAGGAGGAAGTCACCAGGAGGACTGAACATTAATGCCTATGATTGTGCCATAATTTAAATTAGCGTGAGGAACAAGCAGATATAATTAATAGTTGAGACTTAATAATATTTGAAAGCAGTTTCTGAGAAACTTTTGAGAATTAATTATATACTCAAAAGTAATAGTAATTCAATAGTAATAATAAAATTCAATTATGATTGAAAATAGTTTCTAGGAAATTGTGCTGTAATTTAAAGTTATTTGAATTTAGTTGCAATTTTTTACACCTTCAGGAACTTTTAAAATTTACAGAATATACATCTAAATTTACACAATGAGCATAGGTCTATGTTTTTATTGATGAGTGATAAAATGATTCTCTTCTTCATTAATACGCCACATGATACCAAATGAGTTTGATTGATGCAAGAGATAAACCAATTACTGTTTTTGGGACTTAAGATCAAATCATCCATTTGTTATGATCAGATTAATAATTATAATGAATAACAAGTACATAGTTGGATCAATGTGATACACCAATGGAGTGGCTCGATGCAGTTGTAAAATATGGCACTGCATTTGTTTGCATTCATTATGAATATATTCAAAACTATGAGCTTACTTCACAGTGGTTCACTGTATATTTAGGTATTACAATATGAAATATTTGTATAAAGGTTTCAATTTAATTGCAAGAAAGAGGCTTTTAAATTTTGTTAGAAATAGCAGTAGATTTGAGGATCTAAAGCATTTTAGAAATGTGAATGGAGACCAAGATAAAGAAAGGTGAAATAGAAGACTAGAAATATAAGAGCAGACTGTTAAAGCTTTTGCAGGTTACTTCAAAGGGCTTACAATTGCCTATTTGAGACAAAGACCAGAGAGTTTATAATGGAAAATTAAGGAATTGGCAAATTTAACAATCACTCCACAGAAGATATACAAAACCTGCTGGATTTATTCAAAAATTAATGTAATAGTGAGAATAAGGCACAGCAGTATTAGTAAAAAAATATCATTAGATTGATTGGAGAACCTGAAAGCTGACATATTATAAAACTTACAACAGTACAGCACAGGAACAGGCCTTTCAACCCACAATACCTGTGCCGAACATAATGTCAAGATAAAATCTTATCTGCCTGCACATGATTCATATCTCCATTCCCTGCATATCCATGTGCCAATCTAAAAGCCTCTTAAATGCTATTATTATATCTATGTCCACCACCACGCCCGGAAGTGTGTCCAGTCACCCACCTCACTCTGTGATGTGCATACTCTACACATCACCTTTAAACCTTCCCCTCTCCACTTAAATCTATACCATCTAGTATTTCAAAGTCAGTCGAAGTCAAATGTATTCGTCACATGCACCCGAAGGTGCAGTGAAATGAATTTGTCATTTGCTATTTGCATCCTTGGAAAAAGGGTCTGGGACTGTCTACCCTATCGGGATGTCTTGGAGCGGCTCCAGGACAAGGGGTGGGTGGGTGTGGAGAGGTAGGGGGAGAGGGAGAAGGAGAAGGAGGGAGGGAGAGAGAGGGGGAGGGGGGGGGAGGGGAGAAGGGAGAGAGTGGCCTGAAGTCATTGTGCATGTTGGCACAAATAACATAGCTAGGAAAAGGGATGATATCCTGCCCAGTAAATATAGGGTTAGGCAAAAGGTTAAAATGCAGGACCTCGTGGGTGGTGATCTCTGGATTACTATCGGTGCAAGCTGGTGCGTGGTCGAGGAGTTTATGTAAGGGATAGGGATTCATATTTTTGCACAATTTGGATCTCTTGTGGTGTGGTGGTGACATGTACAATGGGGACAGGTTACACTGTGTGGAGGGGCACTGGTATCCTTGCAGGGAGGTTTGCCAGTGCTACTCGACAATGGCAGGGGGGTGGGAACCACAGCAGCCGGTCAGCAAATGGTGGTCTTCTTTCGCCGGCACCGGGGGGGGGGGGGGTTGGCCGGTGGCGGTCCCTGGCCCATCGGGGAGCGGGTTCCTCGGGAGTTGGAGTGGGGTTGGGCTGGAGTTGGCACTTCTTCTCCGCGCTGGTGTGGGCCTGAGGCCGTTGGTCTCGTCGGTCAGGGGTTGCCCCGGACGACTCCGGCTGCCCCCCGTGCGGGGATGTGACACTCGGGGTGAGTGGGGGGGAAATGGTGCGGTCCAGTGGCAGTTCGTCAGCGCTTGCAGTGCCGGAGACCCGAGTTCGATCCTGGCTGCGGGTGAGGCGCGGGTCTGTATGCTCGATCTCCCCTGTCTCCCACTCGCATCTGCCCCCTCTCTCTCGCTGTTACACCCCATTCTCCAGCTATCTGTTCCTTTGGGGGGATGAGTAGTTGACCACTTATGGCAGTCTCTCTGGAATCGAGAATTTCATTGCTCATTCGTATTCATAGATGAGGCTGAAGAATTCCATTGCCTTGAAATGAGCAGAATAGTGAAATTCTACTCAGAAACTATCATCGTTGTGTTCCAGTCTTGAACACATTAATTTTCCTATAATGTGACCACACGGCACCCCCGTTCCTCAGATTAAATATATTTTTACGTATAAATTATGAATAAAGATAATAATCTATACAGTTTCTTCAGACAGCACTCCGTTCGCTTTTTCTTCATGGTGAATGACCTTTGACAAATCCCATGATTCTTTGCGTTTTTCAGAATACTGAACTCGCTTATTGTTGATGAAAGTTATTTATGTGTGTATGTCCCTTTAAGGATGCTAATGCGATAGTGTGATAATATGTTACCAAGTTAGATTAGCTAAAGACAGGCTTTAGACGTAATGAAGTGCAACTGACTTCAGTAACAGGATTTGTACTACACAGCAATCTGCTTTATCTTGAATGTCAATCAGAGTTCCGTGCAAATTAAGTTTGGGAAGTCTCCACCTAACTTTTAATGGCTTCAGCAAAAAAAAAACATTCTGATAATTGATGTTTGAAGTGTTCAGTTGGATATGATCAGGAAAAAGACTGGGCTCCATAGCAGGCTCATAATTGGTGTTTATTTAGGATCAATTATTTTGTTCCTAATTAAATGGAAGCCTGAAATAATTACGTTCTACACTCTCACAGTTACCAATCCAATAATACAGATTTCATGAAAGCATGTTGCATTAGGACCCTTCTCTTTTTTTATCACCTATTATAGATTTCTAATAGTGTCCTGGAGCAAATGTGTCCATCTGTTGGAAGAAGCAAGCACAGCAAGTCGACTGTTAGCAGACTTGTAACCTGAGGGCTCCATCTGACCTTCTCCTGCATTTAACACAACTCAGAGGTCAGAGCTGAAGAACAAGATTTTCAGTACCTTTTCACATTGTTTTATATGGGACCTCTGGGCACAAATTGGCTGCGATGTTTCGAACAACTGGGCACTCTTCAGAATTACTTAATTGGCTGTAAAGTATTCTGTAAAGGCATTATACAATTGCCAGTTCGTTATCTCATGCTGAGAGCTGACATGGCTTCAAAACACAATGGATTATTCCTCAGAATATGCTGCTCATATTCAAATCGAAAAACATGGCCTACTTTGCATACCGCTCCAGCACGGCTCTGCGGCTGACACGTAAAAGCCACAATCCTGCCGGTGTAAATTACAGCCTTTGCTGCAGATGGTGCATCCCCCGATGTCGACGAGTCTTATTGTTTGAGTTCCTCAACATAAGGTCTGTGTTTAAATTTAGCTTGGTTATTATTCACCAGGAAGGAAGCCTGTACACGCAGAGCCTTCCTTCGGGCAGCATTGTATTTGATGTTGTAATTGATTTTTAAATAAGATGAATGGCTGCCTTAGCTTTACCACAGTGCTTCATATCAGTCCTGCAGAAGTTATAAAGACTATTGATTACCTCAGCTTTATTATATGAAGGACAGGGTTGACTGGATCTTGTATTCGCTGTTGAAAAGTTGGATAAATGACTAAATTCTCCTAGCTTGTTTGTGGTTCTATATTACACTTGACTGCTCTGCTGATAAGAGAACATTGGAACCTGGACAGCAAAGTGAGGTAATTTAACGTCAGTAGTAGTGCAATTGAAATAGAAGCCTGATAAATAATAACTTTCCTGAATGACTGGGTGACTTGATCTTATTGAAGCAGCTTTTGAAATGACATGCAAACTTTTTAAATGTAATTTTGTTCATATTAGGTCAGTAGTCAGTGGATAAAGGTCTTGGAAACAGCAATCCTAGAAAAAAAGTAACAGGCACTTGGAGAGGTTTGAGTAAATGTAGGAAAGATTTAGGCACAGATTTGTAAAAGACAGATTGCATTTGAAAAACATAATGCAATTATTTGACGACACAGAAGGTTAATGAGGGAATGCAATGGATAGTGCCAGTACGGATTTTAAGAAAGAATTTGACAAAGCATTACATAGAAAGCTGATTAACAGAATTGAAGTCCATGCAATAGGAAGGTCAGTCTCAGCCTGTTTTTAAAAAACATCGATGTAGAGAGCAGTAAAATATGATTTTACATGTTGAATGATGGTATACAATGTTTGGACCATAGCTATTTATTAATACATATCTGAATTACTTGAATGTTGGTGTCATTCGTACATTTTAAACTCAGCGGATGGCACAATTGATTTTGCAAAAGGACATAGACAAGCAGAAAATATAAGAACAAAGATCAAATTTAAAATGGAAGTATGGGGTATTGGTTTTGGTATAAAGGATAATGAGCAACAATGAAGACTTAATAGCATTTGTGCAGGATCTGGAGGTTCACAGGGATTGGGAGCATGGTCATGAGCATGCACGGAAATCGCTGTCAAAACATGGGGGGGACACAATCTCTTGGCGGCCGCGTGCATGCGCGCACACACGTGAGGCTTCGGCCGTGGACCCTGTCTAGTTTCTTTGCTGTGGACGGTAACATTGGGAGCTGACCTGGTTGGTGACCGACACCAAACTCCAGCAACACCAGCTTCGTCCGCCCTGAATCGTGGGGCTTGAATCGGCGCGTTCACGGGGCCTTCCATCCCCCGGCTGGGGGCTTCAACATCGGGAGCCTCGATTGCCTCAACGGAGCAATTAGACCGTGGGGCGATGGAAGATCCCGGCTGCGCCGGGCCGGGCGGTGAAAAGCCCCACGAACGGGCTCATTCAAGCTCCGCTCAATGATCTCCATGACTATGACTCATTTAAAACCCAACGGTGTGACTAAATGCTTGGTGTTTTAAATAATCATAACGTCAGACGGGAGCGGCGCCTGCAGTCCCACAGCCAGCGCAGACAAGCAGCGTTAAATCTAGCTGAACTCTGCCTGTTAACCTACCAGCCCTACCTGGACTTACGAGAACGACGGCCCAAGCTTACGGCCATAGCGGAGAAGCAGCGCTAAATCCAGCTCAACTCTGCCTATCTCGCCGGGTTAACCTACAACCCTGCCTGGACTGACGGGACACCAGTCCAGAGCCATGGAGCTAGCGCTGCTTCTCTGCACTGGCTGTAAGCCTGGGCCGTCATTCCCGTAAGTCCAGGCAGGACTGTAGGTTAACCTGGCGGGACAGGGAGAGTTGAGCTGGGTTTAGCGCTGCTTCTCTGCGCTGGCTGTGGGCCTGGTGGCACCGCTCCCGTCTGACTCCCGACATCTCTGGCCACCCCCGGGCGTGGGGGGGGGGGGGGCCCTCGGGTGGGGACGGGGATGGTCCAGTGGCGGTTCGGCAGCGATTGCGGCGCCGGAGACCCGGGATCGTTCCTGGCTGCGGATGAGGTGCAGGTCTGTGTTCAGGGCTGCCGAGAGTGTTTTTCGTTTGTGACCTATGACCTGGGCATGCAATTCAACCATTTGCAGCTCCTTGTGTCTACTTTGCTTTTTCCTCTAGCTTTCTCTCTTTCCCAATTCCGATGAATTGGATGAATCCAGATCCGATGAATTAACTGACTCTCATTCCACTAATGCTGCCTGGCCTGTTGAGTGTTTCTAGCAAGTAGGATGAGGTGCAGGTGCAATGGAAATCTTGCTTGCACCAGCATCATCAGCACATAGATTCAAACAAGGGTCAGGCAGCATAGCATTGTACATGGCAGGTCGTGTCTTATTAGCTTGATCGGGTTTTTTGAGGAGGTGATGAAGGTGATCGATGATGGTAGGTTGGTGGATGTTGTCGACATGAATTTTAGTAAGTTTGCAGATGTCTGGAGGGATCTCAGACTGTGAGGATGGCTTTCAAAATATACAACAAGATATAAATCAGCGACACAGTACGGCAACACAGTGGCGAGGTGGTAGAGCAGCTGTCTCGCAGTTCCAGAGACCCGGGTTCAATCCTGACTTTGGATTCTGTCTGTGTGCAGTTTTCACGTTCTCCCTATGACCACACGGGTTTCTGGTTTCCTCCCACATCCCAAAAGACGTAGATTAATTGGCCTTGGTAAATTGTACCTGTGTGTGTAGTGGTATAACTCGTGTAAACAGGTTGTCAATGGTTGGTGTGGTCTTGGTGAGATGAAGAGCTTGCTTCCATGCTGTATGTCTAAACTAAACTAAATTAAACCATAGAAATGGGTGGAGAATTGATAGATGATGTTTAATATGAGCAAGTGTTTGTAAGGGGAAAATATGCAATTAATGGCATGACCCTTAACAACATTGATGTACAGAGGTAACTTGGGGTCCAAGTCCATAACTTCCTGAGAATGACACACATAGATAGAATGGTTAAGAAGACATATGGTATGCTTCTTTCATTGCTAGGGACATTGAATATAAGGGTCAGAAAGTCATGATGCTGCTCTAGAGAAATTTGGTTAGGCTGCATTTGGAGTATTGCATGTAGTTCTGGTCGCCCCTTTGGGGCAAAGATGTGGAGGCTTTGGAAAGGGTGCAGAGGAGGTTTACCAGAATGCTGTCTGGATTAGAAGGTTTCAGCTACAGGGAGAAGTTGAATAGGCTTGATTGTTTTCTCTGGAATGTCGAGGTTGAAGGGGAACTTGATAAAAGTATATAAAATTATGAGAAGCATAAATGGGGTAGTCAGCCAGAATCTATTACCCAGGATGCAAAAGTTAAATACTATAGTGTATAGCTTTCAGGTGAGAGGGACACAATTTAAAGGAGATGTTCAGGACAATTTATTTACACAGGCGGTGGTGAGTACCTGAAACATGCTGCTGTGTTAAAGCATTTAAAAGATTTTTGGATAGGCATATGGACATGCAGGGAACGGAGAGACATGGGATATGTGCAGGTAGATAAATAATGCTCTTGGCATCATGTTCGGCACAGACATTGGGCCAAAGGGCCCGTTCTTGTGCTGTACTGACTATTTTATGTTCTCACACACCAAAAACATAAATTATACAAGACTGTGAAAAGAAAAAAGCTGTGCAAAAACAAACATAAGTGCAAAAACACAATTAGAAAACAAATCCATGGTAGTGTAACAGATGGTTGGTGATGTTCCATTGCTGAGATAGAAACATAGAAACATAGATAGGATTAGATAGGATAGGATTAGAATTATGCAGGTCGGCTGAAGGACCGATGGTTGTAGTAAAGTAGGTATTCCTGAACCTAGTGGTGTGGGACTGTGAACAAGTTAAGGAGATTTAACAAACATGAAAACATGAATAATTAATTTCAGTAAGAAGGAGCCATTAAGCTGGAACTTTGGTCTACGTTGAAGTGCCAGCAGTTATGAATTCAAATGTTGGAATGTTTGAGACATCTGTGTAAACGTGTGCAGATGTCCTAAACATGTTGTAGACTCCCAGGTGAATGATGCAGGTGAATCTGGCTACTGAACTGCTGACAGGTTAGACTTGTCTCAGGAGTGGTACATCTTTTAATTTGAATGGAGGGAAATCGGCTGCAGGGAACAAGGATAATTTACATTTATGCTAAATAATCCTTCATGTCCCAACTTAATCGATTAAAATCTGTTTTTGATTATTTTCATTCGTGTTTAGTCACGTCATGATTAATGAATATTAATGAATGTCAGAAAATTTGTGTTCAGGTAAATAAATTCTATTTTAAAAAGGTCGAATTGGTGCATTTTTGTAAAATCCCATCTTGTCACAAATGCACTTCAAGGAATGAAAACTGGCATCCTTACTACAGATATTCCAATATTGTTGACTATAAAACTTTCCTCTGAAATGATCTTGCAAGACTACGACACCTGGGTGGCAAATGTTGGTGGCAAAAGTTGGCCTTTCCATCTACACCAACATCCAATGAATGAATAAATACAAGTGTTCAAAATCCATAATAGTTTTGCTAATTGACAGAGCTGGTGGCTTGCCTTAGTCAGTTTGCACTTGGTGGTGTCAGTACAGCTCCTCCTCAGGTTATACAGGGTTCCTTTTCTGAGATCTGTTTGTAACCCAAACAGTCAGAAATGTAATATGTTACCACCTGGTAATATGTTTCAGTTCTTCTTATCGAGTCCGCACACAAGATTAGAAGTTGTCCAGCCAGAGCTGAACACACTTCTCGACATCTGCACAATGGTGTCTGTCTTGCGCTTCTTGTGCTTCTTGTGCGTGGTGGTGGAAAGTTTGGTGAAAACAGGGCTGCGATGTGAACGCTCTTTCCTTGACCCCAGTATGTTTCAGTACAAAACATTGACCAACCAAGTGTGGTTCAAATGGCCTGAGATGCCAACAAATCCATCCCGCTGGTTTCCCCAACACTTGTTAACATCCTTCGGTTGTACAGTAGTTGGCCATTTTGATTTTAAATATTAAGAAGATATTATTTGGGTATTTAGTATTTTAATTGAGTAGAAGAGTACAGCGATCTGAGAGTACATTTTCCAAATCACTTAAAATTGTTCTAACTGTGCAAACAGTTTAAGAGCTTATTTTTGCAGACAAGACTGAAAACTAATGCTACACCGACACTGATTCTTGTCTCGTGCATGCTGTGGAATGATCACACCACAGAGATGGGCTTCTTCTGAGATGTCCATACTGACCTTTTTGCCTATCTACACGTCCCATTTGTCTGCATTAGGATGGTATCCTGCTGTGTTCAACCGAAGATAGACACATAATGCTGGAGTAACTCAGTGGGAAAGGCAGCATCTCTGGAGAGAAGGAATGGGTGACGTTTCGGGTTGAGACCCTTCTTCAGACCCTGGTATCCTCTATGCCTAGCTTATTATATCTGAACCCACTACCTCTGGCAGCATGTTCCAGATATTGACGGCTGTAAAAAAAAAAGACAAACCCTCAGATCCCTTTAAAACGACTTATTTTTATCTTAAACCTGTACCCTTTTGCTTCTGATATCCCTCATATGGGAAAATATTTGGACTATCTACAATATCTATGCCTCGTAATCTAATATACTTATATCCCTCAGCTTTCTTTTGATCCTGGGAGCACGTTCAACCTATCCAATCTCTCCGCTGAACTAAAGTCCTCCAGTGCAGGAAAATCCTGGTGAATCTCCAGCACAATCACGTCCACCCTATAGTGTGGTGATCAGAATTCCACACAATAGTGCAAAGTGCAGCCTTTTGTAAAGTTGCCACATAACATCCCAACTTTTACACTCTCTGCCCCAACCTATGAAGTCAAACTTACCATATGTCTTCTCCATTCTATTAACCTATGTTTCCATATTCAGGGAACTTGTATCCCCAAGAGCCCATTGTTCATTGACACTCCTTAGTGCCCTACCATATGTCCTGCCCCTTTTTGAATCCCCAAATCATCATTTTGCATTTGGTTGGATTAAATTCTAACTGGTAGTGCTCCGCTCAACGTTACGATTGATCAATGAACTAATATGCCTTAGACAACCTTCATCACTCTCCACAACACCGTCTGTTTTTGTGTCAAATGTACTGATCATACATCGTACACTCACCTCTAAGTCTTTAATATCCATCACAAACAATAGAGATCTAGCACCAATCCCAGTGGTACACCATTTGCCAAAGATTTTCAAACAAGAAAAATATCCTTCCACTACTACCCTGCATCCTATCATCACACAACTTTTGGATATAGTTAGCCAGCTCGCCTTGGATCCCATGTGTCTTTTGGACCATCCTACAACTTGGAACCTTGTCGAGTACCATAGAGGCAACATTACCCTGCCTTCACCAATCTCCTTTGTTACCTCCTCAAAAAACTCATTCAAGTTAGTGAGACAGTATTTTCCCTGTGCTGACTATCCTTGATCAGTCTCCGCCTTTCCAAATGTACATGAATCCTGTCCTTTAGAATTTTGTCCAGTAATTTTCCTAATAGTGACATAAGAATCACCAGCCTGCAGGTACCTGACTTGCCTCTTCCATAACTACTTTGACACTTGTGCTTACTGTTTCTATGTTGTTTCCTAACTAAGACATTCACCACACATCCTAAACTAGGCTGAAGAACAACCGCTTGAATACTAGGACAATCCGCATATTGTTAAATATGGTCATTAAAATGCAAATGTTTTTTAGGCTGTATACATGGAGAATGCTTCCTCTCTGGGGAGGAGCAAAACGTGAAGTAATTCACATGTAAAAGGCACTTGGAAATCAAATAGGAAATTGAGTGAACCTATTTTTGTCCAGAGAGAGGAGAGAATGTGAAACTCAGTATTGTGTAGTTGAGGCAGCTATTGGAGATACATTTGAGGGAAGCTAGTTAAAACAGATATTTGTTTTGTTTTGCAGATCAGATCATGCATCAAGACAATCCTTTATACGCTGCTGACATCACCGAACAGCTGGCCAAACAATTTGCCTTTCGATCAGGTAATGAATCGTGTATACTCCACATCATTTCCTCATGAAGGTTTTATCCCAACACCATATGTGGAACTAAACTAAGATTCCAGTTCCTTTCTCTATTCCAGATGCAAAGACATGGATTGTAAATATTGCAACATAGCAACAAATTGCCTTTTAAAACTTGGATTTATATTAACTCCATTTATTCAGGTAACTAAATCTGAATGAAAATTTATATTTTTAGTCTTCCTAAAGCAGGGAATTACTTAAAGAGTGCCCCACTGACAGGAAGGTAAAGGAAAACTGAAAATGTTCAAACTAAAATAATAAAGTTCCGTTTTTGATTCAGAAGCATTTCTTGCAGAGAAGAACTGAATAATATTAAATAACGGCAGCAACCGATGGGTGCTTGATTTAACTAATTATGGAATCAGTGCATTTTTAGTGGGGACAATTTACGAAGGAACATGAGTGAAGTTTGTTGCAATAGTTTTACTTTATGCTTTCTCATATTTCACTATCTGTTGTTAAGTTGTATCTTTAAATGGAGCGTTGACGACACTGATCCCTGCTGAGATTATCAGGTTTATGTCTCCTAAGAGCTCCATAGTTTGTGCAGGGTAAACTGCACTAGTGATTATGTGATTGTGACTAAAATAAAGTTGGAGCCTGATGTAGCAGTATTTAGAAATTGGTGGCTAGTAGATTGGGTTGCCAGATATTTATTTTACTGCTTGATCTTTGCAAATCACTGATGAACTACAGTGACATGACGGGTAGGTCTACAAGTGGCTCACAAGAGTGTTACCGTTAACCCGAAAAGTCTGAGAACTGCGAGTCACAGGAAGCTTAGATAGGAATCCTCTGCAATGTGTATCAGTTATATTATTTTCCTTTATTCAAAAGGCTTTTATAAGCACAGCTAACTCAATTTCGCAAAATCTCTTAGTGGTGTGGGTGAGGTTTCGGGCCAAAAGTTGAGGGGAGGGATTTGGAGGTAGGAAAAGGCCAGAACTAAGTAGGGCCGGCAACAGATGACCAAGGAAGGGTGGAGCTAACGGTGGCCCATTGTTGGCTGGGGAAGAGGTGGTAAAGAGATACAAGGATGTGAACGATGAAACCGATAGGACGACTAGGGAGAGGAGGAGAGATTTCAGGGGTCACTTGAAATTGGGGAAATTATTGTTCATACTGCTAGGCTGAAAGCTGCCCAAGCGAAAGATGAGGTACTGTTCCTCCAATTTGCATGTGGCCTCACTCTGACAGTGGAGGAGGTCCAGGACTATGAAAGGTCAGTATGGGAAGGGGAGTTCAAATGTTTGGCACACGGATCACATATGTCAAGGTGGTCTGAGCGTGTGTTCAGCAAAATGATCACCCAGTCTGCGCTTGGTCTCGCCAATATGTAGGAGCCCACATCGAGTACAATGGATACAGTAGATGGGGTTGGAAGAGGTGTATGTGAACCTCTGCCTCAGCTGAAAGGACTGTGGGGACCCTGGATGGAGACAGGTATTGCAGTTGCACGGGAAAGTTCCTGGGTGGCGTTGGTTTCGTTGGGAAGGGATGAGTGAACCAGGGAATTGCGGAGGGAACGTTATCTGCGGAAAGTAGAAAGGGGTGGAGATGAGAAGATGTGACTCATTGTGGGATTCCATTGGAGGTGGCAAAAATGTTGGCGGTTGATGTGTTGTATGCAACGGCTGATGGGCTGAAAGGTGAGGACTCGGGGACTCTGTCCTTGTTGCGACTGTGGGGAGGGGGAGAAAGAGCCCAACTACGGATACAGAGTAGATATGTGTGAATGCCTCATCTGTGATAGAAGAGGGGAACCCCAGTTCCCGAAAGAATGAAGACATTTCCGATGCCCTGGTATGGAACATCTCATCTTGGGAGAAAATGCGGCGGGGACGGAGGAATCTGGGAGTAGGGGATAGATTAATTGCAGGAGGCAGAGGTGGAACTATGAGATACAGAAGAGACACATGTGGGGGCCTCATCTGTGATATCTCCGACAGTCCTTTCAGGTGAGGCAAAGGTTCACTTGCATCTCCTCCAACCACGTCTTTAGTCAGAGGGCAGTTAATCTGTGGAACTCATTGCCACAGAGGGCTGTGGAGGCCAAGTCAGTGGATATTTTTAAGGCACAGATAGACAACTTCTTGATTTGAACGGGTGTCAAGGATTATGGGGAGAAGGCAATAAAATGGGATTAGGTGGCAGAGATCAGCCATGATTGAATGGCGGAGTAGACCTGATGGGTCAAATGGCCTAATTTTACTCCTGTAACTTGTGAACTTGTTTACCGTATCTCTTGTTCTCTGTGTGGGCTCCTATATTTCGGCAAAACCAAATGCAGACTTGGCGATCGTTTTATCTAAACACCTACTTCCAGTCCGCTTTGTTCTAGGTGATCTCCCGGTTGCCAAAGATTTTAACACCCTTCCCATTGCCATACAGATCTTTCTGTCCTGTGCCTCCTCCACTGTCAGAGTGAGGCTACACGCAAATTGAAGGAACAGCACCTCATATTTTGCTTGGGCAGCTGGCAACCCAGCGGTCAATTTCTCTAATTTCAAGTAACCCCTGCATTCCCTCTCCCCACCTCCACCACCCTAGTCATCCTACTAGTTCCACTTGTATCCTTGTATCCCTTTGTTATTACCTCTTTCCCAGCCAACAATGGGCCATTATGTGCTCTACCCTTCCTTAGTCATCTGTTGCCAGCTCTACTTTGTTCTGGCCCTTTCCTACCTCCAATTCCCTCCCCTCTACTTTAAGTCTGAAGGGTCCCAACCTGAAACATTGCTGCCTGACCCCCAGAGTTATTCCAGATTTTTGTGTCTGTCCGATATACTGTAAACCAGCATCTGCAGTTCCTTTTTCCATCTATCACTTGCCAGACTTTGCCCCGCCCCAACCTCTTTTCCAGTTTTCTCCCCCCCACCACAATGTCTGATGAAACAACATCTATCCATGTTCTCCAGAGATGCTGCCTAACCTGCTGAGTTACTCCAGCACTGTGTCTTCTGATTGGTACGTTCTGTGAAAATGAAGCTCCAAACAAAACTTCATGCAAAGTTCTCAAAACCATAAAATATTCTTTAAGCAATTTGCATGTTGTTTGGTTGCTGTATCTTGCTGCTTCATATGGACAAGTGCTTCTAAATGCGAATAAAACATCACGAAGAACAGTAACAACAACACCTGAGACACACTTTCCTAATCCTGGAGGATTGTTATGTGAATTCTGGACTAATCTTCTGTACATTGCCCTGAACAAGCCAAAAGAAAAATCATAAAATGAATGAACAGACTATTTTATTAATTTACTTTGAACTATATAGATGATCAATTATATCAACTTTAAAGATCCACCTATCACTCCCATGCCCCCCTCTCTTCCAGCTTTCTCCCCCCCCTACTACAATCAATCTGAAGAAAGGTCCCGATTTGAAACATTGCCTAACCATGTTCTCCAGACATGCTGCCTGACCCGCTGAGGTTCTCAAGCACATTATGTATTTTTTAAAGATGGGGTGGTGGATAAAAATACCCCACTGGATAGGGAGTAATTGCAGAAATACATCCAACTAAAGAAAGCAACTCCACCCATTTGCCTGCAGTAAAACCTATTTGGACTGCTTCAACTTATCGAGGAGTGACAACACTGATCCTTCAGACCCTCCATATCCTTCATTTGCTGAAGGTATATGGCACCAATCATTGCCATACGTTTTGGCATTCTTTCTCTTGAAATGAAGTAAATGACCTTGCAAGGCAACAGTTTTAAGTTGTAAGGAGAGGTTAAGGAAATCTGTGAGCTAAAGTTTTAATGATCATGAGAGGAATTAATGAAACTTGAACAGGATAGTGTTTCACTAAAGGTTTCAAATGCCAGTGGCTAGAAGTTAAAAGTGGAGTAGTCAGTAATATGTGGCTGAAATAAAAACTTCCCCCGTATATCCATGCACAAAGGTATTCAACAAAAAGTTAAAAGGTACAGTGGTTGTTTTGAACAATTTGACTTCAATTTATATAATGCCTTGAATGTATTGACAATACCTCCTGTATATAGTGTATCCAATAATACTCGGCACCAAGGACATAATGAAATCACAGTACAGACTCCGGAAGTGGCGGTGCTGCCCAAGCAGCTGCGGCTCACCTGCAGTCTGTCTGTCTTTTCTTTTCTTTTTCTCTTTTGTCCTGTTGTTTAGTTTATTTCTTTTATTTTAGTTGTGTATGTGTGGGGGGGTGGGAGAAACTGTTTTTGGTCTCATCCTTCGGGGGGGTTGCAACCTTTTCTTGTCGTATCCCCCCGTCTCCGCTGAGGCCTAATCGCGGAGCTGTCGTCCTCGAACTGGGAACGACCTCGAGGCTCCGGAGGCAGAGCCAGGACTTTCCAACGCGAGGCTGGCCGACTTCGGGGCTGTGGTGACGTTGCGGCGGCGGCAACCCGACCGGAGCCTCGGAGGCTCGGCCGCGGGCCCAGTGGACGACAACATCGGGAGCTCGCAGGTCCCAGGTTGGTGACCGGTTCTCCGGAGCTCCTGCAATGACAGCTTCGTCCGCTGGACTGGAGGGTGGCAGCTTTGGCAGCTTCGACCGCCCCGGGCTGCGGAGTTTGAACCAGCCCGTTTGCGGAGCTCGGATGTGGCCGCTGGACTTACCATCACCCGGCGGGGTCCCAACATCGGAAGCCTGGATCGCCTCAACGCAGAGGGAGAACAAGGAGGGAAGAGCCAAGGACTTTAAGACTTTTGCCTTCCATCACAGTGAGGAGGTGCCTGGTAGACTCACTGTGGTGGATGTTAAACTGTGTTAAGTGTGTGTTTTGTTATTTTATTCTATGTTATGACTGCAAGGTATACAATTTCGTTCAGACTGAAATGTCTGAATGACAATAAAAGATACTTTACTTTACTTTACTTTAGATAGTCAAGAAGCTGAAATTGGAACAGTGCAGTGATCCTGAAAGGGAGTTAGGCTGAAGAATATTATAGTGGTTGCGAAGAATGAGGCCATGAAATGATTAAAGTACTAACTTGGGGGCGGAGTCTGTCAATTTGGGTCACGCAGTCTGTCAATTTGTAGGTCAACAACAATTTGTGATGTGTTATTCGGACATTTAAGTATTAGAATGTAGGGAAAGGTTTTCAAGATTACAGGACATCAACTGTGCAGTTGATGGGCGGCAATGTGGTGCAGCAGGGAGCCACAGTGGCATAGCGGTGAAGTTGCTGCTTTACAGCGACAGAGACCCCGGTTCGATCCTGAATATGGGTGCTGTGTCTGTACAGAGTTTGCACGTTCTCCCTGTGACTGCGTGGGTTTTCTCCAGGTGCTCTGGTTTCCTCCCACACTCCAGAGATGTGCAGGCTTGTAAGTTAATTGGCTTCGGTAAAATTGTAAATTGTCCTTGGTATGTGGGATGGCGACAGTGTATGGGGTGATCGCTGGTCGGCAAGGTGGGCTGAAGGGTCTGTATCTCTGCTGTATCTGAAGCCTTAACTCGTGGGATCCATCCGGAAGGCCATTTAAGTGGGGATTTTTGAACACAGAACAGTACAGTGCAAGAACAGGCCCCTCGACACACAATATTTGTGACAAACATGATGCCATGTTTATCTCCTCTGCCGGATCCATCCATTCACCTGCATATCAATGTGCCAATCTAAAAGCTTCTTCAACACTATTATCTGCTTCCACCAGCAGTGATGGCACCAACCACTCCCTGTGTTTTAAAAAATACTTATTTTTAACTTTCTCCCACTGTGCTAAACACTATGCCCTCTAGTCTTTGACATTTCTACCCTGGGCAAAGTTTCTGATTGTCTACCCTATCAATGCCTCTAATAAATTTATATAATTCTATCATATTTTTCCCTCAATCTCCAATCCAAGTTTGTCCAACCTCTGCTTATAACGAATGCCATCTGATCCAGGTTGCATTCTGATAAACATCTTATGCACCCACTCCAAAGCCTCCATAGCCTTCCTGTAATGGGGCCACCCAAACTGCACACTAAACTCCAAATGTGGCCTTACTAAGTTGCAACGTGACTTCCCGATTCTTCTACGCGATGCCTTGACCGACTAAGGTAAACAAACTATACACCAGTCCCCACATCTTCTCTCTCACTTCCACCCAGGAACATGCAGCAGCCAATGCAGGTGAGACAAAGGTACACGTGCACGTCTTCCAATCGCGTCTGTTTTATTTGGTGCTGATAGGTAACAAAATTCAAATTTTGCCTTTCAGAATCCCTAATACTGTAATTGTCTACTAGCTATGGGAGTGAGACTCTGCTGTTTGGTGGGGTGGGCTGGCACGTGGAGAACATGTTGAAGACTTTGGCGGTATTGGTATTGGTTTATATTGTCACGTGCACAGAGATGCAGTGAAAAACGTTACTTCATCAGAGAAAGGCTGGCAGGGTTTCAGGAAGGTGGTGGCTGAGAACATCAGAGGTGAACTCTAAGGTGGGGAAGTAAACAGGAAGTGACTTCTAAGAGAGAAACACTAAAGAAGAAAACTACATAAAGAAGACACATTTCTCAGACTCCCCGCAATGGCCTGAGTATGGCCAGAACCTTATACTAACAATGAAGCTTTGTTTCAGTCTTCAAATTTCTCCCTTAGAAGTCACCAGCACCTTGTACCTGTGGTAGGATTTCTGGCAAATGACACCACTTGACAGCATAGTGCTAATCCACTGACTTCCCTGTTTGAACATAGTTAGTGCACAGTGATGACGGCAACAAGTTCATTCATAGGCTTCAGTTCTGAACCCAAAATGGTCCACTGAACTAGTTTGAGACCATAGTTTGAGAGCTGAAAGCTGTTTAAAAATCATTGGAGTCCTTTCAACTGGTCAGAGGCATCAAACTCTACTAGTAAGACAGATAAATACAGCACAACTGATGGTGAGATTCCACTGGAGATATTTCAATCCTCATGTCGGTCATGGGAGTAGAGCCAATGAACCATGAAATTGAAGATGCGTGTGGATTGTGAAGAAGGCAGAGAATGGTGTCATATGCCTCTGCCTGCAGCCTACATGTTTGCTTTGTGCCTGGCGTATCAGCAGATTCAAGCTATGAAACAAAACAAAATTGGCCTTTCCAGAAAAGGATTAATATAATGTCTTCTCTCAACCATAAACTCATTGCTTTTCATCATTGCATAGCATCAATGTATACCCATTTAAAATGTTATACAATGCAGATCATGCGCAAGCTGTCTCCAGGTAACAACCAGAAAAATCACTTGCTATGATAACTATTTATCCAATGCATTGTAATGAATGTACAAAAGTACATAAGACTGGTAAGAAACAACAATTACCGTGTTTCCCGGCAATGAAGACGAACCTGCGTCGAAGATGCACCCCCATTTTGAGTTGCTAAATTTAGAAAAAAGGCTGACGGGACATAGAATTTTTCACGCTCAAAAAAAATAAAAAATAAAAAATAAAAATAAAGAAAGTAACAATTCAATTTGCCCAAGGCTTCCAGATCTCCTCCATTCTGAATGACTGAATGGGTGGGGGGTGGAGGGTGACGGCAGGTGGAGAGATGGTGGGAAAAACGGGAGCACACAAGTTGAATCAGTTGTGATCTTATTGAATGACAATACTAGTTCAAGGGACCTATTTAGGTTACTCGCGCTGACACAGGAGTAAGCTCCACCGCCCGCTGTCCTGTTGTCCATCGCCCGCTCTATGATCTTTGCTCTTGAGCTGGTCCCCTCGCTGTCCGGTCTCCAAGCCAGGTCTAAACTAGGGATTACAAGAATTTCAAAACTAATACCTGGAGTATTGTGTGCAGTTTTGGTCCCCTAATTTGAGGAAGGACGTTCTTGCTATTGAGTGAGTGCAGCGTAGGTTTACAAGGTTAATTCCCGGGATGGCGGGACTGTCATATGCTGAGAGAATGGAACAGCTGGACTTGTACACTCTGAAGTTTAGAACGATGAGAGGGGATCGCATTGAAACATATAAGATTGTTAAGGGCTTGGACACACTAGAGGCAGGAAACATGTTCCCGATGTTGGGGTAGTCCAGAACCAGGGGCCACAGTTTAAGAATAAGGAGTAAGCCATTTAGAACGGAGACGAGGAAACACTTTTTCTCACAGAGAGTGGTGAGTGTGTGGAATTCTCTGCCTCAGAGGGCGGTGGAGGCAGGTTCTCTGGATGCTTTCAAGAGCGAGCTAGATAGGGCTCTTAAAAATAGCAGAGTCAGGAGATATGGGGAGAAGGCAGGAATGGGGTACTGATTGGGGATGATCAGCCATGATCACATTGAATGGCGGTGCTGGCTCGAAGGGCCAAATGGCCTACTCCTGCACCTGTTGTCTATTGTCTATTTTTGTGCCTTATTTTTGGGTAAAAAATAGCATCTTCATTGCCGGGAAATATGGCACTCCAAATGGAGAGAAGATAGGTACTGCCGCAAACCGCAACAAACCTATGTCAGACCTTTGAATTTAAAATTGTAAGAACTTGTTTACATGAAGAAGTGGCCATAAATTGGGTATTCTAAATCCAATATACAGGGACAGTCTATATATTGGGTTACTGGGCCTGGGTTCAGATCTACATGGTAACTAAGGGATACCATGGTTGCCTTGGTTACCATTTATATGCAACTGCATGCAGTTGCAGTTCATGGGAGCAATTCTAATCCAAGCAACAAATAAACTGTGTCACTGGCTGTTTGAATCCGTTAGTTTATTTGTTTGCTTCACCAACGCACTGAAAGCATTTTACTATTTATAATATGTCGGTTTCTGTAAATATGACTGTGATGAAGCCAAAATAAAGTCGACGGACTTGGTCGAGATTCAGTCAAGATTACAAGGCAAGATTTCTGAGGATGCGACAGTCTCTCGATCAGTTTGAATGATAACTGTTAAAAATGTGAGGTGGTGCACTCTGATATGTCAAACTAAGGTAGGACATAAAGTAAATGGCATAAACCTGGAGAGTGCTGTAGAATAGAGAAATCTAGAAGTGCAGGTGCAATGTAGTGAGTACTACATGCGAATGCAGTGAGTCAGGTGGACAATGTGCTTTAAAAAGTGCTGGGCATGCTTGCCTTGATTGGGAAGGGTACTGAGTACAAAAGTTGGGACATGGTGATGTAGCTGTATGAGATGTTGTTGAGACCACACAGAGTACTGCATGCAGTTCTGGTTGCCCAGCTGTTGGAAGGATGTTATTAAGTTGGCAAGAATACAGAAGAAATTCACCAGGATGTCATGTGGACTTGTGGATGAGTTACAGGGAGAGGCTAGATAGGATTTGGATATTTTTCTTTTGAGCAGACTGAAGGGTCGGTGGGGTGGGGGTGCTGCGAGTTGGCTGCCCAGCCAGCAGCGTGTTTGTTATTGCTATTTTTTGGGGGGGTTTTATGTGTCTAGTGTTGGTTTGGGTGTCTCTCGGTGTGGCTGTGTGGGGCGTGGTAGGGAGGGGAAAGGGGAGAACCATTTTCAGTCGCCTCCTCCACGGAGAGGCGACTTTTTCCATGTCACCTCCCTCCCGGCCTATCACCATGGATTGGAGTGGCCTTTCTCGGAGTCGGGCCAGGAGCATCGGCAGCAGGCGCATCGTGGACTTTCCATTGTGGAGCGGGTGAACCCTTGCCGGGGGTCGCCAGAGAATGCTGGCCTGGTGACTTTGGCATCATGGGGCTGTGGTCACAGTGAAGAATGCTGTGGTGGATGCTTGTGTTAAATTTTATTGTGTATTGTGTGTTCTTTTTAAGTGTATCGCTGCTGGCAAATTCATTTTACTGCACCTTCAGGTAAAAATTGACTTTGACTTTGGGTAACCTTATTGAGGTGTGTACAGGATCGTAACAGACGTGAATCAAGTGAAGGCTTAGTCTTTTTCCCAGGGTAGAGGATTCTAAAGCCAGAGGGCATCTTTAATCTCTGCCTACTCCATTCTGGGGTACCCACTAAGACCACTATTATCTCTGTGCCAAAGTAAAACAAGATCTCATGCCTTAATGAATACCGTCCAGTGGCTTTGACATCCACTATCACAAAGTGCTTTGAGGGACTGATTATGGCACACATTAAATCAAGCCTACCAAGCACCTTTGATCCATTGGCCTAAGGCAGGCAACGCCATTGTAGTGGGAGACTCCATTGTGAGAGGTACGGACAGGGGTTTCTGCGGCAACAGACGGGATGCGAGGATGGTGTGCTGCCTTCCTGGTGCCAGGATCCAGGATGTCACGGACAGAGTGCAGAAAATCCTCAAGGGCGAAGGTGAACATCCGGAAGTGGTAGTGCATGTCGGCACAAACGATGTCGGAAAGAAGGGGATGAATATTCTGCAGCGTGACTTTAGAGAGCTCGGAAAAATGCTGAAAAGCAGGACTTCCAGGGTTGTTATCTCCGGTTTGCTTCCAGTTCCTCGTGCTGGCGAGAGCAGGAACAGGGAGATACGGGACCTGAACGTGTGGCTGAGGAACTGGTGCACGGGGCAGGGATTTAGATTCTTAGATCACTGGGATCTGTTTTGGGGTAAGGGGGAACTGTACAAAAGGGACGGATTGCATCTTAACAGGTGTGGGACCAGCATTCTGGCAGGCAGGTTTGCCACTGCTACACGGGTGGTTTTAAACTGAATAAGGGGGGTGGGGTGTCGAATGGGATAGTGGAGGATGGAGTTAAAAGGAAAGGGTTTCTTAAATGTGTGAGCGTAGAGACAGAGGGGTGTAAAATGAGGGTAGAAGCAATAGATAGCAATGTGAAAAGTAAAAGTGGCAGGCCGGAAAATCCAGGGCAAAAATCAAAAAGGGCCACTTTTCAACATAATTGTATAAGGGGTAAGAGTGTTGTAAAAACAAGCCTGAAGGCTTTGTGTCTCAATGCAAGGAGCATTCGTAATAAGGTGGATGAGTTGAATGTGCAGATAGCTATTAATGACTATGATATAGTTGGGATCACGGAGACATGGCTCCAGGGTGACCAAGGCTGGGAGCTGAACATCCAGGGATATTCAATATTCAGGAGGGATAGAGAGAAAGGAAAAGGAGGTGGGGTAGCGTTGCTGATTAGAGAGGAGATTAACGCAATGGAAAGGAAGGACATTAGTTTGGAGGATGTGGAATCGGTATGGGTAGAGCTGCGAAACACTAAGGGGCAGAAAACGCTGGTGGGTACAGGCCACCTAACAGTAGTAGTGAAGTTGGAGATGGTATCAAACAGGAAATTAGAAATGCGTGCGACAAAGGCAAAACCGTTATAATGGGTGACTTCAATCTACATATAGATTGGGTGAATCAAATTGGCAGGGGTGCTGAGGAAGAGGATTTTTTGGAATGTATGCGGGATAGTTATCTAAATCAACATGTAGAGGAACCAACGAGAGAGCAGGCTATTTAAGACTGGGTATTGAGTAATGAGGAAGGGTTAGTTAGCAGTCTTGTTGTACGTGCCCCCTTGGGCAAGAGTGACCATAATATGGTTGAGTTCTTCATTAGGATGGAGAGTGACATTATTAATTCAGAAACAATGGTTCTGAACTTAAAGAAAGGTAACTTTGAGGGTATGAGACGTGAATTGGCCAAGATTGACTGGCAATTAATTCTAAAAGGGTTGACGGTGGATATGCAATGGAAGACATTTAAAGACTGCATGGATGAACTACAAAAATTGTTCATCCCAGTTTGGCAAAAGAATAAATCAGGGAAGGTAGTGCATCCGTGGATAACAAGGGAAATCAGGGATAATATCAAAGCGAAGGATGATGCGTACAAATTAGCCAGAAAAAGCAGCATACCGGAGGACTGGGAGAAATTCAGAGACCAGCAGAGGAGGACAAAGGGCTTAATTAGGAAAGGAAAAATAGATTATGAAAGAAAACTGGCAGGGAACATAAAAACTGACTGCAAAAGTTTTTATAGATATGTGAAAAGAAAGAGATTAGTTAAAACAAATGTAGGTCCCTTGCAGTCAGAAACAGGTGAGTTGATCATGGGGAACAAGGATATGGCGGACCAATTGAATAACTACTTTGGTTCCGTCTTCACTAAGGAAGACATAAATAATCTGCCGGAAATAGCAGGGGACCGCGGGTCAAAGGAGTTGGAGGAATTGAGTGAAATCCAGGTTAGCTGGGAAGTGGTGTTGGGTAAATTGAATGGATTAAAGGCCGATAAATCCCCAGGGCCAGATAGGCTGCATCCCAGAGTACTTAAGGAAGTAGCTCCAGAAATAGTGGATGCATTAGTAATAATCTTTCAAAACTCTTTAGATTCTGGAGTAGTTCCTGAGGATTGGCGGGTAGCAAACGTAACCCCACTTTTTAAGAAGGGAGGGAGAGAGAAAACGGGGAATTACAGACCAGTTAGTCTAACATCGGTAGTGGGGAAACTGCTAGAGTCAGTTATTAAAGATGGGATAGCAGCACATTTGGAAAGTGGTGAAATCATTGGACAAAGTCAGCATGGATTTACAAAAGGTAAATCATGTCTGACGAATCTTATAGAATTTTTCGAGGATGTAACTAGTAGTGTGGATAGGGGAGAACCAGTGGATGTGGTGTATCTGGACTTCCAGAAGGCTTTCGACAAGGTCCCACATAAGAGATTAGTATACAAACTTAAAGCACACGGCATTGGGGGTTCAGTATTGATGTGGATAGAGAACTGGCTGGCAAACAGGAAGCAAAGAGTAGGAGTAAACGGGTCCTTTTCACAATGGCAGGCAGTGACTAGTGGGGTACCGCAAGGCTCAGTGCTGGGACCCCAGCTATTTACAATATATATTAATGATCTGGATGAGGGAATTGAAGGCAATATCTCCAAGTTTGCGGATGACACTAAGCTGGCGAGCAGTGTTAGCTGTGAGGAGGATGCTAGGAGACTGCAAGGTGACTTGGATAGGCTGGGTGAGTGGGCAAATGTTTGGCAGATGCAGTATAATGTGGATAAATGTGAGGTTATCCATTTTGGTGGCAAAAACAGGAAAGCAGACTATTATCTAAATGGTGGCCGACTAGGAAAAGGGGAGATGCAGCGAGACCTGGGTGTCATGGTACACCAGTCATTGAAAGTCTGAAGAAGGGTTTCGGCCCGAAACGTCGCCTATTTCCTTCGCTCCATAGATGCTGCTGCACCCGCTGAGTTTCCCCAGCAATTTTGTGTACCATTGAAAGTGGGCATGCAGGTGCAGCAGGCAGTGAAGAAAGCGAATGGTATGTTAGCTTTCATAGCAAAAGGATTTAAGTATAGGAGCAGGGAGGTTCTACTGCAGTTGTACAGGGTCTTGGTGAGACCACACCTGGAGTATTGCGTACAGTTTTGGTCTCCAAATCTGAGGAAGGACATTATTGCCGCAGAGGGAGTGCAGAGAAGGTTCACCAGACTGATTCCTGGGATGTCAGGACTGTCTTATGAAGAAAGACTGGATAGACTTGGTTTATACTCTCTAGAATTTAGGAGATTGAGAGGGGATCTTATAGAAACTTACAAAATTCTTAAGGGGTTGGACAGGCTAGATGCAGGAAGATTGCTCCCGATGTTGGGGAAGTCCAGGACAAGGGGTCACAGCTTAAGGATAAGGGGGAAATCCTTTAAAACCGAGATGAGAAGAACTTTTTTCACACAGAGTGGTGAATCTCTGGAACTCTCTGCCACAGAGGGTAGTCGAGGCCAGTTCATTGGCTATATTTAAGAGGGAGTTAGATGTGGCCCTTGTGGCTAAGGGGATCAGAGGGTATGGAGAGAAGGCAGGTACGGGATACTGAGTTGGATGATCAGCCATGATCATATTGAATGGCGGTGCAGGCTTGAAGGGCCGAATGGCCTACTCCTGCACCTAATTTCTATGTTTCTATGTTTCTATTGCTGTTTGCCTATCTACACAACAGGTCCAGGGCTGATGTCATCCAACTGGCACTACACTCATGCTGGAACATCTGGATAAGAAGGACACCTACGTCAGACTCCTATTAATAGACTACAGCTCTGCTTCCAGTACCATTATCTGAACCAACCTCATCTCCAAACTTGTGGAACTTAAGAAGGCACACCCCTCTCTAACTGGATCCTTGACTTCCTGACCAACGGATCACAATCAATGAGGATAGCGGACAAAGCATCCTCTACGATCGGAGATTTCCACAAGGATGCGTTCTCAGCTCCCTACTGTAATCCTTATACATTCATGACTTTGCAGCCAAATACCAATACAACCCAATTTACAAATTCGCAGATGACACTACCGTAGTGGGCCGGATATCAAATAATGACTAGACATTAGGAGTACAAGAAGGTGACTGAGAACCTCATAACCTGGTGCCAAGACAACAAACCTCTCCATCAATGTCAGCAAGACAAATGAGATTGTGATTGACTTCAGGAAGCGGAGTAGTACACACACCCCAGTATACAATGAAGGCGCTGAAGTAGAGATGGCCGCAAGCTTCAAGCTCTTAGGAATAAATATCACCAGCAAATTGTCCTGGACCTCATCACAGCAGGGTTTGGCCTGGATAACTGCATGTGACCAGACGAACATTAATGCCTTGCATTAACTTAATTAAATAGGGTAGGGACAATGGACCAGTGTGGATGCCATGCATTTTACTAGTGTAAGTTCATTTGCGCAGCTACAGCACCAGATGAAGAGGCGCTGATAGGTGTTCAAGGTGTCCAACAAAGGCACAATGATTTTTTTCCCCAGCAAATTTAAAGGGCTTCCAATGTAGTGAAATAAAATGAACAAAAAAGCCAAGGTGAATAGCAATGCCAACATACTTGAAGGCACCCTGGTGAGAAGATCGTGTCTTAAGCAAGTCAATCAGAATCATTGCATTGATTATGGGAGGTGGTTGCAATTGACTGCAAGGTTTGGACCTGTCAATGTGGACTGTTGGTGACTGATGTCAGGGCTGATGATTGTAATGGTTGACAACTGGTGGACAGAGTTGATGACTGTAATGGTTAAAAAATGATTGACTGGGCTCATGATTGTTATGGTTGACATTGGATTGACAGGGCTGCTGACCATAGAGGATGGCAACTGGTTGTCTGTGAAATGTTGGTTGGCATGGCTGGTGACTGATTGGCAGGGATCATGATTGCAGTGGCTGGCAACCAATTGATGCGGCTGGTGATTTACAATTGTTGTGTTTGTAACGGTTGGTGATTGTAATGGTTGTTAAAACATCATCAACTGTGGTGGGTATTTGCAGGAGCCAGTGGTTTTAAAGGCTAGTGATTGTAATATAACCCCAGAAAAATGCTGTTATCTGCAGATCAAAATGACCACAGGAATGAAGGGACTAATATAGTGTAATATATGTCATTACTATAAGCATTTTCAATTAAAATAGAGAGCTGCAAAAGATGTCCCACACTGAGCACTCTAGAGGACTAGAGGATATGGAAGTGATGAGCACATGGAAGGAAAAGGACACACTGTATGAAGATGGATACATACAGACAAGAAAGCAAAGAAATATCGACCAGTGTTGCTAAGGTGTATTCATGGACGTTGCTTAACTGCAATTTTGGTTCAGTTCCATCGGTATAATCACCTTGCTTTGTTCAGATCAATGTGAACGGTTTGGATTAATGATAATGTACGAATATATTCTTCCTTGCAGGTGGTCGAGGAGAAGGTGGGTGTCCAATTATAACCTTTCCTGAATATCCTAACTTCACTGATATCCCTGAAGAGGAATTCCAGAATGTTGTTTCCTATCTGACCAGCATTCCAAGGTAAGGCTCAAGTATTTTCCTCCAACATTGTGACATGCAGTTTATGTGCATTTTACCTCAGCATCTGTCTCTCAACCTCTCCTTGCCTTTGTTAACACAGTCAAGCCCTTTGTCTCGTGCTTACTCCGGAATTGCTATCCTGTCAGGTCACATGAGCTTTACACTTCTGCACGTCACCCACTGGTTTGTTTTTCCAGAGGAATATCATGTGACAGTTCAGGGTTAGGCCTTTCCCCACCTGAGCTAATACTAACATTGACTGGTCCATGGCCTTTCCAATTCTATGGACTTGCCGCCACCTACTGGAGACCTTTGGCATTGTGGAAGAGGAACAGGGAATTGAAACACCAGCTAGATACAGTCATCAGTTGATTGTGCAGGTACACAAAAATGCTGGATAAACTTAGCGGGTGCAGCAGCATCTATGGAGCGAAGGAAATAGGCAACGTTTCGGGCCGAAACCCTTCTTCAGACTGATTGTGTCAGTTGATTGTGCAGTTCTGGCCACCCCATTACAGGAAGGATGTGGAGGATTCGGAAAGGGTGCAGAGGGAGTTTACCAAAATGTTGCCTAGCTTAGAGTATTTCAGCTACAGCGAGAGTTTGGATAGACTTGGATTGTTTTCTCTGCAATGTTGGAGGTTGAGGGGAGACTTGATGGAAGTATATAAACAGGGCTGCCAACATTGGGTGAGAGTTGGGAGTGAGAAATTGCGAGAGACCAAGCCCGAGGGAGTATAGCGACCGGGGGGAGGAGAGTGTCCCCCTCCCATTGGTATGGAACATTTGCATTTTTCAGCTTGAAATTGTGCAATATGGTGCATACTATAGCGAGTCTTTTAACCACCACTTGAATGCAATATATATGCTTTAAATTGGATTGGAGCGTTTTTGAAAGGGGGGAGGCTGTGCGATCACTGGACACTGGCCTTGGGGGTACCCGGTGAGGGAGTGGAGCAACCGAGTGGGGAGAGGGTGTGGAAGAAGGGTGTCCCCCCTCCCAGGGTAGGAACTTTTTGAAATTTGTATTAAAATCATGTTTTAGTGCACTGTAGAAGTATGATTTCAATGTTTTTTGTATGAAGTATTTTTAAGAGGTAACTTTTTAAGGGGTAACTTTATCCACACAAAGGGTGATGGGTGTATGGAACAAGCTGCCAGAGGAGGTAGTTGAGGCAGGGACCATCCCAACATTTAAGAAAAAGTTAGACTGATACATGGATAGGACAGGTTTGGAGGTATGGACCAAAAGCAGGTGGCGTAGCTGGGACATGTTGGCGGGTGTGGACAAGTTGCACCGAAGGGCCTGTTTTCACACTG